>NW_026912907.1:611542-1223084 GCF_034315485.1 Pezoporus occidentalis | reverse complement strand
CAGCTAAAATACAGGTAAAATTCTTTGTCAAGTGAAATTTCACGGGTGTATATTGCCCAAAGGAGACAAACCAAACCTTAAGCACTGGCTCTAAGCAGCTGTTGGGAAAATACTCAGGGACTGGATAAGACATAGAAGGGAAAAGGAAAGTTTTAAGGTTCAAAGTAACTGCACATGTAGTGTGTCTCAGGGCTATTTCAAGATTCCTAATATCTTGTTTTCACACAAATCTGTGCCGATGAACATTTTCATTTTACAAGTCTCCTGAAATCAGGAAAGTCAGAATAATCCAGACTCATCCAGCTTTAGGCTGAGGGAATTACTCCAGCTCTGGTGCAGAGCAAAATTCTCCATCCAAGCATAAGGGAAACAGTGTTAAGTTTCATTGTACCAATGGTGCTTTCTGTTTCTGTCCTTTGATGAGCAATGTGGTGATTATAGTGCTGTTTGCCCAGATGCCCACAGTTATTTTGCTGATTCCTTTTGGTAGTCAGTTGGTCCACTGCAAGTAACCAGAAAAAGGAAAATCTGCTGGCACCATGGCAAAAGGGCCTACACCAGCCACATATAAATTGAGGTGGGAACTCAAAAGTTTTCTAACTGTAAGAGCAATAGGTTTTGGAGCAACTGACAAAAGCCATGCATAGGAATAATAGTTCAGGCATAGGAAACAGTATAGTATGTAGTGACAAAATTCAGACAACAGCAGAAAGAAGGAGGGTTCAAAAGAAGAGGTGAGGAGAAATTAATAACAGCAAGACACAAAATTAGCACTGTGGAGAAATACAGAAGAAAAAGATCCAGCTCCATGCTTTTTTCATTCTAAATTCTAGTTTCTATAACACAGCTTTCAGCAGGAGATTAGGGAATCCTCATCACAGAGGTTAAAGATCAAGTAGTGTGAATAAATTCAGTAGTCTAAGGAAAATGAGCAATAGGAGATCAGCAGGGCATGGGAGAGAGTAAGGTTAGAGTTAAGATCTACTGAAGAATTACCTGAGGACACCTAGGAATGGGTGTTGCTTCAAAAACCATAAATAAGGCACTAAATCACCAGTTGCTCACATGATCATTTTCTGGAAAGAGAACAGAAATTTCAGCTTCTCTCTTTTATGCAGACATGGAAGTGTGCATCTCATTTGTAATCTCTAGTATTTTGATGATTATGTCTTCTACTTAGTAAAGTCTGAGGGACACATCCTCACCTAGTGACAATCACCGGATTTTTTGTGTTTATGAAAGTTGAGCCCTGAACCTTTTATGGTGTTATAATGATGGGTAATACATAAGCATGATATGCCAAAACTAAATATACATTAACAATAGTGCAGTGTGACTTGTAAAACCCCATTACCAAACTAAAGCCATATCTGAGATAAATCATTTGGAGCCCATGGTGAGCTTAGTCTGCTGGAGAAAGTCCTTGCTTTCATTTACACCTCTGAAACACCATTAATAAAGGCAGATTCTTGCCCACATGCTACTTTAAAAAGAACTCAAGGGCAGTAAAAAGGCCACACATTTCTATCATTAAAAAGACTCCTGCTGAGGGGACTGGTCTCTTTTGGTTGCTATTGCATAGTGCCAATGACTGTCACCGTATCAGCTGCTAGAAAAAAAATTAGTTCCTGTAGGATTTTCTATGATAGAGTTTGAAATGGTTTCATTTAAATAACTCTGGGTACTATGTCTGCAACTTTAGACTGTTGAATAAAGATAATGAAAGGGAGCAGAGGAGAACTCCATAATATAATGTCTGAGAAGAAGAATAACCAAAAGCAACAAAACCTTTCCTTTTGGCAGTTATTTTTTTCCCTTTTACTCCATGAAACATGAGAACTTTTATTATATTAAACTGCTTTCTTGCGATTTTTTCCTTTAGGCTTGCCAATGAGAGACGATGATTTAATTCTTTCCAGATATTCAGTTGATTTAATATAATTTCTTTCATGTGGAACAGAACTGGATAAATGGGCACAGGTCCTAGAATATCTATTCTCTTTCACGAATCCTTAAGGGTACATTTCATGGAATCACAATGCATTTTTGGCATTCAATTCTTACTCTAATTACATGGTGTTTGATTATAAGACTGCGTCCTGCACGCTTGTCCTGGCTTTTTCCTTTGCTTTAATGGACTTAGACGTAAGCTTGAAAATACTATTTAAAACAGACATATTTGAATAACAACCCCCCTTGCCCAGGTTCTCTAGGCACAGCTGTTACTATTGAAAACCTAGAAGCTTTCATGTATCTTATTCTCATTTAATTTCTCTTGGATTATTTCCTGAATAGCTTGAAGCATTGATTATGGCTAAAAGTTCATTTTTCTCTAGCTGCAACCAGTTTCATGGAAGTCTTAATTTCATAATATCTGTTATTCAGTCTGGTGCCCCTTCCTTTACCCGGTGTCTTATGCGTATGCAATGTGTTCCTTTTGTGTGCTACACATGCATTGAATTGGAAAACAACATACTGAAACAAGAGTACATATCACTCAATTATGTGCTACTGACATAAAGAACAACCCTACCACTGTGGGATACTGACAAGATGGTGTGTAGATATGGACAGCGAATGCATGATCCATAACAACTTTTTTTCTTAACTAGATTATGCATTGAAATAAAAATATCATGCCAAGGTTGAGCCAAAAAAGCAATATTGTGGGTAGAGGGGATACAAGAGCTATCAAGTCCTTTCTCATCTTTCTGTCACTGAAATTCGGCTCTCAAAGTTAATCTCTTTTTGCGCTGTTCTAGATACTGTCAAAGTAGAAAGCGACTTAGGGAAATTCACACAGTTTTCCTTTTATCCTTTTCTTTTCCCTTCATTTTTTAATAGGAACACATAAAGCCTCCCTCAGTATCTGGGTATGACTCCTTTACTGACTTCATAGTCCAGAGGAAGGAGCAGCTAAATTTTGTTGCTAATGCAGCCATGGCCATATCAAAACAGTGCTGTTGTTTTCACTGTCTCTTTGTTAACAGGAATCAGTCTGGGACCAAAGTAACCTGATCTATCTATGTAGTAAGTGTTTCATTCTTAGATTACTTGCATAAAGAAAAAAAAATACAAATAAAAAAAAAACCCTGAAAAATGTTTATCTGAAAAGTTAACCTGCTCTTTAGTGAAAACATTCCTGTGAGTTGGCTTTCTGATATTCTGCAATCTGAATTTAAATCTGAATTTGATCCATAATGTCAAGATTAAGTATTCAGTTCTGTATGTGTCATGTATGAGTTGAATTTACAAAGCCATTTATGAGAGTAAAAATGTCGTATATTTCATAGTTAACCAGTATTGTGATTGTACTTAAAACTTCTTTAAATGTTGTTTCTATAACCAATCAATGTTGACTTTTCTTCTTCTGCATGGGCACCCTTTTATCCTGAATTCATATTAAATGAGGGCTTTTTCATTGCATGATATTCAGTGGAGGCTGGCAAGTAGCAAAACTTTGCTTTTGAGCTTGTAGTACTTCTGAGCCATGATTCAGCACCTGAAAGTACTAAAAGTGCCATAGCATTTCTGAAAACCCAACAAGTTAGCATGCCACTGAAAATTTATGGACCATGGACCTTATATCAGCCAGTATGAAACATCAGCTGGTAAAACTAAGCACAGGGAGAAGCACGTGCTTTACAGGATAAAGGTTAAGCCTGAGAACACTGCGGAGTTGATTTGCCAGCTGACATTGCATCTTCATGTAGTTTCCAACAAAACTTTAAAGAAATTCATGGTTGTGGCATATTACCATATTCCTTCTGGAATTCCTTCTAAAAGGCAACTCCACATCAGCATGAAACAGTGCACAGAATATAGTAATGCATGATCTGAAGAAAGCTCATGGGTGTTCTTTTCACATCCGCACAGTTTCTTTGTGCTTGGACAGAGCTCAAATGTTGGATTATATATTAATCACAGCACTTTAGACAGCATTACAAATATTAAACACTCACTATCAGCTGTTGCTGTCCTGCCAGTTCCCAAAAGAAGTAACACTAGACTAGGCTGAGGCATTATGAGTCTCAGGTTTTAGGGAAAAAGCACAGCTCTGCTATAAGAGAAATTGTCAACCAGTAGCTTCCAAGCTTCCAGGCTCTCAGTTTTTCTCCCAAAAAACATCTGAGCTCTTTGTCTCTTTTCCTCACCTTTTCCTCACATGTAAAGGGATGCTGAAAAGACATCTCCCAATCTTCCTTCTTTTCTAAATCGGTTTTATTTTCCTTCTTCTTCTTTCATCCTATATCCCAAATGTCTTATCTTCCCTCCCTAGTCTTCTTTTTCACATCTCGTAACTTCTTTCTTGAAGTACTTGACTTCCTTTGTCTCCTTCCTTGTCAAATTGTGGTTATACTGGTGACATGGCAAATGACAAATACAGTTGTTTAACTTCTTGGCCAGATGTTTGCTGCAACAAAAGCCTTTTCATGTATCTGGAAGTCCTGTCTAAAATTGATACCAACAATGGCTGGAGGTCTAGCACAGATTTTTGAGAACTCTAAGAATTATCCCTAAACTGGCAGTTTTTCCACAACTACAATACTGTAAAGAGGCTTTCTTTTTTTTTTTTTTAAAGTGGAAAAGACCATCAGTGTGGCAAAAGCTAATATATCCTTCTAAGTAAAGAATACCATTCACATTTTGGCTGTAATCTAATAACTGGTTTCCAATTTATTCATATGACCTGGTTTTATCATATCACTTCCCTTTCCACAATGTTTGCATTTGCTCACAGATAACAAGTGATAACCCCATGATTTTGAGATGCAAATGGGGAAACGGCACCTAATCCTGATCAAGGGCTGTGTAAACTAGCTAACTTGCAGTGCTTTCAGCTTTTTTTTTAGCTGAAGCTTTGAAGCACAAAGCTTCAGCATGTCCCACTCATCTTTAGACAGCTAAGAGGCTTTGGTCCAAGAGCTTACTCTCATGAAAGAGCAGAAGTTTCTATACCCAGCAAGCAAGTAGATTGCAGTCACCAGCTCAGGCAGTTTCCAGTTCTTCAGGCATTTTTCTGAATTTAAAAACAAAATTAAAATATGTGTCTCTACATTCACACAGAAAAAGGACAAATTAGAAATTTAAAGTGTTTTCGTTTTAATGGTATGTAAATATTCAATTGGATATGTGTTTTTAGACAGTCAGTGTGAAAAGATTTATCTAAAACATTTCAATTTGTTTGCTAATGATGAGATATGCTTTTCAAAGTTTATTTTTGTTTAAATAAGATGCAGGAATTCATTTGGGATTGTTATGGAAATGGTTTCTGAAATGATAGAAAGTTAATGAAAACTCTAGATGTATTTGACATATTCTCCCTGAAAGAAATAACTTAACAGCTTTCAAAGGTGATGTGGGGTTTTTGGGTTTTTGGTTTGGTTGGTTGGTTTGTTTTTTTTTAAACAAAATATATGATTACATAAGCATCACTTATAACTTCTGGGCTGTTCCTGCACAGTTATATTTAAACAGTTTCTGGAGTCTTGGGAGAGCTGGCTGATGACAGTATAAACCTGATCACAATGGTCAGTATGGAAAAAAAAATGCTGTCACAAACCCATTCGTGTCACCGTTATGTTCTTTACACCTGAGAAGGTAAACGAGAAGGCACAAATCATTGTGCATTATCAGAAAACTCTGCAAATCTCAAGTAAGTCAATGAAAACAAAAGATCCAGTTTTGGGGAATGGGAAAAGCCATTTCTACATTCACAAGTTTTCACTGTTTCTTCTCTCTGAAGAAACATTCTTCCTGGTTTTCTGCCTCAGCACTGAACTGTCCAAGCTTCATGCACAGGTTTCCAAAGATCTCAAAGATCTCTGCACCCATGAGTTAAGCTAGCATGACTAGAAGCAGCTGCAACAAATCATTACATTCACTCTGAAAAATGTCACTGAACCAGGTGAGGGTGGGGGAGTAACTGGTAAAATTCTGTTCCTCAGCTCAAGTCACTGATTATAGAGAATTTCAGCTTTGGTTTAAAAAAAAAAAAAAAAAAAAAAAGGTAAAATTTTTAGTCCTGTTTCACATGGACAATGTATGATTCTATAAACCCTATGAAAAACTTAAAATCCAAAAGTTAGTTAAAAAGAATCTCCTGTTTTTAGGTTACCTTCCCCTTTTGTTTAGATGTCCTAATCTAAGAGGCTTGGTTCATGTCTCAGTATAGTGGCTGACATAAAAATTTCCTCAGCCAACTCAGGATCCTTCCTTCCCTTCCCCCTCATTCAGCCTCCAGACTCCTTTGTAGGAATAGAAGGTCAGGAAGTGCAAGGTGTCTTTCTCCAGGTAGCTCATGGACATTCAGATCGGTCTGTGTGGGTGGCTGTTGTAAAAAAAAAATAAGAGAGGAGAAAAGGAAAGCATGGAAATCTTGGCTCAAGAACAGAGCCAAAAATGTTTATTTGATTGTCAGGCCAATATAAAAATATTTATGTTTATCTGACTAAGAATTAATTTTCATCTTATTGAAATGGAAAAGAAACCTCTCACCTTGTTTATATATTGTACTTTAAATTGAAGGTTGAAAAACTCCTATCAAACCAAAACAAACATATAAATGAATAGCTTTTTAAAAGACCCATAACACCTTGACCTTCTGAAAAAATCCTCACCAACAGCTTTCATTTTCCCATTTGGCCAGTAATTCAGAGACAGGAAATCTGGGGGCCCTGTGCCTGCTCATTCTGCTGCTAAGCAGTGTTGGGAAGGCTTGCTACCAGTCTTCTAATTTGAAGCAGGTCCTGTCATTAAAAGAAACAAATATTAGGATTCCAAAAATGGAGGGGACCTCCAGTCTGGTGCTCAAAACAGCCTCCTCAGAGAAAAAGAATCTGTGCTCCAATTCACTGCTTCTGATTCAGACAAGGATTTGAGCCTAGATCCTATAATACCATGAAGGCTATTCTCACTGTCAGGATAGAGAATCAGTGATTATTTGAAGTCCTGAAACAAAGCAGAGAATCATAAGGAGATTACCCTCTTTGAAATACTCTTCCTAGCAGTAGTAATATAATTTCAAATTCAGGGGTTTCATTTCCTGGAGAAGGATATACCATGCTACATGGATGACTTAGCAACAGGCTTCTTAAATAATGAAATGAGCAATGATTTGTTGTTTGGTTTTGAGGTGTGGGTTTTTTTTTTTTTAAATTTCCCATGTCTGAAAGTATTTGCATATTTTTTTCTGAAATCACTGATCATAAAAACCGTGGTAGAGCATTTTAATGAATAAATGATTTATTGAAGAAGCCTAGCTTCACTAAGAGCTGCTAATTCCACATGTAACTTTCATTACTCCAGCCCTTGATTAGGAACAGCTCTTGTTTGTGGAAGATGTGATTCACTAATTTTCCTACAGAAAAGACTGGGGACAGGAGAGGAAGCCTGGGAAAAGAGGTTTCCAGGTTTACCTCATCTACACAGCAGCATTAGCTTGAGTCCACATAGGTGTGAAGGAGGAGGTGTGAATGCTGTGAGGAAAGGGGCATGCTGTTCAGCTGTGGTAGTCCGGATGGAGCTTCCCCTGGAAAAAAACAGATGCAAGTGATCTGCATCTGAAATTGAGGACATCAGAACAGCCATTAGTGCAGCATGCGTAAACATGCTGAAGCTGGAAAACACTGAAGAAACAAAACTAATTCAAGCTGAGAGGCAGATAAGTTTGTCAAATGTGTATGCTGCAGAAACCAAGACAAAAACATTAAGAAGCTGGCAACAGTGCAAGGGGTATAAGAAATAATTATATTGGGAAAGGTTTCAAATTCATTACAGTATAGAGTTGTTTGAACCAGTACTGACAGAGCAAGCACAGGACTCAGAAGCAATATTCCCTATACTAATGGGGAAAAAAGTAAATTAGCTAAGGCAGAACATGATATAGACACTGCATATTGCTTCATATGCTTGACCTGAAGTGGTTAGTACTGTTCCTGAATATCATTCTGCACAGTATGGTGCGTTGTGGAGCTACCTTTTCTATTTAAATGGATAAGCAATTCTGGAGGAAAAAGATGTAACTAGGAGACTTTCAGGCAACAGGAGGATGTTTATGTGCTGACTTCAACAATGCCAGAGATTCTCTGCCACAAACAGCAGAAGTGTGATATTAGCTGTTCAGCAACCAATACCACAGTTTAAATGTTACAGTACTGTGATTACAGATAGCTAATGAAACTAGTTGCAATATTATACCAACAGAGTTTTTCTAGGCAGGAAAAGTGATAGCAAGCATTCGTGGCAAACACTGGAAACCATTTGGGTGCAACAAGGCACATGATATGTGTTGGAGTTAGTAATTACAATCATGCAAATTTGCTTTCTAGTTGTCTTACAAATTTTTACCTCTCAGTGTTTGTGTTTCTCCCTTCAAGTGTCAAACAAGCTGCTGTAGTCCATGGCATCTGCAGATGATTGTTGTGATGGTGTTTTTCATTTAAAATGTTGAAGAAGAAACTGGTAGCAAACTGTTTGCAATATTGAGAAAGAAACAGAAAGTACCAGAGTGTGGAACAGGGAGATTCAGGCATATGGCTGAATTTTTAACTATGCTGGCAGCATCTCTAAAGGACTTTTCTTTCTTCAGAGCCAGCTACATTATAAAACCACACAGTCTTTTGATAAAACATCAAGCAATCAAACTGGCAGACATGTCAGAAATGTCTGGGTCTTTCTCAGTTCTTGAGCCTCTCACTTTGTTTTAATGCTTTTCTTTACAGAGCAGCTGTCTATACCCTCAGCTGAGGTGGTAGCACATCTGTGTTAACGACCATGATTTCAAAATTAACTCACACATAATACACATTTCTGGCAAAGCGCTAGCTGTTCATCGTTTGGTTAGCGATTGACCACAACTGCAGTGTGTTTAAGGTGACCTGCTTTGCTCTCAGATGCTCATACTTGTAAATGTCTTTGTCTCTGTATATTTAAAACTGTTTGTGATGTGCTGTGACAATTAAATGAAATCAATGCCTGCTTTATGAAAGCAGCTGTGGGTTCTGATACGACAACTAAAAAGCCTGTTCCTTCCTACTTGCAATAGAATAGATCACAATTTTTTCTGATCTAGGAAATTTTGGCAGAGTCTTAGACCATCTTCACATTACGAAGAGTTAACATCAGACTTACATGCACAGTGATGCTTTTTACATTGTTTTAGGGGCCCTCTTCACAGGGAAAAGGACATTGTGTTTTACATTTTCCTCAATAGTTCTCTGGCTTAATGAATGGATTGAATGAGGTGTGGCTGAAAACCTACATTGTTTAGTTCCACACAGTAATGCAATTTAGACCTGCTATTGTAACCTATTAGGAAATTTCACCAACTTTCCCAGAAAGTTTAAGAATATTAAGACTGTTGCAAGTAGACACATGCATGCAGTAAAGCACCTCAAATCCCAGCCAGGGTTCATTTATCTTGTGAAGGTCACTGCAGTAACTTTTTCAGTCCACCTTATGCTGGTTCTGGGAGAGGCAATCGAGATGGAGAAAATTGCTAAATGAGGATACTTAGGATTTTCTCTTTATTAAACAGTTACTACGTGTGGAATCAGCAGGTTGCATTCCAAGTATAGAAAACAGGGCACTTGGCAGCAGTAAATAACTTCAAAAACTTCAGCCCAATAGAATTTTGTCCAAGGATGTATCATGAATTTTTGCCTTCACTCAGATTAACTGGGATTTGACAGGGACAAGTCTTAAGCATCGACCTGCATGTGTCCAAAGATTGTTCCACAAGATAGTAGTGACCTTTGAAGAACTAATTTATGAGGCCTTCCACCCTACAGTGGATTGGAAAAGCCCATTACTGTAAGGTCAGCTGGTGGAAAATAACTGTTAAAAGTGATTTCATCAGATTATATGCCCCTAATTTCATCATATAATGCCCCTACCCAGAAAATTGAGTACATTGATGCTTCAGTGCTCCTATATAATTTTGCATATCACTGCTTTTCATATATAAGCTTGACATCTCTTTGGGAAAGGGTTTTGTGTTTTTACATGTATATAATGTCTAAAAAGGTCATAATCTTTGGCTGGAATGTCAAGATACTTTGCTATACAGTTAGAACTGCAATTAATGTTAAAAATATGCATATATGCCTGTAAATATTCATTTTGTAGTATGTATGTTTGTTCTTTTTTTAAAGTAGAATTTGATTTCCAAATACAAGCGTGATTATTGTTATAATTTAATTAGTAATAGTGTCAGTTGTTTGTTTTTTTTTTTGTCAAAAGAAATAATTACTATGCTATTATTGAGTGAAGAATATAGGTAAACACACATACATGTTGCAGAGACTTTTAGAATCTGTATTTTTTCATATAGGGTGAACACAGAGGTACAGAAAATATTTTGTTAGAAAGGCGGGAGTTTCTCAACAATCACATAAAAAGAACTGCAAAAATAAATGTTTTCTGTTATAGGATTTCTGAGTGGGTTATTTCTATGTTGGGTTTCTATACTGGGTTATTTCTACAAGTGCAGTGGAACAGAGTAAGGCCTGATTTTTCAGGTAAAAGAGCTGAATATTAGAAATTAAAGTTGTCAACCCTTTTAAAAATCTGTATTTAAGAAAATGTTTCAACTTCCAAGAAAAATTTTACCATACGTGTAGTCTATAAATGCTTGCTACTGAGGCCAGTCTTAAAATGTCTTAAATAGATACAAGCTATCAAAGAGCACCTAATTGCTTTTATCTACAACTACGAGAAGACTAAAATAATATGACTGATGGAGAGTCTGTTGTGCTGGCTATCAGAAATAAAAATGTCATACTCTCCCAGTGAATAGTTGACTGTAATATTTAAGTTCTGCTCTGAAATACTGTTATTTTATAAAAATAGGAAAAAAAAAGCAAAAGCAAACTCACAAATAAAAGAGTTTTCATAAAAAGATGACCGCTGATATTGCCCTTGTTAGTGAATTGTGAATGTGTTGTATTCTAAATACCTGGACTTTTCTAAAATGCGTTGTTATCACTTGTGTGTGTATGAGTCAGCAGATAGCTAAATACTGCCCTGAGTTCATTACATTTGGTTAAATTGATACAATTCCTTTGCAGATATTTGACTAGTTCGGTAATAATTAGGAGGAGACGTATCTCTTAATTTTTTAATTTTCTCTTTATGACCATTATATTAAGTAGCCGTTCCAATTTTTGTAAAGTACCTAGTCTGCAAAATATGTAATCATTACTGTTCTTGGTTTTATACCTATGGAAACTAAAATAAACCAAATATTCAATGGCTATCACAAAGCTATAGGAAGAAATTATGTCAAATCTAGAAATTAAATAGTGAAGAATGAAACAGCAGAAAATTGTCACTTTGATAAACCAAGGTTTTATCTCATGTTCCCTTGTCCCTGGTTTTGAGTTTTGATAAGTGTATTTCAATTCTGAAATCCTACACCAAATGAATCCATACAACAATATATATATTCAATATATTGCTCTGGACTCTGAGCCTCATACACTTATGCCTTAAAAGTATCAGTCTTCATAAGACAACAGCAATTTATGAGTTATTTACATATTAAGTGGTTGCTCTCCATTAGTCACTATCTTAAAAAAGACAGTGGCAATTCTGATAACTAGTAGTCATGCAACTCATAATTTTCTAGCATATGTATTTAGCTAAGTGCGCTTAAATTCACTGTGTTAGTTACTACGTAAGAAAATGAGGAAATAGAATTTGTCTGTAGCAATGATATGAACAGGATAGTGTAACACTTGACAAAAAAAGATGGAGTAGACAAGAATTTGCTTTGGAATATCTGGGGTCTTACACAGATGACTTTCAATATATTTGCATTAGGAATTCTTAGGTAAAGCATTAAGCAAATGTTTCATGTACATCCAAAATCTCTTCTGAAAAAACTACTTTCCAGTTGTAGAAAAGATGCGAAGAAGGAAAAAAGTTAAAGTCAAAATAAAGATGTTACTTCTTGATGAGTTTGATACCAGCAATACTTGTATTTTAGCACTCTTACAGTACAAGAGTGACACTGTGAGATCTTTATATGACAACAGCTTGAAGTAGTCGGAAGCATATCATGATGTCCAGTGGGATTGGAGGTTGAATTTCATTACCATCCAGGCGAAGGTATCGGAGGCGAGGGATGTTGCCATAAAAACCATGGTCTTCTGCTATAGCAATTGAGACTGGGCATATTTGAGTACCATTGACACCTGAAAATATAGATCAACATGTTAGGTAATTTTCATGGGAAAGGCTTATGATGACAAAGTTCATTAAGAAAACAAATAAAGCAGGCTTCCAATGATATTTGTAAGGGAGACAATTTCTCCTATCAGAGTTGGAAAATACTGAATAAATAACAAATTGCTTTTTTGATCAAGCAAGAGAGCATCTTAGCATAATGTAATCTAGATCATTGAATCACAATATTTAACATAATGGAATTGCGAATGAAGGCCACTGGATGCATAGTTTTACCTTGGAGAGAAGTTTCTAATTTAGACAACTATTGGGTAAATATTCATTGAGAAATAGCTCTCTGCCCTCAGAAAGAGCAAAGCAAGGTTAATGCTGACGGATTTTGAACATCTTACTGCAATTACAATACATTAATTTTAGCAGATAATACTCTCCACCGAATAGCTTGCCTTCAAAATAATCGCAATATTGAATCAGAGGAGCTTTTTATATAATGTCTGAAACTTTTAACATCTGTACTTTCCTGTTCTCTCAAATTCTTCAGTACAGTTGGTTTTAACTGTGAGAATATAATGAGCGCAGTGGGATATTTCTCTTCCTAATCTGAAAGCCAAGTCCTTAAAATACTTTATAAATAACACAAAGCTTGTTACAATTCAGATAAAATGTGAAACTATGGCTTAAATTGTTACCTGTTTTATAAGAGTTGAATAGATTGGGTTCTTTACATAGTGTCCCCTAAGTTACTTCTGCACTGTCAATTGCCTAAAATTCTCCTCATATTTTGTCTTAGTGAGGCTGCTGCTGCACTATTTCAGCCTTAAAATGGCCTTATTCTAGAAAACACTAGAGTGGTGCTTTATTATGAAAGATGTCAGATTCCGTTGACAAAATCATGGCATTTAATTATTGGTCTGACTGCCTGAGGATGTTGTTGGGCCCAGATCACCTGCAAAAAGTGGTTGCATGAAGAATGTGTGCATAACAGATTTATTTGAGCACAGTTTTGGTGTGTTTGGTTTTTTTTTTTAAGCCCATAAATAAGAAAAGGAAAGCTTTTTACAAAAACTTTTCTCCCCATATATTTAGAAATGATAATATGCATACAGTTTTTGATTACAATACCACAAATTAGTTAACTGTTAACAAATAAAAACTGCCATGGTTTTAGTTTTTGTTTGATTGGTTTCTTTTGGGTTGGGTTGTTTGGTTTTTTTTAAATTAAAAAAAAATCGTATTTTGAAAAACTGACAAGATGCTTGAAACATCTTGGAAATGGACTTTATCTTTGCCATGGAAATCAGACAAATACATCCAATTGGCCAAGGCCTAAAACGTTTATTATATCCATGATATCAAAATGTCCTTGTCTATGTTGTGAAACTTGTTTAGTGTTTGTAAAGCACTTGATATTCTTGGAAGAAACAAACTACAACTTATTTTTATGTCTGAAGCAGGAAGCTGGAGAGTGAGGTTTTATTATTAAAGCAGTTATTAAAATTTTATAAGTGACTCAATATCTGCCTCTTCAGGTCAGTATTGCTGTCCTTAGGGGACAAGATGTGTTCTAAAGCTCTGTGTTCTCTGACTAAAAAGCTATCCCACTCCACAAGTTTTCACTGGATTAATTACTCCAATCTTAAAGTGAGGAAGCAGTTATCTAACCACAGGCCACCTATGAAGAAGTTACTTCCTGATGATGTGTGGTATGAAGTACTTTGGGTTATTATTCTCTTCCCGTGAACAGTGAATCCTACCCAAGCTACCAGATGAGTGAAAGCCTCCCACTCTGCTCTTCCCTTGTTATCCTGTTCATAAGTAGACTGCTGAATTTTGCTTAATCAGGAGGGTCAGGGCAACCTATCTACATGTTTACAATTCACCCTACCTAGACTGATCTATGTAGAGGGTAAATGTCATTATAAGTAAACCATTTAGACTCTTTTTATAAACTCTGGAGAGAGATGAACACTTCCTAATGGTGATTCACATCTCCTTAAGATGGGTTGATTTTCCCTCTAGAATTATGTATGTCTTTCCATTAGTTGAGAAGATAGTCTGTATCAGTAGCCCAAACTAGATGCAAAAATCTAGGATCATTAATTCAAATAAGATGAATTCCACCTGTTGTCAACAGTATTGTTAAATGGTGTAATAGTTAAAACTCAGACTTGAGCTGCTGTAGGGGAAAACTGCAGAAGAGGTTCTCATTAATGGCTAACAGCACGTCTGCTGAAGAACACATCTGAACACAGAAGATATTGTTTCTTTTCCAGTAAAAGTCATAATTTAGAAACATTCAGAAAATAAGTTCGGCAAGAAGGTAGATACATTCTGACATATGAGTGCGAGCGTATTTCTGCTCTATTCTTGAAACATCTAGCTGCACTTACTGTAATCCAGCTCAAATATTTGGACTCCCCTTCTCCTTGACACATAATATTTGAGTGCAGCAGCCACAGATCAGCCAGGAAATCTTTACCTTTCTGGGCTCTTCTAGCAAAGAAGCTAGTACCGTCCAATAGCAGAGAGGTCTGACAGTAAGTCAGGTTCTGTAACTTCAGCCATTTCTTTTCAATATCCTATAATGGATTCTGACACACTGGCACTGATACTTGGCCCAAGGACTTTTCCCTTTCTCTAAGATAGTATAGTACTATCTCAGAGGACATACCCCAAACTCCTGGTGTTCCTCTAGGGGAAGTTACTGTCCACTTCTTTTTACCATTCCTTTGATAGCACTGTAACACCACCTGCTTACCCTGGCTCACTCTCCACATCGTTTCATGCCTTCTCCTCTTTTTATTTCCTCTAACACTCCCTTTTTCATCATTTGACGTCTCCCCATAGCCTCACCTGTGTATCTCATAAATAAACAGGTAGGGTGAATTGTCAACATGTAGATGGATTGCCCTCACCCTCCTGCTTAAGAAAATATGTTTAAAAAAAAAGAAAACTAAAATTAAATGGAGCAAGTGTGGTGAGTTGTAGCCATAAATAATTTAAAGTTTATGTTGATTTTGCTTCCAAATTTTAAGTTTGCCTTTTTTTTTTTTTTTATATTCTGCACATTTTGATTCTTCGGGTAGAGACCACAGGAGAAGCCCTGGTTCCACTGAGACCACTGATGAGGCCATCACTGATTTCACTGGGCTTCAGGATATTGCCTTATATCTTTATAATTTTTTTTTCTGGAGGAATAAGGCCTTGGACTTATGTGAAGAAGTGATTTTAAAGCAGGCAAATGCAATTAACATAGAACTTTTGATGTTCTAGAGCTTGGAGTGCCAGCAGTGTAACTGTGAGCTGCCAAGAGAAAATAAAGCAGCAATTGGCAGGTGTACAGGGGTATCTGACAATTAGTACTGTAAAAAGGGCTTGTTCTGCACACATAAAAGTAAGCCCTTAGGAAGACTCCTTTGCAGAGAAACCAGACCCAGGATTTTACAGCTATTTTTCTCAAATCATTTACGTTGGCTATCTTAAAGTATGATTGATCATGAACTTCCAGGGTTTAAGAAGACAAAAACAATCTGCAGAATTAATGCCACATTTTATTACTCTTGCCTGATGGAATCACATTCCTTGTTTGCAATCCTGAAGGCCCTTTGAGATATTGTCTATTAGAGCAGTGTCTCCTGGAGATGGTGTCATTATCACTTACCTCTTGAACAAATATATTTTGTGGTAAAATATATAATATCTGCATTTCATTTAAAGTGTCAGGTTGCCTTTTTAAATGTTTCTGTACTACTTTATAAATAGTTATTAACAATAAAGACTTCATTTTTAATTAAGAACAGTGTTGTGCTTAAGATAGCGATTAACTTTGAAAAATGGTAAAGTCATTAAGGAATATGAGGCTTGTGGAAAACTACTCTGATTTATGCTCGTGGGTACCCATGTGTCATTGGAAAACAGGATTTGAGTTTGGACATACTTCGGAGGCTGATTTTCATGGTTTTAACTTCTTTTTAACTTACTTAGTAAAGGAAGATTATTTGGCAGTCCTTTAAATACTACCTAGACACAAAACACTTCTTAAACTGAACAGGCTACATTTTTCATGAAGAAGTAAAGTATGAAGAATATATTCAAGCCTAAAATATTCAATATCCACATTCTAATTATTCATATTTAAAATAGATTTTGTTGACTACAGACAACATTGTATTCTCTCTTAAGGGTGCATCACATTAAGAGCTCTACTACTTTAGGTGGACAGAGAGATACTCAAAACTGAACATACAGCAGTTCTGTAAGTTTAATGGAGTCCCTAAGGTGCAGGAATTTTGAAAATCTGACAGTCAATACAGATGTGGATTGAATATCCTCATTTGTGGCACTCACTTTTTAGTTGTTGTTTCTTGCTTTTCTGGTCCTGCTTCTTCTGTGCATAATTAATTTGTTTCTACAACATAGTTACTGGCATGTATACAGTGAAATGTGAATGCACAAATTCTCCTTAATCCCCACATGTTTCTAATCTGCTTGCAAAGTGGTTTATCTGTATGCATACGAACATTTTTTTTACGTATGGTATTAGTTCCATGCACATATTTGGTTGTCATATCTTAGACCTGACTTGAAAACTGGTCTGTGGGAGGTCCTCTTTGTCTTCTTCCTATAATCTACAGCACATTTCAACTTTTTTATTTCAATGAGCATTTTTTTTTGTGGTTATATAAACATTTTAAAATAACTGTCTTGGTAGGATCCCACATTGACAATACACACTTACTTTTGATTCTGTTGTGGTCAAGGTGAAGGTGCTCTAGATGAGCATTGATTGGTGGAATTTTAGTGAGCTGGTTGTGAGACAGCTGTAGATCTAGGATAGATGAAACATTAAACCCATTTGGGGGAATACCATCATCAGATAATTTATTGTAGTTCAGCCTGAGGAAAGTCACTTTGGGTATTGCACTGAAGTAGTTTTCTGGTATCACTTCAATGGAGTTGTTGTCCAAAAACAACTGCAGTGTGTTAGCTGGGATGCTTAAAGGCATTTTCTTGAGTGAATTTTTTGCTATGTTGAGTTGCATGAGATTGTTGAGTCCTTGGAATGTGTTGCTTTGAAGAGCGCTGTCCAACAAACTGTTCTGGTGCAGATCTAACATAGTAAGGTTTTCCAAGTTGCTGAAGGCTCCTTCTGGGATTCTGGAGATTCTGTTTCTAGCCAGTCTTAGCTGTTCCAGGCCCACTGGTAATGGGGCAGGCACTTCCTCCAATTCGTTATCTTCAAGGAATAAGTAAAGCAGCCTTTTCAGCTTGCTCAGTACACCACTCTCAATTCCTCTGTTGGTGATCTTATTCTTGTTCAGATTTATCCATCTCAGATAAGTGGCATTCACAAAAGACTTCTCTGAAATTGTTTCAATTAGATTGTTTTGAAGATAGAGGTACCAAATTCTTGCTGGGATTGCAGGTATTTCTTTAAGTCCTTTGTTATCACAATATAATGCATTGGGGAAACTAGGAGGACAAAAGCACTCTCGTGGACACTCAGAAGTGTAGTGAGACCAGTGCTCAGGGTCCAGCTCATCATAAACTTGCCTCACAGTTCGAGTCCATGCAGAATTGAATAAGAATAAGATCAAAAGGCTTGTACAGACTTTTAGAGTCATTATTTGCCTTGGAAGGGAAAAAAAAAAGCCAACTCTCAACAGAACTCTCTAACAGCATGCTAGATTAGATTAACAAACCAGTATTAAATAGAAAATAGTACTTTGTAAACAGCCAAATTCTGTCATCTGCGATATTACTTATGGTATGCTAAGGAAAAAAACTGATCAGAAATATAAGAGATATATAAATTTCAGTGATATATGTTGAAGAACATTTTCCTGATTCAACTTAGACTCCACATTGGCTACCAGTTTAACTGATATTCATGCAAATGTCATTTCAAAGATCATGAAAGTAAGGATCGTTTTCCTGACATTAAATCACTGTTTCGTATAAATTTGTTTTTCCTGTATAAAGCTATACATTACTCTATATAACGTGCCATTTTCAGTAAAGCTATCAATACCATGATGATATAAATACTGTTATACTCAGTGTTTCTCCTTTTAAAATTAATCATACACTCTTTTCTGTTTTTCCTTTCAAATTCTAATGTCATCTGGATCAGATTTTCCAGGGTCCTTTCTCATCACAGAGAAGTGAAAGATCAAAGACTGTTTTAACAGCTGTTTGTTGGACATGTTCTTAAAAAGCTTAGAGGGAATATGTTTGAGTAATCCATTTTCCTCCTGCATTCACTCTCATATCCAAAGTTACGAATTTCTTTCTCTAAAGCAAACAGCCAAAACAAATGCCTGATCTAAATAACACAAAAAGTAAGTCCTAGCTAAATTATATCATATGCATTCATGAATCTTGTATCTCTTTTACTTACTTAATTATTTGCTTTGTTTAGCTTGTTCCACCCTTAAAGGGCGAACAGAATAATCAATGATAATTTACTCCAGAAAGAAATATTTGTGCAGCACAAAACAAGTGGTTCACAAACTCTGTTAACCTGCTTGCTTCCTGATGAAGATTAGCAAGCATTTTGCTTGCAGAGGTAAGAGATTGATAGCTGAAATTTCTAGTCAAAATTAAGAGTCTAGTTTTGGCAAAAAAAGTAAAAAATAAAAAATAAAACGTATTAAAAGGATTAATGAACCAGTAAGGTTAAAAGCTCATTTAAGTTGATACATACATGTACGCATTTTATAGTTTTCAACATTATTAGCAGTAACAAGTGCAAAATCCTACAGATCTTCTAGCTTCAGAAATTGCTATCTGGAAACATTCCAAAAAAAGGACAAATAAAATGTTTCTAAAGAATAACATCTCCAGTTTACACAGTGAAATGGCACCTTCTCTCTATGTAAATATTCATAACTTTAATAGCATTTTTAAAAAAGAATATAAAGTAATTTACCTTGTTAGTCAAGTTCCTGGAGCTATCTGAAGCCAGTTAGAAATCACTGTAAATTTGCAGCTTTTTGGCTGCTAACCTCTATGTTAGCTTCCTGTCCTCCCAAGTATTAATAGCATATAAAACTTGACGCACGTGCTAGTATTCCCTGATGTATTACCATATACACCTTATTAGCTATTGTTTCTAATTTGACATTTCTTCAGAGTTTGGGCTTACCTCAGCTTTCCTGGATCTCCTTTTCTTTCTATTGGTCACTGTTGTCAGACTGTAATAGCTTGAGTCAGGCTACAAGCCGTGTTCTATGAATACAGCCTAATATATACGCATCAGTGGCTACAGCTTTTAACCCCTAAAATAACTAAGGCACCTCAGCACCTAGGCAGGAAAAGACAGGAAATCCTGACTTTAATAATAAGCTGCCACAGAGCTGAAGATATCTGTTTCTTACAGTTTAGTTGATGAGATGAACTGGTCTAGATGAAACAGGTAACACAAAATGCACCTTTATTCAAAATTTGTGTCAAAAGATACTTTACATGCAAACCTCACTTGCATCATAATTCATTCTCATAATAACTGAACTGGCCACAGAGAATTAAAAACAGTGCCATCTGTTTCTAGGGAAATATTTTATTTGATTTTTATCAAATGCAGATGCTGCCATGACATTTAAAGACAATTCTTGATTAGGAGAAGGAGATAGCAAAACATTTGCTAAGAATTTTTTAATAACTTATTTTCATTAAAAAATTAAACCATATGTTTTCCTTTTTCTTGAGAGAGATTTACATAAATTTCTACAAAGTTCTCATACTCTCCAGTGCCTCCTGCGGTAAGGTCTGGTTTTAATTACCAAGGTACAAATTAATGAACTTGGCTGATCATTGATCTAAAGTAAACCCTTTCCAGCCAACTTGCTATTCAAGGCAATGACACATATTTCTCATATTAAGTATTTTGGAAGATTTTTGTTTTCTTTTTTAGTTTAAACTTAAAGCTACAACTTAATATCAGGAAAACCAGCCATGTTCAAAGCCAGAACAATAGCATATGTATTTTAAGGAAAAAAACTTATGAAGATATTGAAAACAGAAAATATATCTTGGTACCTTTTATAAGTTTATATTAGTTTTAAAACTAAATTATATAATTATTTTAATTCAGTTTCATCTAACATTTTAGGAATAAAAATCTCTATCCGCATATTTTGTAATGTTTAATACTTTGTTTCCTAAACAAAGAATATCTCAGAAGAATTCTAGAAATAAACAAAAGTAATAAGTAATCAAAAGAAGGAAAGCAACCCTTAAGTACAGGGGCAGCTTTCACTGACTTAAGCAAGTCTAATGTTAAATAAGTCATAATATTTTTTTTCATAAGTGTATGTTTGTACTACTTTGGTTTTTGTTTAGGAAATATATAGTACCAGTAATTTTTACAGGGCTTAAGTGTGTGCTTAAAAACCCCAGTGCTTAAGTAAGTGTTTCATTCTGCTAGAACTACAGACCCTTCAACATTTCTTGGAGATTATTAGAGCTGTCGTATAAGCCAGGTTTAAAACTGATTCCTTCATGAATACTAAACTAAATACTCAAAAGGTTTAAATTAGATGAAATCAATTTATACGTAAAAATAAAGGCTCTAGCTTTAAAGAGATGTACTAATTATAAGCATAAAAATTAGACGTGATGTATCAACCTTTTCATTGTGAATATGACTCTAAACACCTGGGCTTAAAACTTCTTCTTTGACCTCCCACAGAAGGCGTGATACCACACATCCATGATGAGGAGGCTTTTCAGCTGGAGTCCTCAGAAGAGAAGTGGGAAGAGACAGAGGCACCCTTGTATGAAGGTTAAAATACTTGTGTGTTAAGTTGTAAGCAATTTAAAGAGGCTTCACCATGAAAAGTAGATCTATGATTATTGTAAAAGCCAGGCAGTGCAATATTTTGCATCTATGCTAAATTTTCAGCGTGTGTAGGGAGAATATGGAGGCACTCAGGTGTGCTTACCGTTAAAGAACGAGCCAAGACATTCACACTGAAGGATTTAAAATGGCGAGTCCTGGTGGTAGATATGTTGTGACACACTTAAATGCAAGTTGCCAGATGTTGCACATTTAACAAAAAAAAAAAAGAAAGAGTGATTTATCTTATGCTTCATGGAGGTCTGAATTTACCCTTTAACCTTCTAATCATGTTCAGATGTTCATTATATTAACACAGAAGTCACCTCGTGATAGGCAGTGGGACTTTTTGTATGTACTACTCTTCAGCAAGAGAGAGGCACACCACAGTCTACCCTTTGTGGATTTAGAGGACAGGTATCCTTATCAAGCGCATAACCTGCCAGCCCATTAACAGAAGCAGTTCTTCACTAGGAAAAGAAAACAACAAAAGCATTTGTTAAGACTTTCTCAATAATGTGAGTTTTCATTTCTCCTGATGCAAACAAAGACCAGAAAAAAATGACAAGAAATATCTTCAAAATCAGGAAAAAACAATGCAACTACTCTAATATGTATTCTTATGTGCGCTCAAAAATTTTGAAAAGATTTCTGCAGGAAGAAGTGGTTGCTTGGGTGCCCAAGTAGACCTTGCAGAAAGGTTTGCTTTCCAGAAACCTTCAATGTTATACACATATACTCAGTCATGCATTTGTTTTGTTCAGTCCTCTATGATCTGGTGTACCATTTATTATTTAAAGGGTGCAATATATGGTGATAAAGTTTTACAAGCTGATAAAGGACCACAGCCAGGATTTTTAAAAAATGACTAATGGTTTGGGAGGTTTTTGTTTTGAGTATCCAATCTGAAACACTTCCCAGGGCTTTATTTCTTTTAATTATTTCAGTAAGAGAGGACTAGGAATTTGTAGTAATGGGGTAAGTTTTAGCTTGTGAAGCTGAGCAAAGGCAAATATCATTGAAACATAAACTGCTCCTGAGACCATGAGCAACCTCCCCAAAAGTAACAGTATGCAATGTATTTGCATAACAATGAAAGGAAGTAGAAAAGTTATTACAGTAAAAATACTGTGAAAGTCTCCTCTCCGAATTTTGGAGACCTTTTAAAACATACTGTTCGGAGTAGTCTAGTTTGAGGAAGATATCTCAAGCCCTTACAGGACTTTTGCTCCATATGTCTCCATATGGCAGTCCACGTTGTTAATCAGTGTAATAAAAGAATCTGTATTAGAAAAAAAAAAATCAAAAAGTGAGGAGCACCAAAAACCTCAGAGGGTGCTAACATCTCCTTGAGCAGACTGATGTTCATGTTTGAGATTAGAAGAGCCCACAAGCTTAAGTCTAGAAGGGCTAAAGAGATAGACTAGAAAGACTCATTGGGAGGAGATGTGGACAACTGGGAGTGCTGTAAGAGCTGTTGTTCTCTTTCAGCATCGAAGTTGCTGACAGTGAAAAAATGCACTTTTTTCTTTCAGTAATGGCTGCCATATGTCTCAGATTTAACACAAGGCAAGGTCTGTTAACCATCAAGCACGTGTATGGTTCATCCCCAGCAAACCCAGGAGTATACTACAAGGAGGACTAATTCACTGACCCTGTGGATTGCTCTATTTAACAAAGGCTGCAGTCCAATGTGCCCAGTTAGTGTGGTACTTTAGTGAAATGTTAGGCGTCTTGATCCAAAGGACAATCAGTTTATCTAAAACAGGCACTTAAATCTGTTTCATGGTGACTAGAGAAAAGGTAAAATTTTGATGCTTCAAAACCTGAAGAAGAGAGTAAGTCCAGTTTATGTACCTAACTCTAACCATATACTCTACTGGTACCTCCAGGCAGCCATGCAGACCATTTAAGGCAGGTTTTAATATTTACTCAGGGTTGAGTCTGCCCTTTCACTTCCAACTGTCATGCAGCAGTGATATCTCTCTCTGTTTTGCATTGCTGCGTGAAATCGAGAGGAAAAAGTTCTGAGTTTTACTCAGAATAAAAAAAACAAAACTTCTGTTTACAAATAGGTCTCTGGGCACCAGACAGTGATATATCCTAATGACTAGTATCTGCTACTGCTTTTTAAAGAGGCCATAAAAGGTGAGCAAGTCCAAAGAGTCTAAAATAAAACAGATGAGCTTCAGATCCCTTCAGGCTAGCCTAAAGGACAGTACAGACAGATCAAAAGGGCCAACACAGATGTTCCAGATTCTTCCCTTATGGATGGATCTTAGTCTACATCATTCCTGGTGAAAAAACAAAACAGACAGGAGCAGAAGCTCTGAACCTCTCCTAAAAGCCTAGAATTGCCTGCCTAGACCACTCAGTAGGAGAAATTGCATCTCTTGCTTAAATAGCTGCATATACAGGCAGCTAAAGCATAGTGAATTTACCTGGGGAGTTTTCAGGTAAGACCAGGATATATTGTTTAAAGAAACACTGGAAAATAGTTGGGCTGGTTTAATTTGCGAAATATAAATGTCATCTGAGCCCTTTTTTCTATAGGATTTAGGATGATGAGACTATTCTAAAAGTCCAGAAGCAAGATTCTGTCAGTTTGCTTTCTGCACACCTTCACTCCCTTGTAAAAATCACGGTGAGAACAGAATAGCTCAGCTTGAAGACCAAAACATTTCAGAACAGAATAACTATGGAAAAGGGCTCAGATTTTATGGGGAATATACTGACCTCCTAAATATGCTTCATTAAGGAACCTTTTGGCTGTCTCTTTCATTTCTCTCTCTATTTTGAGCTCGTTACCAGTCTGACATCATAAAGGTTCCAGAACACAGTGCCAAGATCTCCTATTTATCTTGGCTAGCTAGGTTTAGTATACCTACTATGTAAATGTGTCTGACTATCTCTTCCCTGAATTTGTTTTCATGCTTTCAACAATTTCAACACTGAAAAAAAATTGTACTACACAGAAACCTCAATTTTAAAATGATAGATATATAACTAAACATATTTTAAATTAAAAAGCTGACACGCATTTATTAATTACACACATACATTTATTTATCAAATAAACACATACATTGGCTTTTTGCACCTGATATTTAGATGATTAATCTTTTCCAAGCAACTACTTCTAAGTTAGAATATGAACTAGTTATCTGATGCCCATTCTGTAAATACATAGCTTTGAAAAGTAAAAAATCATGATTTAAGTATTCTAAGATAGCATACAGACAGTGAAAACAGGCTGTGAAGTGTGTTACTTTTGTTCCCTTATTTTACTTCTGTTGTTAAAGTCCAAAAATAGTTTAGTACTGCTGTATTTTAGATTCTCACCATAGGATGATAAATTCTGAGAAGCTTAGACTTGTAGAAAGATCTGTCCTCTAAAATACAAGACAATGGTTTCATAAAAAAGTATTCCCATAACCTAACTAAAAAGAATATTTTAGTCCCCCTATAATAAGCTCTGCTATAGTGATTCTGACAAATTAGAAATTCAAGGTTCAGGTGATTTTTTACTATTTAAAAAGAAAAGCCAAATAGCATATGTGAAAAACCAGCCCATATTTTATTTTCCATTAATTGTAGCGGGTTTAGTCTAATTTTTAATGCAGATATTCCTGAAATTAAACATTAGAATAGGTGATTTTGTTTTCTTAAACTCTCATGTTGGTCATAATTTTTGAGAGTTTGCATTTCCCAAAGCACTCAAGTTTTCTTCCAGAGTCCTGACTTGAAGCTAGAATATCGCTGACCATGAATACTCCAGTCACTAATTATCCTTTCAGATGGAACATATTGAAACTATACTACAAATGAAAGTCCTCAATACCCAGCACTTTGGTGCTGACACCACCTTTTTCTTCGAGGAAGCTCTGGAACCTAGCTCCAGGGAGAATTCATGCATCCTTCCCTTTCCAGTTACCATGCCGCACTCCAGAAGCCCTAAACAGATAGGGCTGTGCTTCAGCATTGCCTTAGCTTAATTTAAAGGGTTTCCTGCTTATTGTAGTGGCTGTTGTGAATCCCAGAGGTGAATGTCCATCTCCTTTCCACATTCTGTGAATAACATGCACCTCATTTCAGGGCTGTGGTTTTCATTAGGCACAACATACTTGTCATCTTTTGAATCTAGGGTGGGAATGAAAACACTGCAGGGAATTACTTTTCTTACCCAAACATAGGAACCTTAATAGAAACATCTAATTTTTACACATGGTATCACAAGTTCTTCTTGAAAACTATGTGATCTTGCACATAATTTTGAGACCTTAATTTTACTGGGTTTTTGTTTTTGTTTGGGTTTTTTTTGTGTTGTTTTTTTTTTTTTTTTTTTTTTTTACAGCAAAATGGTTATAATGAATTTCAAACCTGAAGTTCAGGAAACATTTGTTTATCTAGTTTGGAAACCAGACTACAGAGTGAGATGGATGAACACAATGACATACTGGAAAGTTGATAGAGCTGACTAAGAAAGATAACAGGAGCCACAACTTCTGTACTAGCATGGAACTCCTGACATGGAAGCTCTCCAGGCCAATGATCTACTAATATATTTCTCTGCTGAGCGCTGGTACATCTGCCCCAGCAAGGAGTCCATCTATCTATTGAGAAAATGCATATTACTTGCCCTGCAGGCAGCTCAGCTATGCCCAGAGGTGGACCTAGCAAGCAGCTCCTCAACAGATATGAGATATGCGAGGTTTTGTGTTACAGATGAAGGAGAGAAGAATAGAAGGCTAAACCCTGTAAATTCTGTAATATTAAGCAGCTAGTTATGTTTTCTGGAAAAGAAATGTACTACAATTCACATTAGTATCCCAGACTTCGTTTGCTTTCTGTCACCAACGTTCACGCCTGTCCCTTAGGGAACAAAAAACCCTCCACTTGCAGGCCATGATTCTGAGAAAATACTTGGATGATTTTTCCCGCCTGAGATACTATAGTAGGGATCTCTCTGCAACTATAAAAGCATGGGTTATATGCTAATCAGAATAACCTTATAGTGGTTTCACTGTTACAACCAGATCTGCTGGAAGGTATAGGCAGCACTTATAAACCATTTTAAACAATGTGGGATTCCTTTCATGAATATTTAAAATATTTTTAAACATCTCCAACAATGGATTTAGACACTATTGTTCAAAATGTCACTAAAGTTGCTTTCCTGGGGGAATAAAAAACTCTGCGATCCTTTTTATCTTTTGAGGTGGGCTTGATTTTCTCCCTTTTACCAGAACAGCCGTACTTTTTCCAAAATTCCTTTGGTTCAGAATTTGGGTGCATTTGACCAGATCTCTGTGCTTCCACACTGTCATCTGAACTATAAATAACATTTCTTCCTTCATGTATTTACCTCATTTCTTCACAGGCT
This sequence comes from Pezoporus occidentalis, assembly GCF_034315485.1. Lineage (NCBI taxonomy): Eukaryota > Metazoa > Chordata > Aves > Psittaciformes > Psittacidae > Pezoporus > Pezoporus occidentalis. Next base: position 1,196,673 of record NW_026912907.1, on the reverse strand, counting down.
TCTAATTAAGACTTCATTTTCTGTTTTTCTTTAACAGTTCCACAATGAAAAGGTATGCTGTACCATGGACATACTGCATAAGGGGGATTATAGTTAAATAATAATTATAAATTATATATAAATTAAATATATAAATAATTATAAATTATACATATGAATTATAAATGCTGTGTTTTCTGATCTGCAGATTAAGATTTCAAATTCTGAAAAGAAAACTAACATACACAAAGAATCATAGTTTATAATACCAAAGAGTATACATAGCTTCACAGATACACTGCTGCCAACTGAAATCAAGGGCTCCTGATTATAAGTCTGTACTTTCATACACATTGTTGGAGGGATATAGGGCTGACAAAAAATAAAGCAAAACAAAACAAACGCAACATCTAGAACCTTAAGAGTCCACAAGAACTATCAAACTGATGACAACTAGAAGTATCCTAAGTGAAATCTTCAGGGCAAAGTGTTTATGTGATTCAGTGAACACAGCCTTGAGCAATTCAACCTTACCTCTGTACCTATTTGAGACCTTCAGGCAGGTTACCTTTCAGAGAGGTCTGGTGGGATCCTTCTGATTTCAACATGTGGAGATAGGTGCACAATTATTTCCTATCTAGCCCACAAGCATAATTTTACCTCAGATGCTGCAGAGTACAGAGATTTAAAGTGCTTCAGCCTCTTCTTTTAAAGCTGTTTTGCTTTGCATAATGAAGCAACCGTTTGCCCAGAAACTTGAACCTGACATTCCTACATTCAAGGTGAACATCCGAAAGCATAGAGCTAATACTACTTTTCTTTGTGCTAACTGATGTTGAACTGTTCACTCTAAATAGAAAAGATTTAAGAGCTATTATCCATGAAAGCTATATAGCCTACTGATTAAGTTATGCTTTTACAGATTGAATCTTTTATCCATATCTGAATCTGCAAAAACTTCAAGAGCAAATTGTCCTCCACTAGCACTCTGACCACTGCAATAGACTATTTCCCTTATTTTATGTAGACATCTAAGCATATTTGTCTTGTGCTGTCCCACATGGGGCAGTTAGGTGGGATGGATCTTTGATTTCACTCAGTAGCTCTCACATTTCAAAATGAGAGCGGATTTGCACAAACCAGCTGCAGACATCTGGGCATTGAAGGAAAGTTTCCACATTTTTTACCTATGGATTCTATATCCAAATATTAGCTAAGTTATGATTCTGTGAGTATCACAGGAGTCTGAATTATGGACTGGGACCTGAAATAATAATTTTTACACATGAATTTACTTCAAAATTCTTTAGCTGTAGAACTGGTTTTTAAAATTGACATTGTCCCCCACTGGTTATTAGTATTCTTAGAATCACAGGTTCACAGAAATCATAAATAAGTTTGAAGGAACACCTGAAGGTCATTTAGTTCAACCTTCTCCTAAAAATATGGTTAACTTCAAAGCCAGCTCAGTTCCTCAGGGCACTGGCATTGCAAGTTCTGAAAATTTCCAACGATGCAGTCCATAGGGTAATCTGTGTCAGTGCTTTACATGCTCATTGTGAAGAATTACTTTGTATGTCCAGCCTGAATTTCTCTTTCTGGAACTTTTCCTTTGCCTTCTTTTCATTTCATTGTGCATCCCTGAATCTGGCTCCCTTTTCTATAGTGCTCTTTTAGGCACTAGAAGCCTGCAACAAATCATGGCACTGAGGCATATGGTATATTCAGAAAGGCTAAGGGAAGTGACTTGGCATAGCATGGAAAAAAGAAGGCTGAGGAGTGTTCTCTTTAGAACACTTTCTAAGAGAACTCCTTGCAGCCTTGCATCTTGGTGGCTCTCCACTGAGCTTAATCTTGCTTTCGAACTTCACTTTCTCTACTGTCCTTGGTCTATGCATGGTGCAGCTGTATGTATAACAATTCAGTCTGCATTTCTTAATGATTTTTTATCTTCTTGTTCCAGGGTTTGTTTTTGGTTTTGTTTTTTTTTTTGTTGCTTTTTGGGGTTTTCTGTTGGTTTATGCTAAGCAACTACTATTTATCACCTTTCAGTAAAACTGAAGATGTGCAAGTACCAATGGGACCCTGTCAGGTTCCTTGCACTAGAAGGACAGCTGTGATCAACCACTGCTCACTCCTTTCTTGATGCATTGGACTATGCTGGACTTTATAAAGCATAGAAGACATGTAGGATTTTTACTTTCAGTGTATGTCCAGAAATTCACATGAGTTCCTACTTGTTCCTTTTAGGAAAAGTCTATAATTTAATCTAATAAGAAAAATGTCTTTTAAGGCAGACAAAACTTGTATGAAAGGTAACTGTGAATGGCTGTGGAATATGCTTGCAGACCAGTTCCTGAAATTTCATAGAAATTTTTTGTCTGTTGAATTTGTATATTGTTGTAATACTGCTTTTCATGACATTAGTAGCAAACTTTCTTTTTTATGTATACTTTCAAACTCAAGTCTTTCCAAAAGATCTTGATTTTTGTCCACTCCTCCATATGAAATTTCACATGAACATGTCCTGGCAAATTTACCCATTTTGACCTGAAAGGAGGAGGGACATATGTTGTAAAGAGGTTGCAAAGTTATACTGTAGACTACATATTATGTAGCCCTAAACCGAATTTAGTTCAGGCTAACTCACCCTCTCAGCTGTCTCCATACTACTGCAGCTGTGGTATTAGCTGTTCATGTCTGCCTACTTTTAAGCAATGTGTTTGCACCTGTACATGTAAGTATTTTATAATATGATCAGTTTAAGTGGGAGCAGGCATGTATGCATCATGTTTTTCAGTATCCAGAATACTGAGGGATTTCTAACCAAGTTCAATCACCTTCCTTTCCATGAAGATGCAGTGATTGAATTTCCAAGGATCGAGCTCTGTTAAATATTCCAAACACCTGCCTTTCTGCCTAGTGCCTAGAAAACAATTCATGTAGCTTTCATAAACTGAAAAAAAAGATACATGTATATCGCTGCCTATTTGTTTTGTAAGATATGTAGAGACTGGGAACTTAGACTTTATAGTGGTTTAGACCAATTCATTACTGCAGAAGTAGAAACCCGTGCTTCTGTGGCTCCTGAAAGCACATTTACAGTGTCCCAGTTTTTTACCAGAAGGACCTTGTATTTTTTTCACAGGTAATGTGAAGAGCAAGCTATGCAATGTTATCTCTCCCCAACTAACTGGGAATTTCTGAACTACAGGAAAGAGGTGTTCAAGATGAAAATTGCATTGCCAAATACCATTTTCTCTCAGCTGTCCAAGTGCTCACTGTAAGGTGCAAGTTTCCCAGTTTCAGTGAGAGATTATTGGTACTTTTTGATACTCTCACAGAGGGCTTCTTTCTACTGTGTCTCTTGAGCAGAACTTCAAAATGCATTGTGAATATCTGTGGATGTTTTATTTGCAACATACATGTATGTAGAAAATACCCTGATCAGCAAGTTTTAGTCTATCCTGAAGTGGACTGTTCTCAGTTTCGCTGTTCATGTTGTTTTGTTTTGCATAAAGATAACTGGTTTGCTGAAGCAAGCTGCAAAGAAAACATTTATGTCCTGTTTGCTAGATCACAGCTGTGTGGTGGCACAATTCAGTATCAGGTTTTTTCCCATATCTTTCTATGTTCTTTAGGTTGCTTTGGGGTTTGTTTTCTTTTTTTTTTTTTTTTTTTTTGCATGCTCTTCTTTCTTCTTCTCCTATATTACAATAATGATTCCCACCCTGATGTGTTCAGGAAGCCTCAGCTTTAGACTTTATTCTTCTATAAAAATTCTGGCTTACTTACAAAGGTTATTTTCAGTTGTTCCTGTATCTGGATAATAAAAGAAATGACACTTATGAATTCCAAAATAACAAAAAATAAGAGGGAAATATTTCTATTGTCTCCTACATCTCTCCTTTTCAGTCCAAGGTTTTTCTGTGAACTGTGTATTGATTCTAAACATCTGGAATCAGCAATGTGCCTACTAAATGTTTTGGTACGGGGTTTTGCTTTTTTATTCAGAGGTGTTTGTTTCTGGTTTTGCAATAAGAACTAGCAGAGTTTCTGTTTGAGGGTTTAATAGTCTAGTAGTTGAAAGGAAAATAGTACCTGTGGGATGATCTGTGTTTGCAAGCAAACCATGTGTGTCTCTCGGTTACTAGCACATTTATTTTACTGTGTGTTCCAAAATGCTGACAATATTTGGACTATCCATTCCCAGATGGCATATACTACCATCTCTCTATCATCAGTAGCTAGGCTTGCATTTTACTCATTGCTTGTGGCTTCTGGAGACTATATTTCCTTTTGGCAATAGTGAGAAATTAATTTGCACTATTTCATAGTGTTGTGACTCCGATACTGCAAATTCCATAAAGCATTGACTAAAAGGCCGACACAAGTGCAGTGGAGTAAGTTAAATTATATGTTTACAAATATTTTGATACTTGAAAGTAGAGAAAACATTTTATTTAACCTTACAATAAATTTTAATAATAATCGAATAGCTTAGTTTATCTTATCTTAACCTGAATTTGCTATGTTTTTTTTTTCTACAGTCTGGTTAAAAGTAGCATGCAAATAATTGAATAAAAATAGTTGTATATATAATTATTTCAACATAACAATTTTATCAGCAATGGATAAAAATCTTACCATGAAAGTTTAAATGAAAGTATGACAAAAAAGAAGACTAAACAATTTTTTAACCTGAAAACATATTCTGTTAATTTAACATTCATGACCTCTGAAAACATATTTTCACAAATTGTTCTTAGATTATTAATTCTTTTCTTTTTTTTCCTCTGTAATTTATAGCAATATGAAAAAGTGTGAATAATTAAGAAAGTTGGACTGGTTGGAGAAAAATCTTGTATTTACACAGGCTAGCCCGTACAGCTCAGCACTCTGATTAAACCTACCTGATTCCATGTAAGCCTGGTACCAGCTGGCATATATTGCATGCATGAACACCAATTTCTATGAAGCTGAATGCTTGCCATCAGCTTGTCTATCCAGATGGAGGCACATTTTGCACCACATTTGGTTATTGTGCTTCCTAAATACAACCGTTTCTAAAAATATGCACACATTTTGTTAAGGTTGCCAAGTGCATGCTAAATATTAACAAACAGCATGGATAATATGCAGATTGACACTTCTTTAAGACATATCCTAGTTTTAAAGAGCTATTATGATGTAATTCCTGTAGTTACTCCCCCTAGAAGGGATATGGATGTTCCCAGCTATCTCACTCCAGTGATATCTCAGCAGCCACCCGGAGGCAGTTGTACATCTCTTGTGGCAGGTCAGCCCGAGTGATATTGTTTCCATCCAAGCGCAAATGTGTGATCCTGGAATAGGTTGTTGGCCCAACAACCTTACAGAAGCTGCTCAATGGGAACTCTGAAAAGAAAAGGAGATGAACAAGAGAAAGCATTAATAAGTAGGACAAATAGGGCAAACTCACTATTTTTCTACTTGTTTAATACTGTTTGGGAAATGTGGCTTTAATTTATTAAAATATTTTTCAATATTTTGCATGTCCATTGGTGTAATTCTCCATGCACTTACTGGAATTCGAGGGCCTTCTGTTAGGAGAGGTTCTTTCCATTAGTTGCGAGAGGTCAGAATTTTAAGAACGAGTTTTTCAAGTGCTATGCTCACAGTACCCATTTAATTTTTTGAGTTTGTATGGAAGCCTGACCTGACAGTTAGAGAAAACAAAGAAAAATAATCTCCAGTAAAACTGGAGGTGTAGAGGGAGGAATCAATTGTGGAGGGGTACATTATGATGGAAGGGTAAAATATTGAAGAACGAAAAAGTTTCTGGAGAAATTGAAATCATGATATAGCTTTTCACTAAAGAATGGGTTGTTCAATAGATGTTTTTGTCAAATATTATTTTGGATGTGTCATTTCAATTTACTATTTTCAAAATGAAATTTGAGGCTGGGGTTGGAGAAGAGTTTTCTATTTAAATTGTACAGTTGAACCTTTCCAGAACATCAGGATTGGAAGTTGAGTATAAATGTAAAAAATATCTATAAACGTATTTATATTTATCATAACTTTTATGTAGTGATATATGTAGCCTCTATTCAGTTGAAGTATTATTTTATTCACACAGCAACAGACCAGTCGTGAATGTAAAACTGTCTCACATCTTATGAGCAGTATTAACTGTAAGCTAGAAATTACATGAAATAGGGTTCTGTACTCAGTTTCATAAACACACATGTTATACATACATATATACATATACATATTATACACCTATACCACGCAGAGATCTATCCTCAAGAGAGAATGTATGTGAATAAACTTGATGTCCCCTACATACCACATTGTGTAATTCTGTAAAGATGATCCTTCGTTGTCACATGTGCTTCCTTTGGGTCAGAGAGGATTAGTCTATTGAAAAGCTCCATCACTACTAAAGAAGCAGTGTGAGAGACTTCTTTTTCAGGACATTTACATCCATTGAATTCACATCATAGAAAATATTTTACAGGGACTCCTTTGATGAACCCATTCACCAGTATGCAGCCAAATTTCATATCTTCAGTTGCTTTTATGTTGCAAATGACTAGCCCTCATAAATTTTGAGAAACCAAGGTAGTGTTCTCAAAATCAAATGCCATTTTAGCTACCAATCATAGGTCATTCATGGCGTTTTGAAAGCACCACCTTGTACATCTTTTCTGTATAACTATTTAATGTATCTAAGAAAATGTGATGACCTCCACTACTAAAGGAAGTGGAGGAAGTATTTTTATATCTCCATTTTAAATTCAGTTGGATACTTTCAGGCACTATGATAATCTGCTATCATTAATGAAATATGGCTTGTGAAAACTAAGTAAAAATTTATTCCCATCTGTACAGGCAGCTTTGTAAAGTATGAGAGCTTAGGTAATTTTTTGGACAGTGAGATATCATGTTGAAGAATGGGTAAAGATTGTATCTTTCCCAAAGTAAGTTGTTTTGAGTAGGGATTAAAGAAATGCATTTCAAATGTTAGACCTTGATCACCAATTTGATTAAAGCAAATCAGAACAATCTCCTAGGGTTTGTATATTGTACAGCCTTCTTTTGGAAGGCTGAAAGATAAAATGCATCCTTAATGCACATTTATTGTGCAGTCCATATTACAATAATTTTAAGACTGCAGACTAATTCTGATACTCTTCAGATTCAGAATGTACCAGCTGAAGTGAACTGATGATTCTTGTGAGTTAGGATCAAATAATTTCATAAATGTTTATAGGGTTAGATCTGTGTGGAATTTTGTTAAGTGAAAACATAAGTTCCTGAGACTTTGAACTCATTTGTTTGGCTTAATGGCTATACCATTAACTATTTAGATCCAGTTTTCCGCAGATAGTTAGGTGTAATTTATAGAAATTAAAATAAACACAAATTCTAATATAGATTTTTTTTCTTCCCATTTTTCTTGTAATTCAACAACTACCTTGTAAGTAAATTTTCATTGAAATTAGGCATTCAAAAACTTTTTTTTTTTTTTTACCATATTGTTAGTTTTCAGCAAAAATGCTAGCATTTGGTTGCAAACCAAGGTGTGCTTATAGAAGTTGGGTAGATGTTTAACTACTCAAAGGATGTAAATTTTGTGCATGTAAACCACAGAATTTTTCTGTGTTCCCAAAATACTAACCTGTGCTGATTATTTTTTGAGACTGAAACCACTTTGGAAGTGAATATTGATCTAGTCCTCACAGAAGTCAAAAGAACTCTATCATAGACTTCAGAGGGATTTGACTCCAGTATTTCATGTGCACTGTTTTCATTTGGGTATTAAATTTTTATACAGCTCATATAATTTTCACTTGTTAGAAGTGTATTAAAAATGTTTGTTTTCTAATTTCAGTCTCTACTTGCAGAAAATAAGTGGATCTGGTAAATGCATTTAATGTACTGTTACTTACATGGTCTGTATGGAAGCTGCAGTCTGTGAGACTATAGCATAGTTGAATAAAATATGTCAGTAGTTTACGTCCTCCTTTATTACACTTACTAATGTTGCAGGTGTTAAAATCTCTTCCTGATTTTCTAATACTCAGGCTCAGTGTAACTGGAATTTTCCCATTAGTGTAGCATTCATAATTTCCCAACACAGAATTCCTGCATGAACTAGACACTAAGGATAAAAAGAATTGAATGAAAACTGGATTTTTCCTCTGAACAATTACTTTCTCATGAAAAGTGTCTGTTGCCATAAGAAATTCAGATATTCTAACAAGCTACATGTATATTTGAAATATCTGGGGGGTGTGTGGGTGGAAACAGGAAAAGGCATTTCCTCTCTTTTCCATCTCCTCTCTCCTCTCCTCTCCTCTCCTCTCCTCTCCTCTCCTCTCCTCTCCTCTCCTCTCCTCTCCTCTCCTCTCCTCTCCTCTCCTCTCCTCTCCTCTCCTCTCCTTCTCCTCCTCTTCCAAGACTATAGAGCAAAATGGGAGTATAGAAACACATATCTCAGACAGAATTAATTTTTTACTCTATGCTGTGTGAGAGTCTACCCCTTTTATACCAGCAGTGTAAGTAGCCTTTAGCTGAGAGGAAGATTAACTGTGTTAAATTTTCCTTGTTCAGGTGTGCGATACAGTGGGCAATCCTAATGGTATCTGAAGTCCCATAGTCATCTTTGCCGTTTTGCGGTCCCACAGTAATCATACATTAGTCATTTTTGCACAGGCCATTGAAAAAATCTTTTTTTGGGCTGGTGGAGTGAGCCATTATGAAAAACCTCAACCTCCATAACTAACTCTGGTTTAGAATAAGTATGATTTATCGTATAGGTACTGATTCAGACAATGGACTGGAGCAGAATACGTGGCCTCTTAACTGTTCCGTGGAACATTTTCACATTCCCCCTCGTTATCCTTCATTCACATGGTGTCTTCTTGCTGGGGTTTCATGTGGAAGCAACAAATCTCCTTTATCCCCTACAATTACAAATGAAATATGGTGAAGTCTGCCTTTGGTGCTCTTGTGTCACTGATTCTCTTTGATTCCTTCACTTTTTTCCACTCCTTGAGGAGTCTGTAAAACAAGCTTCTGTGTGTGTGCTTGTATGTGTGTGTGAGTCTGTGCATAATCCTAACGGCATCTTAAAACATGGTGGCAAACCACTGTTGTTATTAAAGAGAAAATTCCACCCTTAAATTACTACTAATAAGAAATATTTAAAAAACAAGATTCTATTTGAAGTTTAGGTTTGAGGTACGGAAAAATCAAAGGCTTTTATAAACCTTTCATGGTCTTGTGCTAGCTTGCATGAGTCCATAGGGTAGCAATGATGGTGCAGCAGTAGCTGGTGCACACGCTCTGCTGCTGACCACCATTCTGGAATTACGGCTTTCCCTGCAAAATTAAATTGTTGTCTCAGCCTTTGACTTGGAAGCCCTTGAAAATGTGAATGGAAAGCAAACTTCAGTATGTGTGTACCTTGCAGGAGGCTCAGAACAACTACTCTAAGTGTGTAAAATTGCCTTATGTATCTCATGAGAAACTAAACATCATTGTTAGCTCTTTTAGGAGAGAAGGAGTATCTGATAGATTCTCCAGGTCACTGTATATGGTGCCTTAGGTGAGAAATCTTTTTTTTTTTCCCCCTCAGCAAAACAAGGGATTGAGATCTAATAGGAAAAAAATAAAAAAAAAAGAATCAGAACACTGAAAGAAATGTGAAGCATAGTAAATACAAAACCTTTTGAAAGATCTTGCTCTGTGGCTGGTATGATCTACACTAAAACATTTGTCTTTTAAAGGCTACATCTGCATGGAGTTAGCTGTGCATGGAATAGATAACACTGACATTCTAAAACCCTGATAGGCGCAACCAGGCAAACAGAAGAGAGGGGTTTATGGTTTGTTTTATGACAGCTAGCAAGATAATGTAAGTCCTCCTGCAGAAGCACTGTTATGTCTGACATATCTGCCTCTTTGTCAGAGACCACCGCTGACACAGGTGCAGCTGGAGAGCTTCTGACATGATGTTGAGGCCTCTACTGCTCTCCAACACCTCCTTCCCACCTCAGGATAAGGACAACCTTGTAAAATCCATCTCAGTAAAAAACCTCCATGATCTCATGCAAGGTGTGACATTTATTGACTTCAGGAGAAACATTTTTTCAAATCACGACTGGAGAAAAGTTTGCCACCTGATGATACCATGTGTGAAATGGGAATGAAAACTAAAAGAAACAGTTGCAGGTCTTTGGATTTCAAGATGGATTTGGAGCAATTCTGCGTGAGAGAAGAGAGGAAAGAGAGAAAAGCAGCTACTTTGTTGTATCATTTTCACTGTGCTTTGTGCCTGATACCTTATGAATTTGTTGTCTTCTCCCTCTTTCCTCCCTCCAGCACTTTCTCTATCAGCCTCCTGAAGGGTTACACATACCATAGTCTGATGCTCTGCTGATATGTCTCTTTTTGCTGACTTATTAATCCTGAACATCTTTCACACTGATTAGTCCTTTCCCAATTCTTTTTCCTCAGCTGTATAATAAAACTCCATTGTCTTCTATGGATTTACTCCAATTTACATGAGATTTTGCCCAGTAATACACACAGTAGTACAAGGACAGAAATTTCTCTCTTTAAGGATAATTTAAACAGCTTAGTGTCTGTCTTTTAACATTAATGTGGACAACAGAGAAGTGTCAGTGTACTAAACAATCTAACCAGTACCATTTCTTCAGATGGCTTGATCTACCTTTTTAGATACTTGCGTTGACCATCGGTGTCTAGACTGTGGCAAATACTAATGAAAATACTTAAATTTAACTCACTGTTAATTTTGTTGACTTGGAGGTAGAAGTTTTCGAGGTTCTCACTGACAGTTGGAATGCTCTTCAGCTGATTGAAGGAGAGATCCAACTCAACCAGTGATGTGATGTTGAAGACATTGCCTGGTATTCCAGAATCTGTTAATTTATTGTGGGATAACCGTAAATATTGCAGGGCTTTAAAACCTTGGAAGTATTCATCAGGAACATTTGAGATCTGGTTATTATCAAAATACAGCATGAGTAAGGAGTGAGGCAGTCCTGTTGGTAGCTTTGTAAGTCGATTGAAGCTTAAGTCAAGATACAAAAGGGAATTCAGGCCTTTAAAAGCCCCAGAAATAGAATCTGCTTTCAGCTGGTTGTTCTGAAGGTGAATGACAGTCAGATTCACTAGCCCCTCAAGTGCACCAGGATTGACTTTTGTGATCTTGTTGTGACTTAACTGCAGGTCATCCAGAGTTTTGGGGAGTGGTCCAACAGCTTCAGTCAAATTGTTGTAGTTAATGTGAAGTTTTTTCAGATTCTTCAGTTTAGAGAAGACTCTTCCCTTAATTTTTGAATTTTCCAAATGGTTGTGATCTAGGATCAGCCACTGTAGGTCTGTTACGTTATCAAATGTATTCTCCTCAATGCCCTCAATCATATTGTTTCGAAGATAAAGGTATTTTATTCCACTTGGTACAATTGGAATGGTTTTCAGTTTAAGGTTGTCACAATACATGGCAGTAGGGTAGCTTAGTGGACAATTACATTCTGGGGCACAGACTGCTGCAGATGGCCCAAAAGGATCATAACCGTAATCATCTGCAGGACCATAGTCATATTGGCAACAAATGCCACTAACCAATAACAGAAAGATGGGTAGGGAGTTTAAAGCCATCTTTGCAATGCGTCTTGTACCTGTATGGTAAAAGGAAATAAAAAAGTTAAAACTTTATTTGTTTTCCTGTTTCAGCAATATTTGATATTTTACCATGTAAGTATTACAAATAAAAATGAATTAAGACTTCCTGTCTAAAACTATTAATTAAGGAAAAAGTATATTAAATTGTTAATATTACATTGTTACTACTATAAACTACTATAACAGTCCCTGTCTTGTTATAATCTGCTTTTGCAATGGAAAACTACAGGCCATTCTGCTGTTGTAATTAAACTGTTCTTTACATCTCCCCAAATTCATTCATTAAGTCACAAGAAGGATGATAAAATCCAAGGTTTTTAAACTTGGCACAGAAAAGTTTTGCTAAAGGTCATGGTCAGAGGCGGCTCTGCCACTTAGATTGTATTAAGCATTCCTAATATACTAAATTGCTTTATATAAAAATAACACTTTGTGAAATTACCAAAGTTTAAAAAAGCCAGGGAAGTTACAAACTGAAGGTAATGTTGTACTGTATAGTGTGTTGTTGAGATGCCTGTAGCTTGAAATATCTTCTCATGGAGCACATCCAGTAAAGCATGGTCCACTAATTTTCATATTCACTTAAAGAACAAACTAATAAAAATACATAACATATTCTCCTGGGCATGTCAAACAATCAGCAGCACTGCCTATGTGTGCATGAGTATATTCTATTTACCACAGATCTGAAATGACTGGATTTGAGATAGTGTAAGTGTTCTTGCAAGCTCTCTTATATAACAATAAATGCACTGATCATATTGCAGAACCATTCTAATTCAATAGAGCCATAAAGCTTCATATAGTTGGTCTCCCAGTTCACATAACAGTAAAAGAATGTTCAGTGCCCTTGGAGCTGTTTTGCTGTGATCCAGTGTGAGTCATCTCACCTTAGTTTTTAAGGGCATTTCTCATCAGATACTCCACAAGATGCTAATATGTGAAGATTAGTACCTTGCTTTTACTTCTTACTACCTAGATAGCTGTTGTGTGGAAAACTACTGTTCTGAGAGTGAGATGATTAGGAAAATCCTTAGAACCTTCTTATTCTCAAGTAATTTCAGAAAGTATGCAAAGCCTGTAAACAGACCACCAGACACTAATCTCAGATCTGGGCAATCTTCCAGCGGAGTAAGTTTGCCTTGCTATTGTCATTGTTTAGTGTTACACAGAATACATAGTGGTAAAATGCAGGACCATAGTTAGATAGTCTTCCTTAATTCTAAATTTTCTTGCTTTTATTGACTTGCTAAAAGCCACATCGCATTCTGGTTAGCTAATAATTTCAACTGAGGTACCTGTGGGCAGGGCCTGTTGATCTCATACAGTACACCACAAAATTTCTGAAAAATCATGTTATCTCCAGTTACCCACAAAGTTCCTTTGCTATGTACTGAGCTGCTCCCTGAATAAGGGGAATATACCTTCACCGTGGTGCTGCTCCCATTACATCACAAAACAGAGAATATAGTGATCATTGTATGAGTTATCAGTGTAATTTCCTTTGTCTGTTCTTCACTGCTGCATGAGAACATGCAAACTCAACCTTCAGTCCCCTGCTGGTATAAATAAGTACAGCTCTGCTGAGAGCAAAGACACTACAGTGGCCCAATTCAGCTCAAAATCTGGTCCTGTTTAAGTACTAAACATTAAGGATGGACAACTACTGCTTCTGTATTCAAAGTATAATGTAATGAACATCTTAGACTACGCTCTGGCCTCACAATGACATTTTTAGACATCTGTATCATTTTATAGTCTTCCTGATAAAGTGGCATAAACATCCTATTTTAAATTCAAATTCTATTGTTATTCTAGTTTCAAATCATATTTTTAATGCTAAATTTGATTATTGATATCATAGGCTTACAGTTCTTTTAAGCAACATACAATGTTTAACTGCCCTGCAGAACCCTGGAAGAAATTTAAAATGTTAAATATCAAGTGTTTTGAATTATTTTATCAGCAACATTTTAAAATGTGGGTGACAATTCTGTAGTACAAGGGCATATAAGTAACATAAAAGAGCACAGTAAAGTACATATGTAGCATGGTTAACTTGTTTTATTCGTGGATTTCTCATTCATGTTTCTGTGTCAGAAGTGTAAAAGGTAAATAGATTGGGTACACAGAGTTGTTTGTTGCATTGAACTGTATGAATCCAAAAGATAAAATCAGAATACATTCTTAGACATTTCTCTTGTAACATAAACATCCTTGAACTAATTGCCTGTGTTTGTTCTGACCAGTTATGCTGTAAAATACCTGTGAAAATATTTTTGAAGTTGCTCAGGCGACTTGCCAAAATATACTAAATGACAAATCCCTGATTGTGGAAAATGCTTACTACAATATAGACAAACTATTCAAAGTATTTTGGAGCTACTCTATGCCACTTTTAATACTAAAGTTGTCGTGAAACAAAATAAAAATGAATGTATCATTCAATCAGCCTTAAGTTAAATATACCTTAAGTTAAATTTTCAATAGTGTGCTTAAAATGTGCTTTAAATTTAACACAAAATTTCAAAATACTTATAACTTTCCTCTCATTGTTTACTTCATTAATTATTTAAATATCAGGATACCTTTTCTTTTGTATATGAAGCGAAATGATTTAACAAATTATGAATGAATAAGTGAGCAGTGAGTATTCTTAAAAATGTCTTTGGACTGTACATCAGCTCCTCTTTTGAAACAGAACAAACAGACTGTAAAAAAAGTGCAACAGTCCAATGCTGATGCACAAAATATGTGAGGTTTTAAGGAAACAGAGAAAGTGAATCCACTAAGCAACAGTTGATTTGTGTTCAATTTACAAATTGGCAAACTTAGCCTGACATGTTTTCACGTTCCCATTACAGCCACTTTTAAATAGCTGAATATTACGGTTAAAACATGCAGCAGCACTTACCTTACTTCCTTGAAGCTGCTTTCCTCAATTCCCAGAGCAGATGCAATAAGGGACTGTATCGACCAATATATGCTGTAAACGGTGTCAGGAGGTACAAGTCTGCCAGATCCTCTGTGTTACAAGAGAAAAAAAAAAAGCCCTAGTCACGCTGTTCTCTGAAGCTGCTATGTCATCATGGTGATCTTGTGGTGTGGCATGTACAAAAATGCAGCCCTCTAATGAAGTGCAGGTGGATACCATATTTTGTACAAGCACAATCCATCTGTTATTCCTGCGGGATGAAGGAATGATCAGTGTTTCACAAACCTGAGAAAGTTTAGACCACTAGCCATAACCTTATACAAGATTTTTTTGTATTTTAGAGGGAAAACATTTTAGTTTGTAAAATGAATTACAAACAGACTTTTCTTTTCCAACTTATTTTATGCTGCTAGACATGAGCTAACAAATAGCACTCAGACCTCAATGCTGCTGGGCTTCTTCAGCCAAGTGACTCATTCATTTTTTTCTGCCTTTTTTTTAACTATCTTATGTCCACAGTAAAGCACCCTTAATAAAAGTTTTAGCTTAATGATCAGTACCAAAGATGCAGGATTATCTTTAAATTGTAACCTTTTCCACAGCACTAAATACTGAGTTTAAAGCTTCTTCTGCAAAGCACTGGAATTTATTTGGTCTGGAGATTTTCTTTGATGACTAAATGTATGTTTGCTTAATAAAAACACATCCCAGAAATGGCTTTTCAGCAGTTACTGTAAACTCACTTTATACATTTGTTCATTTTTGCACTTACAGCTTTCTCCTGCTTTTCAGAATCTGGAACTACTCAGCTTTATGTTGTCTGTTTCTTATTCCATGGATGTAGTTCAAGAATGCATCTTAAGGCTTGGATAAGATGTTATTTTCACCAGGCAATGCCAAAAAATAATGCACTAAGTAACTGTTTAAAGTGAGTCTTAATATTTCCATGAGAACCTTCCCTTATCTCTAAATGGTGGATGTCTTCCCTTTTTATGGGAGGCAAGCTCTTTCTTATAAAGTTGTATAGGGACAAACATGAAATGTGCATATAGAAAGCATGTGCAAGACATTTTAAAGTGTCCTGTCTGTTTAATTGTATTTAAGTTTAGTTGTTGTGCGTACAAGTTAAGTTTCTTTGTTATCTACTGGCTATCTTTATGAAAAGTTGTGGTACAGCATGTGGCTGGGCTGGAGAAACCTAACAGCTTCCTGAAGAAGAGGACCCTGGATGTGAGCTTCCCCCAAAATCTGCTGCTGGTGCATTTGGGCCTCCATGTCAGTGCAGGTTACTGGGAGCAGGGAAAGGCCTGGCATAATTCACTGCCCTTCACAGGGAACAGGAAAGGCGCCAACCAGTTACAGACCCGTGCTTCTGCAGTAACACAATTAGCAAAGTTTCTCAAGAAAGAGTGCTAAATACCAGTGCAGCCCATAGAGAGTGAGCACTACTCTTTTGATGTTCTGACATTATTCCTATCATGGGAGAACTATTTACACATTAGGAAACATGCTGATGACAGGTTATAACTACCAAATGATGCAAGTAAATGAATGTGAAACACTGAGATGCGTGGTATCAGAACTAGACATGTAAAAGTGGACAAAGCTGTTCTGGCTGTGGACAACCAGAGACCAGATGGAGTTTCTCATGCACAGTATGATTCTTATCTGAATTAGTTTCCGCAGACCAAGGAAAGGCTGAACTGTATCTTTGACAAATGGGACAACAAGCAGAGGCATTCAGCAAAAGATCAACTGGAATAAAGAAAATATTTTTAAATATTTTCCCGTTAAGGAAGTACTGAGGTTTGTTCTTTTGAAGAAGGGTGCAGCAAGCTGAGCAATGGAGCACGATGTTTGTAAACAGAATTTTAAAATTCACAGTAAAAATCATTCTTTGTGTTTTCTGTCAGTAGAGATTTGTTTTGAAGCTTGGTATTGTAATAAATTAATACATATTTTGATTTTTGGTAATAGATGTAGATTTATATTTACAGTACAACTGCACATTGTCTGCAAATACAGGATAGTGCAGGCTTAAAATGTTTGTGGCACGGTTATATTTATGCACCAGTTTTTTTATTACACTGATTTCTGTAGGTCCAATATGTACCCTTTTTCTCATTCTATTAACAGAATTACAAAACATGCATATATTTATAAATTGTAGAAAAATATTATTAAACAGAAGTGTTTTTTGCAATTAACACATGGTAAATGTTTGGGTCACATAAAATTCAGCTGAGACTTTTTCATTCATAATATTCCTGTGTTGCTAAGTGGTTTAAATTAGCTAGAATTGCATAGTCGAGATGAAGAATCATGTGCCTTCTAAAGATAAAATATTAAACAATAGATTTTTTTCCCTTTTTTAATAAGATTTTTTTTTTAACCTTCCCACTCTGTTATTTAATACTGTCCCTTCAGCATAATTTTATATGCTTTTCTGATTTTATTGTTCTGAATCATGAAGCACTCACCTCCTAAACCTCTGTATGGGAGGGAGATCAGGTAGGAACTGAAGCCCAACAAATGAAGGTATGGCTTCTTCTGCAGCAAAGGGTAGGAAAGCAAGTGGGTGATTTTGTCTTTCTGGCTTTATTTCATGGTTTTTGGTGATCTTTTTTTTTTTTTTGTAGCTCTCAAAAGCCATTGAACAGCATGTGAACATAGTCTAGCTAATTTCCAAGGAATACACAAAATACTATGTAAATTCACCTATGACATCTAAGTTGAAAAATGGTTATGAATACGCTTCACACCTGGTAGTTGATATTTTACCTTTACGGCAACTGTGCTCCTAATTAAGCCATCTCAGTATGTTTTTTCTAAAATTAATTTTCTTCCTATTATTTATTTATTCATTTTCCTTTGATGTAAAATGTCATCAAAACCTATTCTCATCTAGTTTTCTTCAGCTTCTGAGACATGAACAGAAATATTCCTTTTATTTGTTTCAAAGCTCTTTTCTTGCTGATTCATATTTTCACAGCTGGAGATGGCCAAGAAGTCTGATAGATTACAGTGAAAAAATCTGAAAGCAGAGATCACTGCATCTGTATATCACTTTGTAGTCACTAGTTCTAGCATTCAGATATTGTCAAGTTACAGCATCAGTTTTCTCTCTTCACTCAGAAGTGACACACTTTCTGCTTTCTCTCTCCTGTAAAAAAACCTTCTTTATAACTGATACACTGAAGGAATGGAAACTCTTCCCAATCTTCTTTTGCTTTTAATCCCATTTTTCACAAACAATTTAAGTTACTAAAACCTAACAGATATTAGCTACATCAACCACTTTTTTCTAGTCTTAAGCCATCTTACCAGCTGTGTACACTAAAAAACAAGCCATTTGGGTGCCCAGAATTAGGGGTAGGAGATCTGGATCTTAGGAGCATATAGCTCCAGAAAAAGTACTTGTGGAAATTTTCACATTGCCACACAAAACGAGCAATGAGTTTTCCCACCAATCACTCATAATTTAAAATAAATATAACTCTCAAGATGAAATGAAGATTAATACAATTTAATTGGCTACTTGCAACAGAAGGTAAAGAAATCTCCATTAAGGAAAAAGGCAATTCCATGGGCACCATGCAGCAAGCCACTTAATTATAACGTAATAGTGTTTACATATGATGTTTTCCATATCTCTAAATAATGAATATATAGCCTGATAGCCAATACATGCTGAATAAACAAAAATATGATATTAACTCAATCTCCAGTAATAATTAGTTCAATGTTTTTGTGAAGTCCTGCAGCATATTGGAAATAACACTTAAGGCTGGCCCATATCAAATGAGTTCCACTAAAAACAATTCAGTTCCAGACTCTGAAGGCTGTGGGTGCTTATTATTTTTTCATCTAAAAACTTCCATCCCTCCAAACTGAAATTTTATTTGTTCAGCCTCTACTCTGCACTTCCATGCTAAATGGAAAGTGTTAGAACACATACTATAAGCATTACAAAATTTGTGGTAATCCAAATCCTTTTTTGCCTCTCTCCTAAAAAGGAAATAACAGCTTTGGAAATTTACAAAAATGGTAATAGCGGTACAACCTATTAGCAGACCACAACACATATTTTACTTGTGCATGAATCTTTGTTTTTGTCATTCTAAAAAAATTGTTCACTGTTTTGCCTCAAACTTGACAGTGTCTGTATTCTAATACTGTTTAGCCTCCTCTCCACTGCTTTTCAGACTGTTTTTGCACGATACTTCACTTAATTTTACTTGAATTGTCAATGACAAAATTCCCTTGAGTTGATTCAAAACTCTTTGATTGAACTTCTTTTATGACAAGAGCTTCACAGATGAGGGCAAAATACTGTTTTTAAAACAGATTTCTATGTATATATACTGCATATTGTATTAAAGTGTTTAAATTGTGCTGATCCATGTATAAAAGAAAGTCAGGTGGCCCTGAAACATGAACCAATTTAAACGATTGCTAATGTAAAGACAGTAAGAGGATCTCAAGGAGTTGTTGAGTTTGTGGGAAAGTTGTGGTTACAGATAAAAATTTTAGTAGCAGCTCTTTTTTAAACAGTACAGTTAATCTGTAGGAATAGAAAGAGGTGAACTTAGACTTGGCTTGCTTACTGTCTATTGTTTGCGTATACTGATTCTGTATCAACATAGACCTCCTTTGAAAATAATCGGGTGCTAAACACTTTCCCCTAATCTAAGCATTAGTAACGTCTGCCTGTTTTCAGATTACTATTGTTTAAGGTCAGATGGGATGTTGCATTGTCTACCCCAATGTGCTGTATAACACAAACCACTGAACCTCGTCCTGTTACAGCTATACTGAGTTCAACAAAACATATTTGCCTACCTATGCTTCAGAAAACGTATGACCATGGTCAAGACATGGAAAGCTTGGGAGGTCTCTAGTTTGGTGCAAGAATCTATTAATTTTTGCCCAGGCTGGTTTCAATATATGGCCGGTTATGACAGGTACTCAGAACTTTCCTACCTGTAGGCAGAAGGTTGCATCCTGGTGTGGCAACTGACATAATTTAGACTGCCAATTGAGTGAGGCTTATTTATTAGTTTTTATCCTTGTTATTCTTGCAGGCAGTACCCAGAAGAAGAGGGCTTGTTCCCAGGTGTCATGGTTTAAGCCCTGCTGGTAACTCAGCACCACACATCCTCTTGGTTACTCTGCTCCTTTCCCCCCCCCCGCCAATCCCAGAGGGATGGGGAGAAGAAACAAAAGAATGTAAATCCCATGGCTTGAGATAACAGCAGTCCAGTAACTAAGGTATAACACAAAGCCACTGCTGCTGCCATCAATAATAATAATGATAAGGGAAATAACAATGCGAGAGAATATAAAACTAAAAGGGAAAGGTAAAAAAATCCCAACAACAAACAGCAGTGATGGTCAATGCAATTGCTCATCACCCACTGACAGACACCCAACCCAACCTGAGAAGCAATCTGGGCCTTCTGGGTAACTCTCCCCCAGTTGATATACTGGGTATGACGTGCTGTGGTATGGAATACCTCTTCGAATAGTTTGGGTCAGGTTTCCTGTCTCTGTTCCCTCCCAACCTCTCATGTCCCTCCTCACTGATAGAGCATGAGACTGAAAAGTCCTTGATCAATGTAAGCATTACTTAGCAACAAAGAAAACCATTGGTGTGTTAGCAGCGCTGCTCCCAGGCTGAAAGTCAAAACCACAGCACTGCACCAGACACTAGGAAGAAGAAAAATAACTGTGACAGCTGAACGCAGGACAGTATCCACCCCTTATCCCATACCATTCCATACATCATGCTCAGATCCCACATTTTTCAATGTAACATTTTTGTGCTAAAATTGGTCTTTTTTTTTTTTTTTTTTTTTTGTAAACTCAAGGGGGATAAGATATTTGAGGACAATCTCTTAAATTCTTTTCAATTATAGGTATTCTTATTTTTCTTGTAATTTTTTTCTTCCAGACAAATGTGATCATCCTTTTCCTGTTTTGGGACATTTAGCTTCTCTGAAATACTGGCTGGAAATATGCTTTTAACCATATTAAATGGACAGCTTTGGCAACCACATAGTCCAATCCAGTGATTAACTTGTCTTTATTCATCATGATGAGGTCCAGGATGTATTTACCTCATGTTGTATCCAATACCCTTTGTCTTAGGAATTATGCAGTGTTGTGAAACTCTACTAATGTTCTATTATGGGCTGCATAGCACTGCTAGCAACATCTCATGAAAAAAAATTCCCATTACAAAAGATGTTTATTCCATAAATTGCTCCATCTTATATGAAGATTACCTCCATTTCTCTGTGTGATACAGACCACCTCTTTTATAAATGGTCTCAGATACTGTATCTTACGCTTGGTCCTGAAAAACAGCAGACATAGTGTCTACATGTGTGCTAGTAGGCCAAGCATTCTTCAAGGTCAATGGGGTTCTAGTATATAGAGTTATAGAGCCTAGGAAGTGGTTCAACTCCTTAACATAGATGCAATAAAAGTCTTCAGTTACCTGAATGTAGGCATCTAGTATCATTTGAGAAGCTCTAAGGCATCCAGCTCATTTGTATAAGTTATGAAAAAGGACATGAAGACCTGTCACCTTTCAAGTGGCAGCTGATGATAAAGCACTGTACCCCACAGTGCCTAATAGCAAGGCATCTGCATTTAGGCAATTGCCTGTTTTCAAAGGGCTTCAGTGAGCTGGTGATGCAAAGACATCTACCACTGTCTCACATGCCTTGGACACTACAGCATATCCAAATGGGGCTAGCTGCTGTGACTCAGGATCTTGAAGAAACCTGCTCTGTCCTGAAGTAGTGGCTGAAGGCCAGACACATCTAAGTAATCTAGAATGACATTAGACGTGTTTTGATACCCTTGGAGTGCCAGTCGGGGAGATAGTCAGTCTCCTGTGAGGTAATATCCTTACTTTACGTAAACTGTCTGAAGATTATTTTCTCCAACAGTTTTCTCTGTAGACTTCTCTTAACTGATCATTCAGCACAATGTCTGCAAAGAAATGTCACAGAAATAGAGCCAAGCAAAATGAGATGTGCAAGACTGGAAACAGTCATGTTCTATTCCACCAAAGGTATTTTCCATTTTCTTACCACCTTTAAAAATCATAATACTAAAAAAAATAAAATAGGGAATTTTTTGAAAGTCAAATCAAGCTTTAGAAGACAGTCCTCTGCTTCCATTAAATCATCACCCGAGTCCCACCGACTGTTTTAGACAAGCAGAGCTTTTCAATAGATTTCATATATAATTGCATAAGTTACACACATTAAAAAGGACAGAAGCAATTTAAGAGATTTTTGTGTCACAAGCTTCATAGGCTTATTTTGAATTGACGCATAAGTGCTTAAAGGTCTAATGTACTCTCCATCCACCCCAAGAAGGGACAAGATGGAGCAACATTTCCATAATCCTGTTCTGATTAAGGAGAATATACCACTTCCCAAGTATTCTTTGTCCCTTCCATAGATTTTATATCTGTGCCTGCTTAGCTTGACTCTTTTTTCTTTACCTTTTTGTGGGTTTTGGACCTCATTAACCACTTAGCAATTGTATTTGGATAGTTTCTGCACATTTATACATATGCATGTCTGTTTGCTAAATGGCAACCTGATTTGGACCAAAACCTGAAATCAATGACTATCCCTTTAGCTTCCCAGTAGTCTTTTTTGTGTTTTCTTAATATTTAAAATTATTTTTGTTTATGTAGGTACATTGTAATACAAACCAGAATAGTATTCTCAAAGGTGCTCCTGCTTTTTGAGGTAGTGATGTAAAGCTAAGCTAGAGGAAAATTCTTTCCTTCTCTCTTCAAATGCTGGATTGTAATTTCTTTTGGATTGTAGGTATGGAAAGTAAAACACTTGACTAAAACAATCAGGTGCTGTATCTCCTCAAAACTCAGTCAGATCAAAACTCCATGTTATCAGCTGTTCAAAGATATAAAAAAAAGAGTTAAACTTTTGTCATGAAGGGCTGAAGAAAGTATTACAACTGACTGAGAAGAAAAAAATACGAAAGCATTTAGATAGCAAGCAGGTAATTGTCAATATTTGGATAGATTAAAGCAAAATATTAATGTCACTACACTTAAAACTATGGTATATAAACAAATGGATGACTTATCTCCCCTTAAGGCTCTGCCTCCACCAGTAAATCGCGCAGTGCTCCTGGCACTGACAAGACATTCCTTATAGTATTAAGTTGTTAGATTGGGATTTATCATGATTCTAGCCTGATCTGAACAATTCCTAGCCATAGCTTAGTACTTAACACTCTCAATAGAGAGTTTAAATGAAGTCACTCTGTTTTGTGGGGTAAGATAGTCATAGAGACGAGACTGGGTTAAGTCATAATAGCTGGTCCAGACCTGGAAAATGGCATGATTTCTCTTTGTAATACAGATGTAGCTTAGTCTCTTGATTATAACCTTGGTCATCAATACAAAAATAGACATTTAGGTCCTAAGGTCTGCTGACATTAGCTGACCCACAATTTGAATTTTATCAAATTATACTTCCATTGCTTTCACCATTTTCTCAAAAATTATGTGTGTTTGCATGTGTGCCTGCATGTCACTCTTGCTATACACTGAAGTTTCGATGAAGATACATGGATCATTTTTAATTTTCAAAAGAGAAGAAAACATGGTCCAGAAATAAGACCTGATTACAAGCTTTAGCAGAGTAATATTTTTTAAGTGGAAAAGCTGGTTTTGCATAGAACTGCTGACACAAACTTAGCTACAGCTCTACCAGTGAGCAACACTATAATTTAGGTCATGTTCCTGTCCCATAGATAACTTTGATAATATGGTTAGACAGTTGTAGTATAGCAAAAGCCATTGCTCCTATTCCTATCTCATGAAAGAAGAACAAGATCTTGTTTCCAGAGCTGAACATCACACATTTGTGATAACTTTGATCATGAATGGAAAAGTTTTACAGTTTTACACCGTGTTTTAGCTGTTAAATCCTCACATTTATTATGGAAGTTTTAGCACAACACAATCATTGAATAACACTGAAAGTACCTGGTGTAAGAAAACAATATAAACAAGGTGATCACATTAGAAAGACCTACATCTTTTGTTAAAGAGATTTGCTGAGGCTTTCCTGCTTTTGTCCATTCCCCCTTTTGCTCTTCCCTCTTTCTAGGACTTAGTAGAAAGTTTTTTAAGGCATGTGAATGTTGATGAATGTGCAAGGCTATTTCTGAGCACGTATGTGACCCTGCATCCTCATGCCCCCTGCATCCAGACCCACCAGAGGTTTGTGCTGTTTCAGATTGCTGGCTTTTCCAAGGAACCCACGAAGGTCATTCTTTCACATAGGTAGGGAATAGATGTACAGGTGATAGCCCATGACATTTTGATTTAAAGTCAGGTGAAGAGAAGAAGCTGTTTGCTTTATCAATGAGCATGGTATCCTTCTCCTGAAAGCCACTGTCAATGACTTGTCACATACTCACATGTCAAAACTTTATCAGAAATGTGTCTTTCAAGGTCTTGGAAAATGACTTTTGGGCTTCTAAATCACTCAGGTGATGGTTAATATTTTACTTCATGCCTATGTGCTTAGTAAAAGGCATCTTGTTTATGCCTGAACTGCCTGTTCAACTTGGATCTAAGAGTGTCCTGAGGGAAGAAACTAATTTATTTCCCCTATTTCAAGCCTGCAAACAAGGCTGTTGGAGTGACTGGGAACTTCTGCAATCTCTGCATGTGACAACACACCACATTCTGCGCCTTGAGCACACCAGCAGGCTCTGATTGCCCTGACCAGGCTCATCCATGTTCTCCAGCCATGCTGTCTCTCCTCATTGACCCAACAGCTGTATTTAAGCTGAAGCCCCAGTCCTAGCTGTGTTATGGGTATGCTGTGCCTGGTTTTGTACCTGGAGTTATCTTATTGACTTCATAGATGAGCTTGACCTTGGACCTGCCTCCTCAGGGGACATCTGTCACCGGATGGTTGGCTAGTCCTCATTACAGTTGCCAAAACAGCTCTGCTCTTCTCTCTTAGATGCTGTGGGACTGGGCGCCTTGCTCATGAGGTTGCTGTGGGACTATGCATTTTGCTCATGAGGTGTAACTGCTGGCTCCCAGCTTGCCTTCCTTTGCACAGCTAGCCTTATCTTGCTGAGCTCCAATAATAAGCTCAAGAAAAGAACAAGGACTTGAGCTTAAGTGTAGCTCCTGGGACAATGAGTGGTGGATGTCTAGGTAGGAAGACGCTCATCAGGAAGAGGTAACAGCCTCCCGGTATACTCAGGGCTTTGGCACTACATATAGAATCACAGAATGCTTGGGGTTGGAAGGAACCTAAATTTTATCTAGTCCAATTCCCCTGACATGAGCATCTTTCACTTGTTTGCTCAAACCCCCATCCAACTTGGCCTTGGACACTTCCAGTGATGAGACATCCACAGCTTCTCTGGGCAAACTGTTCCAATGTCTCAACACCCTCATTATAAAGAATGTCTCCTTATATCCAACTTAAATCTTGGCAAAACCTCTCTCTCCACCTTCTTGTAAGCCTCCTTTATATATTGAAATGCTTCAATGGGGCCTACCCAGAGCCTTCTCCTCTCTGGGCTGAACAGCACATTTCTCTCCGCCTTTCTTCCTAGGAGAGGTATCCCAGCCCTCTGACAGTTCTTGTGTCCCTCCTCTGGATTTACTGTAATAGGCCCATGTCTCCCTTGTGCTGGGGACCCTAGAGCTGAACGCAGTATTCCGGGTGTGGTTCTCATCAGGGCTGAGTAGAGGGTAAGAATCACTTGACTGGCTGTCCATGCTGCTCATTATGCAGCTCAAGATGTGATTGGCTTTCTTCATTGCAAGAACACATTGCCAACTCATATCCAATTTTTCATCCACCAGTATACCAAAGTCTTCTGCAAGGATGATCTCAATCCATCACCCAGTCTATACTGATACTGCGATTGCTTCAACCTTCATGAGGTTCATGTATGTTCATGTACGACTGCACACGCTCGCTTACCAGCCCAAAAGCTGTCCGTGATGTAGCCAAGTAGCTAGAAAGATCTTTTATCTCCCCTCTCTGACTTGAACTGTGAGGAAAGGTGGAGTGGGTGGGAAACATCCCCTTAGCTTCCTCCTCTGTAAGGCAGAGCTTTGGTAAATGGGACATCTTCTCCAGCTCCAGTTCCTGCTACCTTTTTCTGTGTTCAGCTCTGCACAAGAATCTAAAATCATTGTGCAGTTGTATTTTTCCACAGTGTGAGCACATTCCCACTGCATAAGATGCAAGGAACACAACAATCCTGTGCGTCAGAAGTTTGACAAGGAAGTTCAAAGGAAATACTAACATTTCACAGTAATTTAGTCCTTTGACAGTAGTAAGGAGTCCAAATATTTAACTTCTTCCAGAACAATCCAATTATCTGCATCTGTTGAACAGAAATTCAGACAATCTTCTCTATATCCTTTTAAACTACACATGCAGTAACTCCTACTATATACCAAAATGATTGGCAAGTCTTTAAAGAACTTGGTGCTGGAAATGAGCAGTAAGGGACAGAAAAAACACCCAAAAGGTTAACATTTTTATTTAATTTTCGTGATGCCATGATTAAATATTAAATTGCCTGAGGTTTAGAACCTTTAAATTGCTCTCCATTAGCCAACACTTCAAAGACAATCTTTGTTTCAGGATTTCATTGCAACATACCCACTTTCTCCTTCCACATTAAAATGATGTGTATGGATGAAACTCTGAAGGATTATTCTCAGAAGCAAATGAGCCTTTTGAAACATTTCACTTGTCTGGAGTTTCTAACATAGCCAAGCAATATTTAGAATTATTCTGTCTTTCATGTCAAGATTATTTTATGCATTTTGAAACTCCTTTTTTTTTTTTACCCCTGCCCTCAGGATTTTAGCTTATTTTTTATAATCTTTTGATTCCAGTGAAGATTCAATACCTTGAAATTAAAAGATTAAAGGATTCATCAGCAGAATACTACATGATTAACTTAGCTGATTCTGAGGTTTCCTGTTGATTGGGCTTTCTAATATGCATTTAGTAGTAGACACATGATCCCTATTTTCTATGCCTTTATATTGGAATTCAAACACATTCATAAAGTTACAGTGTGGAGAAACACTAGCTTAATTCATCTCAATTATGTCTTCATCTGGAAGCAATAATGTAACTTGTCCAAATCTGAAGTTTGCAAAAATAGTAGCAAAATCCTTAAGGCTTTTTCATTCAAATATAATGCGTAGTTTAACGTAATAGTTGAAAAATTAATAAAAGATGTAAGTATGATTTATCACAAATTATATGCCTCAATGCTGCTGAGTCAATAACATAAAGAGCTGGGAAAAAAGTATGGAATTTTGACTGATTTCATGTCAGCTATGAAAATAGAAATTATAGTAAATTGTAACCATTTGTATATAATAAACCAGTACATATTCTGTTGTCCATTCTGCCAAATATTAGGATGAATAAAATCTATCTATTAATATTTGTGCATATAAATAAAATATCATGCCATTTATCACCAGAAATCATAATTACCAAGTATTTATCTTATCTGTCTTTGACTGGGTTTTAACCAAAGACAGTACCTTTTGGGACAATTGTTCTGGATGAAACAAAAGGTGGTTTCAGCAGTTTTTTGTTTGTTTGTTTGAAAAGTGCCCATTATATTTAGACAGTGGGTGGCATTTTTTTAAGTTCCCTTCACAATTGAGTACCCATCTGCAGCTTTCAGTTCCTTTGACTGAAAACACTGTAACTATTCATGTTGATAAATATTTGTAAATGCAAGACCTACAATATTTGTCAATTTCCAAAAAGTTCTTCATTGTATTGCTTGCTGCATCTGTATGTGTGGATTCAGAAACGTGACCATTGCTGCAGATTCCATGATTTTATTAGTCCCCTTTATTATTTTTTTTTAGTCTAAAAAGATGTGTGTGTGTGTGTATATATATATAATTAGACCAATATATTTTGCTATAGTTTTGCCACTTTTTTTGCCACAGATTTAAGTCTTGGTTTAAGCAGGCAGTAACACAGCATTAACATTCTTCTGGTCTGCTGACTTAAGGCACCCAGATAGAGGTAATCATCTCCAAAGCTTTCAGGCAGCATAATGTACACACTGAGTAAGAGAACAGCCTGACAAAGCAGTTTTGAAGAAACCACATCTTTGTATCTCAGAAAGGGAAGCGTGGAATTCAACAGGCAGGGAAAGCAGCCCTCTGTAGTACCTGCATCCAGACCGATCCTTAGGCACTCACAGTGCACTAAGAGCCCCGAACTTCCAGGGCAGGAAGCCAAAGGCTGGTTTATGTCACTTGAAATGTATCCATTGATGAGCCTAGCTGTTTGAGTGTTTGTGTTGAGTGTAATTCAAACAATAAAACAGTCTTTGTGCCTTTTCAGGAGATGCACAAAATACTTTGTTATATTGCAGTTGGAGCTGTGGGAGCACTATTAGCATAATATTTTATGCTAAAATTTATCAACTATTTTTAGTTCCGCTATTTTAGTTTGAAGATGATGAACTTAATACTGAACATCTTACAGCCCATGTTTCTTCTTCAGTGCTGTGTAGACTGGTCACTAACATATTCCTTACTTTTCTGATTTATTTTTTACTGAATAAACTGCTCCCAACTAAATTAGCACTGACTAAACCCCTTTGCTGGTTTAAAATTTGAAAAGGAAAAAACACCTAGCAATAGCTTGGTAATGACCATGGAAAATAAGGCAAACTCGTTTGAAAAGAAAACAAAAAACCAAAGAAACAGAACTCTAGGACAGTCCCTGCAGCAAAACTGACTTCAAAGCAATGTGTGCTTTCAGACAGGATGAGTAAAACCACATCCATCTGCAAAGCCAGCATATTTGACTGTGGATGTACAAAAAGACTAAAGTATGTGAATTTGTGTAGCTTCTTTTTGTAAAACTTCATGAGCATCTTTCCTCCTGGTTTTTGCAATTAGTGAACAGTAACTTTGTACTGTCCCTCAGTGACACTAGATGGCACTTCAGAGTAGTGGTAGGAACAGTTTTCTGCAATCTTTTCTAGTTACTTCCCTTATGATATTAAAGATACATGAAAATAATGATTACATCAAACAAAAGCAATCTCCCAGCTTTCTGCTAATTTGTATGTATGACTGTGAGCTGGATGATACTGTTTCAAAAAATAACAAGCATAAGCAGAAAGAGATTATAACAGCGTGGTTCACTAACAGGTTAAAACCCCAAGTTATGGGCCAAAATGCTGTTACCAGGCATTGTGTTTAGAGGATTTGAGAAGCAGTTTGTGGAGAGAACCAAAAAAAAGATCTATAGAGCCTGAAAGCAGAACAGCACACTGGTGCAAGGGACTTAAGAGCTGATCCTTTCCTGGAAATTAAATTACATTTCATGTCATCAGCATTTGATACATCAGCATAGTACCTGATGACTATCCATAACCTGGTGCACTTTAGGAGAAACCAGCCAGCTCCCTTCTGGCCTTAAAAGACCAGGGCAGTATGAAAGAGCTAGTTGATTTGTAGTCAGGTTTTGAAAAGTAATGTTCTTTAGCAACATATGCTTTTGCTAACAAAAAATGTGTATGTACTTTTGGAAAACCTAAACCTGAGGGATATTATTAATTAAAAAAAGAAAATAATGTGGGAAGGATACAACAAAAGCAAAAGAATAAATTTACAGGATTGCCATCAAACTGCAGTAAAAACTTAAAGAAGCATCACTTCTGCAACACATCATTTTAATTTCCAACTTATTTAGTCAATTCAGTTAAAAACCTCTTACAGGAATTTTAATTAACTCTTTAATAATAATTCACAACTAGGGGAAGAATGATACATTTAGATAGCAAAAAGTAGCAGAAAATACTGTCCATAATTGCAAAAAGCACTTTAAATAAGAAAAAGGGAAGTTCAAATATTTACTCAGGCATGTTCCTGAGTAGTGTGGTGAATCACAGGCATTATGAATTTAAGATAGCACAAAATACATTGCTGTCTATAATTTTAATTTCCAACTTATTTAGTCAATTCAGTTAAAAACCTCTTACAGGAATTTTAATTAACTCTTTAATAATAATTCACAACTAGGGGAAGAATGATACATTTAGATAGCAAAAAGTAGCAGAAAATACTGTCCATAATTGCAAAAAGCACTTTAAATAAGAAAAAGGGAAGTTCAAATATTTACTCAGGCATGTTCCTGAGTAGTGTGGTGAATCACAGGCATTATGAATTTAAGATAGCAGAAAATACATTGCTGTCTATAATTTTATTTTTCTGCCTTTAATATAATCTTTTAGCTGAGGATTTGTCAATGCAACTATTTATTCTCATATCTCTTGTTTACACTGGCTTGACTTTTCTGATTATTAGGATATGTTTTGTTTCAGGCTTCCTTTCAGGGTCTATTCTCGCACCCAAGAGACTGTCACATCCTTGCCTGCTGTATAGCATGAGATGCCTCAGGCTGCACCTGGAAACAACAGGTTAGTTCCTTATGTGTTTGAGATTGTGACTATTTACCATCTTTGTACTTTATGGAAGGATCAGAGATGCACTCTTCGGCTCAAAGGCTTTCCAGTTTAGGTCTCTTATTTCTTTCTTCCCAACTGTTTATAGTTTGTTTGGGTTTGTTCTTTTTTTCTTTCTTTTTTGTTTTCTTTTTCTTTTTGTTTTTTTTTTTTTATTTTGTTTTTAAGTAGAAGAGCCATCTGTTCTGTATTTATATGAAAAACAGTTCTAAAAGTATAGGGCTTCCCACTGCTTTGAAGTCTTTGCAGATGCTGTATATGGAAAGGGTCCTGTTGGTCAGACATTGTAGGTACGGTTGCACAATTTATGGGAAGCCAACAGTGTGTTTACCTTTTGAATTTGTCATGATCTTGCTGAGGTCTCATATTATAGGATTTGTTTATTCAGTTTTATTTCACAGGACTGGGAATTAGGAACATCCTGCAATGTTTGCAGCCAATGGTTACTATCACAGAATGTTTTTTAAACTGCAGAGGGGAAATTCAGGCTGGACATGAGGAGAAAACTCTTTACAATGAGAATAGTAAAATACTGGCAGAGGTTGCCCAGAGAGGTGGTGGATGCACCACCCCTGGAGACATTCAAGGCCAGGCCGGATGTGGTTCTGGGTGACCTGATCTCATTCAAAGATGCAACCTGCTCACTGCAGGGGAGGTGGACTAGATGACCTTTGAAGGTTCTTTCAAACACAGACTATTTCATGGTTTGATAATTCTATTTTATGAGGAACAACTTGTGCATTAGCACAGAGGGCAGCGAGCTTTCTGTGAGACATACATGTGTATTACAGAGGAGGAGCAGGCTCAGGTATTTTCTTCTGGACTTAAAGTTGCTTCTGGTTTGAAAGAAAAGCGTTAGTATGTAGAGACTTGAAAGCCACGGAGGGAGAAATGGGAAGTTTACATACATGTTATGTGAAGTTTTATGTAATATGAAGTTTTATGTAATATGTGATTGTTATCATTTATTGAATAAATCTCTTGCTGTAAGATTTTAGCTATATCTAATTTGAACATACAAACCCTGTGGAGTTATTCAGGCTAAGACAATGCCTTAGTTCTCTTTTGAAATGCCAGTGCTTCCCTTTTGTATCAAATCTCTCTTTAAATGATAACAAATATCCAACCAAGAACCAAAAGAAAAAATCTAACTGCTTTCTGGAGGGTTTTCCCTCCAGTGACAGAAGGATATCACATACTGTTAGTTTTGTTTAAAAAAAAACACTCAGAAAATGTGAAAGAGAAACAAAAAACAGAGGCAAATGGGGAAAATCAGTGACTACTACATGAAGAAGACAGCTAACAAGAATGTAAACATTTTTTAATGTGTAATGGCTTTAGTGATTC
Source organism: Pezoporus occidentalis (assembly GCF_034315485.1). Classification (NCBI taxonomy): domain Eukaryota; kingdom Metazoa; phylum Chordata; class Aves; order Psittaciformes; family Psittacidae; genus Pezoporus; species Pezoporus occidentalis. The sequence goes on along the minus strand of NW_026912907.1, from coordinate 1,165,139 downwards.
ACAATTGCTTCCAATTATTTACTACCTGTAGAAATGACAGCTATAAAGAAAATATAATAATTTTATAGAAAAAAAAAAACCTATGAGTGTTAGTCATGAAAAATTGTCTTGAGGGAAGTGAATTTCACACAATTTTTTCTTATTTTAACTATCACCATTACAAGGATGTTCGGTTTTCAAGACTTAAGAATGATTAACACTGTGACACACTATGTTCTGTTACTCTTATCAAAACAGAAAATAAAGACAAACACTTTGGAGTTTGCCTGTATTACATTATTCTTTAATATAAATGACATATAAGTTTTACAAATTAGAGAGATTGACCTAGGAGTATTAAAAGGCTGCAGAAAATTCTTTTAAGGTGACATTTTTATTGAGTATATGTTTAGCTTTGTAGATTGATAGTAGAAATGTGCAGCCTACCTTTGATGTGCTTGCTACCCACTGGTATGGATTGAAGAATCCCAATTTGCAGAGGGCTTCAAATTGTTCTAAGAAGACTTTTCTACAAATGATGTCCCGGTAATGTCCAGCTAGGTCTTGCAGTTATTTCACTTCATATTTGCTATACCTTACTTTTTTTCTTACAACCTAAATTCCACAAATTCGTCACATGGGAAGCTTGCATATCTCTACTTGGCAATTAAAAACGTTTAAAAAACAAAAACAGTAAAGGATGCTGACAAATGTACAATGCAGAACAAGTGAACAGTGAACTGCTATTGGTTTTGGTTTAGATATATACATGGATTGATACCAATGACCAAACCCTAATACCATACTCTGCAAGGCAGTCTCACTAAAGTCATTATAACTGCTCTTGTGACTAAGGTGAGAGGGATTTGCCCTAGAGCTCCAGACAGAGGCTACAGGTTTTGTACTGCAGACTACTCATTATTTTGTTCAGTAGGATTATGTTAGGCTAATCCTGAATAGCATTGCTCTAGAAGAATTGCAAACTTTAGAGAATTATGTGTACAATATGAATTTATTGTATTTTTTTCCAAAATAATAACATTAGCAACAACTTTATTTGCTCTGCTAAACAGATACATTCAGAATTGGCTTAGTGTTCTAGTGGATATTTTTAAACCTCCAGGGTTTGAAATAAATTTAAAGGAGGTAACTCTCGCCTTCTCAGGTCTCAAGATGACTTGAGAGTCCTTATTTCCTCTACTATTTTTGCGTGTGTGGCTATAAAAATAACCTTAATTACTATCTTTTCTTTTTTTTTTAATATCATAGCTTGACAAATATTTACTCCGAATCTCATATACAGTGGAATCTGAAAACCTGTAGCATTCAGCAAACTGAAAAATACCACAGAAAGCATGCTGTAAAAGAAGGCTGAAATAAATCAGTTTAAAGCACAGTCGGCAATTCCTTTTGATGGTATGCTTGATCTTGTACATCTGTAATGATTTTTTTATTCTACATCAGTGGATCATCTCCACTTTAAAGTGAACTTTCTGGTATTTGGCATTAATAGTTAGCAACAATTTTTTTGAACAGGCCTATAACAACAGGTACTTTAGCTGAAACACAACCGAACCCCATCTTTAGACATCTATTTGTAATTTCCAATCTGTACAGCAGAGCGTTCATGGATACATCGGAAAGCAGAGGGCTGGATTTCCCAGTACTGCACGGGGTTGCTGAAGAGACTCACACCGGAATAGCTAGCCTTTTTGGTGTTGTAGCCAAGAGGGCAAAAGTCGTTGATTCCAACTGAAGCAATTTTGTTGTTATGAAGATAGACCACCTGAAAAGCATAAAAGTACAGAAGTGAGAAATAGAGCTACTGTGACAAATAAGATGATTTGGTATCAAATGCTTGATAGGTATTGTCCAATGTTATATGGAGTAACAACATATCCTTTTTTCCAAACAAATGTTTGATTCTTCTTACTTTTTGAAATACTTAGAGCATACCCAATTAGAAATTATTTCTACAGAAAGAGCAGAAAATGTGCAAGGCAATCTAATAATATTTCTATCAATTGATCATACTGTAGCCAAACAGGAGTCAAAGATGTGGAATTATTAATACAGTGCTGTGGTTCAGAAGCATGTGCTTCTGAATAAAGAATGCATTTGGTGCTAATTGATTTCTCTCTAGCTCTAATGCTTTCACTCTCATGAGTGCAACTGTACAGGACTCAGAGCCAAAGTAATCACTAATGATAATTTAAGATATCTCATGAATATTACTCTGCTTGAGAATCACCATTTCTGATTACTATTCCCAAGCTACATGCAAGAGATGATTTACATTTGAGAGTCTCCATTCTTTGGGAGTTTTCTTTGTAAAATGTTAGTCCACTTGAAGACAAATTTTAATTGTTCCCAGAGGTTATATTTCTAGCTACCCAGCCACACAGACATCAAAAATACTGCGGATGTGAAATGCACATTGTGTCTCTTTGTTATCCTGAAGGCACAGCTTTGTGAGACGCCAAATGGAAGGGTCTTGGTAAAAGTTGAGAAATGTCATTGAGTAGAATTTAAAAAAAAAAAAATCAACAGAAGAAATGTTCTTTGAAAGCATTTTTCGAGTTAAAAAAGAAATTGAAGTACACACATAATTCCATCTTTCTTGTGTCCCCTCAGACACACAGAGACAACGAATGCACACCTCCAGATCTATACACATCCACACAAAAATCAGAATAAGAGTCATCTTGTCATATGCAACTTTTCCATGGCTATTCAACAGTTTATGAAACATTCACCAAGTTACTTTTTCACAAATACTGTATATGTTTTTGTTCAAGACTGAATAACCGCACAAATACCATTTGGAATCTTTCAACTATTGATCTCAAAAGCCATATTATAAGTACCTGGATATATTTGTGTTCACCCAGCCCACCAGGTACTCTGACAAGTTCATTGTTGTTCAAATGGAGCTCTCTTAGGTGAGGTACATTGTTAAGAGAGCCATTTTCAACTGAAGAAATGCTGTTGAAACTGAGACCCAATCTGAAACAAACAAACAAATAGGTTAAATTGCCCACTTAACCATCTTTCTTGGGTTAGTTCTTTATACCACCGCTGTAGACTAGACCAGCTAATTTTCAGTATTACACAAGGTACAGAGTCACCACTTACAACTAGTTTAGATAAATTTGTTTGAATGTTTGACATCTGATGTGAACTATCATAATTATTATATTCATTAAACATGTGCTCATGGTACTGCATGCTTCCATGAGCTACATGATGAATCCCACTGCAAGCACATACTGTGTATGTACACAGGCACAAGTCTTTCTCCAAAAACTGAATAAGAGTTTCTTGTATGACTTTAGAAACACTGGCTGTAACTTGCTTTGTCAAACTACATAAACCAGGGTGACCAGAACTGTTAAGTTTAAATCTCTGCCCCATCCTTATCAGATACTTATGTAGTTAGAGCCATGTTACAGGCTGGAAACAGGAGCCGAGTCGTAAGTAATGATCTATTCAGCAGGAGACAGAAGTGGGGTATACACATTTCTCCTAGGTTCCAGTCCAGAGTTTTCATTACAAAATCATCCTTCCTGCCTTCATAAATCCACATTCTGGGTTTACTAGCACATTTATGTCCAATTTGGAAAATCTGGTCCTATGTATGTATTTCTGTGTTAATACTATTTTGGTTTGCAATTACTTAACTGCAGAATTTTTACAAGAAACTCCTAAGTTACAGTCCTCTGTGTTGCAATGAGGAATTCAGTAGTTATTCTGCAGATGTTGCCAACATCAGGAGTACAATTTTGTGGAAATTATTTCTGTAAGGGCTAAATTTACTTCATCTAGTTTGCTTTATCTTCTTTCTTTAAGCAATCTTTCTTAATTTTGAGGGAAAAAAAATACTCTGAGACTTATTACTAACTGAATCAATTCACAAATCTAAAATAGGTAATCAGAATCATAGAATATCAGGTCCAATCTTTCTAGGCAAAGCATGACCAAGACTAGATGTCCAGCTGAATCTTAAAAGTGTCCAGTTCTGGGGAATCCACCACTTCCCTGGAGAGATTATTCCAATGGCTGGTTGTTCTCGTTGTGAAAACTTTTCCACTTGTGTCCAGTCGGAATCTCCCCAAGAGTAATTTGTGCCCTTGCCCACATCTTATCCATGGGACTTCTCGTAAAAAGGTGGTCTTCATCTTCCTTATAGCCATCCTTTAAATAGTGGAGGCCTTATGATATAATAATTTGCTTAATAATTTGCTATGGATGAGTACTTTTAAAGAAAGTCTGATGAACAGTAATCTACTACCTGCAATTTTATGTGGCTTGTGAGAGATTCGAAAGTCAGAATCGGGACCTGGCATAGAATCACAGAACTAAAAATTCTTGTTTGATCTTTATGGCAGAGATGTTCCCAGAAATAATGCTATCCAAGAATGGAAGTGTATTTTATTCTTTTCCTTTTAAAAATAAACAAAGAAAGCTCTCAGTATTATATATATAAAACAAAATAGCCATATCATTCTCATTTAAACATTGCAGTGTTGTCAAAATATTTAATATCAAAGGAGAGCTTAGTGAGATCTCCCACTAACATTAATGGATTTATTTCATTCAGATATCAGTTCACAGTATCCCATATATTTTCTAGAGTTTGGAAAAATTTTCATAATAATCTAAAAATCATCTTAATATAATTTTTATTAATTTATATGAATTTATATTAATATAAAATTTATATTTAAAAATTATTAGAACTTTTTACTTTTGAGTAGAGTACATGTAGTATTTGATCCTACAGAGTAATTTGGTTTGAAGATCTACAGAACGTCTATAAAGGACTTCAGTGATGGGTGCTCATAGTGAACATTTTTAATAGGACTGGGAAAAAAAAAAAAACAACACTTAGGCAGAAGGCTATAAATTCTTGGTTGTCACATATCTAAATATATATACTTGCTATACATGCAGGTCTACAAGCAGATGTGTCACACATGAGGAGACCAGCACGAAAAAAGCAGGTCTGACTTCATACTGGTCTGTTGAAGCAAAAGTACATATACTATAAGGACAGAAAAGATCCGACCTTGCATTATCTCATGCAGGAAAAGTCTTTAAGGGAAAGAGTGAAATTGGAGGAGTCTGTAGAAAAGTGAGTCTAACTCCCATAAGCAGTGATATTATATGTAATTACATTTCATCTAAATGTGTGACAAACAAACTCTCCATCACTTGGGGCTATGTTTACAAATGAAATAAATCAAGATTAGGGTGTAAAATACAGGGTGATTAAGAATGTCTGGAAAGAATATAATCTCTCTTTTTTTTCCCATGGGAAAAAAGAAGGGAAGAATTTGAAAAAATCAGTCTTGTTTAATATGTTGGCATATTGCTTCCTTTTATATTAGTCAATATAAATTTCTCCAACGTTTTAGTCGACTTAGTTATAGAATCATAGAATCATAGAATAATTAGGGTTGGAAAGGACCTTAAGATCATCTAGTTCCAACCCCCCTGCCATGGGCAGGGACACCTTACGCTAAATCATATCACCCAAGGCCTCGTCCAACCTGGTCTTGAACACTGCCAGGGATGGAGCATTCACAACCTCCCTGGGCAACCCATTCCAGTGCCTCACCACCCTAACAGGAAAGAATTTCCTTATATCCAATCTAAACTTCCCCTGTTTAAATTTTAATCCATTACCCCTTGTCCTGTCACTACAGCCCCTAATGAAGAGTTCCTCTCCAGCATCCCTCTAGGACCCCTTCAGATACTGGAAGGCTGCTATGAGGTCTCCACGCAGCCTTCTCTTCTCCAGGCTGAACAGCCCCAACTTCCTCAGCCTGAAATGGGAATGGTGTTCTAAATCATTGAAGAGCATCATCAAAAACATATCTAAAAATTGAATAAATTCTCAAATATTTTACACTTTCTTTTGTCTCTAGCAACCCTGCTGGCTCATTTTCACTTTTTAAAAACAAACTTCACACTGCTCAGCATCCTTGGGCTTGATGCAACTCCCACTGTACGTAGCTATATCTTTTCAGTAAACTAATAGGTTATAGACATTAGAAACATCAGTTATGTAATGTGTATACCTTCCTGTGAGGCTCATTTCTGCATGTAACCAGCAAAGTCTTTGTATGGTTTACATTAATGAGATTTATTAGAAGCACTATATGAAGGTTTTTGAAAGACTTAAAGAGTAATTTTACAAGGAAAAAACGAACGAAAAGGACATATATTGCTGGCCTTCTAGAACTGAAGAACTCAAAGAGAATGAGCACTAGATCTACACCAAGCTCTTGGGTGGAACATTTTAAAGTTCAAAACACACCTTAACACAGTCAGAATAATGACCTGTTTCTCTAGGTCTGACTGTACTTTAGGGCAGCTATTACACTGTTGAGCATGAGTTGATATGATCCAGGAGAAGAGCGATCTGACCCTGTACTGATGTTCCTGAAGATTTAAATCTAGATGCTCTGTTATGTCCAATGTGTTCCTTTTTCCACCAGTCTGTATTCTGCTTTACTTTACAACTTTGCTAAGCAGGATTTCTGACTATGCTTAGGTTGCCTGCCTAAGAACAATTCAGAGGAATAGAACAGCTTAAAACCTGCTTTGAGAAGCCCTACATTTCCACACCACTGCTTCATAGTCTCCCCTCTTATAATTATGGTATTGTTACTTTTTCATTAAAATCCAGGGGCAGCTTCTTTTTAACTGGGGATGAATCAAATATGAACATCAAACATGAGTTGAGATGTCTTACTTACCTCTAGAAAGATTTATCTCTTGGAGTTGCCAGATTCTAGGTAAGTGTTAAGTTACTATGTACTTCATTGCACTACACTGATGTCCAGTGTGGTTTACCAAGTGGTAAACTTAACTCCTGTTTTTCAGTAATCTTTTTTTGATTTCTTTGACTATGACAAGCAGAATGATTAAAATGAAGATCAAGGAATTAGATTCAGTAATCTGATTAATGGTCAATTACACTACTATTTTCATAAAAAAGTTTCAAAGTATCATAGTATTAAAATACCTTTTAATAAAGTCCCATTTCCCTTTTTTATCATGTTATCTACTGTGAACTAATTCACAAATAATTCTGTATATTTATAACTGATCTTTGGGAATTCTCCTTACATTTCCTAAAGTTAGAAAAACATTCAAGAACATATTCACAAATTAGCAAGGTGCAATCACCCTAAAAAAAAATGCACTTTTTAATTTATGCTGTATCATTTATTTTTTTTAATAAATAAATAAATTTTGGTTTTAAGTACACAAATCCATAGAAGCTTTTGCTGCTAAATTTTGTACCGCTTCAATGATAACACTCATGAAGCCCAGAATGATGTTTTCTAATTGTGTGCATAGTGGTTGCAACTTCAACCAATATTTTATTTGAAATGAAGAAAATAATTCTTACTTTGCCAAGTTGGTGAGTCCAGACAGACTTTCAGCATCAATTTTGGTGATTTTGTTGCCATCAAGGTGAAGTTCAGTAAGGGATGGGGGGAGGCCTGAAAGAGAGCACACCATCAATTTACTTTTGATAAAACTGGATTATTATTTTCTTAAAAAGACTTGTGTTATACTGAGGCACTTCCACAGTAAAAAAAATATTTTCACTAGACAGTGCCAAGAACAATTCACTGAATGAAGCAAGGAACTTACACAATCATGGAAACTAGCAACATATTTGGCATGAAATAAGACTAAGCTCCTAAAGTCAATTATAGAACAGTTAATTCTTTAAAAATAGCTAAATGAAATTCTTCTCAGATATGAATTTTAGCCTTCATGATTATGCAAGTGGCACACATATAATTGTGTAAAAGTGCCTTCATTTTAACCAGACTATCAGCATACATAAGTCTACAAATATTTTGCACCTAGATATTAAACAAAGAGCAGCAGCAGAAAGTGAGAATATAAAGAGCGGTAAAATAATTTTAATGTTATTTTAGGTAAGGCATATAATAATTAGCAAATTCTGTTTATCAGGAAAAAAAATAGGAAAAAAATATTTTACCTATTGGAGGTCCCTGAAAGGAACATCCAAAACAGGAAATGTGGGAAGAAAGAAATAACAACTAGTATTAATCTTCAAAAAGTTTTCATCTATTTCAAAACAATCTGCTGAAGAAAGTATGAATAAACAATATAATTTCCTCTGGATTGGAACCATTCTGGTTTGGTTTTTTGTTTTTTCTTAACAGGTTAAATTGAAATTGCTCTTCTTTTGCAACAATTTGCAATAAAGTACTTTTAAGAAAAGCATATGTTTCTGGGTTTTATAGGAATAGTATTTTTGGCTTCAAACCCAGAGACTTGTAGAGGGCTGATTTTATGTTTGTAGAACTTCACTTAATACTACATGAGTATACATCTGTGTAATGCTGATCAGCTTCACCAGCCACGGTTGGAAGGTGAAAACATTCTTCCACTTTATATTTCAGCCATGAGACAAGAAAAACAAAATAACATCAAATGGCTTCCTTTCGACAGTGCACCTATTGTGGAGATTCTCATAATCGAAAACTAATTTTTTTCAAACCAATAAAAAACAACTAACCAAAAAAGGAGAAATACTCAAGGAATGGCTACTCTAGGGACTGACTCAAAAGGCTTCCATAACCAGTTTTTTCCAGCTGACTAGAAGTAGCATTATACCTCTGCAAATCTCTGAAATACTAATTGAATTTCTTACCTTTTGGAATGCTAGTAATGTTGGTGTCCGCAATACGGACGTAGGAGAGCCTCTTCATCCCCTGAAAAGCTCCATTTTCAATGCCTGAACTCTTGATTGGATTGGTGCCTAGTTCTGCCAACAAAACATGGTCATGAGCTGTACTGCAGTGTAGGTACGTATATCCTTCAGGTCAAAGCTAATTTGGAGGTACAATTTATTGGAACATTTCTTTGTTTTCTACAAAAAATCACCTATTGAGCTAAAAAAACAACATCTTGAAAGAACACTGAGTTGTTTTTGTTATAATTTCTTATGCTCATACCTAAGACAATCACTTGATTCAGTCCATTAAAGACAGCTTTCCTCAACTTGGAGATCTCATTCTCATGAGCCCGTATCTCCTGAAGAGACTTCGGCATGTTTTCTGGGAGTTCCTTCAGGTTGTTCTTGGACAGGTAAAGTCTCTCCAGTTTCTTCAGAGGAGCAAAAGCTTGTGGGCTTATTTTGTTGATTTTGTTGTTAACAAGGATCAATGCCTGTGGAGTAATAATGAAGATCTCAGATTATCACTAGGGAAACGGTTTTAGGAATGAAACATTTAAATATTATTATTATTTTTTAATGTCTCTTGATGTCTTTTGATGGCTAATCTAGTGAGCTGAAGAAAATGAAATGCAGCACTAAACCAAAGAGATGAAGAACTTCTGAAACAGTTAAACAAGGCCTACATAATAAATACAAGTATTATTTTATTGCAGAGATATATGCAGCTTCTGTGAACATTCATAATTCATACCCAAGAACAAGTACAACCCTTCAAATTTAAAGCTGAGAAAAAACAAGACATTCACATAAAACTAATGTTATTAGCTTCATTTGGTTTTGTTTTTGCCTTTTTTTTTCCCTGATTTTGTTTTTCTCAGGCTACTTTTATACTTTGCCCATCATCATACAACCATTAAACATTTTTTCCTGAACAGAGAATTCTGTAACTCAATAAGCTGAAGATGCAGACCCACTTAAGAAAAGTACTCATATCAACACTTACTTCGTCTTATAGTGTACACTTATTAGATAGCTGTCTGAAAATTAACTCATTTCTTCAGTAATATAAGTTATTTTTTAAGTAAGTGGAACTTGTTATGGAAGGGTAGCAATTTGAAGTGTTACACTCTAAGTCCAGCAGTTAGGGGTCATAAGCCATATTAATTCTTCTTGCTATATAAGTGCTGTCTCATAACTTTAATATCTAGACTCAGGGTAGAATCATAGAACAGTTAGGGTTAGAAAGGACCTTAAGATCATAGAATCGTAGAAAGATAGAATAATTAGGGTTGGAAAGGACATTGAGATCACCAAGTTCCAACCCCCCTGCCATGGGCAGCGACACCTCACACTAAACCATCTCACCCAAGGCTCTGTCTGACCTGGCCTTGAACATCAGCAGGGATGAAGCATTCACAGCTTCCCTGGGCAACCCATTCCAGTGCCTCACCATCCTCACAGAAAAGAACTTCCCCCTTATATCCAATCTAAACTTCCCCTGTTTAAGTTTGAACCCGTTACCCCTTGTCCTGTCACTACAGTCCCTAATGAAGAGTCCCTGTTCAGTGTCCTTGTAGGCCCCCTTCAGATACTGGAAGGCTGCAGGCTGATATGAGGACTCCATGCAATGTTCTCTTCTTTAGGCTGAATAGCTCCAACTTTCTCAGCCTGTCTTCATATGGAAGGAGCTCCAGCCCCCTGATCATCCTCGTGGCCCTCCTCTGGACTTGTTCCAACAGTTCCATGTCCTTTTTATGTTAAGGACACCAGAACGGTACACAGGTGAGGTCTCACAAGAGCAGAGTAGAGGGGCAGGATCACCTCCTTTGATCTGCTGGTCACGCTACTTTTAATGCAGCCCAGGATAGAGTTGGCTTTCTGGGCTGCAAGTGCACACTGAAGCTGGCTCGTGTTCATTTACTCATCAACCAACACCCCCAAGTCCTTCTCCGCAGGGCTGCTCTGAATCTCTTCTCTGCCCAAACTGTAGCTGTGCCAGGGATTGCTCCACCCAGGTGTAGGACCTTGCACTTGGCATGGTTAAACTTCATGAGGTTGGCATCAGCCCACCTCACAAGCATGTTGAGGTCCCTCTGGATGGCATTCCAATGTATCAACCAAACCACACAGCTTGGTGTCATCGGCAAACTTGCTGAGGACGCACTCAATCCCACTGTCCATGTCAGCAACAAAGATGTTGAACAAGACTGGTCCCAACACCGATCCCTGAGGGACACCACTCATTACTGGTTTCCAACTGGACATTGAGCCATTGACCACAACTCTTTTGCGTGCAGCCATCCAGCCAGTTCTTTATCCACCGATCGGTCCATCCATCAAATTGATGTCACTCCAATTTAGAGACAAGGATATCATGCAGGACAGTGTCGAATGCTTTGCACAAGTCCAGATAGATGACATCAACTGCTCTATCCCTGTCCGTCAGTTCCGTAGCCCCATCATGGAAGGCCACCAAATTGGTCAGGAAGGATTTCCCCTTAGTGAAGCCATGCTGGCTGTCACCAAGCACCTTGTTGTTTTTCACGTGCCTGAGCATGCCTTCGAGGGGAATCTGCTCCAAGATTTCCCAGGCACAGAGGTGAGACTGACTGGGTGATCCATTTTCCCCTTCTTGAAAATGGGGGTTATATTTCCCTTTTTCCACTCATCGGGAACTTCACCTGATTGCCATGATTTTTCAAATATGATGTACAGTGGCTTAGCAACTTAATTTGCCAGCTCCTTCAGGACCCACAGATGGATTTCATCAGGTCCCATTGACTTGTTTATGTTCAGGGTAACTCTAAGAAAATTAGCTCTCTGTACAGCCAGGAAAGAAAGGCCTCTGTGAAAGTTCTCTTATGTGTAATAGGTGGTCTCCGTAAGCCTCTGAGTACATTATTGTTAACTCTCTTATTTAGTAAACAAACATGACATGAAAAGGGAGAAGAAAATCTCATTACTGTCAGAAATGCAACACAGCTAATAGAAAGGATTTCCAGGATGATACATATCGGAATGAATCTTATAATTCCTTCTATTTGCTAGTTATCAGACTTACAGTGCTGAAGTTTGTGCAGTGAATTAGGTAGAATGGGCTGTATAAATACAGATATAATACCTACTTATATTTTTCACTAAGGAATAGTATCTTCCTTTACTAAGGAATAGAGCATCTTTGTTCACTAATTCCATTATGCTGTTTTCAGAAACAGAAGACAACAGTTGCTGCTAATCCAGATTTTTTTATGTTGCATATACTATAATTGACGTTAAGCACATTTTAATATTTTCAGAATTACACTTAGATCTGTGTTTTGGAAGTAAATTGAACATTCAACTCTTTCCACAGTCAACTGTGTAATCAAACAGTGCAAAGAAGTGTATCAGCGTCTGTGACATCACCTCTCCCTCATGGAAACTGGACAAGAGATGAAAAGGTAGTTTAGAATTCTATTATTTGATGTGTTTTTTTTACCTGATGGACTCCTCTTGCATATATTCTTGAGGAAACCAAGCAGTGTGTGTTGTGCATGATTTCATTGGGTATATGTAAAGCTGAGCATATCTGGTTTTAATTTTGTATGCTAGCTAGCAATAACACATTTTCAAGAGGAGGTAGAAAAGGTCACTCACAGTTCAACAGGGTATTTCCCTAACAATAAGCCTCTCTGAAAATAAATATATTGGCCAGTGGAAGCCATGACCCCAACTCTCTTTTATTTGAGCCCTATTTATAAGAGCTGCTATGAGAACACATGGGGTACACACAGGGTGTAGTTTCCTGAGTCATCATTGCCAGAACTGTAATACAGATGTGGTCTTTGCCTGTATACAGCTACCTGCACAATATTAGGATATGGGAATCCACCCAGTTATTATGAAGAGTACAGCTTGAATTATGTAGATTAGACTTTTTCATTTTTTTTCATAAAAATTGAATAACTGAATTTGCTACTGCCAATTACATATTTTTTTTCTCTTAGCTTTACTGTGGATTTCATTTCCATAGATCTCTAAGCCAACATTCAATGAGTTTAGACTCAGCTTATTGGCACTTGAAATTTTTATCCTGCATCCTGCTTTGTACTGCTCGGTCATTTATTTCAGCTAAAAGTCTGTCTTATATTTTTTTCTTTGTTTCATTTATTTGTTTTAATATGGTTGCCTTTTAGATAAAAATTTTTCAGCTACAATTATCACAGCTGACGATCTGATGTGACATATTTCTTGCTAGAAATATATATAAATACATTCAGCTAGGCAGTGCAATGAAAATGTTCTCTAAGTAGTTGATGTTAAGCGAATTGCTACAGCTCTTCAGAGCAGAACTTATAGTCCTGACCAAAACCAGAAATTATCTGTGAATATAGGATTAACCTGTTCTCCTTTGCCAATGTTTTCTCCTGAATACGATCATGTTATCTTGGGGAAACACATAGAACTGTTGTTTTATACAAACATTCAGGAAGTCTCTCAAATAGAAAGGATGGCATCTATCAAATGTGTTTAAAAATACTGATTTCAGAGTGGGAATGTCTGTACGATGATATAAGGTGGGAGGGTATGACAAGGCCGTAGTTCTAGTGCAACATTTTTGTACCAGTATATCATTTCCCATTTACACCCTGCTCTGCAAGTCCCTGTTCCCAGTATTTTAAACCTGCATTACTTTTCCACACTGTTGTGCAGCTGTAAAGAAGAAAAAATAAACCCAATTTCTAAAAAATTAGAATTTGCAGGAGGTTTTAATGTCTCCCACAGCAACAGCAAATAATGAGGATAACACACCAACATAGCACCTGGCAAGCCATATCCCTGGCTTCCTTTTCCACTTCACAATAACTCTATTATATGCAAGACTTAAAGAACTAAGTTATTAGCCTTAGAGCAATGCTGTTTACTTTCCTCAGAATGTGCCCTGTATGGTTTGGATGTAACAAAAGTTAAACCAAACCAAAATAAAATAAAATTAAAAACTATGGGGAATTTAGAGGTCAATGAAAACAGGAACTAGAGGAGAAAAGCCTAGGGAAAACATCTGCAGTCAGTGTTATTAAAGGAAGGGATGTTAGGCAAAAACATGCCACATGAACTAGTTATCCTGAGTAAAGCGCAGATGGCATAATGGGGCATTTTATTAATTTTTTTAAAGGACATACAAACATTGAGTATAGGGCAAGAAGTACTTTGAAGGAAAATTAAGGGTCGACCTGAAAGTGCTGAAAGTGCTGGAGCATTTGGCCACAGACAGTACTGGCAATGCTGCTAATATGAGATGATTTGGCAGAAATTTGACAGCCCAGAACAGAGCCACAGGAATAGACAGTTTTATTCAAAAATATATCTTTTTCCATGCTTCATTTTTTTTGTGGAAGGAAAAAGATATTTCTTTTAAAATAAATGTAATTTCTCCCCCACCCCCACAAAAACCAAAGGCTGAGCACATGAAGTATGAATATACAGCTTTCAGCATGATATGGGTGCGAAGATATCTAGCCATAGGTGAAAACAAGAGGCAAGAAAGACACAGTGAATAAAGAGGCACAAATATACCAAGTATTAAATACATCACTTAGGCCTAGAGAGTTCATAGCAGTTTCCTATGCATAAGAGAAAACTTAGCTTCCATCCTCATTTTCCTGAGATAAAGCCTTTTTGCTTTGTTATATATAGTATGTAAACATTGCATAATAAATAATTGAACTATAAAATCATAGAATGAAATAGATTGGAAAAGATCAAGTCCAACCACTACCCCAGGACTGCCAAGACCATCACTAAACCATGTCACTGAGGGCCTCATCTACATGGTTTTTGAAAACTTCCAGGGACGGTGATTACACTTCTTCCCTGGGAAGCCTGTTAGAATGCCTGATCACCCTTTCTGTGAATAAATTTTTCCTAATACACAGTCTAAACCTCTCCTGGTACAGCTCTGAGGCCGTTACCTCTTGTCCTATCACTTGTTACTTAGGAGAAGACCCCAGTCACCTCCTTACTCCATCCCCCTTTCAGGTAGCTGTACAGAGCAATAAGGTCCTCCCTGGGCTTTCTCTTCTCCAGACCCAGCAACCCCAGTTCCCTCAGCTGTTCCTCATAAGACTTGTTCTTCAGACCCTTCACCAGCTTTGCTGCCCTTCTCTGGACCCACTCCAGCACCTCAATGCCTTTCTTGTAGTAAGGAGCCCAGAACTGAACATAGTATTCAAGGTGCAGCCTTACCAGTGCCGACTACACATTCACTTTGTTGTAATATTGCACTGTGGTAATACCTAACAACCACCTTATCATGACCGGCAGTTTAAGTGGTGATCAAAGAGTTAAAAAAATTCAAGGTTTGTTCCAAAGATAGCTTACTTTTTAGTGAAACAGCTCTGGTACTAGTGTAGTCAAGAAAAAAAGAAAAAAATCACTGTATGACAGGAATAGATGCTGGCTCCGTTGAAGTCAGTGGGAGTCTGGCCATTTAGCTCCCTCTGGCCTGGTTTCTACCTCAAATATTTATTCCCAAAACAAAAAGGAAGATTCACAATTCAGGAAAATTTTGGAACACTTGTTGGCAGGCTTTGGCAAAATACACCCTGACTAACTGCAGAGGGAGCATGCGGCAGTCATGTAGGAACTAGCACATGGTTGCTCTTCTTGGGGTTACCAAAACCTACAACTTTTGCCCTGCCAGGGAATAGGAAGAAGGGGATTATATTTGTTGATGTAATTTCATTACGCGATAAGACTTGGATATCACACATGCCCTTGGTCATCGTGCTTGTAGTAAGCATGGTTAAAGCCCTTCCCAAATCTTCGCTCGCAAAGCCAAGCCATCAATCAATCTCAGGGGATTGTTCTGGGGGAATTTCATCCCTACTTTTGCTCTTCTTTGCTTGAAATACTTTGAAGAGGAAACTTTGCCAAAATAAAAAGTGAACTGTAAAATAATAAGCAAATTGTTATCAATCATAATAAATAGTAATCTGTTTTGCCAGATGGGGATGGTACTCTTACCTAATACCAAATCTTTAATGATGCATGCGCCCTTCAGGGTTTAAACTGAAAAGTCAATCTGCCGACCCATTGGAATTTCTTTAATTTCCTGGGTTATGTATTACATTATTACCTGGGGCTTATTGCAGTTCTGCTAGGAATAGGAATGCCTTAACAACTGTAAACTCAAGAGTCAGGCATCCAAGTAAAAATAATAATAAATTTCATCCTTTTTGTTTGCCTTACGTTTTCAGTTGTTAGGTCATAATCAGAAGCTGGACAAATAGTCAAGTTGTTTTGCCAAATTATTAGGAGTAGACTTACACTTAGGAAAACAAAAACCCAACAAAATAACCCCACAAATTACACAAAAAATATAAAATTGAACTTGACTTTCTTCTCTAATTATGTTATAAAAGAAGTCAGAATTCCACAAAATTCATTTTAAAACTAATTAAAAAAAAAATTATAAATGTTGGTAAACTTGAAGGAACAAGAGCCCCTGAATCTAAGAAGGTCTCTGAACAGAATTCCAGATCATATGTCTCCTGAAGGTCCCATGATCTACAATTTGGGCAGGAAAAGGACAAAGGTATAAAAAACCATGATGGTGCAATTATTTGTTGTTACATAAATTCTTTGGTGGGTTTGGTAGTAACCCTACCAAAAAGAGGATCAAATGGATATAGCTAAGAAAGGCAAGGAAAAAGGTGTGACATAGGAACAATAGGAAAGAGCTGAAAAAATTGTGAGGGAAGGAGATGGCAAGGCATTGAACAACAGCCTGTCAGTACAAATGAGAGGACTGTGGAAGCAATGTGGTACCTTCCACAGTACCTTGTTGAATAAACTCACAAAGCCAGGGAGCCTGCTTCAGATTAGTCTGCGTGATGTTTGAGCTCTCACTGATAAAACTTGTGTAACATGACTTGCACAGATGATGAGGGAGCAGCTGTTCTTACATAAAAAGATCTTTACCTTCTGCACATTAAAAACATTTTGCATGCGTGTGGTATGTTGCACACTCATTTCAGTGGAAAGTCTCATGTGTTAAGCACGATGCAAAGAAGAGTCTGAGGAAATGGCAACCCTTTGAGGGAGTGCTGAATTTCAGATTCCGTTTTTTCTCAGAATATTTGTTAGAAACCTGCAGCTGCGTCAAGTGGAAAAATAAAAACAAAAAATATGTCAATCAGTCCTGTTGAGACTGTATGCCATTGAAGACAGTAGGAATCAAGTTCAGAGGTAGAAACTGGACAGAGATATATGTCTTTTTTATTTTTTTACAGAATGCTGGTGTTTACTGATTCTTCTTTCTCTGATTGACAGAGCACTATGTTAACCTCTTTTAATTGTGCCTGGGAAAAGGAAACTGAAGCTGTAATGAGTCATAAGAAGACTGTGTTCTTTCATTAATAATTTTTGATCTGTTAGGAACTTTTCTGTATCCCTGGAAGACGTCCTTAGACTTCAGTCAAGCTGGGCTCTTGTCCCTCCATAGGGAGACTTCGTTTGATTAAGAAAAAAAAAGGAGTGTATGAAAGTTTACTAATGCAACACATTGTTTTTCCACTTGATGTTACTACAAAGAGCGTATCGATTTATTTGCCCATACATTTAGTGTTAATAATCACTTAGTGTGGGTATGATCATAACCGCAAGCCCCAATTTTAAATCTTTGATCTCATTCATGCAGGTTTTTTCTTTCAGTATATACACAACTAGCATTAGCATTGTTGTATGCACAACCATGGCTTTGAGTAGTTCTGCCATCCTAAATTAAGCAATGTTCCATTTGATTTCAGGCCAACAGCAATTTTGTCTTCTTTTGCTGTACTTTTTGCTGTACACTGTGCCATTGAAAAAATTCCTGTTAGAAAAGCATGCAGTCATCATTCTGTTGTTTGTGCTGTTCTTATGGTGATCTAATACACAGTAGTTTCTTTTACCTCTTTTTCCAAGTGCCAGGTGTTATGCTGGTTTGATTTGGCTTTGCCACACATCATGCAATTCCATGGGCTGTTTTTGTAGACTCCTCCTTCACTCTGCATGAGGACTTACTCATGTAGTATTTTGGATTCGTTATTGTGTCCATGGGGTCAGCGTACTGTACTCTATCCAGAAGTGTCAGTCTGTCTGGAAAATTCTGACAGTTTCACAGATTTTTTCCTGGCTTTTCCAATAGCACCCTTCTGATTGTTTTGCCATAGGTCTAAACCTTCAGCAAATTTTTTTCACATAAGACAGTTTTCTGAAACTGCAGAAGTCAGTCCTTGACTCTAAAAGAAACACTGTCTTCAATATTTTCCCTATTCTCCCAAGTCCCCTGGTAAAAAATGTATCTATCTTTCATTTTTAAACACTGTGAAGTCTCACTGGGTCTAACATTAATAGTTTAGACACTTTTTCCTGGATAAATTTAGACTATAAAACTATCAAGTGCACCAAAACTGTTGACTCTGGTGTTTTCTGGCAGCCAGCTATTATTTGCAGATAAATATTCCCTTAGTTGAATCCTTTTCTAATTGCTTGCCATATTTCCACAGCTGCAAATTTTGACTTCTCTTTACCTACTCAGGAGAACTTTCTGATAGAAAGACTATTTATGTAGGTACTAGTTCCTCTTTCATTTCTATTTCTATGTATTGCGCACTCAGTGCATAAACAGTTACATTTGTGCTGAAAGAGAAGACATGGGCAAGTTATATGTAGAACCTGTCTTTTGTCCTTACTTCGTCTTATTTTTTAGTACAAGCTGAACTTTAGGTTCAAACTAGTTTCTCCACTATAATGTCTTCTAAAACTATTACATTTATGGTTGATGATGGCTATAGGAATTAGGAAGGAATTTAAAAGGAATATTCAAACAGAATAAACTTATTTTTTTCAGTATCTATGAAAACTGGGATTTAAAAAGCGTTCCTTTAAGTGACCACTTCATGCAAGACGTTAAGTGGAGTTGCTGATAGTTTTAGATTTTGGACCAATAATACTGATAATTTATGTAAATCTTCCTGGTTTAGTAAAGTATAAGAAGGCTTACTAAAGTCTAAGAAGTCTAGAAACTTTTGAACATCACACTGTCAAATATAACATTAACACGAGCTATGTTTATCAGGGAATATTATTGATTATATATATATCTATACATACATATATATCACACAGATATATATATCTCATTAAAACAAAAGTGAAAATGAACAATGTCAACAACAAACCTTTCAGTTATATTTATCTAAAAACAATATTCCCCTTTCACTGTGACTCTGAAGAATTTTTAATTGCAAGGTAGGAAATGGGAATCATTCCCAGATATTACACAAGAAGAAGAATGGTGCCTGCTGAGAGTAAAGATGGTGCTTAGTTACATAAATGTACTGCATGAATAAATTGTTATTTTGAGAGGAAATGAGAGGATTGTTTTTTATGCTTGAGCAAATCCAGGAAAACTACATTGTTTCGAAAGTTATTCGTTAAAAACTTATGTTACTGTTGCTCCTCTCCTGTATGATTTCCACTAGTCCTTAAGCATGTACTAGGCACTTTTTGGAGTAAGACAAACAAATAATTTCTTCCCTGAAGAGTTAAATATTTAATTCACTATTAAATTATATCTGCAGTAATAAAAGAAAGGAAAAATAAAAAAAAACCCAGATCACTTCCATGAGATGACACAGCTCACAACAGCTTAACCAACAGCACGATGTATAACAGAGACCCAAGCTGAGTGCCCACTAGGTAGAAGTCCCTGGGAGCAGTTCTTTTCATCTTCAATACCATGATCTAACTCATTTTATGCGGTGTCATGAAGCAGGATTATGAAAAATTAACTTAACTGATAACGCTTTTTTTCTCTTTTAGCAGCTTGCAGATGATGGTCACTGAAAAGACAAGACTTTTCTCCAAGTGGAAGAAAACCAAAACAAGTGGACAGGAATCAGGATATTGAATCTGTTCAGCAGCCAAAAAAAGGAATCGGAAAAAAAAAAATTCTGGGGCATCATCTTATTCTAAAAGCAAGTCAGATGAAATGTGATGTAGAAGCACCTATTTCTCTTTCTTGACTGAAGAGTTTATCTATGTAACTAGCACAAGTATAGATCTCTGTGCTAAAACTAGATGACATGAGCCCAGAACCTGCTATCCTTAGAAATTTTTTAAAATGTTTCTTTTTGATGTTGCATTAAAAGAAACATTTAAGAGTCAAATTCAAAGCAATTAAGGAGATAATTGCTATAGGATTACTCTTTTTTTACCAAGTATGAGTGGCTGAATGCGGATTCTTATCTGAAACAGTGCTTATTTGGGTGATGGTATTGGCATCATGAAAGGACAAAAAGCAGGATTTGGCTTCTTGGTTGTGAATGAATAGAAAGAGGTTCTGAGAAAAAGGAAAGGAAAGGAAAGGAAAGGAAAGGAAAGGAAAGGAAAGGAAAGGAAAGGAAAGGAAAGGAAAGGAAAGGAAAGGAAAGGAAAGGAAAGGAAAGGAAAGGAAAGGAAAGGAAAGGAAAGGAAAGGAAAGGAAAGGAAAGGAAAGGAAAGGAAAGGAAAGGAAAGGAAAGGAAAGGAAAGGAAAGGAAAGGAAAGGAAAGGAAAGGAAAGGAAAGGAAAGGAAAGGAAAGGAAAGGAAAGGAAAGGAAAGGAGAAGAGAAGAGAAGAGAA
Source organism: Pezoporus occidentalis (assembly GCF_034315485.1). Lineage (NCBI taxonomy): Eukaryota > Metazoa > Chordata > Aves > Psittaciformes > Psittacidae > Pezoporus > Pezoporus occidentalis. The sequence continues at coordinate 1,144,777 of NW_026912907.1, read as the reverse complement.
GAGAAGAGAAGAGAAGAGAAGAGAAGAGAAGAGAAGAGAAGAGAAGAGAAGAGAAGAGAAGAGAAGAGAAGAGAAGAGAAGAGAAGAGAAGAGAAGAGAAGAGAAGAGAAGAGAAGAGAAGAGAAGAGAAGAGAAGAGAAGAGAAGAGAAGAGAAGAGAAGAGAAAGAAGAGAAGAGAAGAGAAAGAAAAGGAAAGGAAAGAAAAGAAAAGAAAAGAAAAAAGAAAAGAAAAGAAAAGAAAAGAAAAGAAAAGAAAAGAAAAGAAAAGAAAAGAAAAGAAAAGAAAAGAAAAGAAAAGAAAAGAAAAGAAAAGAAAAGAAAAGAAAAGAAAAGAAAAGAAAAGAAAAGAAAAGAGAAAAGAAAAAAGAAAAGAAAAGAAAAGAAAAGAAAAGAAAAGAAAAGAAAAGAAAAGAAAAGAAAAGAAAAGAAAAGAGAAAAGATGTTTATATTGGTTATAAGAAAAAAAAATAAATGGAATAATAAACAGAATAGATTCAATTGGTGAAATGCCAGAAAAATAATATTTTCAGAAATATTCCTGAATTGAGGTATTACTTTCAAAGGCAAAGAAGTAATAGTCTTTTTCAGAGATAGAAAGAAAGATATTTAAACAAAACTGAGGCAAGACTATGAGGTATGAATCTTAAAATGTTTATAAAAAGTATAGAAATAAGGGAGGAGGGCCTCAGACAGAGAAACAAAAATTTGGAAACAGAGGAAGGTAGCTGTCTGATGGAAACTTGGAAAAGAAGAGGTGAACCAGAAAAACATCTCAGAAACCAGGGAAGGAAAATATTTCAGCAAAGGGAAACAGCAGTGTTTTTGCAAATGATAGTTCATTTATACACTTACATGAAGATTCCTCAAGTTTTTGAAATCTCCTTCTTTAATTTCAGTGATTTTGTTGTTCTGTAAATCCAGCAGTGTTGTGTCAGAAGGAAGGTCTTTTGGCACTCTTTCCAGACCTAGGGATAGTGAAAAGAATAAGAAATTGACTTTGAAAGAAATTTTAAAGAGGGGTCAGTACTTTTCTTAGCAACATTTACCTTCAAGTAAACACCACTTCTAGAACTCATTTCCTGCAGAAGCTTATGAAGACTTATCTGAAAGTATTTCTGTCTCCAAACAGTCAAAGGGAGTTTCATTTTGCTATGTAAATCAAAATTTATTTATTTACAGTTCCCTTCTGCCCTTTTCTGAGAATATTTCTGAGTTATAGCTTGAAGCAAAGGATTGATTTCTAACGTTTAATTCCACTGAACTGTGAATAAAAATTGTTCTCAGAAAGAGGTATGGTAGTTATTAATTTCACTGGGTGTTAGTGTTTGTGGACAGAGAACATTTCCTGCTATTTAAAAAGTAGTAGGTTTTCTTTTTCAAAGGATGACAGTTAATTACAATAATTTCCAGGAAAAATACTGTTTGTTTGACAGTAACTGAATAACTTGAAGGAAAGTCCACCTTAAAAATGACCAACACAACAATCCATCTCCCCCTTTTTCTTTCATCTAAAACTATGTCCAAGTTTTCTGGAGAACAAATCTCTTGGTTTCATTGCAACTGCCAAAAGAACATCAGACAGTTTAAATTAAAGACTCTCTTTGGGACTATTTTCTGAATAGCTGATATGTAAGTCCGATGAAGTCATGGAAATGAAATTATTTAGTGTTAAATAACACTTGCTTTACCCAGCTTTCCTTTCATACTGTGACTTGGAATAGAGCAAATCTTTATAGTCCTTCTGATTTATCACAAAATTAAAATTTTCTTTCCTAGCTAGCCTCTTTTTTTTTTTTTAACAGAATGTGAAATACTTAATGAATGGTTGGTAAGAAGATTTATAGATATTAATAAAGTCCCTGTGTGAGCATCTAACAGAAGTGGACTTCTCTGGATAGAACAATCTTTTTACCAGTAAAGTTTTTAACAAATATTTTTGAAGTTATATTTGAACTCTCCTGGGAAAGATCTCTGCAAGTATCGCCAGTGTCTTCCCAGTATGATGGTGGACTGCATGATATTCCTCTCGGAGACACATAGCCATATATATATTTTAACTTTTTAAACCTATATATTTTAATCTCAAGCATGTCATTGCAAACACAGTGAGATATGCTTGTCCAGAGATAAGACATGCTTTGCCCACAGAGAGTGGGGAGTATACAACTTGGAGATATTCAGAAGTTGACTGGACACATCCCTAAGCAACCTGATCTAGTTGACCTTGCTTTAGCAGGGGGATGGACTAGACAATCTCAGTAGGTGACCTCCAAACTCAACAATTCTGTGATTCTGTGGCATTTAATGTTCAGCACAAATTAAGTATTTTCAGAGCTGGAATCTAGGTTTCTTCATCAAAATTCAGTGTTAGGTGAAGCCCCCTCTCTTTCAACCCTTTTTAGAATATATATATATATATATATATATATATATATATATATATGTAGAGCAAAAAAAATGGTTGGCGTTTATTTGGAAGGATTATGCCAAACCATGAAAAGAAGTATATGCTTGGTACTTTATTAATCCTTTTAACCTACATAAAGAGCACTATTATACTGTTACTGCTATAAAACCTCACCATAAACTCTATAGAGGCCACAGTGATGTGTTCTGGAGCTTTTTACTGCAATTAGTGATGCACTAAGAATTCAATATAAATGTGGTTATATTCTTAAAAACATCAGCATGCAGATGAAGCCTCCAAAGTTTAAACACATCACATTCAAAAGTTTTTAGAAGCACAGTCATCCAACCTGGGATGAATTAGTAAGCTTCTACCATATATAAAATGCGAGTTAAAGCTCATCTCTCATCTTGTTTACCTTACTGATATCCAGTATATGGATGTATGATATAGATTAAGATTCTTCATATTACTAAAATAACCTTTCCTTATTCAGGCGTGGACTTCATTTTTACTGAAGGCAATTGCAAAACCCTCATTACTTTAAGAAGTGTGGGACTAGAGTTCCAAATATATAAAAAATGTGATACCATATAATTTGTATGTTGGTTGTCTTTGGACAGTTTCTGTCTTGACTGGACAGAAATGATGTCAGCATCTAAAAATTCTTTCCCCAGAAACACTACTTTTACAGGTCCATAACTGTTATAAGAAGTTCTTACAGCCTAGCAACTTTTACAGCATTTTTCACATGTAAATATAAGAAAAAAAGTTTAATTATTTGAATTCAGAGTAATATTAATATGTTCTGGTTGTCAGTATATTTATATTACCAGTCTGGTATCTGTAAATAATTGCTTATGGCAGAAACAAGGGTATATAAGAACTGTACAGCTGCCCTTTATGTGATGCTATTGGAACTTTTCAAGAACAATTGGATTGCTACTGAAGGGATAATTTGCCAAAAATGACACTTTAAACTAAATTTCCAACTGTACATTTCAAGCATCACATATCAGCTTCTAAAAGCTCAAGTGTTATCTTTGAATAAGGCAGAACTGATAATTTCTCAGACCAATGAAGTTAAACATTAAATGTTTCATATTACAATCACAAAGACAAATTTAATAATTGGATATCCATTTGTGAAAAGTGATTTATAAAAGCTTCCTCTCTTGTACTAGAAACTAGAAAGATGTACAACACCACAATTATTTTGCATGCAACAATTATAACTGCCATCACTTGTGTTAAACTTGTTTCAGTTACCTAGCTCATGTATATACTGTTAAGCATTTCCTGAAGCAGGTTTTAAAAATGTTTCGGAAACAGCTGTGTAGTTTATATATGATTTTTTTTTTTTTTTTTGACTCATCTGAGATTTGAAGAGCAAAGCATAGAGTAAAGGATGCACCCTGGGTGTTGGAGAGACATTAAGCAGTTTAGTACCTCCTCCAGCTGAAAGCGACACCAACTGGAGTCTTCCAGTAGAAGAAAAGTTTATAAAAGGGTGGATCTGGACACTGCCTCATAAAATCAGCAGCTAAATAAATCAGGACTAAACTGTGTTTGAGGTGTGGACTGGATCCAAGCATTTCACCACTTGTCACATCTACGTTGGCTTCAAGAACTGTTCTTCATTTCAGCTTGCAGGTCCAGGTCTTTATATAGGTACATGTATCTCCTGATAGATATGTATGGAAGGAGTATTGGTGTAGTACAAACCAGTGTGTGCTGGAGATTCCATACCTGGAGAGAGAACCTTCAAACCTTTCTGGTCAGGACAGGTAAACAGACAGCCAGCTCAGATGAATGGGGAGCCTGAACTAACATGACAGAGTGACAGAATTCAAACTGAATCAAGAAAAATCGTAGTCCAACTAGAAGCTGAAATGGCTTTTGGCTCCTGGTATGGAATTTCTATTTTCCAGGAGGATTTTTTGATTCCTCTGCTGGGAGAGACTGCCCTTATCCAGTCACTGAGAGAGCAGCAGTCAGCGGCTAGCCAACTCCTGTCAACACTACACCAGCCCAGCTAGCATACGCTGCCATTGAGCCAGCCAAACAGGTGTAGAAGATGTAGCTAGGATTCAGGAATATAGTGTGGGAACTAAGGGAGGCTAGGGGGTTTGGTATACGAGACAGGTTTTATTACTTTTGCAGCTGGGGGACATACCTGCTCAGCTACAGAGTCTGTGATCAAGCAGTCGTGGAATTGTTTAACCCACAAAAAGGGTGGCTTTTGAGTTCTCCTAGCAATGGAGGGGTTTCAGTACCCTGCTCCAGTTTCTCAGAAATCAGAGCCACAAGTTAGTCTGTGACTTGGCATGGGGCCACCTTTCTGCTGAAGCCATACAACTATGCAGAAAAGGAATGCAAGATTGATGGGGCCAGTGAGGGAGACTGAGCAAATGGGAGTCTGTGTCTGTAGCCCAGAGATGAGGACACTTCCGTGAGAATTGCATCCTTGAACACTGAGACCACATAGTCAAAATAACAAATACGTGAACAGTGCCAATTATAAACAGCTTTAAAAACACAAAAGAGCTTGTGGTTTAATTTTGGGTTTGGGGGGGGGAGGGGGATGTTTTCTTTTTTTCTCCACGTATCCATTTTACAGCAAGCAGGGATGGGACTTACTGCTCTGAACAAACCTTTCTTTACTCAGCTGGAAAGAAGGGGCCAAAAGGCAAAGAGACATCTGAACGCTATGGCTCAGATACATGTGTTATTATATTGCAACACTCACGATTATTATCACAGGGGCTATAAAATGGGGCTCTTTTCAAGACTCCTTCAGTTTCCACAAACAGCTGCTGCCAGCTGAGGAATCTGGGCTGCGCTACATGTAATTCCCAACCGTGATCATCAATGGCTACTCTCCCAGTGGAGGCATTCTCTCCAGCAGCTGCCTGTGCACGCTTCTTTATCCCCTGATCTAAGCCCAGCTCTGCTGCATCTTATTGATGGACAGCAACCCTCCAGGGGGTGAGTGCCCTTAGTAATGGCCTGAGTGGACTCCGGGGCAAACAAGGTGAACAGCAAATTTACGGTGTCAGGACACTAAGTCATGGAAAATAACAGGACTCTAGGGCTGCTCTCTGGAAAGATGGCAAGGAGCTTAAAACAGCTTTGAATGCTTTGACTTAGAAAAGTTCACTGATGCTTTCCTAAGCTATGTGCTTCAGTATTTACTGGAAATTTGTTCTCTATTGTGTGGGATTTGCAAACAAGACTTTTTTTCATTATTTGCATCCTACCAACTATAAATGAGAAACAATTATATTTCTCTTCAGAGAACTATCCACAGATGTTTCCTTTCTCCCACTTTCAAAGTAAAAGTTTGTTCTCTGCCTTCCCCTCACTTGCTGTGGAATCATCAGTAATACTTTTTTTCCAAAGAGATATAAAAAGCAGTGACCATTGAAATGCATGAGACTTAAAATACATCTTCTTAAAGGTCATTCACAACCATTTTTCAGACCTTTTTTCATCCCTTCATTCTGCAAGACTCATCTTCCATTAAGATCCATTTTGGACTTCTTATTATCAAACATTATTATTTTTGTATACCTCTGACCCTTCCCATAGGAAAAACCAAGAAAATGAACTCCATCCCCTGCTGAGGGAGTCTCTTACAAAGGTAGAGCTACTGGTATGTTGCTATATTGTTTGTTTTTCCAAACATCTACAGCATTGCTTACCAGAACAGTGAAGAACATGGAAAACAGAAATAAATTCACACATCATGATCAAATGTATAATTCTCCATTATGATAGTTCTACTCATTATAAAGACCCTAGCAAAAGTTTAAAAATTAATTCATTCTTTTAACTGCTTTTTTCCGTTTCCACCCACTCTGTGTAGTGAACACATATTTCAAAGAATAACGGATATTACAAGATACAGATGTTATGAATTATTTTTCAGTGCTAGCCACATTTTTGTTACAGATAGATTCAGCCTCCTGGCTCCAAAAGCTAATACCTAAGAGCAATGATATATTTTTGAAACTAAAAATCAAGCAACTTCTATTTCTGTGTTTTTTTCTAACTGACTTTTAATTTCATAAGCCTGGAATTTTTATGCTTTCTCTAGGAGCATTGAAGTATTTTAGAAAGGCAGAAAAAATATTATTAAATAATCATGAAACTTCAGTGATTAAGACATTAAGCTAAAAAAAACCCTAAATATTATGAGTTTTCTCAGCTGCTAGAATTGCCAGCTTTATATTTTCTGCTGTCATGGTTACAGACATAAAGCATCCCCTCAGAGAACAGCAACTGTCCTGTGTGATTCATGAAATCTGCCAGCAGCATGTGCATTATGGTTTTAGTCAAAATGAATGCAATGCAGATGTACTATCTATGAGTACTCATGCATTAAGGTGAAACATTTAATTTTTCATGAGTGTTTTACCGAAGTCAGAAGAGAGCATTTTGGAGACTCAGAAAAGTGAGCATTATCTAACAAATTACAGTTTGAATCATCCTCTGGAGTAATATAATTTGATGTTTTCCTGGTTTGTAGTTTAACCAGTGGGCAACTGGTGACAATTTAAGGATAGCTCCCCCAATCTTTACTTTGGGATTTGCCACAATTAGCAATAGCATAATGTAGTAGCTACAAGGAGTCATTGGGGAAGAGGGGGGAGGGGGGAAGCTTCTCTGGTTTCAAGTAAATTTACCCCTTCCTGTTCTGACCACATGGTCATTGCACAGCCCTAGTTTTATTATGACCTGAAGGCAAAGATATTTTCCTGGCTATTTCAGGTGCTTCTAAACGTAGCATGGCCATTTTTCATAAAAGTTGTAAGACTGTTTTCAACCTACTTTCATGCAAGCAAACCATGGAAGGATGGAAGGAGCTGCTGTGACCATGGACATAGGGAATAACATATAAATAAATGTTGGCAGAGAGCTTCCTGACTGAATCAGGGAGTCTGCAGACCTGCTAGGTTTCCCCTCTCTTCTAGACAATGTTGTATATGCCCTTGTAGCTCTTAGATGTTTTTGCTTCGTTACTTGTTTATTTTGTTAGTCATTTAGTGACAGACCTTCCCCAGGTCAGCTATCACTGTAGCAGTCATCTCCAGTCCAGAGGATGTAAGCTCTCCATCACAGGGTGAAAGAATAAAGAAGAGGAAATAAATTTTGGTCAGTTATCTTAAGTTTCTCCTTAGTTTTCCCTTTTCTGAATCTGAAGCTTCCTATGCATCTCCTTTTTTAATAATTTCTGCTACAATTAATTATTAATTAATTAATAATTTCTGTTACAATTTCCTTTGAAAAAGTAAGATGTCCACTTTCTTGTTCATATTATTCCTTCTTTTTTCTTTTCTGGGCTGCTGCTACTATACCAATTTTATTAGCACGGTTTGCCTTTCCTTTCCGTTCTTACTTTCTAGTGGTAAAGGATCACTACAATCTTCCCAATTTGAAGGTGTAGAAATCAAAGCTGAAGACCTAACTGAACTTATGGAAACTAATTACATCAGAGCTGTAAGATATTTTTTTAGCTGTCTTTGTATAACTCACTTATGCCTTTGCTCTTAGGTAGAGACATTCAGCAGAGTTGGCTAATATACTACTGCAAGGATTCTTCTTCCATGTCACCCCAAAATATGAACTCATTGAGAGCCTGTTCAGTTTCTGAGGCCCACACTGAAGTAGTATAAGGGAAGACATGCACCCCAGCATAGAAATTGGTGTTATCCTAGGCTTTCACATTTTAGGTGGTACAGAAGGTGCAGGCAGAAACTGTTCTGCGATGATCTATTGCACATTTCTATTGTGCATACTGTAGCTTCATTTACACTTGCACATGTTTTAAATGCTGTACCATTTCTAAAACTGTCAATTTGTTGTTTTGCCATTAAATGACTAAAGTTGCCATGATATTTGGTGAGCAAAAAAGGTTTCTCGTTTTCATTGCTTCTTTAACTGAATATTTGTTGCATTCCTTTCCTTATTGAAAATTAAATTGCAACCATCCTCTCCTTAATAGATTTTTGTAGCAACTCAAATAATCCAAATAGATTTCAGGAAACAAACACAAAACTTGTATGCGATGCTATCCTGGGTGCCCCCTCACTTAAAATCATGCATGCAGAGAGCACACAAATTCTCTAAATACTGCTTTTCACCTTTCTTATTGACTGCCTAAGCAGTTTGTAGTAGAGTTGCCTATCTCTCGAATGTTGCCTATACAGCAAATGTGACCCTGCTAACAACAGGGTCATTTGTACATACAGAATGTACAGAGTATGTACATTCATGACACATACCTGGTCTCTCAAGTGGAAAACTACAACTCAAGCCCCCACCTCTCAAAAAAAACCTTGGTCAAGGCATGGTCCTTGGTCTCGAGGCCCCTTTGTGTGTGTTTACACACCTTTCCTTGTAGAGGAGTGAGTAAGCTCTGTTCCATTCATCTACTTTGCTTTCATAGTGTAAAGGAAAATAATGCTCTGTGTGAATGATCCCTTAAATGTAATACAACTAAAGAGACCTCAGATTCCAGTATTTGTCCATATTGTCCAAGGCAGGCATGTAAAGCAGGAAAAATATGCTAAAAAATAAAATTAAAAAAAAAGTATTTTTAAGGTTATATGATTAGATTTGAACTTTATGAAAAAAGTATATGAAGAAAAATGTTCCTTTTCTTTCTGCTACCTGATTATCTTTTGGCTCACTTCCTTTTAATTACACAGCAGGTTCAGGACATGAGTAAACAAAATACAGACCAGTGAGTCCAAAGTTGATAAGCAGAGGACACTCTCAAATCTGTGTCAGAGGTGTTTTGAAATTCTATTTAAAATGAGAATGTTGAACAAATACCCTAGTAACTGGACCTTGCGAGCAGAGCTTTGCTCAGTAGCTTGAGGCCAGTGTTGGCAGCTCCTTGCTGTTATCATTGGTGGCTTCACATAGGACCCAAAATTCCTAGGTCTCTTCCCTGTTGGCAATGTGTTCTCAGTGAACATTGGGAAGGAGCCTTTGGATTTTTTAGCTCTTTCTAAGACTTGGCTGGGAACCTTTTGCAGTTGAATAGCACAGGCTTTATGTTGTGAAAGGACCAATAGTTTTTATATAGTTATGTCTTCCCAAGTAATACACCCTATAAAGGTGTTAAGAACATAATACAAATACTGTAGTTGCCCATGACACTAGTAGGTGTCAGCAGTGATTATGCAGTATGTTTTAAGTACTGTAAATACCTGCTATAACGTAGAATAATTAACTCACATTTTACTAGCTATCTACTGGCTATTCATTTGTGCATTGGGAAAATCTCAAAATGAACCCTTGTCACAGAGCAAACCAGAAAACAGTCATGTATTTTATCACTTGGACTTGGCAGTCAGGCTTTCCTTTCCTGCCACTAGACTTTCTGAAACAGCATTTCCCAGTCTGAAGCAAGAAAACAAATCTTAAAAAAAAAAGTAAATAAAATAAAATACACAAATAGACAGAGTTGGTAACAGTTACCTTGGATTAAGCAGCTAATAAGGAAGGTATGTATTTAAAGTGGAATAACTTTCACCTAGAATCATGTTTATCAACTGGAACTGGAACATCAGTAATTCAGGTTGCAATGCAACAAGACCTGTCTTTTACTGTTACACTGGCAAAAGCTAATGACTTTTTGTTACTATTTAAGCACTCTACATCCAGGCCAATATACTTTCTTTTTCTTGACAACTTTTCAAGAGTGTTATTTAATTATTGGGTTCTTGACTTAATAATTTTCCAGGATGTACTGAGTACAGCCCTTTAATTCATGCTTTATTTAAAATCCAAGGCACCCAAAAAAATGTATCTAAGCAGAATATGTAAAAAAAAATGTTACTAATCCATGGCAAATTTATTACAAACAATTTTAGTAACCCAAGTATTTTTTACTTGCTAATTTTATCAGAAATAGCTTCATTAATCTAAAAGTAAGTTGTATAGCCTCAAGTGGCCATTGAGGCCATGTGATGGCATTTAATTCTCCAAGAGTGATGTATCCTTTCTGTCACCAATATGCACCTTAGACAGAATGAACTGCCCCATGGAACAGCTGCCTAACTCTCTCTATGGCTGTACAAGGAGCTCAGGTGACTGTTAAATAGCTAACATCACCTGAAATCACCCCTATATTAGAGATAATACCTGTAATACTTCATATAGATCCTCCGGTCTGATCTCCAACATGTTAGAGTATTATAATTCATTGTAGAGTACTATAATTCATTCATTAGCATGTGGAAAGCCCAATGACTTGTGTTTGATGACATCATAAGTAATGTTTGACTAAAGTAAGCATTTGTCCAAGAAAGTATTTAGTTCTCAGTTTTAAGGCCATGGAATTGTGATGCAGAGCATGCTATCAGTATGTGACAGTATGCTTTTTATATATTTATATATTTTTGTTAAAAGATCCAGTTCAACAAAGTCTGGGTATTTCATGAGAATCTCCTCTTCTATTAAACATAGAAGGAATAAGGCTCTAATCCTTATTATTAGAAGGAAAATATGTGTAAAGCATAGAATAACTTGTCCTAAAAACTCAGCAATTATAATGTAAATGGACAAAAACTTTTTAATTTAAAAATTACGTTTGTTAATTTGTGACCATTTAAATACCCATGCTTTGTCTTATTACATATGTAGAAACCTGTAGGATTTTGAGCTAAACATTTAGCTTTAAAAAATATGATTTTGAAAGACTCTAAACATTTAAATAATGGCAGTGATTCTAAAGCTAAGTATGCAATAGTAAGTGAGCCTATCTGTTTTCTTGAACTGATAAAATGCCTGAAACTGATAATCAATGAGGTACGTATTACTTTTTTTTAAAAAGATTTTATGTTGAAAACAGAAGTTCAAATCAAGGGATAACCCAAAGAAGATAATTTCCTATATAATGACAGATTAGGTTCCCAAATAGAGTCATGATCACATCTACTTGACAACCAGTCACTAGTGTTGCCCCTCAGGGCTTGGTGTTAGGGCTAGTGTTCTTTAATGTCTTCATTGATGGTCTGGATGAGGGGATTGAGTGCACCCTCAGTAAATTTGTGGTGAACTCCAAGTTGGGTGGGAGTGTTGATCTGCTGAAGGGTAGGAAGGGTAGGTAGGCTCTGCAGAGAGATATGTCCAGGCTGGATCGATGGGCTGTGGAGAGTGGTATGAGGTTCAACAAGACAAAGTGCCGGGTCCTGCATTTGGGTCACAACAGCCCCATGCAACACTACAGAGCCGTGGAACAGTGGCTGGAAACCTGCCTGACGGAAAAAGACCTGGGGGTGTCGGTTGACAGGTGGCTGAACAGAAGCCAGCCTGTGCCCAGGTGGACAAGAAGGCCAGCAGCATCCTGGCCTGTTTCAGCTCTGGTGTAGCTAGCAAGGCCAAGGCAGGGATTGTCCCCCTGTACTGGGCACTGGTGGGGCTGAACCCTGAATACTGGGTTCAGTTTTGGGCTCCTCACTACAAAAGGAGGTGGTGGAGCAGGTCCAGAGAAGGGCAGTGAAGCTGGTGAAGGGCCTGGAGAACAAATCTGATGAGGAAGAGCTGAGTAAACTGGGGGGCCTATTCTGGAGAAGAGAATGCTCAGGGTGGACCTTATTGCTCTCTACAACTACCTGAGAAGAGGCTGTAGTGAGGTGGAAGTCAGTCTCTTCTCCCAAGTAACAAGTGATAGGACAAGAGGTAACGGCCTCAAGCTGCCCCAGGGGAGTTTTATATTGGATATGAGGAATAATTTCTTCACTGAGAGGGTGATCAGGCATTGGAACAGGGTGCTTAGGGAAGTAGTGGAATCACCATCCCTGGAAGTGTTCAAACCCTGTGTAGATGAGGCCCTCAGTGATACGTCTTAGTGGTGGTCATGGCAGTGATGGGGTAATGGTTGGACTTGGTGGTCTTAAAGGTCTTTTCCAACCTAGTTGATTCTATGATTCCACGATTAGAAAACGGATGTTCAGATGTTTCTGGAAGATTTTATACAATGAAATAAATCATCTTTTGTCAACAAATGATGTTATCACATTATCATGGATCAGGAAGAGCCATCAGTTAATACAGTTTAAACACTGTGTGTGTTGAGATAAACTGCTTCATGTTACTGGATCCCTGGAATAATGCTTTACATATCTGTGAGGTTTTCAGCCACTAATCTCAAAGAGTTTTTCAAACACACACTCCAAAACCCATGCTGTGCTTTAATATACCCTTCTTTACAGCTGGAGAAACCCTGCATTTCTGAGCTATGAGTAAGGTTCCAATTTAAGATGCAATACTGCTTGAACTTTTGATTACTGACGTCCATCGCTTGCACACCTTTTGGAGACCACAAAACCTCCATAGATGCTCATAGGATGTAGGGACTCCCCTACGTCCTGTGAAGTCTCCAAGGAAGATGATCTCATTGTATCCTGCAAAACACTGACACTGCTCAATTTGCAAAGGGCTGCCAGACTCATATGAAGGCAAAATAAAGCTCTGACCACCACCTCTGAACTCGCTTGTGGAGCATTCTGTATTTGCTACAGGACTGAGTAATTACATATGCATCCTCCTGCCTACCAGGGCACTGTGGGAGGAACTTTTTCTTAAGACTCCCTTTGGGAGGATGAGACTTCTAATTGAACGGTTAATCCTTGTTAGGGCTTTTACAAGGCATGTTTGCCTGGCCAACTAAGTGCACATCTTCCCTGTATTTATGACCTAAAACATGAAAAGCTCCCTCTGACCAGCTATGTCAGCTACTCCCCATCTGTAGTGTGTGCTAATAAGAGAGATGTTTGCGATTTCTATGGAAAGTCTGGCTATAGCATAGTAATGCGTTAATCTTAGGAGTGATTGAAAAGTGAACCTGCGGCTCCCTTTAAGCAACAGGAGGTGAATTCAGAAATGGCAGTGCTTTTACAGATCCCGCAGTGGCCTTCCTGGAGATCCTTGAGCCTCTTGCGCAAAGGTAATAAATCTCCTACAAGGCAGGCACATGGGGCTCTACTCTTGATCTGTCAGTAACTGCAGCTTCTTCTTTAAGGTGTGAGAAGACAGTATTCTCTTTCCTGCTAACTCAGCCCTTGGCTTGGAAGCAAAATGAATTAATTTGGTGGTATATGCCTAGGAAGATGTGACCTAAGCTTAAAAACACAGGAATGCAAAAATTTAGCTGACAGAAGCACAATTGGAACACTAGGCTTTTTTCTTTTTTTATGTTTTCATTGAATTTGGATATTATTATTTTTTTATTATTTCCCTCCAAATCTCATGAGACAGGTGGCAAACCTGATCACTGAACCTTGGATGTAATAGTTCTCCTGTGGTTTATTCATATAACGGTCAGATAGTTGCCTTTTTCCTTACAAATTCAGAGTTTACAAGTAGCAAATGTCCCATGAACACAGAAAGAATCATGCTGAGGAAAAGGAGACTTCTCCCTTAAGTAGCCCATGTTAGGGTCCCCTAGCTGCCTTTCTCTGACATGACCTCTGCTCCCAGGAACCCAGGCTGCAAAGAGCCTCCTTCTACGACACAAAGTGAGTGGGAGAAAGGATCCTAATCAGGGTTTCAACTTTACTTGGTGGGACTTGATTTAATAAGCTCTTAATTTATCCCTGGGAGGAGTCTTGCTGTTGCCTGCAGTTTTTCTTATATTAGTGCCCATGGGACTAGATGACCAAATTCGATAATTCTAGGGGAGAGAGGTAGCTAATTTGGTTGGGTCAGAAATACCCAGAGCTGAAGTGAAAGACAGTCCAGGAACAGTGGTTAGCAGGGACATACGACTGTCATTTCTAGTTTCATGGCTCCCATGACAATGCCTTCCTGGTCACTGTTTTCCAAGCACCTTTCATCCCTCAAACTAGGAGCATGCTAGGTCATCCTGGCAGGGTGTCCATAGTTTGCAACGGATGTTTGAGCTCTTGAGGTCAGCTCCCAGCTTTCCTCAAGTCAGTAGGTAAATCTGACTTGGTGTGAATCTAACAGAAATAGGTTGAAAGCTGAAGGATTAAAGAGCAGAGGGCAGATTTGCCTGTGAGCAGCAAACACAGATGTCCTGTCCCTGCTCACAAGGGCAGCCATTGGACCTGCACCCTGGTGAGCATCCTATTTAGTCCACAACCCGTCAGGAGCTGTCATAGCCATATGTGACAAGGATGGTTGAAACTTAATGCGAAGGCTGGGGAACTGTGAATGATTATTAATTCCTTGAGCTCTGCTAGGGAAATATTATGTATTTTTCATGGCTGCATATTTTAAGCCCAGGGAGATTTCTTCTCCTTCATGCCCAGAGGCCGGATGTTATCAGCCCAGCTACTTCAAAAGCACTATCTTTTTATTGCAGTATCTGCAGCATGTGGGTTTAAACCACGCTGAAAATATCTCTCTTTCTTATCACCCCTCTCAACATTATCTGGGAAACACAGACCTGAGGCCTTAACTGTGGTCTTTCTGAGTCTCCTTCTCAGTATGGGACTCTTAACCCAGAAGCAGCTGTAGGCAGTGGACTGTAGCACAACCCTCTTAAACCCACATGTGTGTGAAAGAGAACTGAATGAACATGGGAGCAAGTAGAAGCAATAAAGGGTTCCTGCATGAATATCTCCTTTTTTTTTTACCAAGTGAAAACTCTTTACGTTCTGCAGAATTGAAGCAGACGGGGGACAAGTTCCCAAAATAACTTAAATTCCATCAGCATTAGCCAGTGTAACAACAATAAAACCTAAGACCTTTATGACATGTGGGGCCACATCCTCCCTAGTCCTCAGCCCATGTTTGCTACTATCTGGCACCTAAACGGTAAAAAGAAAAGTATCTCTCAACAGGGACAGTACTGTGAAAGCTTTATGAATGCATGGCTAGGTTAGTCCGTCCTCATTTGTACAACTTGGCTTACACTGCACTGGGTCTTTGCCAGACCTCTCTGTTGCGTAATTTTGTGGCTTGCTTTAATAAATTCACAGAAGTTTCTAGGGATGTAACTAATATTTCCCCCTTCTTTCTGTAATTATACAACACCCACTACAGTGAGACCCAGGTCCTAAGTGGTGGATTTGTGCCATGATTTATATTAATTATCAAAGCCAGTGCTATAACATAGGGAAATAGAAACACCCATTTATACACTTAAGCAGCTGAGAGAAAACTTTAAAAAAATAACCTATAAAGTCATATGAGTAGTTATTTACCTGTCCACTGAATAAATTGCCTAATTGCCTTCTGAGCAAAACCAATTTTAATTGATTTTCTGCACTGCACACACTGACTGAGACTGAATAATACTGGCTTAAACCAATAGCAGTCTCACTGAAGTCAACCTCATTACTTGAGATTTCTGCATAGGAAAGTCAAATATAGTGATGGCAGGCATGGCATCACATCCTGCTGGTCCAACTGCAGACAAGCCCTTGTACATGGGGGAGAAAAGGGAGTTTTTGAGAAAGATTCTCATGGTTTCAGCTTGAGCAATGTCTAAGAAAGATATTTAATAAAGAGCTCCAAAATGTGTTCATTGTTTTGGAGTGTTTCCAAGCTCTTTCCTCCAAAAAGATGTTTCCAGCATATATGATTCAGAGTTAGTTATTCCATGCTCATGTATTCCAATGGAAATGGGATGATTTTTATGTTGAGGTACTAGACAGTATGATTAAGGGTGTTGGAACTTGGACCGTGCAATTTAGAACCTTTTAAAACATTTCCATTCCAACATCTGACCTCACTGAATTTACTTAATATGCATTTGAAGGAATAACTTTGAAAAGTTATTTTCTCTGATCAGAAATCTGTAGTCTTTCAAAGAAGAAATTAAATATGCATACACAAAATGTACATCAAAATATCAAACATTTTTCATGGTCACAACAAATGTCCATCTCATCAGGCTTTATGACTTATTTCATATAGTATGTTCCAGTTAACAGTGGCTATAGCATATTTCTGTGACAAAAACCCAGTAACAGAGTGGCAGTGCATAGCAGCCTCACTGACTCAGCTGCAAATCCATGGCTAGAACATAAGTATACACCCCATGAAGATACTCTTGGGCTTACCTAGGTCAGAGCACTGCACCACGCGAAGATGGCACTGGCAGCGGAAGGGGCACACTGGTCCAAATCCAGATATGACGGGATCGTCTGTCGGAGGCATATCAGCAGATCCTTCATCTTCCAGCATAAAGTCAAAGAGGCCCTGCTGGTGGAATGGCTTGGCCAAACATATTGGCAGCAGTAGGATGAAGAGAAGAGCCAGCTTCATGGCTTAGTTCATCAACTCCGGGCAGAACCTAGGGATCAAAGCAGGAGATTTACAACAAAAGTAGCAGATTCCCATAGCTGTACAGTTCCTGCTGAAGGAGGTGCAGCATATCCACCAATTGCATAACTGTTCCTTTCAATAAATGAAAACTGAATAATGAAAATAGGACAGTTATGTGATAGGAGACTGGTAACATCCTGTCAATAAGCTTTTACAGAACAGTTTAAAGACAACTGTAAACACATCTGTTTGCATATTTAGAGTAATATTTATTAGGAACAGGCAGTGCTGTCAACTTTGTTATGCAAAACAGTCAAAACAATAAGCCACATTTTCCATGTGTCTGCTTTCTGCCAACTTAACAGTCTATCTGATTTCATTAGCATTTGTTTCACAGCAATGATTTTGTCCCCTGGAGACAAACCTGAGGTTCCCAAACTCACTGTAATGCAGTATTTCGTGTCTTAAGTATTTTTTTTTTTTTAAGTGCCAGCTTGCTGTGTGTTTGAAATTATAGCCTAGTAAAATTGACTGAGAAAGAGTATGGCTTAGTGATGGGGTGGAGACAGAGGCGGGGGGGAAGATCTTTAGTTGTTTAAATGAGCTATACTTCTTTCCCAGTTTAAACAGCACAATAGAATGAAATACAATGTTGTGTTATGCTGGATATTCTTGGTTTTCTTTCCAAATTTTTCCCTAGGGGATTTTATGATATAAACAAATCCTCTGCTTTGCACTGTATAAGCACTTAAATTGATACTTTTAGTATTTTCAGCATACTTTTCTAACAGCAATTCAGTGCAGACTTTCATGCTAAGGAGCAATTTTACACAAATATGCATTGCATTAGTAGACATTAACAAGGAAAACTGCTTAAATACATGTTCTCAGGACCTAGGCTTAAATGTATTTCAACACACTGTACATTGTGCTACCTATGTTGTTGTGAGCTAAGAACACAACAAAAATACAAATCAGCTCTTTGCAGGCTTTGTTTCAGGGCAGTATAGATCAGCTAATGTTCTGAAAATTATTTCATTTTTCTATTTATTTTATATAAGAAAGGTAGTCTTTTGCAAACCTTCATGGGTCTGAAAACAACCCACACACAAAAAAAAAAAGAAACCTGCCTTCAAGTTTCTAAATGACAGAAAGGCAAACTAGCCATGTGATTAGGAACCTTTTATTTTAAATAGATTGCATAGCTCTGAATGCAGGTGTTGTTCTTTGTAATTAAAGCAAAAATATCCACTTGCTCCTTTAGGTCAATAATTTCCAAAATGCTCATGTCAGTGCCAGCTGGGATTTTTCTCTAGAAGAAATTATCTAACAGTATAGCACTTCTCAGCTCCATATTGACTAATGGAAAGATAAAAAATTGGGGAGAGGCAGAGGAGGAGGCCTGTTTCCTTCTCTACACTGATATATGGAACCCACCAGGTAGATGACTTAAATGGGCAGCTGATATTGGGTAAGAGCTGTATATTGAGGCCTCACTTTATAGAATACCACATCCAGGTATTCTAACAGGAGTGTTCAGTAGAAAAAAAAGGTAAAAAAATAAAAAATACAGTCCTGGAATTAGATACCATCTATATTGTGCATGGGTTCAGTTTCCTTTATGAATTTCTACCTACACATTCCAACAATGCAGGTCTGCAGACTAGGGTTCTGAACTAGGGCTCAGTCTTGAAAGGATGGTAAGTTTACCTTATAAAATATGCTAGTGCTTTAAAATCATAGCTTATATTCCTGTCATCTACCTAACAGGAAGATGGATTTCTAGCATCTTTATATATCCCAAAGACTTCAATGTGAATTCCCATGGAGAAAAGCACCACTTCTGTTCTTCTGTTGTCTCTTTAAGAGACACAGTTGGTTTCTTAGTTGGACCAGAAAGCATTTTCCATTCCTGGAGCAGACATATTATCTATTGCATGCACAGAGGGGTTTCACAGACCCCAATGTCAGCCAGAGGGTCAGAGCATTTTAACATGTCCTCTCAGCCCAACTCAGTGCTCTGCAAACTTGATCATGTAGGCTGTGTCCTTGTGTGGGCCATCCTCCTGTGCTTCCTTCTGCCCTGGCTCCCCCACCAACGGTGGGGCTGTGTCCCTTCTCCAGCAACACCCCCATGATGCAAACAGGGTACACGCAGACAAGTAAGGATGTCACAGCAAACTGGTGTTAATACATGGTGGTGAGATCTTACCACGGTTTAATCTAAAACAAGACTTTTGAAATAATGATTATTATGTACAAATTGTTGTAAAATAACAGTGCAATACATTAATACTTTGAAAAGGGAGGACAACTTGCTAAATCATCACCATTCATCATAATTATCTGCCTTCTGAAAATGATCAATAAAACATTACCCCAGTACAACTCATTTTTCAGAATGTACATTTACATATTCAGTAAACACTGGGAATGCCGCACACTAACACTGGCAATCAGGACTTTTTAAAGAGCTTTCCCAGCTCCCTTTTATGTATTTGGACATTTAAAAAATATTTTTAAGTACTTAAAACTGCTTGTATTCCCACCCTTCTCCTCCCCCAGGGTCACTGCTGAAGCACTGTCCCTCCTAAGAATGCACAGTCAGGATCTTATCCTGGAGTTAAATTACAACCCCTCGAAAAAAAACCCAAAACAATGTAAACGCACTTTGGAAGTGTCATTACACTTTACTTCTTATTCACATTAATATTGATGACTTTACTTATCTCAGTTAAACCCTGTCTTAGGCCTTTTCCTTTGGTCTATGTTTTGTCAAAACCAGAATAATATCAGTAAGAACTGTGTGTAAAGGATAACAAAGGATATCAACTATCTAATCTAAGGACACAGCAGAGAAAATAACAGACACAGACTATTAATCAGGAAATAGGAATAGATATGTGTCTGCATATCTTTATTTATATTGATATTTGTACAGCAGGCACATGTATCTGTTCCTATTGTCTGCATGTGTAAATGAACATAAACAGAGAAAAAGACATATACAAAACTATACTAGTAAGAAATGTTTACATTTTGCTCAGAAAAAGAAATGGGGTAGGGGGGTGGGGGAGTGGAATCTGAACCCTTAAATGTCTGTGACACAATATTTATGTCTGCAGGACATAACTGTTTAAATTTGCTTTAATTATGTGTTTACAATGAGGAAGACTTTTCCACAAACAGAGGAAACTATACCATAGACTTGGCCACATTTCAGTTTAAAATACCACTGGAAATATGCTTCATCAGTTCACGTCACCACTGTATTGGTGGTCTTCTTGTCAGTTTACCTTTGTATTAAGTTTTAAATATTAGTTCACCTATTGTCACACATCTCTTAAAATGCTACAAAAGACAAACTATATATGCAGTTTCAAAAAAAATCCAAAACCAACAAAACCCTACACTGCATGTTTTACCCATTTTGTGTAATAAAGTCTAAATGCGCACACAGTGGAGTTGGAAGTTTTAAAGAGATTAAAACTCTGTTAACAGGAGTTTCAGCTCCAGCAATTTTCTTTTTTACTATTTCACTTGTAGGAACTTTCTTTAAATGTAACTCCCTTGTTTGTACACTGTAACATAGCACTTTCTAACATTACAAAGGCATACACTGAGCCCGTTTAACTAACTAGCACATATTATTTTCTCTGAAACCGAAATTATATTCATTAATGTTTGGAATACAAATGAAGAAATACAAATGAAAAAGAAATCACGTAGTGCAATTTAAAACAGAAATATAAGTACTCACACATTTTTTACACTCACTACATCACCGATTCTAAACACTGGATTTCAAACAAAGAATATACTGCTGCAAAAGTTTACAGTAAGGAAAAAGAAGGACTATAGCAGTGCTTATACAAATCAAAACAAGAAGCAGAAAAGTCAAATAAACAGTAGGAAATCTGCACAGTCCTTGAGAATGTATTCTCACGTTCCCAAGAAACAAAAGTGCTGGATACAAAACTTAACACTGCTAAACATTTAGTAGGATTTCTTCCTCGCTTCTCTTAAAATTCAACTAGTTCTTGCCGTAGACTTGCCTGAAGTTTTATTAGTGCAGCATAGTTCAGGAGAATTACTGAAAAACCGTACCTTTTAATCCAGGGATTTGCAACAGGAGCTCTCAAAGCTGAGATGCAATTAAACTAAATATTCAACCCAGGCAAAAGGCTTTGCAGGTGTGGAAAGGAGGAGGGGGTAAGTTCAGCTCAGTGACTGTCACTTGGTGGAAAAACCCTCCTGCTTCTATTCCATAGCACAGTTAAAAAATAAGGTTTCTCTCAATGAACACAATCCAGGCTGACACCCACATTAGATCATATGGTAATGATATGTCTCCTGTATTGTAGCCAGAAACTTTATCAGCTCTTTTGCTTTCTTTTCCTCCTTTTTCTTTTTCATTTGCTTGTTTTCTTTTTTGTCTGTTTAGAATCCTAAACTACTTGTACACTATAAGACAGATTCTTAGCTTTAATTCATCTTACTTTTTTTATTTATGTCGTTACAACGTACATTCAGTAAAGTATTTTTGGTTTTAACTTTGGTTTTTTTTCTGACTCATTACTGGGAAAAATGTTTGGCTGTTCCTGTTGTTTATAGTATTTCTAATTCAAGGAAATGATATAAAATTAAATTTGGAGTTAGTCAAAGTAGAGATTAATATCAGAAAAAAAAAAGGGTAGCTTTAGGTAAAACTATTTAAACAGATATCAACCTGCCTTTGCTTATGTTATATTATTGTCAAACCAAGTAATACATAGTAATATACTATTATCTTGGCTAATAATAGAGCTTTGATGCATTTCTTCAAACTACTGCATTTTTTATACATATATGAAAATCGTGTTTTCATTAGTGGAACGATTCTAGCATTTGTGGTTAGAACTGGTTTATATAAACTTTGCTTTTTTTTACTTCTTTCTTACCAGGACAGCAAAGCAGAAGGGAAATTAGCTTTAATTGGGTTTTGGGGCTGAGTGTTTTTTCTTGGTTTTCTGGGTTTTTTAAGAGACAGTGAAGATTTTTTTGAAGCATGAAAAGAAAAATGTATCCTACTTGTTGTTCAGATTTATATTTTAATTTAGCAGTTTCTGGTTTGATGCAAATATCAACGGAACCTAAAATGTGATTTCTCTATTCCTGCAAAATTTTAAAATCCTAGCAAACTGAGAGCAAATACAATAATTACTATTTATTTAGCAATTAAAAACACATTGTGAACATGTGTAGCTTCCCTTTGCTGTTAGTTGTCCTATCTAAATACTGGAGGCTTGTGTCTCTGTGTTTTGACTTGTATCCTTTTATTTCTGCCCCCAGGCTAAGACCAGGTGCAAATCTGAAATTAAAGCCTAAATGTGAAATGTGAAATGATGTTTAAAAGAAGTCCTAATTCTTAGAAACACAATAAACTCTTGAAAATTTTATCTATTCTCTTCATTTAATTTCAAGAAGAGACATTAAAACAACTCATAATTGTCCACTTTTGGTGGAAGAAAACATGGTACAATAGTTGATAGGTTTGGTCAGTGTAGCCCAAAGCTATAATCAGATATCTTACATTACAGCTTCTTTATAGAGTTCACTCTAAAAGTTAAGGATCATTTATTCACTCCTAGTCCTTGAGCTAACTTCTTCCCTCTGCCTTTTCACTGGATTCAAGACTGCTAACGATTTTTGTTGTGACATTTTTCTACATATGATTAGTGATGTTCCAAGCTTTCATGCTTACAACAAAGCCTTATCTTTGTCCAGAAGTGTCGCCATGAGGCTTGCTGAAATCTTGGCTGCATCTTAGTAATGTCAGTTATTTGAACCTTGGTCACTAGCTGCATCTGGTGTTTAAAAACATTTCAAAGAAAGATTTTGATGAGGAACAGGTCAGGGTAAACTTGTTGTCAGTTTGTTTCACAAAACCCATTCATATCCTTTCCCAGTAAAATTATAATGCATTTGTTCTGGTGTCTGTTATGGGGTTGAAAGGTGATATAATTTAATAGCTAAGTCATGTCTTTGGAGGCACAGGAGAGGACGGACAGCCACCTCCTCTTCTTTTTTTGTTTTGGGAGTTAAGAAAAGTCAAACAAATGCATGAAGATTGAGGTGGGAACAGGTGGAGCACAGAGTTCCTGCTGGGTGGACTGGGGACTCTCAGTCTGCCTGTGGAGGAACTGCTGCCCATGGAGGGAGAATTCCCCTACTTTCTCTTTAATGAAGTCCATCCCAAGTAGCTCAGAGGGGGAAAATGTTACCACCTTCAGGAATTATGAGAACATTCATGCTGTCTATACCAGAGGTTAATAGGTTAATAGCCATAGGTAAAAGGGTAATATGTTAAATAGGTAAATAGATAATAGGTAAAATGTTAGGCATTCATGCCCTCCTGAAGTGCAAAGTGGAGTATGTGGAGGACTGAACAACTGAATGGGAGAGGGCTTACAACACTGAATATTGGTGCAGAGCACTATTAATTCTTACAAGATATTTCCATGCTTTTACGGGAATGTGGAACCATTTCTGATGCCCCTTGCTATGTTACTCAGGAGATAAACAACTATTAAAAAAAAACAACCCAACAATGATATGAAATCATTATATAATTTTAAGGCCCATGACTATAGTCAGGGCCTAGCATTGATAAGCTCCCCTTCCCAATCTGACCTACTTTGACTACAGCTAGCCAATACAAAAATAATCATTATTAGAACAATAGTGGCTTCTAGATAATTTTATTACTTGTCGTGGTTTAAACCCAGTCAGGTAATTCGTTCGCTCACTTCCCCCCCTTTTCTTGCCCCCCCCCCCCGCTCTCGGAGGGACGGAGAGGAAAATCGAAAAGAATGCAACTCCCACAGGTTGAGATAAGAACAGTTTAGTAACTAAGGTATAACACAGATCACTACTGCTACCACCAATGATAATAATGATACAGGAAATAACAAGGGAAGAGAATACATCATCTCACCACCAGACGACCGATAACTCGCCCCCCCAGCCCGACCAAGCTCCAACCGATACCTCCTCCAACCCTGCAGTCCCCCAGCCCTTCCGGCTAACTCCCAGTCACCCTGGGCATGACGTGCTGTGGTATGGAATACCTCTTTGGTCAGTTTGGGTCAGGTGTCCTGTCTCTACTTCATCCTGGCTTCCCCTCCTCCCTGGCAGAGCATGAGGCTCACAAAGTCCTTGGCCAAACCTAAACATCACTATCAGCTCTGTTCCCAAGCTGAAAGTCAAAACACTGCACTGCACCAGCTACCAAGAAGGGGAAAAATGACTGCTACTGCTGAACCCAGGACATTATCCTAATTTAAGAAACTTACAGGGCTACATGTTGCTCCTAATATTGATTTCCAGAAAGTTACAGGCAACTGCATTTTAATGTTACTTATATAACAGTCTTTTTATTAAATTTTGATAGATAGCATCTGCTTCATTTACTCACAGCTTATTTTGTGGACCTTTCAAAGGTCAGTGGTGGGAGAGAAGACAGGAAGCCTGCCTGCCTGCCACTGACTGCTCTGCCTGGGTCCATTGGAAGCCTCTGCAGGAAGGAGATGAACAGATGCCATGTAGGGAGCAAACATTCCCTGGGGAATTGCTCCTGGAAAGTGGGGCTGGGCTGGGAGAGAGGCACCAGGCAGGCATTCAGTGCTGCCAGCACAGGTTGCAGACTCCTCAGAAGAACAGGGAGTTGACATAATCTGCCCCTGGGCATGGAGAGAAAGGCTTATTTTTTTAGGGAGCCTGGGGGAAAAAAAAAAAAAAGAAAAGGTAGCCTTTATTGCACTCCAGAATATATCTGGAAGAAAACCAAAGCAGGAGGACAGAGTCTGTCCTGAAGGAACATGGTGGCCCAGAGACTCAGGGTCTTCCTCATTCTAAGTTTCCACTACAGAAAAAAGCATTTTTTCTTGGGCTGTCTTCTAATAGATCCTAGCTTTGATGATCAAAGAATGATTAGAGTTGTTGTGGTAAAAAAGATGGGCAGGCAAACCTGCCTCAAAGTCCTCATGAACAAGCCAGGTAAGTGCCAATCTCCATCAGGAAGGATTGAATCAAATTCCTTGTTTGGCTGTCTCTCAGGGACCTTCTACACCTCCCCTGTATCGCATGCCTAGGCTTTACTAGCATGGCATCCTCCATGTTCTCTAATATACCACTGCCTGTTTCTCCTCTCCTTTCTACACTAGGCACAGTAATTTCTTCCAATCACCTGTAGTAAAGTGTTCTTACCACAGCAATGGAGTTCCTCTACTAAAAATGCAAGTAAATACTGACCCAAATTTAGCAAACATTGATCCAGGTAAATATTGACCTAGGCACAGGCTGACAAAGTAGCAAAAGAGGCTGAAATATAATTTCTGGATGTTCTCAGTACCAAAGTTTCCTTCAGCATTCTGTAACTTCACAAATGATAGTTCTGAACTTCTTGACATCTCTACAGAGCAAAAAGATTGATTTTACAGATTTTGGATGTGTGCTACCAGTAGCATTATTTTTCTGTGAAAGCGCTTCTTGTATAACTGTTTGAACTAAATGCAACAAAACTTCAAAAGAGAGCCTTCTGTTTGAAGGTATAGTCTCTTCCCTCACTGTCTGTCTTCCCTCCTCTCCCTTTCCCACTCTGCCAGATAATGTACTGTGTAGCCCTCATGGTCATCTCCCTGCTCCTTCTGAAGGGAATCTGTGGGATCTACAAGGTCACCGTAGGAAACAAATTCAATTTATCTTCAGCTGAAGTATCCAGTGTGTGATTACATCTTTTACTTTGGTCTCTTTTCTTTGGAAAGTCCAATCTGTTAATGGACTCAACACAAGCTTTCCTTTCTGCTGGCATTTCTATTCTCTCCTGAATCAAATTTTCTTGTGCAGGTGTATCCAGCAGCTGCAGAAGCTAGCCACATATCAATGTAGTCTTACTACTCATGTGATTTCAAATCCTCTGAACTTACCTTCCACCCTTGAGCAGGAAGCCTGTAATTGTTCCTCATGCTTTTGTAGAATAAACATACATTTAGAGATCACTGTTGCCTCTCTCCCTCAAGAAAAGCAGCAAATGGGTAAAACTAGGTTTTGCCTGAATCATCCCAGCTCCAGACACCCTAGATGGGTGAGATGAAAGTGATTATGGACCAAAGACACCAGAACCTCACTTTGACTTTACCTCTTCGCCTTTAATTTACTATGAAGAAAACACATGTAAAAACATTTGTTGTTGCACACAGTGATATACCTCTCAGGTATAGTCAAGTGCTCCACTTGCTGCATTACAGTGATAGACAACATTACATTTTGTTTCTTGCTTGGCTTCTGTGCAAGTGTCAACAGTCTCCTGCTCTCCAGAAAATCTCATACATGAAGGAAAGAGTCTGCTGACAGATGCCCCTCAGAAAAGGTACCAGGAGGATAAAACTCCCTCATAGAAGCCACCTTCCCAAGAAAGTGTGTCACTGGGAATGTGGGCCATGAAAAAGGCAGTGATGACTGGAGAGAAGAAAGGATTAGTTTACGTAAGAGGAGGTGAAATTTCAAGTGAGCAGCTGTTTCATCTGATTTTGGCCTTTCTTCATATTTTGCAGTATCTTGAGTTGCAGTCCAACCATTTCAAGGTTCAGATGAAAAATCCAAACCTTCATTCTCATTTCAATAGCCCTTAGATCATGCTCTGGACAAACCTCATCATCCCAGCTGGATTACACAATGCCCTAGAAAAGGATGACAGTAATTCATGCAGATGTTGGAACTGTACTTCTTGCATGTCATCAGTTAGTCAGGGGTTATGAACCAGCATGCAAACTGAGACACATCCTGTGCAGCTCTGAACAGCCTATTCCCAGATTATGAAAAACATGTGAATGGACAGGTCATCCTTGATTTTCAGTGTAGTCGTCACAGGCAGTAGACTTTTTCAGGGAAGCTAATAACTGCATTACTGAGGAAAGTCCTGAAAAAAAAGGAGCAGAATAGAAAAAAAGGACCTTTACAGCAGCATTTGTGTCTGTGTGTGCATTAAAATGCTTGCTTTTATACACTGGCAATTTGCTGAGGAAATACATAATTTCTAACTTCAGCTAAACATATGAAATGGTGACTTTGAAGATGCAATGACATTACAAAACTTACTGGTTTTGTTTGTATTGTGTGACCTTACTGTAGAGAACTACTGAGAACCTTAAGGTGAATTGGAGATGAGTTACATGAGAACCAGCCCTGTCTAAACAGGGTGTGTCCTGTGGGGTTCAAATGAAAAAGATGTACATTTGAGTCAATTTAAAAGCATAATAAAAATAGTGATGTGGGAGCAGAATCCAATTAGCATAGATGATACCTAGTATTTAGGATGGAGAAGTGATCATGAGAACACATTACACTGTACTCAAATTTTGCCTGATTTGAAGACATGGAAAAGTAGAACATAAATCTTTTCAAATCATAGCTCATAATAAAAAATAAAAAAAAAAATCTTGAATATTTAAAACATCTTTTTCTATAAATATAGAATCAGATTTCTTCCAAGGTCACTTGGAATTGGGGTCATCAGCCATCACATACTTCCGTGTTACAGTATTGTTCAGGAAGCAGTGTACAAAATATCCATTGCATTCCATTCACTTTAACTTGGCATTAACCAGATATGTGCCTTCTTTTGACTACTATTTAAAGCACGTTCTACGTTTATTCTTCTGCTGACCAAGTAATTTCACTGGTGCTCTTCAGTGGTAATTTTCTATAGTTAACCTGGATAAAACATAGGTTTTCTAAATAAAACAAAGTTTAATTCTACATGTAAAAACTTTTAATGTAACAGGAGTTCCTTCAGCCATCAAAGTACAGTAGAATGTTTATAGGTAATCAGAAAAAAAAAATGAAGTCTATCCTTTTTCAACGTTATTAATTGTTTTATTTCCTTCTTTGCAGCATGTTTTTTAGTTACTTTGTTCCATACTATGTTCTTGGAGAAACTTTCTGTTCCAAAAAGACCAGCTGCATTTTCATTTAGAGGATAACATACATGTCCATTGTGTTTCAATCGAATAAAAGTTAAATTGTGATAATGAATATTCTTGGTTTGTATATGTTTGTCTCATTTTGGGGGGGTTTAGTTGTTTTTTGTTTGGGTTTTTCTTTTTAGACCTGTGTATGCAATAGATGAATTTATAAGCATGCTGGCACACACCCCCAGACACATAAATCATAAAATCCTATTGAAATTGCAACATCCTGTGATTTATGCCATTTCAAAATGTAGGCACTGAATTTCTTGACTCATCATCATCTACCATAATATACCAGGAACTCAAACCCTTTGAGATCTAAGTCAAGGTCTGGGAAAGTGGCTGACAGTTTTTCAAAAATCTCTAATAGACCTGACTTTTGAAGAGCAGTGTTTGAAAACCGGGTATTGCATAACGTACTGGAGGATAGACATAGAAAACAGCCAGGCACCCACACCAACCAATGTCTTCTGAAAATCTCAGTATATTGAACTAGTTTGACTCTATCAACTAAATGTAAGGATGGAGTTGTTTTGCCTTACATTTAACAATTAAATAAGACGTTTCAAAATGAAACTATCAGCTCTTTTTAACAAGATGAAAAGCTTGTCTCTGAAAATGCCACACATATGTTTGCAAGCAAAGACCTATTCAAAGGTCATTCTTCATTTATAAAACCAAACCACTGTGAATTGGATCTTGAGACTTGGACAGGTTGAAACAGGCGTTTGTCATGTTGTTAAAGGCCTTCAATAGTGTTCCTGTACCCTGTGTCTCCTCCAAACTGTTTGAATCAGTTCTGCAAGAAGAATTACCTATCTTTCAGTCAAAATTAGAAAATTCAGCTCTCCAAGGAGGAGTTCACTGTATGCAACCCATTCACAGCCAGCAATGCCATTTTTATGTCAAAATGGGAAACATTTGGCAAAAGAAGCAGTAGAACTAAGTCACAAAAATAACAAATTCTTTTTCAAATTGGAAAATAGAAAGGAGAAAAACAGGTTTTAAAAATGCATCCAAGAAAATTCTAATAAGTTAGAGGACTTTGGGCAATATTTCAGGCCTCACAAAAGCCTCCTTTTTTAATTTTTTTGGTGGTTTTAATTTTTTTTTTTTTCACCTATCAAACTTTGGCTTTAATTTAGTCTGTATTTTAGCCTAAAGGACACCTACTATTTAGTTTGAAGTACCTATCTAATAATCATAATCTATTTGTCAAGTACACATCCAGGAGAGAAATCTATATGGTTTAGAGTCCATTTTGCAGCTTCACTTCTCCTTCTGTGTCCCAAAGATGTTGAATTCCCTCTGCTCCAACAGAATAAACCTCTGGATTATGGATTACAGCAGGTTTTCAGGGGCAAGATAAGGTTACTTAGCATTCAGAAAACCTTAATACATTTTTATTTTTTTTCCCATGGCTTGAAGTACTGAACTTGAAGTCACCTGAAGTCACTGGGATCTCTTATACCTTTCACTATAAGCAGTACCATGCCATGAAGGAGATGGCATTGCCAGGCTGAGAGGCTCAACAGCCTGAACTGTCTGATGAGCTCAACTATTCAGCTATGACAACAAGATGTGTTGCTCTGGAGTTAGATCTCTATTTCATCCCTTGCCACCACTTTACTTCATTGCCTCATTTCTCAGTATGTTTCAATTCCTCTCCACAAATATTATAGGACAGCCATTTAATATGAATTTGGTACAGAGTTATGCAGCTCCCACCATCTACTGAAATTCCCCCTCCTTCCTGCAAATCTTCCCAAGACCTCTCAGATTTTGTGTTCATTGAGATAATTTGGTGTTTTTTTCCAAAGTGAGAAGCTTCCTTGCATAATTTGTTATTCAAATAGTGAATTAATGATTTATTACAGTATGTTGCAGATTAAAAGAGAATAAAATTGGTGTCACTAAAAAATAGAAAATGTATGAAATGTAACTGTCAAATATGCTGGAGACAGCAAAATGGTTTTGTAGATTTTAAAAATATTCTTTGAATCTTGAAAGAAAGTTCAGCCTGCCTGAGATCATTATTTTTTTTTTATGGCTTCTTTTATAAGGTTATACCTCAGGATTTTTTTAAAAATGAAAGCATAATATGAAGTTCTGTTTATAATAAAAGATCAGTGGCTGTAGAAGATGAAAATTCACATTCTTATATTTCAAGTCTGAAGCTTTAAAAAAGTATATCACATATCTTTCATCAAGGAAACACAGATTCAAATTGCTACTTTATAAGGAAAGTTTGTACAGTATTTACTGTGGCTTGATTTTAGCTTCCTTAACAGTCTGAGAGCTGCTCTGCCTGTTCTGAAAATAAAATGTGAATTTTGCCATTTTTCACCAAAACAAATGTTCAAGTATATCTTTTCATCTTGTCCAGTTAAAAAGGGATTTGCCATTTTGAATTGTTTTTGAATATTTTGAATTGCTGTTTGAGCAGAGATAAGCCTTGTACTGGGTGCTAAGTGGGACTATAAAAATATTGTGCTGAGTCTATGATTACTATGACTATAAATTCTTGAGTCAGGGCAGCTGGCAATTATATAGCAAATTAGTACAAAATATAACTTAATTGAATATGATGTTTCTAGACTTTGTCCTCTTTTTTTCCCTAGTTTAATTTTTTTTTTGTATAAAGCTTGTGAACAGAAGTGAAAGATCTGCCATAAGCAACACTTTTACCAGTCTCTGACCCACAGTGTACCCTTTGCCCAGACTTCCCAGGTTTATCTTAGTGTAAAAGTTTGATTTCAGTTTAGATCTACTGCTTATTGAATTATGGATTTCTATGTTAGCTTTTCTGATGTCCAAGAGATAGCCCAAGACCTATCAAATCATAAGTATGTAAAGGCACAGAAAACTGTGCATCAGCTTTTTTATTCTTCTAGCCTCTTTGGTTTTTGGAGAACAGTATACTCAATAGAGGCAGTAACTGGACAGAAGGATATTCTCTATGACCATGAGAAATGACATTATAGCCACAGGCATTTTTATTTAGAAGCTTAAGCAAGAATATCTTCTTGCTTGTCTTTATATTCATCCAGCTCTTTGAAGAGAAAAAGACACAAAATTATTAGACAGAAAAATTGAGTGTGTGTATTGTGTGCATGAAAAAGTCCAAAAGTATTTAACAAAACCAAAATTGTATTTGTATAGTATTTTTAAAACAGCCAAGACAATCAAATGGAAAATTAATGGAAAATTATGCTCTTACTATAGAGTTCTGTTCTACATCCTGTTCCATGTAAAAATTCTGTTGAAAGAATCTCATTCATTATTTGGTTCTCTTGGGTTTTGAGTAATTTCTATGAAAACACATGTATTTTATTCCTATTTAACTCAATAAGATTTTTCAATAAGAGTAACTATAAGCTGGAGTCACACATCTCTTCTATTTAAATGTACATTAGTCATTAACCAGATATATATTACACAGTAAATACAACACAGTGTTTACAGCATTGCCAAGCATAATAGAGTGGTTCCATTAATTTCCAGAGAAAAAATATATTCTACCTTAAGACACACAAGTATCATTGGTTGCAGGTCTGTAAAAACTAGACACAAGTGTGACACTCTTTTGACACTGATGTATTTTTGAGCTGATAACCCAGCAGCACTTTATAGTATATGAACTACATATAGTATATGAACTGCTTCTGTGTCCATGACACAGAAGATCCAGCACACATTTTCTTCATAGTGGTATTTCACTGCAAGCTTGTGACAAAGTACATGAAAATCACACTAATAATAGCAATGTAGGAGCAACAACAAAGATGAGTAGTTAGTCCATCCTCCTGCTGTGTGGTGGCACCAAGTAAAATACTTCTGAAAGATGCTGCTTCTCCCCCTGTGCCTGTTTCTTTTCTCTGTGCCCAGGCAGATCCAGGAGAGCCCCACTTCCCAGCACTGGACCCTATTATTCAGCTCTACTAACAGTTATTAAATCTTTCCCAATATACAACATGAGTTTCTGCTGTAAATTAAGGCAACTGCTCTTTGTTCCCCTTCTTGTGGGACGACTCATCACAGTCTTCTTCATAGCAACCTTTTCCATACTTGAAGTGTCATCATTTTCTTCCTGAGACTTCTCTAAGCAACAGTTGATCCTCTAACCATTCCTCTTGCTTCATTTTTTTCCCAATCCTCTGATGATTCATATATCCTCTCTCAGATTCTCTTAATTTAATCTTAAAATGGGCTACCTAACACTTTATATGAGTTTCACCAGAGACTAGAAGAGTGGAGCAATCATCCTCTTATGTCTTGTCTGCTACACTAGAAATTTTTGTGCGTTTATCTCTATGGAGATATTTATTGACAGTAAAGAATTTTCAAAATTATTTACTCCTGGTCTGATCACCTTTTCCTTGAAATTAAAGTTTTTCTTATTTTCAGCCTTAACAAATGGAAAGGAAATCCTGGTTTTAGTTTTCAAAAAGGGAACAGCCTTTTTTTTAAATGAACTTCTGTCACTGAGTTATGTTCTCTTACATGTCTCCAAAATATATGAAAAAGAGAAAACACCCACCTTTATATCCAACACAAAGGCACCATACCACCTACTACATGAAAACTGCAAATTATCTGAGATGACTTTATCATATCTTGTAGCTTTTTTTTTGTTTTCCCTTTTTATGGAAAAATGATGACATTGACTGTCCATGAAGAGTATCCTGGAGCTTGCTAAGGATTTCTACATCTTTGTGGCCTTATAATCACATTTTAATGAATTGTGAGGTGAATTATTTGAATGCCTGGCCTTCCCTCACAGTCTTACCTGTCTTACAGTAACAAAACAAGATGTACATCCAGTGGATTATTCTCCTGCATCAGAATTCAACATAACGATTCACAAATCAAGACCTTTTTTTGCACAGTCTCAGAAGATCTCTTGCTCCAGAAATTTGAAGTAGATGTACAGTTTCATTCATTTGCTGTTAAATGTAGAACAGTGCTCAGAAATGAAGTGTGGGTTATACATGTATTTTTGTTGCTGATCTCTTACTCTGCCTCCAACACAATGGAGTTTGGCAACTTATGCTGGGTTCTGTTTGCATTAATTGATGTGCCCACGCAATCAGTACACCAAGATAGACAAAAATATTGGGAATAAAATGTTACTATCCATAGTTTTACAACAGTTTCCAGGGCTTTGGCACTGATATTCCCTGAGGAGGTATTTAGAAATTAGCCTTTTAGTGACTGAAATAGTGTTTGTTGATTCAGCCTATTCTGAAGTCTACAAAAAAGCCAGGTACTCAAGATGGTCACTTTTTATACTGTTTCAACCAGAAGATGATGTGTTAACTCTTCCTTCCTTTTTCCAAGTATCATCTTTGCTTTTAGAGAAGCTGTTCTTTTTGTTTATTGTTTCCCTTGAGGGATTGCAGATTTGGATTTTTTCAGTTTGTCTGCTGTAAATATTGCAGATTAAAATTTAATATAAGCCTATGTTACATCTACTATATCAGGGTTTATGACAGTCATTTAAAATCCACTGATTGAGGGTATTTTTACGCTTGCAGAGATCACTGGCAAATATTTCACAGGAAGTATATATTATTTCAGAGAAACATTGGTTTGTTAATTTGGTAGAAAAAAAAAATGATGTCTTTTAAAATGTCTGAAGTAAGAAGTTATGGAGATGTGCAATGCCATTGAGCCTGGGTTTTCCTTTTCTGTGGTACAATAAAAACTGTAGATGCAAATTTTATACTAACCTCTTTCACATGAACTAAAGTGGGTTACATGAACTCAGAAATCATAGCATCATAGAATAGTTAGGGTTGGAAAGGACCTTAAGATCATCAAGTTCCAACCCTCTTGCCATGGGCAGGGACACCTCACACTAAACCATCTCACCCAAGGATCTGTCCAACCTGGCCTTGAACACCTCCAGGGATGGAGCATTCACAACTTCCCTGGGCAACTCATTCCAGTGCCTCACCATCCTCACAGTAAAAAACTTCCCCCTTATATCCAACCTAAACTTCCCCTGTTTAAGATTTAACCTGTTACCCCTTGTCCTGTCACTACAGTCCCTAATGAAGAGTCCCTCCCCAGCATCCCTGCAGGCCCCCTTCAGATACTGGAAGGCTGCTATGAGGTCTCCACGCAGCCTTCTCTTCTCCAGGCTGAACAGCCCCAACTTTCTCAGCCTGTCTTCATACAGGAGGTGCTCCATTCCCCTGATCATCCTCGTGGCCCTTCTCTGGACTTGTTCCAACAGTTCCATGCCCTTTTTATGTTGAGGACACCAGAACTGCACACAATAATCCAGGTGAGGTCTCACAGGAGCAGAGTAGAGGGGCAGGATCACCTCCTTCGACCTGCTGGTCACACTCCTTTTAATGCAGCCCAGGATACGGTTGGCTTTCTGGGCTGCAAGCGCACACTGAAGCCGGCTTGTGTTCATTTTCTCATCAACCAGCCCCCCCCAAGTCCTTCTCCACAGGGCTGCTCTGAATCTCTTCTCTGCTCAAACTGTAGCTGTGCCTGGGATTGCTCTGACCCAGGTGTAGGACCTTGCACTTGGCATGGTTAAACTTCATGAGGTTGGCATCAGCCCACCTCACAAGTGTGTCAAGGTCCCTCTGGATGGCATTCCTTCCCTACAGTGTATCAACCAAACCACACAGGTTGGTGTCATCGGCAAACTTGCTGAGGGTGCACTCAATCCCACTGTCCATGTCAGCAACAAAGATGTTGAACAAGAATGGTCCCAACACCGATCCCTGAGGGACACCACTCATTACTGGTGTCCAGCCAGACATTGAGCCATTGACCACAGCTCTTTTGCGTGCGGCCATCCAGCCAGTTCTTTATCCACTGAGTGGCCAACCTATCAAATTGATGTCTCTCCAATTTAGAGACAAGCATGTCGTGTGGGACAATGTTGAACGCTTAAATAAGCGTTAAATAAGTTACTGAGGAAACCGTATTGACACTGGAACACACAGTGATGTGACTTGTACACAAGAAAGAACAAGCAGGCAACTTTAAAACTCCAGCTCAGCAGAACTGTAGAGTTGTATAGACAGAGCAGAGTTTTTTCTGGCACTGAAGAGACTGTTTGCAATACAGATATTTTCTTGTGAAAGCCATTTTTGGAGGATGGATATGGAAATGGCATAGTCCTTTATTTTTGTATTAAATGACACTAAACGTAAGACACTGATGTGTGCAAAAATGTGTATCCCTTGAATATCTGAAAAGTTTACACTCTAGCACATAGTGTTATAAATAATGAATAGTATCTGGGAATGAGCATCTTTTGTGAAAAAAAATATGATCATATATTTTTTATCATTTATATTTTTTATTTATTTATAATATTATATATTTATATATATTTTATATTTATATATATTTATAATATATGTATTTATAACATATATTATAAATAAATATTATTTATAATATTTATTTATTTTATATTTAAAAATATGATCATATCTTTTTATCATTTTATCATTTTATCATGATAGAACGTGAATAATAAAAGTATTAAATGAATTAAAGGGGAAAATAAAAAACAACACAGAAAAAGGGGGAGGGAGAATGCTAGGTGTAGAAAGCTTAAAATTCAAGCTACGCCTATTGCTCACCAGACTGAATCACTTTAAGTTTTCTTCCCATAGGACATATATTTTTCTTACATCTTTTCCCATTATTCACCAAAGAGATTGAAGAAACAGGTATGCTTGAACACTGCCACAAGGTAATACTTCTTTCTACTTTCTCTTACACTGAGAAATTTCTTCAGTCACATCTAGAAAAAAGAACCTGCATTGTTACAAAGCAAAATCTATGTTCAAAGTTTCTTAATTTAAAAAGTGGGCTTTTTAAAAAATTCTACATTACAGATTGAGTGGATTGAACACTGGGATTGCATCATTAAGAACTAGATTTCTTTCAAGCTTGTAAGTCACAGAGAGGACACAGAAAGCTATCTGGCTGCTCACTGACCACTGCCAGACAGGGCCTTACCTGAATATTTCAGCTAGGCTGCTCTGGTGTAGTTCTAGGGTTATGCAGAGTGTGATGAGTGCAGAAGAGTAAAGGCTGTCACAGGCATATCTAAAGGCTTATGTAGCTTATTTAGGATGGACACAGAGGGAAGCACAAGGCTCATGGCATTCATAAATTAGCAGGCAGATCTGCTTATTAGATATGTACTGCATAGTTTTCATAAGGTTTGTTGTTCAAATAGTTATTTTATTTTTTTTAAGTTTTATTTGCTTTGTTTAACAAATAATGCTGCTCTTTGGAGCAAGTTATTCAAAAGGTGAGGGTTTTTTTCCTCCAAATTCATTCAGCTTTGCACATAATTTAAAAGAAAACTTAGTTCTTTCACAAGAAACAGGAAGTTCTAAATGCTTCTTTAAAAGAGGGCAATGAACGCTTCCCAGTATGATGTAAAAGTAAAATAAATAACATTCTCAGTCACATATTGTTCAGACAGACACAGTATAAACAGATTTTCTGAGAGGCCGTGAGAAAACTGCCTGCATTAATAGGCTGAGATATGAAAATAGTTTGAATGGTATTATAGTGCAATTACTCAAGGGTATTTTCATCACTCCCAAGTTATACCTAGTTTCCCTTATGCACTGAATTTTTTACTTTTTTTTCCCTCAGAAATAGTTTGGAAGGAAAATTTTGTATGATATTCTCAAAAAGAAATATTAGAATTTATAGGAGGGGTTTGCAACTGTTCTTTACCAACAACCATTATGGTAAAAATGACTTAGAAACACATTTTCCAGAATAAGTATCAGTTATCAGAATCAAACATTTTCCTGTGCAACTTTTTAACTAAATTCTGATTTTTGCATTTTAAGGATTCTTTTGACAAACTTTCAGGTGGATGTTTAAACGACTTAGAAATTTACTTCTTCCTGCACACGAGGGAATTATTTTTTCCTTAATTTCAGTGGACACTGGATATAACCATAAATAAATAGGTCAATTTTGTGCATCATCTCAGTTGTGTTTGCTCAGTGGGAGATGTGGGGATTCAGCACTTTTAAAATGAGATCATGTATCTGGATACAAGCATGTATTTTAGAAATTGCATTGGAAAATTCAAGCTACTGTGAAATCATGTATAAATAAAACATTTTGGGAAGAGTAACCAGATATTTCACATAATGAAAAAAAAAATTGCTGGCTCACATGCACTTTAATAAAACCTTGTATTTTACTTCTGCAGAACAAGTGTAGAAGGACTAATTTCACTAATACGGACTTTCTCCAGCCTTCATTTTTCTCCACTAATGGTAAGAAACCATTTAGCATTTCCCAGGTCCAAAATATAATGTTTTCTCTTTCCCTGGCATGAGATTGATCTGACATTCTTCATATAGGGAATATTTAGGAGATGGCATGTAATATACAACTGTGTGTTAGTTGC
Organism: Pezoporus occidentalis; assembly: GCF_034315485.1. Taxonomy (NCBI): domain Eukaryota; kingdom Metazoa; phylum Chordata; class Aves; order Psittaciformes; family Psittacidae; genus Pezoporus; species Pezoporus occidentalis. The sequence continues at coordinate 1,107,681 of NW_026912907.1, read as the reverse complement.
TTGCTGAGCTTTATTACTACATATGCTGAGTATCAGAGTAGGCTGAGTACCAGGCACTGCTAATGAATTAGTATTCAATGTAGCCCTATAGAATGCACAGGCTTCTTGGCAGCATTTCTCTTTGCTAATAATCATAGAATCATAGAACAGTTAGGGTTGGAAAGGACTTTAAGATCATCTAGTTCCTACCCACCTGCCAGTGACATCTCACACTACACCATGTTGCCCAAGGCTTTGTTCAGCCTGGCCTTGAACACTGCGGGGAATGAAGTATTTACCACTTCTTTGGGCAACTTGTTCCAGTGTGCCTCACCACCCTCACAGTAAATAGCTTTTTAATGTACCAGGAGTATTTCTAAATATCAAGTTGAAGAGGTTCATATGCCAGAAAATGTATTTCTGCCATCTGAAAAGCTGAAACAATAGAAAGTTGGAGGTTGTAAAGCTTTTGATTCTTTGACTAAAAGTGTTTCTTATCTGTTATCACGCATGTTCATACTACTTGATATGCCTTGTAGATACATCCAAGAAGTGTAGATATAATATGGAACTGAAATTGTTAGCAGGGAATAATTTTCTTCTAATATAAAAGAACTGAAATGTAAACCACAATCTAGTGTCTGAATTTTTAACTTGGTACTGGTTTGCTCATTAATAAACAAACCTGCTAGAGAAAACTCTTGAAGTTTGCTTCTTGAGTGCAATAGCCAACTGTAAATAGTGAGAAGGGGCCAAGAAGTTAGGGGTCCTGTAACAACCTCAAAAAATCATTCTGTTTCAGGCATCAAAACATATCCCAGAACCTCCAATTAGGGAAAGAAAACAAAAAATATCCAAAACAAAACCCAACTTCTTTATACATGTGTCTTTGATGTTATTTCCTAAACAAACAAGCATCATCACTTACTAACCATGCATGTCTTTTGTGCAGTGACTCCTGGCTTATGGATACAAAACCAGTGTCTCCTCTATGAAGAAAAAAAACCTGCAGATGCAAGGGATGCAAAAACAACTATTACACCTGGAGCTGGAAGACAGAGCAAGTTGTAGCTGTGTCCCTTCTGAAATGCCTTTGCGAAGCCCTGGGCACTTAGGGGCTTTAGCAACAGCTCTTCAGCCAGCTGCTTCCAGTAGCAGTGAGGTGACCTTCCCTGGCAGTTGGAAAGGATTTTTTCCCACAGTCTACCCTAAAGATTTCTTGGTCCAGCAAAGCCCTTCACTTCCCCTTCTACCACCACTGAAAAGGAGAAAAGACAGTCCATTTTGTAATCTCAGTAGTCTGTAGGCATTTTCCTGTACAGCTGTTTCTTCTCCAGCCAGTCACGATTTCCCCCCCCAGTTTCTTTCTAAGCCTTGGTAAAATGATAAAAGCTGAAAAGGTAAGAGCCAGGGGTCTCTCAGAAAAATGGATTTCTTGGCTGTGCAAAGAGTGAATGAAGAAGTCTGGTCTGAGGCTCGGCTGGCAGCTGCTTGTGGAGCAGTGTCAATGCCCTATGCCAGGGCACCCTGGCAGCCCGTGCATGCGGTGTATTCACCTGCAGGGAATGCACGTCTGCCTGGGGTTGCCTGAACGGCTAAATTGAGGAAGTGTGGACTGGATGATCAGGTAGTGAGGTGGACTGCGAACTGGCTGAAGGAGAGAAGCCAGAGAGTTGTAGTCTATAGTGCGGAGTCTAGTTGGAGGCCTGTAACTAGTGGGGTGCCTCAAGGGTCAGTACTGGGACCGGTATTATTTAATATATTCATCAACGATTTAGATGAGGGAATTGAGTGTACTATCAGCAAGTTTGCTGATGACACTAAGCTGGGAGGAGTGGCTGACACGCCAGAAGGCTGTGCTGCCATCCAGCGAGACCTGGACAGGCTGGAGAGTTGGGCAGGGAATAACTGGATGAAATATAACAAGGGAAAGTGTAGAGTCCTGCATCTGGGCAGGAACAACCCCAGGTTCCAGTATAGGTTGGGGAACGACCTGCTAGAGAGCAGTGTAGGGGAGAGGGACCTGGGGGTCCTAGTGGACGACAGGATGACCATGAGCCAACATTGTGCCCTTGTGGCTAAGAAGGCCAATGGCATCCTGAGGTGTATTAGAAGGGCGGTGGTTAGTAGGTCGAGAGAGGTCCTCCTTCCCCTCTACTCTGCCCTGGTGAGACCCCATCTGGAATATTGTGTCCAGTTCTGGGCCCCTCAGTTCAAGAAGGACAGGGAGCTGCTGGAGAGAGTCCAGCGCAGGGCTACAAAGATGATTAAGGGAGTGGAACATCTCCCTTATGAGGAAAGACTGAGGGAGCTGGGTCTCTATAGTTTGGAGAAGAAGAGACTGAGGGGTGACCTTATTAGTGTCTATAAATATATAAAGGGGGAATGTCACGAGGATGGAGCCAGGCTCTACTCAGTGTCAAACAATGATAGGACAAGGGGTAATGGGTGCAAACTGGAACACAAGAGGTTCCACTTAAACTTGAGAAGGAACTTCTTCTCAGTGAGGGTGACGGAACACTGGAACAGGCTGCCCAGGGAGGTTGTGGAGTCTCCTTCCCTGGAGACATTCAAAGCCCGCCTGGACACATTCCTGTGTAACATTATCTAGGTGTTCCTGCTCCGGCAGGGGGATTGGACTAGATGATCTTTTGAGGTCCCTTCCAATCTCTAGCATACTGTGATACTGTGATACTGAACCACGGCTGCATTTGCAGAAGGTGGATGAAGTGAAGCTGCTGGACCCACAGCTCTGATAGCAGGCAACTGCCTGTGGCACATGGCACAGCCAGGAGTCTGAGCCCACTCCGTGCTCCCCATGGTCCCTTCACTCTAAAGTGCAAGCTAAGTACCCAAAGGATTAGAGTCTAATTCACACCTTCTGGGCAATTAGGAGCAGGCAATTAGGAAGTTTTGGTATTAATTTTTATTAGGTGCCAACTGCTTTTTTTACAGCTATTTCAAAATGATAGCCTACTTCCATAGGCCATCCAAAAATTTAAAATCCAAAGAATGCGGAAAGCCAAAAGGCAGGCTGCAAACCATTCATGGTTTAATGAAATATATTATACTCCTTCATAAATTCTGCTGATAAATCTTACAGACAGTAAGATGCCTGGCTTAACAAGTTTAGCACTGCAACTATGCTATCTTTATAAACTTTCCTTGGAAAGGTTTTTCTGCTAACCCTACTGAACCTACATGAACATCATTTGTAAATAGACACAAAAAAGAAAGTGCTTGAGTTTACAAAAAACTATTTGGGCTTGATAACTAAAATTATATTAGCATTCTGTATGCTCCCTTATAACTAATTAGAGAACAGACATCTGACAATCTGAAAGTAAAGCTAAAAAATTGGGAACTGTTAACAGAAAGCAAATTAAAGGCAGTTTTAGTCCTCTCTAGAGTCATAAAATGCAACTTTTACTTTGACAGTTACTTACATATTTAGCAGAATTATGCATGAGAGAGTATAAATATAAATATAACTGCAGACAGGAAGTCGTAGAACAAGAAAAAAACCTGAATTTAAATTGAAGCCAGAAGTATGGAGATGTTCCATTCTTCTATTTTCCAGTGGGGGGTTATTTTGCATGTGTGGATATCAGCAGGGGAACTTGGCCTCTCCATGGGTTTAGGGTCTGCCCCGTTTTGTCATTTTTAGGCCTTATGCCATAGGAAGTGAGCTATTTCATCATTTATGCCAAACACTTTTGATACTGATTGGTGATTCAGAGTTCCCCCTCACTGAAAACAAAATTTTATCATTTCACCTTTTCCAATGAATACGCAGACAGCTTTCCATTGCTTTGTGTTGCTATGGGAAATGAGATAATTTTTCCACTATAGGAGGAGAGAAACAAGAAATTAAATATTGCAAAGCTATCAAAAATGGAAGGGGACTGAAAATTATTTTGACTTCTTGGGTAGGTTTCAAATTAATGTTGGACTCTTTAAGGCCAACATTTTTTTCTTATTTCTGTGAAGGAGGAGCACTAATAGTTAATGTAATGAAACAGTTCCTGGTTTTGTGGTATGTTCTAAATGATTATAATGACCAGAGGTTCAATTCCTTCATTACCAAGAAAGGAGTCAAGATAATAGCACTGCTACCCAAACCTGAGAGACTGAGATTGCTGCTTAAAAGAAGACTGAACTTGCATTCCTGTGGGGTAAAAGAATGAAGTTCTAAAAACCTTTGTCACAGAAATAGTGCTTCTTTCAGAGTAAGGCCAAGGGATTTTTTTCAGTCTACGGGAGGAAGGGAATGCCAGCAGCAGTGACAACCACTGTATAAATCCCCTAATCCACCATTCCAGAAGAGTCAAATTCAGTTTCCTTTCCAGCCACCTCAGGCTTTGTACCTAATTGTCCTTTCAGAAAAACAACATAGTATTTTGTTCAAAAAATATGTGAACTGAGGATAAAGTTAGAAGCATTAATTATGAATGTTCTGACTGTTTACTGGTTTAAAATATTTCTTGACGAAGTATAAAGACATTTTGTGCCTCTGTAGCATGAGTACAAAATTCATTGTTTTGAATGACTTACATGTTGGAGGATTGTCTGAGCAGCTGTAATTTGAAGACCATATGAGAAAACACTCTCTAAGGAGTAATATGATATCTTTAGGCAAAAGGTTTTTTTCAAATGAAACTTTCAGCTGATTCCTGCACATACTAGTAGTCAGATCTCAAGACAGTCAATGGACATAAAGGCAGAAACTCCAGTAAAAACAGCAGCATAGGCACAGTTCTTTGTAAACCCAATATTATCCAAAACCAAATGAAAAAACGTACTGTTCTCACTACTTACACAGCATTTCAGCTCTTAAAAAACCTAAATAGTACTGTGGTTCAGATGCTGCACTATTATCAGACAGCTGGGTTTGCAGAGTTTTTTAAAGACAAAGAGGGAGGTGTTCGCTTCTGTTTTAGGAACTCCCTCTCCTTTACTGTTTGCTTCTATACAGTTGCTGAACTGCAAACTCTCCAAAGAAAGGAAGCTTTTAATGGAAACCATTGAAAAAATAAAAGTAAGGCTAACATATCAAAGGAGAATAAGGAAAAAACCCAACACTTTAAAAGCGTATCAAGACAGAAACTGATAACTGAAGAATTCCTCTTTACATGGTCTCAAACTAGTAAAATTTATTCTTCTCAAGCTTGAATTTGGACTCAGTATATTAAAACCCCTTGGTCTAAATAAGAAGGGACATTGGTGGCAGAAGAGAGCAAATCACTGACAAAGAAGAAGATTGAGGAGGAGAAGGCAGAGGCAGAGGACAAAGATTAAGTCACAGCCACGTGGCAGAGAGCCACTCTGCAAAGGTGTGAAGAAATGAGAGTTGTCAGTGAGAAGTGTGTCCTCTAAAGGCAGAAGAAGTTGCCTTTATTGCCTCTGTTGTATTATGCTAAGCCTCACAGTCTCATATTCAAAGAATTATATTGAATTTGGATAGTTGTTAGATACTTACAAGAATTTACAAGGTCTTAAGCTCTTATTGCTACCACCTGACTTGTGGGTGGTACCTGGTTAAGTGTGGAGGAGTATAAAAATAGGCAAAAGTATTTAATAATAAAGCATAATAATAATTTAAAATTATACAATAATATCATATATATTAATAATAATGATGCATAAATAATCTTCTCTGAAAAATGCAGTCTTTACTTCTCCTGCTTCATTTCTCCAGGAGCATAGCAGGAATCATATCTACTGTGCCTTTTCACACATACCAGTACGAAAACAATTACCAAAGGGGTGTTTGAAAAACATTTGTTACATGAAGAATGTTGCATTTCAGTGTCAGAGATATTTATTCTGTCTTTAAAATACCATTAAAATGCTTTCAAACAATGGTGCTTGGGAGTGTACAAGAACTGGGAAAAGCGGAGGAGAGAAAATGAGTTAAACATTCATAAATAGGCAGACAAGCACACATCATTGATTTATGTCTTGTATTTTTAATTAATTTACTGCTTATTGTACGTCAAGTACCATTTCCTGTCAGGTAGAAGTGCCATTCTTGCTGAATGGATTAATGGAGCAGGGTATTAATTTGCCCAGCGGTATTCAGTCTGCTTGCAGTTACTTGACCTCTTCAACTACTTTCTTAACATATTCTACCAAAACCAGTTCTCTAAAATCACTAACTTAAGCTTCAAATATTGCTTTAAAATGCCAATGTCTGAAAAATTGTACAGTCTACTTGTACTGGCTTTTTATCAGAAGGGTAATTTTGAAATTTATTATCCAAAAATGAACTCTTCTACATGGATTAAATGAAGCAAATAAGAGGACATTATTCTTTAATTAATAAAATACAAAAACTTTTCTTTTTTTAGTGCCTCTTGTCAAAGTGTTTTGCTAGTCATAAAGATAGTAACCACACATGTCTTCACAGTTTTGGGCAAAGCTACCTGATGGCAGATAGTATACTAGCCTATCTGTAAATTGCATAATTTCTTCAATAATTCTTCCATAGAATCATAAAATAATTAGGGTTGGAAAGGACCTTATAATCATCTAGTTCCAACACCCCTGCCATGGGCAGGGGCACCTCACACTAAACCATCTCACCCAAGGCTCTGTCTAACCCGACCTTGAACACCACCAGGGATGGAGCATTCACAACCTCCCTGGACAACCCATTCCAGTGCCTCAGCACCCTCACAGCAAAGAACTTCTTCCTTATATCCCATCTAAACTTCCCCTGTTTAAGTTTTAACCCGTTACCCCTTGTCCTATCACCACAGTTCCTAATGAAGAGTCCCTCCCCAGCATCCTTATAGGCCCCCTTCAGATACTGGAAGGCTGCTATGAGGTCTCCACACAGCCTTCTCGTCCCCAGGCTGAACAGCCCCAACTTTCTCAGCCTACCCTCACACAGGAGGTGCTCCAGTCCCCTGATCATCCTCGTGGCCCTCCTCTGGACTTGTTCCAACAGTTCCATGTCCTTTTTATGTTGAGGACACCAGAACTGCACACAATCCTCCAAAATAAACTCCACCCTAAACTGATTATTCCAATTTGTGTTATTTCTGAGTAACATTGTTACCACGGTTTCTTTTGTATTCCCTTGTGTAGCTGTGTGACTACATAGCCACAGGTATCTGGGAACACTGCTTACAACATTGAATGACATTGAAATAATTACATTTTAAAGAGTACTTCAAACTGTGTTTGCAAGCAGTAGGGTACAGGAAAAAATGCCAAGCCAAAAGTCTTCTCAAGTCTTTCAAAACTATATGCAGAAGTAAAATTTTTGTAAAAATAGCTGACATAGGAATTCCAATAAATGAGTTTGCCAAAGAATCCTTCTTATAAAATTTAAATATTTAAGCTGCTCAGTTCAGATAGAAGAAATTACTAGACATACAGAATTCTAATTATTCCATTAGCACAGCTTATAGTATGCATCTTAAATAACAGTAGCATTCACCGAAATCTCAGACCTGTCATAGCTTCCCCAACCCACTATAAATAGCTTACTTAAAAGCAAGAGTAGTTCCAACTCAGACTTTCTGATTGGGCAAAGCATTAACCAATGTTCCAGAAATCAGGGTAGGTAATCTTGAATCCCATCAAACCATGAAGCATAAATCTAAGTCTTCCACTTCATGGTTGCCAAAAGAAAACAACTCACAACTCCTCACAAATAAAAGTATAACAAGAAAAGGCCTAACTCCTTCTGGCTTCTTGTTGGACTCAACAATAAGTATTTCTGTTTTGCCAGAGCATACCTATCAGGTAGGGTTTCCCAGAGTCACTGTAAGACCTTTTTCTAATTGATAATAGTGTTTTGGCATGAGCTAAAGTTTGAGAAGTCACTTCATCCAAGTATGTTTCTGCACAGACAAAGAGCATTCTGCAGTACCTAAGCAACTTCTGTATGTTGCTTGGTGGAATTTTTTATCTCTGCAGTCAGATAGGGTGCTGGCTATGACAGGAAAACCAGTGTGAATGTCCCCTGAACTGCCTTTTCTGAACCCCCAAAACCACTGATGTAATCAGAGCGAAGAATAAAAATATTTTCTCTTTTCTGAAGAGCTATTTGTGGTAGTTTCAGTGAGCTGTTCGACAGCCTAACAGTATGACCAGTTGTAACTCCATAGCTGAGGAGAGAGTAAAAAGAACTAATGATCAAAGGCAGCACACAAGGGGTGAAACTTGCTGTGATGATTTTGCAGCTGTAGCCACCATCTCATGAAGATACAGTCTTGTTCTCTTAGTACACTTTGCTCTTAATGCTATCCATTTCTGTTCAAATTTCTCAAATTGCAGGCTCCATATGCCCTATGAAGATTTTTGGCATAGAGCCAATCTTTTCCATGCTTTCTACACACTGTCACTGCTAATTAAAAGAAGAAGATAACCCTCTTTTCCTAAAGCAAAGCCAAGAATGTATCCTACAGCTGCTGATATTCCAGTTTACTCAAAAAAGCATACATGCCACTTAGTTTAGCCCATGCTCTTTGCATTAATGCACATACCATCTGTCATTCAAACCTCAGATTTTGTTTTCAGAAATCTCCATAATTCTCATCTGACATATTCACATGTATGAAAACCAAATTTCTCAGCCACAGCTGCAGATTATTTTCAACAGTTTTCTCATTAGTTTTTAAGTGTTAAGAACAATTTACACCCTGAAAGTGGACATGTTTCCACAGGAAAAATTATTTTAAGTAAGGATATGTGAGATTTGAGAGATACTATGTTTATTTACCAGGTGATGGTTGGAGTATGTAACTAAAACTAATTATATGGATTACATTACCTTCAGGTTTACCATGCTTGAAGCAAAAGAGTTTGGCCACGCTTGCTATATAGGGACAACCGGATCACCTCCAGTTCCCTCTGTTACAGGGCAGTAGTGGTTTTAGTTGACCTAGGCAATTTCTGTTTTCAACATCAAATGCCTTGAAGTAATTAACATTTAGTGTCTTGGTTGTTGACAGCTACAGATCAACTAATGTTTTGCCATAATTAGACACAATTTTAGTGCATCCACTGTTCCCACCGTATGCTTAGCAACTTTTGTGAAGTGCATACAAAAAAGTATACAACACATGGTACTTGCAGGTATTGCATTGCCAATGTCACATTACGCACTCAACTTGTAAGCAGCTCCTAGTCCAGAAGTGGAATACTTTTACAGTGTTCTGCATCTTTCCCAGGTCTGGGTAAAGACCATAAAATGACAGAGGTCTCTGAAAGTCCCTACTTCTCTGAAAAAGACAGGATTGAACCTGGGGCAGGGCAGTGCTACAGACACTCACAGCAGAGCAGGCTTGAGGCTTCCCTGATTTCTAAGATGCATAAAAGCATCTCTCTTCCAAACATTCTCCACCTGCGCTGAGTTGGGAGTCTGGCCTTTATCTGTAAAACAAAAGTGCCATTTGTGGGGTCCAGTATTAATGCACGAAACTCTCAATTTTCTCTGTTTCATTTCCTAGTTTTAAACACAAATATGCTAATGCATTGAATAAAAGTGATAGTATCAAATATACTAGGAGCTATAATTGTATGGTATTTCTGCAGTGTAGCATTATAGTGCTTTTCTCATGTAACTTGGCAACAGCAGCACTGTGAGAGGGGTTTCAGCCAGTGAGCCCTATAAATCCCAACAGCATTGCCTGGATCTTTTGGTTAATATATCCCTCCCTTGAAAAATGAGAAGATTCTGTTCTGTAGGAGTGAAGTCATCACCAAACCAAGGTTTCCATGGTTAAAAAATATTTACAGTTCATTTGCCTATATTCAAATATACTACTTCTTCCCAACCAGTAAGAGATTCTGAACTAAATGATAACTTTCAGTACTAACTCCCAAAACCTGCAACAACAAATTTATTAAGAAAAGGGAAACAGTGAAAAGTGAACTTCCATATTAAAAAATATGCTCGGAAAATTATATTTTCTATAATTTCATCACACCAAACTGCATTAGCCAAACAGTCCAAGGGGTCTCTGGGACTATAAATAAAGATTGATTTCTTGTTTATTGACTCCTTGTTTCTTTATGTGTTAGCGATGGACTGATAGATAAACTCTTTAATGGGTTATACACTACAAACGTGACCCCTGGAGTGACAGAAAACCTCAGGCTGAGGGTAGCTTCAGGGAGAGGAGCAATACTTTGGAGGAAAACACTAAGTAGAGGATAAGGAGAAAGTGGACGTTGAAAGGAACAAGGGATAATGAAACAGGGTAAAGGGAAAAGGCAGTGGGAGAGACAGCTTAAATGGAGGTGAGTCCATAGTACCTACAGGTCCAGATCTCTCCTGCATAGGAAGTTCTCCAAATGCTTGAAGAACCCTCCTTAGGCTACATCTGGAGCTGCCCTTGTAGCTGAAATTTCTTACTGCATCTTCCCTTTGAATTTCACCCTGGAGGATGGGTAGGAAAGGCGGAAGATGATCTGAATATTAATTTTCCCAAAAGTCTCTTGTATGGTTCTGGGATTAGAGTGATACTTAGCAAAGTAAAATTTACAGCTGGGGCCCATCATATCTCTTCTCCTCCAGGACAGATGCCCATGCCATCTGGTAGAAATGCTGTTTCTACCTCACACACATTCTCTCTCACCACACAGTTACTAACAAGGACTGTTTATTCCACTGTTGTAGCATATTCCCTCCATTGCATTTTTCTCTTCCCACCCATCATTTATTCATAACAGATGACATCGTTGCTGGACAAGTATATGGTGAAAGTATATTCAGCCTGTGTAAAAACTCTAAAGCATGTGCAAAAAATCCATTGACAGAGTCTTCATATTTATTAGCCTACGTTTGTATAAAGCTCTCCCCCTCTGCCTTTTATTGTTTCCTTTTGCTTTCCTTCCAAATAACACAGTCTACAGAGATGTAACCTAAATTTTAGGACCCCAATCTCTCAAATACAATCCATGCCTGTTCATTTTCTTTATGGAAAGTAAGGCTATTATTAGACATGAAATAACTGTAGCTAATAAATCTGCTTGCAAGGACTGAGTAATCTCATTACAAGTGGGAAATGGCGGTTTATTCATCAACATATGGAGTGCTTTAGAAATGTTGGAATAGCCAAACTAATGTGCAGAGGCAGGGAAATTCAGCTTGAAGAAAGGAAGGAACCTCCAGTGATATTTTACATATGTAGCAACTTATGTGAGAAAGAAAAATAATTTATCTTATGTCTACCCTGGAAAAAAGGCTAATGTAAAGTAAAGATCTTCAGGGTGCAAGGCCTGCATAAATGTTTCCCATTACTAAAATATGTTCATTTGAATGTTCTTCATAGAGATGAGAACATATGTTATATGTGGTAGAAAGGAGGTGTAAGTGTCATTTGGAGGTGCATTTTCAGCCTGCTTGGAAAAGTCAACAGACCTCTTTTCTGGCATTTCAGACCTCATGGTGAAGTGTCAGTATGGTGTTATATGAAATGCAAGATTTACTTCCAGAAATGGGATAACTTTTGAGCTAATTGTGTTTTTGCTGCTTTAATTCAGTTTGTGAGAAAATGAAAGCTCTGCAATTTTCCAGAGACAGAATCAATCTTAAGAGTTCATTTCTTTCTTTCATGATTCAATACAATGCCTATAATGACAGCTGTATCCACAGGAATGGAAGCTGCAATATCAGCCCAAAAGAACTTCTAACTGTTGACACTCAGCATGCTTTCAAGAACCTTGATTGCCAAACTAGCACGTTAAATTATCACATTTTTTCTCTTTTCATCTGTAAAATGTGTGTGCAATTTTTAAATTCACATAATGAAATATGAACAAAAATCAGGCCTTAGCTTTCTTTTGTGCATTTTTTTTTAAGGCTGGCTGTGGGCTGGTGCTTGCTTTTGGGGGTCAGAGGTCATATTCCTTCATCAGCTGTGCATGAATTGAAATGTTTAACTTTTTCATTGGAAAATAAAGTGCTATGAACGTCTCTCTTGGAGCTAAATTAAATGTCAGCTTTTATACCTGTCAGCTCACATCTTTCATACACTAATCACAAAGATTTTCTGGACAGCTGCCAGCAAATATGTTTATAAGCTGTGAATATGTGAATTGTTCTTTCTGGAAGAAGACGTTCAAATGGAAGAAGCTGTTGATCTCCTATCCAGAATAAGACAACTGCCACTCTCAAGGCCAGAGTTCCAGATGTGTGTAAAGTCTCAGCAGAGGTTGTGCAATGTCGGTAAAGCTGTCTCTACAAACTGATGAGTGTACAGAACTGGGTATTTTTTGGTAGAAACGGGCTGCTTTTTCAGAAACAGATAGAAATTAAATTCTGGAAACAGTAAGAGAAACAAGTGTGGCCCTGAGAATGTGCTAAAAAAGAAAGACTGAAGAACTGGAATATGTGAGCAAGGAAATAGTCTCCGTTTACCTTTCCAAGGAAATGGAACTTGGTATTTACTGTAAATAGACTAGATTGTGTCAAAAAAATATCTGTCTTATGAAATCATGTTCTCTTTACTGGGGGGAAAAAAACCAACCCAAAGTTATGCAAAGCCCTGAATGTTGGCTAACTGCTCAGATTTCTTAGGATAACAAATGTTTTTACAGAAACTAGTCATCATAGAAAGTAGTAATGAAACAATGCTCTCTGAATTTGTACATAACATTTCTTACACAGCCAGAATAGGGAAATAAATAGAATATCAAAGGCCAAATGAAATTTAGAAAACAATCATCAAAGAAGCTCAAGAGAGCATGCAACTGAATTCTAAGAAAGTGAAGGAACAGAAACTCTTGTTAGGAGGGAAAGGAAATTGTCCATATTTCCACAGATCCACAGAATAGTTGAGGTTGACAGGGAGCTGTGGAGATCATCTATTTCTAAACATGAAACTGCCAGTGGATTGTTAGACGCTAAGGGTGAGAGGAAATCCAAAACCAGACCCACATTTAGGTGTGCCTCATAAATTTTGCATGTGACCATTGAACTAACACCCACATTGCCTTTGAGTCCAATAGATGGTTAAATGTTCAAGACTTAAATGAGAGATTGCTGTTTATTCATAATAAGCTGAATTTGTTGTGAAGCTTGGAAACTTGGAAAGACCACCCAAAAAATCACATATGTCCACAAGTGCCTTGTAGAAACTGCACATTTCATTGTGGTGTGCTACTGATAAAATTTAGATTTCGTCTTGTTAACCTTTAAAGCAAAAACTATCATTTGCCTTCTCAAGGCTATGACTATAAAATGGCAGATACCACAAAAGAGCAAGGAAATTGCACAGGAGATTCAGGGCTCACAGACATAATTTTAAAAACTAAATACTAGTTGAAATTCTTATTTTCATTCATGCCATCCTTTCACTCTTCTCTATCTGACACTGCAGTGAGTGCAAAGCTCTAAGATGTCTTGAGCACAAATTCAACGGGGGGGGGGGGGAGGCGGTATTTTGTATAATTTACTTTTATTTCCTTTCTTTGGGATGGATCAGATCAATAATCCTAACCAGTCTTTGACAAACTAAAGAAATTATAAAACCTTTCACTCTTCCCTAAATCTGAAGCACTGGGTCTTTTTTACATCTACAGAATTTTCACAAGTTTGAACTTAGCCAAAGATATTTTGTGAGAACAAGCTGTGATGAGGCCCAGACTCAAGCACACCAAACACAAGAACAACTAAAAAATAGATAAATAAATCGTAATCCACATACTGTATCAACAATTTCCACTGGTGAAAAACTCCCACAAAAAAAGGCAGGGCCTCTTCCACAAACAATTTCTTAAGGCTTTTCCTTTGCAACAGAGTAGAAAGCAAAGCTATTTCAGAAATTTGGAATACTGAAGCAGTACAGAGTGAAGAAGGATATGATGGCAATAACAAATACAAACTCTCTTGTTTATGAGACAGAAAATATGCTAAAAATAAATGTCTGGGAAGTCCTGGTGCTTACTGCTTAATGCTTGAGACAGTGTAGGCAATAAATAAATAAATATTGCTACACTTTGCCAAGCTGACGGGTAAAATGTTCTCACAGTGTTTCCAGTACTTTATGCCTATGGCTTGTTCATAGACCACAAGTAAAACTTTTCCATGAGCATTTTGGAATTTCCACTTCTGTGTGAGATTAGGAAATGTAGAGCCACCATCAGTACAGGAAAAAGGAGTTTCGGGAAACTTCTACCAAACTTCTGCACCAAAAAATTGTTTGAGTCTTTGAGTCATTTTGTTTTCATACAGTGTGTGTCACCTATAGCACTCCATAACTCATTATGGTGACCACACAGCCACAGAACCATCCATAGCAGGGTGATCCTGAGGACTTCTACATGGATGGGAACTAAAACTTCAAGAAAAGAAAATGTCCAAGGCTGCTCCACAGAGGCCCCACACAATCTCAGAAAGTGAAGAAATCGTGGAATGATCAAAGTGGGAGCAGAGGGTAACATGTGAGAAGGAGAGGACAGCTACAGTGGCACTGTAGGCACAGGTTTGTTTTCTCTGGCATCAGAGCTACTGGTAGGAGCCTTGGTCAGACTTCTTGGATGGCAGAGTCAGGGAGAAAATGGTCCTTCTCCTCCTGAAGAGCTTTCTTTTCCCTACCTGACTGGCTATGCCCAGTTTCTGCAGTGCCTGGTGGGTGGCAGGGGAAGGCATGGTCCATTCAGGCTCCACAGGACTGCAGGACAACAGCATCCTACTGCTTGGCCCACCTATAGTGAGCTTCGCCTACACCACATACTTTGGGCAGCTGGGCTGCTGTGCAGCATGGTGCTCTGATGACCATCTTGGCTGCTTTGGGTAGCACCCTTTCAGTACTTAATTTCTGCTTAGTATCAGGTAGTGACATCTTTAGAAACATCCTTCTTGCATCACTGGCAGGTTTCAGGGCCTGTCCCAGTAATGTTTCTTAAGGCAACACCATGGAAGCAGGTGGCTGGAAGGTGCCTCAAGAGGTCAGATGTTCAGCCTATCCCCATATTTGGGGCAGCTTCAAGAGTATCTATGCCATATAGACATACGTGCATTTGAAAGAACATATATTAGATGATTAAAGGGATCCTGCAATTTCTCTAAGTAACTATACCAGTGTTCACCTAATCTGTGGTCTAGATCTGTCTTGCTGCAAAATAAACCAGTTTCTGCAGGTCCGAGTCCCCATGATCCTGGAATCCAATCAGTCACTGTCCTCTGTGTGTGCCTTGGCATCTCTGTTATCATTTGCCTTTTCAACTCCTCATTTCCAGACTAAACAGACCCAGCTTTCCCAGCTTTTCCACATCAGTCTTATTTTCCAAATGTCTGTTTAGTAGGAATCCACAGGCCAGCTTACAGGCTTAACTTTGAAATGGAGGATTAAGCTTCTATTATCTATGTACTACAAATAACAAGGTAATATCATATATTGCAAGATAACTGACAGGATATTTCAGAAGGGGATTTCACAGCTTGATAGCAACTAAAAAGCTCTTATGCATACAGGGCTATAGTGCTCTGGATAGTCTCAGACTGGTAGATGGTGAACACACAGGGGAACTCTGGAAATGCCATGTTTGCTACGTTGAAAAATAACCTCTCCTCCCAGGTTCCTGTCTCTCTCTAAATTCTGCAGACAATTTCAATTGCACAGAGTAAAGGAAACCTACATGTAGAAGCAGAAAACTGAAAAGCAGTAGGATCTCATAGGCTTTCCCTCAATCTGCCCTGATGCTTTACATGTTACAGCGTCTTGCTCAGCATTTGCAAAGGTCACTCCACACTTCATGGCACCATTGCACTTTCTGCTTCACAGAGGGTGGTGCTTGTCATTGGTGATGCAACCAATGTCAGCAATTGTCTGTACTGAAAGCGTAGAGCTTTTACAACCTCATAGTCTTTATCAGTACGTGTCATTTTTCCCATGTGAGAACTCCTTTCACTGATTTTTTGATCTTGCTCTTGTCTAGAAACCAACTGCAGCAAACAGCATGTGTGCCCATTGTCAAGAGCAGACAGAAGCCCTTGTATGAAGCTGTCAGTGTACGACTGCAAATGCAGGGCTGCTCATGACCAAGCCTGCTGTGTAAATTTTGAAAGTGGCTGCTCACAATAAGATTGTGTCAATCCACAAGGCAGCCTGTGATGTCTACAGAAGATTGCCACAGACATCCCAGGTTTTTATGAGGTTGCCAGAGAGCTTCCTCCAGCCTGAACGGGCCCTCACACTGGATAGGAGATGCTGTGTGTAGACAATTGGGGAGCCACAGCCAGCACTCTTGTCCCCTCCCTGCACTGCAGGTTGCCTCCACTGACAGCTACCATCAGTGCCACAGTGACAGCAAGATGAGAGAGTGTTTGCCCATTGGCCCCTCATCAGCCATGGTGTGTGGGGGAAAGGATTCCCCCAAGTATGATGGAAAGGAATTTTCTAAACCCATCACAGGCTGTGAACAGCAGGAGAGAGAGGAGGTCCTACTGCCATGTTTTACGTACATATGTTCATGCTGAGTCTTGGAAAGAAGTGCCTAGGATAACATGTTAGATGTCTCAAAAAAACTTAAAAGGGAAAAAAAGAAAGAGGTGTCTAACCCAGAAAACTTTATGAACCTTTTTAACAAATCTTCCACCTTGTGTCTGATTTTAAAAGAAGGTATGGATGTCCACAGTGCATCAGGATAAGCACTATTCCCACCCCAGAGTGCTCAGTGATCTGGAGGAGAAATCCCTGTTCTCACTCATGAAACTGATGTGTTTCTCCCATGGTGTAAATGCCTTCCATCATGCTTAATTCCCTGTTTCTTCAGGGGTCAGGGAGCTAATCTAATGTTTCTCTTTCTAAGCCACATGGTTGTTATTTGGAGTCATAATTACTTCTGAATCTTCCAGTACATTTTTTACTGTGGCAAGGGAGTGAGACTACAGGGAAACGCCAACATTTTGTAATTTCTAACAAGGTTTCTGAGATAAATCACAAACATGTATAGTAAATACTAGCTATAGCAAATTAAAATACTTGGAAGAAAACTCTTATGTGGGGCTGCCACACTTCTCTCTCGAATTTCCTCTACAGAAGTTCAAGTGTCTGTGCTGTGTGGTGCACCCAAGTTGTGCACATTTTACACTACTAGTCTATGCACAGTAAATGTAATGATTTCAGTACACTAATAATGAGCATAGTTACTCATCTCTGAAGCAGATACAAAGTAGGTCCAGACCTTTCCAGATACATGTAGGATCATGATGCAATGCATTTCACCATGCAGTTGCTTAGGGATGTACCTGAGACTTTTGGATATGTGTCAGTGTGGCTGGAGTTTCTGACCAAGAGCAATCACATCTCATCTGCCAGCACTATCAGGTGACTGCTCATCTGATAGCACATCTGTAGTACCCATATGAACATTTCTAGACAAATTTTCATTTTCTATGAAAAGTAAACATGGTAGGGAAAATACAAACATATACTCTCTCTCCCTCTTCATCTTTCCTTCCCTCCCCACAAGTTACCTGCTATTAGTCTATTTTTTTCAGTTCTTTAATCTCCTCCATCTGCCCCCTCCCTCCCTTGCTCCCTTCCTCCTTTTTGAGTCTGCAGAAGCCAGCTAGCACATAACACAGGTTTGCTCTTTATAACATCCTCTATTGTGGAAGATATAGAAATAACAGCAGCTTTGAGGTTTTCCAGTGTTATGGAGCTGTGATTCAAGCAGATCATGTCTAAGATATCACTGAAATGATATCCTGCACCTTTTTCAGTCAGTTTTCTTCTCTGCTTGGCCTATTTGATCCACGCACCTCCAGTACCTTTGTCCACTCATGATATGCCAGCCAGGCCGTCAGCATACTTCAGGTTGTCCATGCTTGACCTTTAAATTACTTCCTTTTCTAAAAATTAAATCCATATGATCTTTGTCTTTTTGCTCCTTCCCTAGCCCTAATTTCTGACTAAACTGGAGACAGGATGAAGGCCCTGTTGACCCATGACCAGGTTCTGTAACCCAGAACACATCTGGTAAGGAAAAGCAAAGCAATATCTGGTCCCAGCTATGCCTGACATCCCCCTACCTCCCTTGCCTGCTTCATTCCTCTTTCTGCTGCTCTGAACTTCTAACCCCATTTGCCCTTTAACTGCTCCCTAGCTTCTTATTCCATTTATTCTCCTCTATCCCAGCTTTGGGAAAGAGTTTCTCACTCTTTCCCAAAGCTGCTGCTTGATACTCCTCCATCACTTCCCATCCAGCTTGTACATGTTGCACTTTCTTTCTTTTCACACCCAGCTTCTGGTTAGCCAGTAGACTGATTATATTTCTTCCATAGACACACACCCCACTTTAGCAGAGCTGGATTTTAGTGAAATGCCTGCAGACATTTCTCAGATTTCAGCCAACAGCAAGGTTTAGATTTAGATTGCTTGGGTGTGACATGAAATCAGCAACCAAAGTATGTTCCCTTGAGCAATTAAGTTCTTATAACCCCCAGCTCATGGGCAGATACTTTCTGGGATATTCTGCTTGCCAACACTCACTCTAATTCATCTGGTGCCTGACACCTAGGCATACATCTCTGTGAAAATGAATCTCTTTTCCTTCTTTAATCTTATTAAAAAAAAAAAAAAAACAACCAAAAAACCCCAAAAAAGAACAAACAAAAAACATCTCTTTTTGGTCTTTCTTCTTTTTTTTTTTCCTATGGAAGCAAAATTATAAACACCTGAGAGTACACTGGGTAGGAGTGAAGCAAAGCTTTGTGAGTGTCCATAGGAGCTTACATAGCTGTCCGCATGTACACACAGCACCAGATTTCACCTAAGAAATAGTGTTTTTTATACAGAAAGTTGTACCTTAAGAACTTCTTGCTTATTGAACCCAAGGTCTGAACCACAAAACCAATCCTGCATCATGAGCCGGCATGTACGGTTCTAGGCAAGACCAGCAAAAGTTTATGGTCTTTCATGAAAAAATTTGCTAACATCATGAGTTCTCCACCTTAGCTACAACAAAACTGGCAATGTACTATAATAAAGCATTTGAGGGCTCTGGCAGTTGCAAAGCAGAAACATAAATGCAGTCCTGCTTTTCTAACATAAGCACTTTAAAAACAGTTCTGCTGTAATGGGTAAAAGAGCTGTTAGAAGAGAGCATCTTTGATTAAGAAATCTTAAACCACATCAGACTTACCCTATTGTCTCATAACAACTACATTCAGAAAACTCACAACATGGCTTGTATATGCCAAGTACAATGCCTAGGATGGCCAGCCACTATCACTGCCTTCCCTTTGTGATCTGGGACTGGGAAGATTGGCCTCAACCTTTCTCCTCTTAATGACTTACAGATGACTTTGCTGGCGTTTCAAGCAGTTCCTCCCAGAAGAGGTTTACGAAGTGTTTAGGGTTCAATTATTGCTGAATCAGTTCATCTTCATTCAACAGGAAAAGAGAAATTCACTTCCATTATTCTCTTGCACTGAGGTTAATTAAAAGCAGCTCTTCAGCTGGTTGGGGCATGTTTGCTAGTTTGACACATATTGCCAGTGCTTCTGAAAGCAGAAGTTCTGCTTGTTTATTGGGGCTTGTTTATCTGGTAAAGGTGGTTCTGCATACGAGTGTTTAAAGCAAATGTCCTTGTGTCCCTGTGCTTATGAACATGTATATGCATATGTGCATGTATGTTTGTACGCACACACACACACACATATATATATATATTCTGGGCCTTATTCCCTCATGTCCTGTAGTACACATAATCATTCTTATCAAAGACAGTGTATCTAGCCATATTTCCATAGTGGATGTGATCTAATTTCTGGTTGAGATCATGAAAACCTTGCTGCAAATGAGCAGGCCTTGATATTCAGATTTCACAGTTGTGGCACTCCACTCACTTTGAGAAAGCCACCTCCAGTTTTGCTCTCAGGTCAGGCAGACTGGTTTAGAATACCCTCGAATACTTCCTATTAAATGGCAAGGATAAAAAAAGTATCACAAAGATTTTGCAGGGCTACACTCTCAGTCTTTCCTGTCAGTAAGAACAAGCAGCCATAGTGCTGTGGTAGTTTTTTTCAGACGTCCTGCATGGGAACCAAAACTCCTGCTTGCAGAGTTCTCCCACTGCCTTCTGTATGGTTTTACATTTTCCTTGCAGATGGATATTTGAAAATGTCTGCTAAAACTCTACAGCTGCAGTAAACATGAAAGACTTCTGCAGTTAAATTGCACATATAACACTGATTTTGGTTTGGTTTTGTTTTTAATATGAAAGCAACAAACATCCCACAGCCAATTATACACACCTTAAGTAAAGTTCAGAGCAGAGAGAGACCCTGATCACCAATGCTGTTTAACTCTCTTCAAGCAGCCAACTCACAGAACTACAGATGCAGATAAAGAAAGCCTACAGATATTCCACAAAAATGCTGAAAACAAATGCTTGGCCAGCCCACTGGTCTAGCTTCAGTAATTCATGTCATAGAGTTAAAGGCTGCTGTTCATTCTTTCTCCAGAGTGCTGGTTTTACAAAGGGAAGAGTGGTGAAAGTTACTCAACATGCAGACCCTGCCTTCAAAGATATTGCTACTGATTTTGGCCCCAAGAGAGGTTCATCACCCCCTGTTTGATAGTGAGAAAAGTCTATTACCATCCAAGCTCATATGATGGAAGGTATGCAGAGCATCAAAGGAGTGGTTTCAAGAATGAAACGGAAAAAGATCAAAAGGACACCATTTGGATTTGTCTTTAGTTGAGGCTCGACTTGGAGACTGCTAACAAAGAACCTCTTTGATCTAGCATCTTTTATTACTGCACAGAATAAATGTAAGGAGCAAAATATTCACCTTAATTATTTTTCTCTCTTCCTCTCCCCTGCCCCAGGAAAGTGAACAATTCAGAGCCTGATGTAGGTTTTAGAAATGCAACCATGAACTTTATTTCAAAGTTCTCATTTCTAGCAACAGCCACAAAAGCTAAAGATTGTTAAAAAAAAAAAAAAAAGGTTTTGGGCTCATGCTCATGCTAAAATGAAAGACTGATTCTCTAGAAAGCTCTGAGGCAAAGTAAACTGTGCCAAGTGTAATTTCACAGCCTTGCTGATTGTCCACTTTCTTCGGTGCAGTCATTCATTTGCTCTGTCACATGTCCCAGATTATACGAACGTTATAAAGAACATTTATCAGAAAGTTTCTGGCCCATGACTGTTAATGACTATGTGGGTTTCTCTGGAAGTTTCCAGACTTTTTTATTCTCTGTTCCCAAAGATACATCACCTATTTCTATTTTTTAAGAGGATCTGAGATGTTATTCCTGTAATTGCAGAGACTGTTATTGTGTTATTCATACTTCCTTTTGCATCAGCACTAATAAAAATCAGCTTAGTCAGAATAAAATTAATCTGATAATGTAGTGAAAAGATAGTTTATGCAGAACTACCCAGAACTTATCTGTTTCTAGTTGACAAAATCTTTGCCAAGGGCAGCTATAACCTGCTAGTAAATTTAATAGGAGCTCCCTGGTTTTCCAGGGGCTTGAGTAATGCAAAATTGCATTTGAGGCTTTGACTGGGATAGGGCTGAGGTAGGTGCTCCGCTTTATAAGTTAGTATGACATATTAGTCATTTTTGCCAGTAAAGCTTCAAGTGCAGAGCAGAATTTATCCTTTTATAGTTTTAGAAATTCCCAGAAATTGTATCTGGATCCTTTAGCTTCTGTGAGGCAGAAGACAGCTTGCTCTGAAAATAGATTCATGATGCTTCCACAAGGACCATGAAGTCATTAGAATTTACACTGCATAAAGGGGAAAAAAAAAATCCCGTTTTTTAAAGTAATGCTAGATAGGCTTTCTTCTAGCATTAGGAATGAGCTGGATAAAAAATCCAGAGAGAGGTATGATTTTTTCAGTTTAAGTAACAACTTAGTTGTTACTTAGTGAACAAGACCTAGTTGTTCTCCAAAGTCGTGACCTTTTGCTTTATTCTCTATTTATTCCTCTGCTGACATTTTTCTATGATAGATGTCCAGATGTTACCCTTCAACAAAGTCTGATATTTTCATTATAAAAACTCCTGGCCTGAAGAATTCTCATACATTCTCACATCTACAAGGTTGCTGGAGAGGGACTATTCACTAAGGACTGTAGTGATAAGACAAAGGGTAATGGGTTAAAACTTAAACAGGGGAAATTTAGATGGGATATAAGGAAGAAGTTCTTTACTGTAAGGGTGGTGAGGCACTGGAATGAGTTGCCCAGGGAAGCTGTGAATGCTCCATCCCTGGCGGCATTCAAGGTCGGGTTGGACAGAGCCTTGGGTGGCATGGTTTAGTGTGAGGTGTCCCTGCCCATGGCAGGGGGGTTGGAACTAGATGATCTTAAGGTCCTTTCCAACCCTAACTGTTTTATGATTCTATGATTCTAAATCGGGTCTTTTGCAGGATGAACCTTGGTATCATGTAATCTCTTATTCAGATATAAATGTAGTAGCAAACAAGCAAAGGAACTAGAACATTTTAGTTTCTTAGCTGTAAGAGTGGAATACATGACTTGTAGTTTTTTACTATATCCATTTTAGTGTTTGACTCAGTTGTTGCCATTGTAGAAGCACAACTGGCAGCGCAGCTGCATCCCAAGATGGAGATAAGACAACAGAGCACACTGGAGAGCAGCCAGCCAGGAGCTTTCTTACATGACTGAAACGAGGAACTCTTAACAAATATTTGGTTCTGATTCACTCCATTTTGGTCCTGACACTGGCTTACTGTAGAACTCAAATGAAGTCAAATTTTGTTCTTGTTCTGACAGCCACAGACTCCCTCTGTAAATGCCAAACGCTGTGATGTAACTAATAAAGTTTGAGCCTTCATTTTTTCTTCTGCTGTTTATATAGCGGACTTTTGAAGAAATTCAGTTTAAAAGAAAGCCCCATGGATTGATTTTGGCAGTTAATCACAGGCTATGAGCAAGAAGGGAGCTTCTACTTCACATTTCTTTAGAACAGTTGCTGAATCCTATTTCCTAACAACTATGCAGCTACTGCTGTCAGTGTTATGAAACAGGTATCCCGAAGAAAATTGCTCTGTAGAAATTTTTGAGGAAAATGTGCTTCTTTCCCCACCATGATTTTGAGAGACCCATTTGACATAAGAAAAAAACCTAGTCTTTCCAGAACTATTGTTAAAAGTATATACATTTTCCTCCACATGCAATATAATATAGGATGGTATTAACATATGGGATTATTTCTAGAAGCCATTTCCATTAAGGACTGAATAAAGAGAAAGGAAAATAGGAATTTGGAGCAAGTTTTACTCAGTCAGATTTGAGTTCAGGCTTGCAGATTTTTGTGCTTTTTCAAATAGAGTTTGATGGCATCACTAATATGTAGCACACTGGGAGACAGAGACCAGCTGTGCTTTGAGAGTTAATCTCATAAACTGCTTCCAGAGAAGGTCATTGTCAGAGCCTCGAGGGCTTCCAATCTGTTCAGACTTGAAAGGTATGTCAAGGAGGAACTGATTTTAAACCATCCTATTTTAACACACAGTTGGGCCCCAGCACTGTGAACACCCTGTGCACACAGCAAAACACCAGTCTACAGAGCATGTTTAGAACCAGACTCCCTCTCTCAAATTTCACATCTCCAGGAGAATACATGTAATAACCAGATATCCACAAAACTTAGTGATTTATTTGTCACCGTACCACCTATGACCTTTAAAAGGTGCATTTCCTCTTACAGAAGTCATATTGTTTGCAGTGCAAGTACTCTCTACAGTATGTAGGTTCTGCTCTGATTTGTTAACTCTTGCACTTCACAGCTGTTTTCAAGCAAAAAGCCCCTAAAAATGTTAGGCAAAAGTTCACTTAGCCTCCAAATACTTGTCAAAAGGAAAAAAAAAAGAAATAAGAAAGGAAAGGAAAGGAAGGGAAATTAAAAATTCATTAGAATTCAGGCAGTATATTACAAAAGACCAGCTGCCAATCTGAGATTTAGATTCAGGTACAGGCAAAAAATCCAAGCAGGTGCTACCCAGCCTCCTTTTTTGCTCACTTTTAGATCCCTTAGAATTTTAAGAATGGTTGCATACTCATAGAGGAAAAATATCCAGAAAGATTCAGTAAAATTCATTCTTTCTAAGGTTGCGAGGTGCTTCTTACTAACAGTTAGTCCATCTCATTTGAGCCAGAGGAAAGCTACTAGTAACAAGATTTTTCTTTATGAATCGAAAGGAGACACTTTCACAGACTGAGAAAAATATGAGCCTCAACATGGACCATGGAACCTGAACAGGGAACTCTCCCAGAAGAAAAGTCCATTGCTCACAATCAGATTTCATATCTTGCATTCATAGGAACAGATCTGTATACCGGACTCTGGCCTTTTGGTGTAGAGCAGTATTCAAATGCCTGCAGTGGGTATTGCAATACAACTGCTCAACGAGACAGGAGATATTCATTTTGCAGACTAAGATAGCTAGAAGTGCAGATGAGAGGAATTATTCCTCGTTCAAGGGTTATTTAGTTGTCAACTTGGTTCAGGTATTGCAGCAATTTAAAAAGAAACCAGCCTTGTTTTCTTCTGTTCTTGAATATCATTGTGTAACACCTACATGTTTCATGTGGACATTTCAGGTCTGGGTTACTAGCAATTAAGGATGATAGCATTCTACTATTTAAGATTAATTGATGCTGCAGATAATCTCAGGGGATTTTACTTATTTGAAGGTAACAGCATAGTACAATTAGCGAGTGTAAAATTCACACTATGCAAAGAAATCAACAAAGAAAAAAAAAAAAACTGTTTAAATTACAGTTCCCAGCTGGCATCACTCTGAAATTATAGCCACAAAGATGTTTCCACAACATTTCCAGGTGTCTTCACTCATACCCATTTACAGAACTTGTCTCTGTATGTCAAAGCTATGTTAGAAAGATGAAACAACAGGATTCTTTGTCTATAACGGATAGGATAAAAAACTGAAGAATCACAATGAAACCGAAGGACTGATTCCCCTTTCCCACCTGTGCTGTCCTCGGAACAGAACAAGAAACTGCAAATGGGGAGTTCAAAAGTTTTGTCTTATGCTTTTCACAGCAACTGAGATACCTTGCTCACACGTTACACAACAGGAACTAGGTGGTTATGGCACTAAAGGGTGAGGAGTTTCATTTCATCTGATTTCCATTTTCTGTAAGTTGAGTGCCCAACATAGTCAGTTAAGTGTGCAGCCTCTCTAGTGCATGGACAGGGATAAGCAGTTATAGGAAGTGATTTACCCTGTTAATGATATAGACCTATATTAAGATGAATCCATTACCACATGGCTATGCAGTTTCATTCCACAGACCACAGAAGAATAGATGGCTAGCTAAGGCTGGATACCTGAGATCCATAAATCACATTCCTTAAGTACCGGAAACCCTTTAAAATCTGTCCCTTGCGCCATCTTCCCACCCAAAACAGCACTGCAGTGTTAAGCTACAAGGAATACTTGCTATTGCAATATCAAAACCCTGCAGCCAGGTCCCCCTCCCATTCACATACTGTTCCTTCCACATGCTGTACATGCTCAGTGACAAGAACCATGCCTGCATTGATTTATAAAAGGAAGGCAGTAATTATACAACTCATCTGTCCAGGATCTCTACCCTTTACAGGCTATCTAGGATATCTAAGAACAATATGAGAATGAGTATTTTTACTTAGGAGTAGTGTGAGGTTGCTCCTTCATAAACATTTTTCTGCGAGGTCAGTTTACCCTTGTCTGTTGTAAGGAAGTGAAATCTGTGGCACATCTCCTCTTAGATCAGTTCTCCAGAATACAAATATACTGTGTTTAAGCTCTGTTTCAAAGCTGTGCTTCATGGAATTCTCCATAATGAAGACAGATTCAGCTGTCAAACATTCTTCCAGACTCCAGAGACCTGCTCAAGCATTGGGTGATGTTCTGATTTGTCTTCAGACATTTCAAAAATATTCTAAATTATCTTAAACTTTATATATATTGAAATCTTTTATTGTTGACCTTAATGGCAGCACACTGGAGTCTTCTTCTGTTTCCATGTTGAAAATTTTGCCAGTTAAGCTGATCACTTTACTTTTTGCATTTTGAAATTTGCAAGCTCAGAAATACAGCTGCATGGAACTGAGTTTCTTGAGATTTCATAATGGTCCTAAGACTTCATAAATTTTCTCCTTATGCCAAAGAACAATAGGAGAAATCACAACATCCCAAAATACTCACTTTCTGGAGAAGTGAGGCAGTAGCCTGTCATTTGATAAACCCAAGATGAAGTATCACTTGGGACTAGCCCTAGGACTAGCACAAAGCATTTCCATTCCAGTGTGTGTGCCTAACCACCAGGCAACTGAATGTGTGTGGGCTTTCCTGTTTCTCCCTTTCACACTTGATCAGCAATTCTATCCTGAACTTTAAAAAGGCTTTCTTAATAAATATTGTTTAAATAGCACATTCCTGTGGAAAGGCTTATTGTCAGCAAACAATTTTATGACCAAAAAGAATATTAGGATATCTGTTTGTCAAAGAGGTTTTCTGACAGCTCTATTAGGACAAAGCAACCTAATGCCACTTTTCAGATTACATGAGTATGCTATCAGGAGTTTTCACTTGATATATCAGCTCACACTTCAGTGGGTGCCCTCATGCTCTTCTTACAAATTTCCTTTTGGGATCCCTAAAAGTAGGACATGAACATCACAGTTTTGAAGAACTGCCAGCTTTCATGATATTCATCTAAGCATACAATACTCGATGTTCTCTGCAAAGCCTCAGTCCAGTGAGTTTAATACGAAAGTTCTTTGAGGTGTCATGTAAGAATTGCATCCTATTTCTTAAGACAATTTGTAGGCATGCTGCTATTAAAAATAAAAGACATAAATTATCACTCAGGATCACTCTGAAAGCACAGAAAGCAGAAGGTAAGCATGAACTTTACAAGTATATCTTCCAAGTTTTTTCTACTTATTGCAATCTACTATGGGTTTTGACCAAAAATTTGGCAATTCTGTTTTCTTTTAAAGTAGATTTTTAACACAGACCTTTGGGAACATTTTGTTCATGGTACAGACCACAGGGCATTTCACAATGTTTCTGAAATCTACACAAGAAAGTTTGCGGCAGATGTCACTGTCCTCTGTGTTACTTTCCTTATTCTTTTCACACTTCCTCTCTTGTAGTTCCTCATGTATTTAATCCTATCTGAATCTAATCCAACAGTGGGTAGGATGCCAAGTCTAAGGAGGAGCAGCTATACGTATGTATGTCTCTATATGTAGCCACATTCGGAGATATCTGAGAGTGTATTTCCAAATTTCCATCCCAGCTCCTCTCAGCTTGCCTGAGAAACTAAAGAGTTCCTGCTTAGGAGTACACGGAAATACTTCTGCAGCATAATTCTGAATCTATTTTTGCCATGGAAATTCCAACAACACTGCTGTCATTGCTCTTTACTGAGTCTGCCCATACAGCGCTGGTTTTACTTTCATATGAGAAGACCAAGACCAGATTCCTAAGTCTAAAACCCAGCAAGTTATTTTTTTACCCTTTTGATTTTCCTTCTCCATAGTACATGTCTACTGTTTTCTTTTCCTGAGGTCCTCTCTGACATTGTAATAAACACAAAGCAGCATTTAAGAGATTAAATAACCAATACTTTCTTATTGTCCCGGTGTTAGCAACTTCACAGGAAGTGTGAGAAGGTTTCACTGGGCAGATGAGAGCTTAGTGAAACAGCATATATTGTAATTTGCTGCTGCTTTATGCAGTGCCAGAAAATACTTATTATAAAGCATGTGGTCACTGGGCTTGGGACAGGCACATGTGATATCTAACCAAAATTTCCTGGATGCTTCAGCTTTTTTTTAACCTCAATCTACAGAACTGCTCTAGAAACCAGAGCTATACTGTGCAGTCAGAGGGCTCATAGTTTATAATGCACTACTTGGCTTCTTAGGATCAAAAGGTAAAGGACCAGGAGAAAATAAGATTAGTAACTTTAAACAAGCAGTTAGGGAAAATAGGAGCAAATAGGGAAAACCAGGGCAAATAACACTTGTCACTGCATTAAGCAGTTCGGTGTTTGTCCAGATGCTTTGTGTTGGCTGTTATTGACTGCCGCCAAACTGTTCTCAAAGCACTTTTCTGCTATCACTTTTTTTTTAATTCTCTTTCAAGCTAAAATAGGGATATATGGTGTCTGTTCTCCTTTGAGCTGGACTGAGATGAGATGCACTGAGATCAGTTGCTAGGCACTAAAAGCAGTAGCAGTGAAGCTGCTGCAAGAAAGGTGCTCTCCAATTTTAGCTTTGAAAACATGTATTTGGAGCTAATATTTCTGGCACCAGGAATTCTTATTATGAGCCTCCTAAAAAGCTCCCAAAGGCCAGGATGGTCAAACGCAACGCAGACACGGAAGCAGGTTACAAAAGAGGGGAGTAACATTGCCCTTGAAAATGTCTTGAATCATGGTGTTCCCCTTCAACAGATTTCCAAGGTGGAAGGACGGAATATTTTTCTTTTATGTTCCTATATTTATTATTATTAACAAAGTTTATCCAAGCTTTTAATACTGCTTTACTAAAATGTCTTTCATATCTGTCTTCCCTCTTCATCCTGTATGTCAGGAGCTCTTGCCAACTGCTTTATACAGTCCGTAGAAAGACTCAAGGGAAAAAGCAGCTGTGGGCATGGGGTCCCCCTACATCAGTTTTGGGGCTTTCCCCAGATGTTGCCAGAATCCTGATTGTCTTACTCCATTAATGAAATAAAGAATTTTGTGAATGAAATTAATGAAACTTCATTCTCCCTAAGTATTACATTAGGGAGAAAATTCTGATGTTCTGCTCTCCCAAAATCCACAGTGAAGTTAACAGGAAGAAGAAAATTATAGCCCTGGACAGGAACAAAAACCAAACCAAAACAAAACAAAACAACAAAATGGGCTTCTTCCACCACCCCTAGAGTATCTGATGGAAACAAGAGCAAAGGCTGTCTTAGTAAGGCTGGTGGAGGTGAAAAGGAGGGGTCCAAGTGTAATGGGCTGGAAACTGTTGAATAAGAAGGTTATAGCAGCACCTCAAAGGGCAAGCACCACGTGCAGGAATAACATGAAACAGATAAAGAGAAGGATGAACTAGGTTATATGCTCCTCCAGTCTCAGACAAGGCAATAGCCCAGCATTAGCCAGAGGATGCCAGTAGCAAGGTGCTACTATGGGCACTTGCAGCTTTGGGGAGACACCCTACACCTCACTCCATCTCCCTAAACCCCCACACCCCTCAGCCTGTTTACAATGCAGCTGAGATACCCTGCAAACTGGGTTGCGAAAATCACTGTACTGATTTATGTGTGGGCTAGGAGGTGACAGCACACAAGCGCGCAGAGCTCAGCTTTGTGGCTCCAGACACTGCATCACAGAGCATCCTGCAAGCACAGGAGTTGGCCACTGAAATCCCCACTGTTGAGCAGAAACTCAGCAACACCATTGCTTCTGAACTCATCAGCCGGGTTTATATAGTGATGAGCCATCGGCTCTTTCACTTCAAGTACTGCATCCATTTACGTGGCATAGTAGCAATCTGGCTTTGACGGGGAAAAATGCGAAGGAACGTGTTCCCTGGGGAGTAGTGCAATATACAGACAATGTGAACAAGAAGGTGGCTGTGCTACTAAAGATACGCATTTCCATCCAAAACATTCTTATTACTCTTGGAACTAAATTAAAGTTTCCATTCTCATTTGCTGAAGGTTAATCCTAATTTTTATGAGATGTGCCCAGATACAATCTCTTTAATGAACTGCTCTGCCCATTCATTTCTTCAGCTTTTCTGTTTTCTCCCTCATTGATGATACTAGAAACATATGGAGAAGAATGAAAAGAGCATTTGAAATTAACAAAAAACCAAACTCAGACTAACAGATAAAAATACTAGGATTGTCAGTTACAATTTAAATACAGGACTGGCTAACGTTTCTACACTAAGAGCAAAATGCAAATTATAGTTTAAAAAATGCTTAATTGTGTAACAGAAATACCTTAAACATCTATTTTTCAATCTCTTTTCAATCTCCTAATTAAGAAATGTCTTTTGCCTTTTAAAATATTACCCTTTAGAACATAAAAAAATATAAATATTTGCTACAATCTAATTTCCTAGTGTAGCAGCTGATATGCAGCTTGCATTGTTACTGTTTTTTCTGCAGCTCAGAATATCCACTGTTCAGTCCTTTCAAAATTTCTAGGTGTAGATCACCCTTTTTCTTTCTGAATTTGTTAATATTTTTTCCATTATTCTTCTTTTTCACCTCATTGATCTCACACTTATTTCCTTATATCCACTGTTCAGTCCTTTCAAAATTTGTTAATATTTCTTTCTGAATTTGTTAATATTTTTTCCATTATTCTTCTTTTTCACCTCATTGATCTCACACTTATTTCCTTAAAACAGTATGTCGCAGGCAACATCCCAACAGAATCAACTGGTAAAAACAGATGTTTAAAAGCCACCTATCAACTCCATAAACTTGTTCCCTTCCTTAAATGCTTATTAAGATTCCTGAGGCTCCAATACACCTGATTATTCTCTCTCAGACTTCCTGATTTTCAGACTGAAATATTTTGGTTCAGTGTCTTCAATAACTTTCTTAAACCCTCTTTATTTCCATCAGACATTTTATGTCTCATGACATACATTCCATTTCACTGACTTAATCTGATGGGATTTCCAATTTATGGAATAATATTGCTTTCCCTTACTGAACGTTTTCAGTGTTCCCATTATGTTTTGTTTCTGGATTTGGTGTGTTCTTTTTGTGTTATAATAATGAGCATGCTAGCAACATTTATTATCTCCCCATCAGACAAGACCAGGACTAAACCAGCAGGGTCACTCCAGAGTTTAGCACCTCTGCTGGTAAGTGCACATCAGCACAAGAGGGAAAATATTTCAAGAAAAATCTGACTAATTCTGAAAAAAAGAAAATCTAATAAAAACACAACTACTGCATTTGGAGTTTACTGCTGTAAATCCAGACAATCAAGTCATGTATAAAATGCACTAGAGATGATACGGGTCCTACAACATTATTAGATCTCCAGTTCTGGTTAGCTTTTACAACCCACAAGATCCTGTCAAATCCGTTGTTATTAAAGATGTAACTGAGATTTCAGTTTTCCTAAGCATAAGGCTGGTCAGACAGCCGGAAGACTGAGTGTCCATGGCTGAGCCTTTCCCACTATTCAGTGGTATTTTTCCCATGAACTAACTGCAGGAGACAGAGAATCTAGTCCTGGCAGCAGAGAAAGGTATTTTACATATCTGAAATTTAAGTTCCATGTTTGAGGTGCCTTACATTTTCAGAGGGCCTGATATTTTCATTAAAATATTTTCATTTTCATAATGTAGGTATCCCATTCAAATGCAGCTATAGAAAAGTTATACATCTAATCTAAGTTATTCATTTATGTTCTTCCTGTAACCAATGCAGACAGAGAAACAAAGATTCATCCCACCTGTCTTAGATAACTATCCTAGAATAAAATTAAATAAATCTGGACCTGGTCTCTCCATTGACCTTAAAGAAAGCTCACATACCTGTCTTTCAGACAGCTAAAAGAAATGAATCCACTTAACCAAAATTGTCTAACTTGAGCAGTGCTACTACAAACCCAAGTGTAAAGAAACAGTTCAGACTTGTTTTTCTTGTTATTCTCCTATAAAAGAAAGGTAAAAAGAGTCCCACAGCTTTAGCTGGGCATCTATATTAAACGGTTTACATGTGGCCTAAAATTTTCAGCTGGTACAGGTGAGAATAGTACTGGGTCTGGAAGGTGAGCAGGGAAGATCCTGTGGACTCTATTCCTCACCAAACTCACATAATCACTTCTGCAGTTAAACAGAAGGGCCTCCTGATCCTGTTAAAAGGCTCCTTTGCTATTTCCAAGTCTGGTTTAGGTTTGTTTTCTTTTTTTTTTTATTTGGGTTTTGTTGTTGGTTTTTTTTTTCACATATTTTCCCTTCTCTCCCAACTCCTGCATTGCTAACTTCCACGGGAAGGAATACAAGGCCGTTAATGAACTATGGTTGCACTCTTATGTGTCACAAATATCCTCCCTAAACCCCTACCGGTCTCCATTCCTTCTCTATATATTTTGCATCTCAACTTGTAGTTTCAGTTACTATAAAAAATATTCCAAGGAGGCACTGTCTTTAGAGGCTGCATCTGTTAAAATGGGCTATAGCCTGCTCTATGGGCCAACAGTCAACTGCAATGGCAGCTGTAAAATATGTTGTAGTTACATGTTCTGCTGAGGCCACACAGCTAAACCCTCTCTGGCCCCATCATCCCAACATCATAGATTTATGCAAACTATTTACCAGGAACAGGATTTCGCCCATGCTATCCCACAGGCTCTTGCACTGCTGGAGAGGTGCTTGTAGCTCATGTCAAAACTGTGCCCTAGACACTGCCAAAGAAGTGGTAGGAATAAGTGTCTCTTGCAGAGTTTTAGCCTAATTTTACCAGTATAGGTTTATCCAGAGTACATAGGAATGCCACTAACTCATACTAACCCAGTTCTGCTGTCATACTAACCTTGAATCTACTGCCTAAATCTATAAGCATCACGTCTGTGTGAATGAGAATATGAGCTCTAACACTTTAATGTTTAATATACATACTGAAGAGGGATAGTCTTATCCTTTTATTCTAAACTTTCAGTAGGATGTATTCCTGTAAGTTCCTTGCCCTCATACATGTATGTTTTAATTCAGTGTGTCATTTTACAAAGATGGATGATGAAAACATTTCACCAAAATTTTAACATCACAAGTATCTAATGTGTAGGTGGATAAATTCTTTAAAAAAAAAATAGAAAAGCAGAGAGAAGGACTCTTTTCTCAACAGGAAGACAAAATGGCCCTAGCATTCTTGCACTGAATCAAAAATGTGGATAAAATGTGCTTACTGTGAAAAAGTTTCCATCAATTTGAAATAAATGTCAGGTTGTATCATGACCAACAATTTCTGTTCCTATTACATCACAATTTCCCTGTCCTAACTTGACAGGGTACATTAACAGGCTATTTATCAACATTACCGGTTTTACTTTACCCGTTTTACTTTTTCCCATTTGGATTTCTTTTCTTTTCTTTTTTTTTTTTTTTTTCAAATGCTCCATCCCTGGCAGTGTTCAAGGTCAGGTTGAACAGCCTTCGGTGATATGGTTTAGTATGAGGTGTCTCTGCCCATGGCAGGGGGGTTGGAACTAGATGATCTTAAGGTCCTTTCCAACCCTAACTATTCTCTGATTCTATGAATCTATGAATCAATGATTCTTTCTGGAATATGATCAACATCTAACTCAGAAGCTCTCCCAGATTTCAAAAATTGACCTTAGGGTTTAATCAGGAGTGAAAACAGAGGCAGGTGGGAAGAAACTTTGTAATTTTGTTTACAAGCACAGATTTTCAGAAACCTCATGTGAACTTAGTGGAAACATAAGTTTCCTCCTGAAAAGGATGGATCACATGAGGTTGCTGGAAAATGATCCACTTCAAATATCTGACTGCATGCTTTTGAGGCCTGTTAGAAGTCTGTTAAGGTCACGACATCAGTATGTCTTTGTGTTACAGTTCTTGCACCTTAATTGCATTTCTGAACAAAAGGAGCTACAGTCAAAAGTAGGGTCATACTTAATCAGTGCTTCATATCATGCAATCTTATCAGGCCCTGGAAGTCACCCTGCTTCCCAACAGAAGTCTTATAATCAAACACTTGCAAGAATGGCTGATACCAAAACAACAGTAATTCAAATAGTGCCCTATTCAAAACTTGGTGTATGCAGAGATTTTTTATAAGCTTTGGAATACAAACATGAAAGATAACAATGTAAGAGTTTGTATCACTTTAAAAGGAAAACTGCTGTAGTCCTAGCTAGGTGCTTTGTCTTTACTGTTTCCACCATAAACACACACTAGAGAATGATCCTCATTGGCTTCAACAGGGTAAGCAAGCTTTCAAAGTTCAAAGTAATGGGTAATTAGAACTTACTGGAAAGGTGACTGTGGCTGAATCAGAACAAACAAACAAAAAAAAAAGGTTAGAAAATCAGAACAAAATTATGCTTAGAAGGTACAGGGGCCCTACCAAAAGTTTCAAGGTTAAGCTTTGGGTAGTCAGGAGAATTTTTGATGCTTGTGTCAAGACTGGGTCTTTGAAGTTATCAGCTGCAACTCGTGCATCTACTTAAAACACAAAAATACAACAGATTTAACAAAATAGAGAAAAAAGTTCATTCACTACGATACCCTCACAAATTATTGTTTTAAATAGTCTAAAGTATTTTCTTGTATTGGTATATTTTGCAATGTCATGTCTCCAACAAAGTCAATCTCCTAGGGCTACTTACAGAATATCAGATTAAAGTGCTATAAAAATAATTGAAATGCATTCAAAACAGTGGTAGAGATGCCAAAGCAGCACAGTTCTTTCAACATTTTTATATTATGATTACTTAAACAACTACACTGGCTAGTCGCGAGTGTAGTGAGTCATTCCTGTGCAGGTCAGTGTGATTATTTCTTGAATAAGGCATCATAAAGTACCCAAAGGGTGTTTTGAGATAACCACAAAATTGAGCTGAGAACACCAGTAGTCTCAAATTAGAAAAAATGAAACAAAAAAAAAACAACAATCCACTTTTATAGTGTGGCACATATCTTTTATTCCTAGCTATAATAAAAGCCTTTACCCTTACAGACCAAAATATTTGGCTTTATAGGCGTTTTCCATTTGCCCAAAGAACTGCCAGAGGAATAGGTAATGAAGACCTAATTTATCACTTCATTAGACCAATTGGGATCAAAGATTCCTTTTGTGGTTTTCTGAGACATGAAAAAGAAGTAACTATGAAAACTAACTCCTAACTTTTCATTATTTTTACGGTTGCTTTTTCTTCTTTTCATTTCTCAAATGTGCGCAACTATGCAGGTGATGAAAATAAAGTAACTTCGGTGCTTTCATATTCAGAAAAAAGAAATCAGTATTTTCCTGTTTTCAAAGTAATTGAAAAGGTAGAGGAATATAGTAACACGAGCCTTTTATATTTCTGTTGTCACTGCTGCTGTTGTTGCTGTCACTGTTATTGACTGCTAGCCAGTCAGCATGGTGGGCCTATGTCATTTTCTTGAAATGAGACCTCAGGACTATAAGAAAGCCTTTTAAACTCAGAAGATAGAGTTTTTGGTGGGAGGGAGTTGGAATGTAAAAATGAACTTTTCCTGAAGAAAAAAAAAAAAAAAAAAAAGGAGAGAGAATTGAAATAGAAGAACATAAATCTGTTCTCTTTCTCTATCCATTCCTTCTTTGCAGGACAAGTCTTTTCCTCCAGACCTTAGTGCAGCAACTCAGGGATCACCAGGGTTACAATAAACTCAAAAGTCCCTTTGAATCCTTAGGAAAAGTCTAAGGAAAAGCCTAAGGATTTTATGATCCCTCTTTGCCTGCTTCCAAAACTATTGCAATTTAATATTTTTTGTCTGATTTTTTTTTTTTTTTTTTTTTTTTTTTTTTTGCTGTCCTTATATACAGTTTCTGACTAATTTTTCTCCATCCTCTTTCTGTCTTTTCATAGGCCTTTAATTGAAGGCATGAAATACTCAAGAAAGAAACACTGGAACAGCTGTACAACAGCCCAGGGTCCCCTTTTCTGGGCACCTCATACAGGTAAAAGTCCAGTCCCCTATGCAAGGGAACTCTGTACTAGCATGACTATCCAGACATAGCCTATGTGGTAGAAGAAAGTAGATCAAAGGACAGAGGTGATGAAAATGAAGTTAATGCTTCCCAGTTTGTAAGTGCCTGATATTATATTTAGGCATAATAAGTCTAGAGAAGCCTCCATCTCTTGTACGAAGTTCTGAAAGCTGGTAATATCACACCTACTGCAGAAGACTGAAATGTAGCTTGTTCCTTAATTTCTCCTATTTTTCCCCCTGCACTGGGCAGAAGGGTATTGTGCACCAAAGGGGATCTGGGACAGGCTCTGCAGCAGTGCCTCTTCAGCAGGAAAAATAAGCGCAGCTGCTCAGGTATGTTGTCTGAAATGCCCCTCCCCAATTTCACTAATCACTGCTTAATTGCTTCCTTTCCCCTGAAGCACTAGGGAATGACAGTAAATGGAAGACATTTATGAATCTACCAGCTTATCTTGGAATAACATAAAGCAAGATGACTTCTTTTGAAACATTGAAAGTGTGTAAGACTGCTGTGTATACAGATGCTAACGTATCTGCTGTGACACGGAGAAGTCCATGGAGTAACGCATATTCTGTTTGTGGGAAGGACTTGTCCAGGATCCTGACGAAAGCTCATGAAAGCACTGAAATACTCTCTGGAAATCACATTTAAAACTTACTTTTTTATAATGAAGAAAAATTAATTCAGTGTTTTTAACAGTGGAAGCCTGACTGAAGACTATACAGAGCTTTACATAAGCTTAGACCTCTAAAGTAAACAAGGTACTATCTCTCCACATTGCCCATTGAGTTGAATAATTCATACCAACAATCTCATAGTATAAATGATCCTAAACATTCTCACTATTTGCCTTCTTTTTATTCTCATACCAGCCTCCTCACCACTAACTAATGCACCATCTCTTACCACCTGGAAATCCAGAGACTTTTTTTCATAGGTACGGGTTCAAACTCATAGGAGATGAGTGGTTCTCCTGCTCTGCTGTTGGATACAGTCACTCTCCATATACATTTTGGCTTGGAGAATTAAACTTTCATTTAACTTTTAGTTATGGCATTGGACTTCTAGATTTCTACCCTTATGAAGTAGGTTTACTTTATATCAGGAACCTAACATTAATTGCATTAGTCAGCTAGAGACTGAATGGTGTGACTGGGTGTAATCGAGTGTGTAGCTCAAGATCTTATTCTGCCTGATTTGGCAAGCCTGATTTACTACATACCTGAAGAATACTATGATGACCTCCACCCCACAACCACAGGCAACTTTAGCATATATCTCTGTCTCTCTGCTTCATCTTGCTTTTATTAGAAATGCCATCCAGTGGAAATGCATACCACTATATGTCTTTTTTCAGATACAAATCCACTTCCCGAGACTTTTTTAGCAACTTTATAAATTTAATAACAGTAATAATAATAACAATAAAAATATAAAAATAATAACCCCCCCCACAACAGTTTAAAAGCTTTTCAGTTGCCTTTAATGGTAAGAAAGTGAAGATTTATTTTTAACTGAAGCTTTTACTGAAGCAGCAATTCTTTTTATTTTCAACCAAGATAGGAGTGTCTGGAATGTTACTTTTTATTTTTAAAGTAAGTCATCATTTTCACCATCAGCACTCAGATAGGAGTCACACTGATCACAATGCTAGTGGTTGAAAGGCCTGAGAATTTTTGTGGTTTGTTGAATAAATATCAGTAATTCAATTTTGGTGTTCTCAAATTTGTGGAATGTGATATTTGGAAGGGTATGAGAACTGAAGATCATTCTAGTCCAGGAAACAAATGCTTTCAATCTATAACACTGGATGGAAGAAAGGCTTTTTGGTTTACTTTGTCTTTTCCAAGACAAGAACAAATAATGTCTCTGTAACGCTTAACCAGCAATTCAAAAAAATGTATTTGCTGATTAGAAGATTTTGTTTCTTTTAGATATGCTGATCATATTTAGCTCATCAATACTCTCTGTTCTGTCCAAGAGTAGCATTCAGTCCTGATACTGAAAAACGTCTTCTGTGAGGGATTCAAGTGAAACAAGCTTATAGAGCTGCTAATTTTAGTTTTTTGGGAAGGGGATATGGGGGTTTCCAGCCTCACACTCTGGACTATCTTCTTTTGCTCAGTGTCTCCAATTCATACTGCAAAAATCCGGTCCAACTCACTAAGCAAATAGTGCAGCATTTATTTTCTGTGTGAAGTGTCTGAAGACAAAAAAAAAAGATCCTTTCAAAACTAAAAAAAAAGAAAAAAAAGACCACACTTGGCCAGATCTGTCCTTACAGTTTGCACTGTGAAGCATTCTGTATTTTCTGTTACTCAGCTGGTGTCACAAGAACTCACCTCTGCAGCTCTACCTATTGCCAAATGGGATGCATTCACAAAGAAGCCACGTTTGAAGAAAACAACATCTGGGAACACTACATACAGTAACTGTGCTGGTCAGGGGCAGGGTTTCTTCCCTTGGATGATAATTGTCATGTAAGTGCCAAGAACGCCTGGAGCTGGAAAACTGTCATATGGCCACAAAATAGGGTGACTAATGTTCTCTTTGGTACTGTTTAAAGGATCCAGGGCCCTTGAGACCCTATAAACACCGAAACCTACTATTTCTGGAATACTGTCCATAGCATTTGATTATTTAATTACACATCACTGTTAGAAGTGTTGCTTATGAGAATTTAGTTTGGCCTAAACTGCCTAAAGCTGATGCTCCAAAGGGAAAGGAAAGAAAACTGGAAGGATCTGCTATGGTCATTGAATTTAGTTTCTTGGTACCATTGGTTATTCTCCATGCAGCCACCCCCATAAGTGTCTCTAGCTACAAAGAGTGATCAGGCTTTGCAGCCACTCCTACACCTCCAGAGCATTCATTCTTGTAACTATTCACATGGCATATTTTCATGCCCTGTTTTTGCGACTTCTTTTCTGGTGCAAAGAAAAAAAGTGCTGAAGCAAAAGAGGAAGCAGAGGGGAGTTAACAGAGGAGACAAACTCACACATACACACACAAAAGCAAATAAAAGAAAGAAACAGGGAAAGGAGAGAGGGAGAAAAGAAAGCAAACAGTATGGAGATAACAGGGAGACCATACTTGCTCACAGAATGAGACCAAGAACTGCAGGAAATACCATACAGTAGCAGTTAAATGCTCAGTGGAGTTTGCACCACTGACATCTCTTCTTCTGTACAATGTCCAGATCCCTTTTGGAACCTAGAGATGATGTGAGAGATCCAAGTGGGTGACAGCCTACCTTCCCACCCACCAGGCCTCACTGATGTGGCACTGGGAACCCTCTCCTGACCTGTGAGATGATCTGGACTACAGAGTCAATCAGGACACTCGACTTGTCAGTACCAGGAGTCAAGCATTCATCTGGTCAGCCACAAACAAGCAGCTGGCACCCTGCTTACCCTCTATAACCCCACAGGAGGATCAAGGGTGAAATAACTGCTAAGGGAAGATTTGAGAGCTTTTAAATTACATCTAACACCATTTCTTTCACCTCTAGCTACAACTTTGCTGTGTAAATATCATGCTGTGAAGATTTAAACAGACAAACGTGTTGACCTGACTCTTTTTCTTTTCAAAAAATGTGAATTCCTTGAGGAAGAGCCCCCTCCCTACACAGAAACCCAAGTCTATAGCTTTCTATTTCAATACAAAACCTGACAATAAAATAAGTAGCAGCCTATATCCATTCCAGATAGGGGTTACTGGCAAATAAGCAAGTTAAAGGAAAACAAACTCAGAAAGCAGTAAAGACAGTGGGGTGGAGGATTATGGGTGGAGAAATACAAGATGAGAGAAGTCCAGGGGTGGGGGGTGTAGTTTTTGATGGTTAAACAAATTGGATTCCAGAATGAAGGCATGACTGTGAGGATGGATACTATCTGGTACTGATATACTGATTGGGGCAAACAGCAGCAGCAGGGAGATGAGGGGGAAAGGATATCTTTGTATATTTAGCTCAGAAAAATTTCTGGAACTAGAGCTACTATATGTTCCATTTTAATTGCTATCTTCCTTCTCAGTTTTGTAATTAGTTCTTTCTCATCCTTCCTTGCATACAATGAGAACTAGGATAAGCAAGTGTGACCATAGTAAAATTTTAGCATTTCACAGGTATTACACAGGTTCAGGACCCTCACAACCCCCTCAAGCCTCCAAAAAAGACCAAATAAAATGTGCAGTGTTTCACACACAGGTTACACAACATTACAAATTATCCTTTCCTCCATCAGCTGCTTTATTTTCACAAGGGAGCAACACTGGGCACAAGGTCTGTGCAGGGCATTGCAGTAAAGTGTGAACCTGGGTTTTCAGTTGCTTTGCATCACTGTGAAACCAGTGCAAGGGGAACAGCTCCTAGGGGGAAGCCTGCACCTCCTTCTGCGGCCAGTTTCACAGTTACAGTCTGGTAGAAAATAATGTGCTAGAGATAGCCACTGCTATTACTGCTGTAGTAGAAACAGTAAATGTTGATGTGGTTTATTTTCATTCCATTTAAATTTCAAGATTCAGAACTACCTGGCTTTGATGAACAAACAGTATCTGTGGCTATCATAGCCTTTACACAGGGGCTTCCTTTTCTTGCTTCTATTTTAACAAAAAGCCTCTGAAAGTGATATTCCTCTGGCAGCCAAGTTATGCATGTGTGTATGTATGCATGGAACAAAAGGGTGGAGAGGAGCTCTGGGCTGTTACTACTTGGGGTATGTCTGCTTTGTACTTACTAACCTTATGCTGCTTCCAAGAACAGCTCAGAAAATCATGCCTCTTCCACAGAAACTGCATACACACCACTACATTTTCAGCAGGGATCCAGATGTGAGCAATTAGGCCACGCTGTGCTATTATGCTGCCTCCCATATATGAGACATGGCTAAATAAGAATAAACCAGCTCCATCTTAAAAATGTGCACAGTCCTTCCCAGACAGGCAGCGGTTAGCCCTTGCTGGCAGAGCCAGCTTTCCAAACTCATGGTCTAAATACATGCCTAGACAATGTCCTGACTGTGTTGGGAAAAGATCTTATTGCCCACCAGCCCTCGCTTCCCTCTTGTTCTGTCAATGTGCATTGCTTTGGCTCCCAGGCTGGCAGGCAGCTACAATGTGCAGCACCCCCTTCCTCCTCTCACCCCATAGCCACCCTATTTGGAGAACCAGGAAAACAGAGCACTCCAAAGCAAAATACACTCTAAAGTCCAGAGACAGCTATTTGGACTGAACCCACCAAGCAGGGTGTCCAGGGCTGCTCTCAGTCCCTCTTGGACATGAAGTTTGCCAGGACATCTCAGAGGAAGCCATCATTTCTACTTGCTGTCAGTCCTGTGACGAAATCCCAAGGAAAAAAAAAGCTCACAGCTAGAGAAAGCCAGTCCACTGGAGACACAGGTTTAGGTCTTCTGTAATGTCTAAACAAATGGCAACAAGCCACTCGTGTTGAGTATTTTTTCCTCGAGAGATTTCAGACTGTTCTGAATCCTGTAAACAAAAACTGCCACTGGGAAAGGCAAACATATTTTAGTTTTCTCTTGAAAAACATCTGTTGTAGATGTTATTCTATGTTCTGTGGTAGAGAAAATGTTTATTGAAGCAACTGGAAGGTCCCCGTCAGTGAGATGCTGAGAGAAAGGCTCTAAGAAAGCAACTTGATTGCTCTTGAAAAAGCACTAGAGATGGATAAACACTACAGAGACACTACAGACAGACTTTAAGACATTAAAAATAACATTCCAGCCCACTTTCAAAACT
The DNA here is from genome assembly GCF_034315485.1 of Pezoporus occidentalis. Lineage (NCBI taxonomy): Eukaryota > Metazoa > Chordata > Aves > Psittaciformes > Psittacidae > Pezoporus > Pezoporus occidentalis. Next base: position 1,066,246 of record NW_026912907.1, on the reverse strand, counting down.
GTAACACTGGATTAGTTCCTTTTTTGCTCACTATGATATCTAAAATGTTGTTCCACCACTGAAGTTATTTGACAAGTCCACTGGGCCAGACTGAGCCCATCCTAGCAGATGGCTATGGTGAGGCAGTTAAGTCATCCTATGTTTCTGTCCCTAGATTTATTTTTGCAGTGTGTAGACACACACAGAACTGTGAAAGGGGGAAAGCCAGCTATGATAAAAGACAGCAAAGGGAGAGAGAGAAAAAACTATTTACAAGGAAGTTTTGTATCCTCCAACTCTCTGTTGTGAAAAAACTACTTGGAAACCACTGAGAAGAAGGGAGCAGTCACAGGCTGCTCATGACTGCTGAGTATTTGGAGGGCAGGGGAAGAACAGTCATTTAAATGGATGCAATGACTTCAGTAGTTTGGAGCAACTGTATTGATTTACTAAAACTATCACATACACAAAAGGTGTATTTTACCTATCAAAAAAAAGTTGGTCCTTTACTTCCCAATGTGTGTACATCACTTCCACACAGAGTCTGATGCACATTAACATCCTAAACATTTCTGGAGTTCAGACATCTTATACCATAGTCATACTTTTTTTGCTAGATCTTCAAAGAGTTGGCTGCAGGAACGCCTTTCACTGTCTGGCTTGTGAAGGTTTTGGACATCCTTCACAGCTACGCAACAGAGGTTTGGCTCTACCTGCTGGCTCATCTGCCACCTGCCCTTTCCTTTTGGTTCAGATTCCTGGTTGAACCAATCAAGCAGCAACGTTGTATGCAGCAGGGAGAACTCTACAGGAACTTTCAGTTCCCCCACAGGAATGTCTGGGGCTGGTCCTCAGGAAACACCCAGCAGCAGGCAGCTGAGGAAGCAGGGAATGTGCTCCTGACAGCCAGCACACCCTCCAGAAACCTTAATCTCCAGGTCTGGGTGTATCTCTTTACTGCTTTGATCGGCCTGTAACAGTAGAGCCTTCTCGGTAATGGTGGATTTCATTTACAGCACCCTTTCACTGTCTAGATTCCTCTCACCCTTCTCAGCATTGCCACTCCACTAGGCCACTTAGAAACTTCAGCAACATTTTTTCTTGTGCTTTTTCGTTTTCTTCTTGTATCCTTGTGTCTTCTCTTCCAGATAAAGATGAGATGGTTATCCATAAGCAAATAACATCCACTTTGTTCCCTTTTCTTGAGAAAATGCAGGTTACTAACTCTAGGCTTAGAAGAAAAGAAATGTAGGCAGCCTCTCCCTTTGGCTACCATGCATACTGCATGTCTGTAGAGAGCAGTAACAGATGACTTTTCAAACCTACCCATGCCAAAGGCAGTATGAGGAAATATTTTTTTTGACTCTTTCAATGGACCTTGAATCAGACAGATGGACCACATAATCATGTCCATGGACATGGAGCATCTACAGCATAAGACAGTGAAGTCTATCCCTACCTATCCTGACCTTTGAACTTTCTCAACATCCACCAGGTGATCAGTAAAGAGATCTCCCCTTCCTGACTGCTGCACAACATGCCTTTCCAAAAGTCCTGCTCTTCAGCAGCTACTTGCTAGGCTGGTTCTTTTGTCACTGATTCTCTAATTTCAGTTAACTTCTCAGCTACCCAGAGTTTTACCTTGTGGTGGCCCCTGAGGCGGGTTTAGCGGTTTTTCATCACATTCACTCACTTCCACACAGCCAGTCTTACCCCCCAACCAGATACTCTTTGAAACAGAGGAAGAGTTGAACCCAAACTTCAGGACTGAGCCCTGCCAAAAATTCCTCTTAAGATAAACATGAACGCCCCTCAGCTTCTGCTAACAGCTGTTACAAGAGAACAGAGTTCCTCATGCAGGGCAAGAGGACAAGCTTGTGTTTCAACTCTTCTGGCAGTATGATGAAAACAGGGGGCTGGTATGTTGTGGAGGATTTGTAAAACTGAATGTTTAACTACAGTCTTTTTTCATCTTTTTACTTTTTTATTTCAGCTGCAAACTAATGAATAAAGAGGTAGTTTAAAAGCTCTCCAAAGCTGAATGCATGGAACATTTCAAAGAAAGAGTGTATAAAAAAGCATCATATTTATCTTATGAAGTTATAACATGGGCAGTAATTTATCAGGAACCTTCCTCTGTCATTTCATGCACAGTTCTTTCCAGTCCCTGCTATGTGGTATATTAACGATACCTTTCTATCCAAAGCAGTGGTCAGACATGATTTAAAACAGGGCACTTTTCTAAGACTTTGTGTGACCCTTCCATTTTGTAGGTCTTCCCAGAATAGGATGATGAATACAGTCTAGCTTGTTTGGATGTTGGAAGTGGTCAACAATGTTTCTGTGGCATGTGGTGACTACAAAGCCTGTTATAAAATACATGGAAGGTTGTTGATATGAGAAGTTACAGTGCTGGTAAAACTGGACAGCTGTAGCCCTAAAGAAATCTTCTGCAAAGCCACAATAGGGGGAAAAAGCACGTATCAAATCCAGTTAAAACCCTTCTGATTGGCTTGGGAACCCTACCTACAAGCGTAGTATCTTCTGACCTCACTTCTGCCAACTCAGACAACCAGACAACTCAGTAAGATGCTGGGCACACAGCGATAGGGAGGACCACCACAGCATTCACTACCCTTTGGACTAATATCTGTGTTCTCTCTTCTCTGCATTCCATTGAGAGATCTGGTTTTGTTTAACCCTGAATTGCAAAGGGAATAATCTAGGTTTAAAACAAAACAAAACAAAACAACTACAGAAGACCCCCTCCTCCTCTGTCTTCAGACACTTCTGCAGCAGCAAACCTGAGTGTGGTTTTTTTCCCATTCAAAGCCACAAACTGGACTCAGTTTGCTAAAACCTGGGTTAGCACACATGAAACTTCATCCTGCCTGTGTCCTGCCCTGCGGCTTGAGGAATTCAGGACTGTTCAGCCTATTTCCCCCTCGGAGTCCCCCAAATTTGCTGCCAGCACCGGTGGAGTGTTTGCGAGCCCCAACACCGCCCCTGCGTGGCTGGAGCCGTCCTCCTGCACGGGGCTGTGCCTCACACACTGAAACTGGAAAGCACTGGTGTGTTTATGGAAAGAGGTGGGCTCCGTCGGCCATCCCACCCTCTCCCCCTAAATTACAGTCTTGAGCAGGAGATCAGACCAAACGGGCTGTGTGTCCTCCTCCGAAACAGACTGTTCCTACTCCACCCTGCATCCATGCCTTATTGCTGAGACGGCAGGAGCTCCAGCTGGTCACACAGCCCTTTCATGACATTTTATCAGCTTTCATTCTCTTCTCTGAAAACCAAAGCTCTGCTTATTCTGCAACTGCCTTCTCTTCCAGGCAACGTGGCACAGCAGACTGAGTGCACGTGTGCAGGGCAGGGATGGAGCAGGGCAAAAGTGCATGTAACACACCTTTGCATCTCCTCACGTTCGTTGCAGGACCACACTATAAATTAAAGCACTAGCACAGTTGTGCTATGCTACGTTTTTCAGAAGCCAAGAATACTCAGCTCCTAGCCCCCTCCCAGCCTAACCATGACCATCGCCCATCCCTACCCAAAAGCTGCCAGAGGTGTGGAAAAGAGCCATTTTTCCCTACCTCTCCCTGCCTAGGATCCCACTCTCCCTTCATCGATCCAAGTGTGAATCACCAAGGGCCACCAGCAGCACAGTCCGTTCACTCTGCTGGGGTGGTAGAAACACAGAGCACTCAATCCCTTATTTGGGGTTTCATTTCTCCATTGAAACTTGAGACACTCTGGCATGAACAGTGCAACCAGATGTGGCCAAGTTCTGAGATCCTCACATATCCCAGCACATCTCTTTAATGTAATGACGGGATTAATACCTGAGCAAACATGTAAGACTTTGCTTTCACTTGCCTAGATGGGAACACCTCTTGCTCCCCATTGATGAAGTGAGGATGTGTTTCATGACTTCTCTGCTCTCTGAGGCAGGCTTTTGTTATCACGTTTATTCTTTTCCAAGCCTTCTGCATTTCCCCCGGCCTGAGAAGCTGATGGCTCCTTTATCAGAACCAGTCAGTGCAAACCGCTGGATGACACAAACCAGACGGCCTGCATCCGCTGCAGACTGGGACAAAAGATGGAAGCAAAAGATAATAATGAAGCACAGCTGGCTGATAAGCATGTTTAAATTTTGCAGATATTAGCTGTGAGAACAGGAAGGAGTTCTTTCTCTCCCTCCTGCTTGTTTAGTTTTCTTTAATTGTTTATTTTCAGGATGGAAAACATGCTCCTTCGAAGTTATCAAGCAAGTTAAAGCAAGGCACAGGGAGAAATTTGTCTCATTAAAAACATGAAAGCCCCATCGCAGCCAAAAGTAAACAGGACTTTCCATTTCCCAGAGCCACGTAAGCCGCCTCCTGGCCGTCCTCGCTGGCGTTGGCCGGGAGCTGGGGCCGGTGGGGAGCAGCGAGCTCAGCCCGTGGGTCCGCCTGGCTCCCCTGGCTCCGCGACAGGGAGAGGGAGGGAGCGGGACTGCACAAGCGCCTCCTCACTTACAGACGGGATACAGCAGTGCGGCAGGTTTCGTAACTGCTCTCTGCACGGCAAAATGCTCCCGTTATTTCTGTGAGCCGTTGCGGCGTGCACTGTAAGTACAGGTTATTCAGCAGCGAGCCTCTGCTGAAGTCTGCGAGTGAGCGTCTGTGCCGGGCTTTCAGATGTAAAAACAAGTTCTGGAAATGAAGAGGTTTCGTGAGGGAAACGAGCAAACAAAACACATTTGAAGGGAGTGCTGCAGTCTGAGGAAATGAGGCTGCTGCAGCAGGGTGACATGGAAGTTTTCCTGATGTGCTGCAAAGTGGGGTGACCCCATTGCAAAATGGGGTGTTTCACTGCCCTTCCTTCCGCCGCCTGCCTTGTGCTGAAAGCCCGGGCCCTAGATGTGACCAGCCTCTGATCAGTTCCCACACCTGCAAACCTGCACGCCTTCTGTGGATCCCCACTGGTGCGAAAGCTGCGGGACCAGATCAGTGTTACACAGCATCTCAGTTCTCCTTACTTTCTGACCAACAGCACACACAGGAGGTCCTGCGTAACACGCTTCTACAAAGGTTAAAGCAGACACTCTATCCAAGCTGTTCACACCTGGTAATGGTACAAATGAAAAAAGAGGCAGCAGGGTCAGCTGTACTCTTGAGTGCCTTATGCTATGAGAAGGAAGGCTGTGGTGGAGCTGGGCTTCCCATGGCAGTGCATCTGTGGGGTGCTGCCAGGCAGACAGAGATGTGCCACTGAAAGTGATCACTGGCACTGCTAATGCTCAGGAACTCATAACACTGTTAAAAGACTTTGGTTCAGACCTTTAGGACTCTTCTTTCACTGGTCACAAGGGGCTGAGACAACACCAGACCAGGAGGGTAAACCTGTGGTGCTCTCCTGTTACCTTACCTTTAAAATAGTACCAGCATGAAATGGAGAACAAAATGGAGCTATTGAGGTCAGATATGCATTCCCAACAGTCATCTTCAGTGGGAGGCGAGAAAAATTTTGTTCTGTTTTTCAGGATATATTAAGGCTGTTATATGTGGACAAGGAAAGTACAACTGACAGAAACAATGTGTTTCTTGTATTTTAAATGATGTGGTTTGTTCACGAGCCATCCTTTCACATGGCTACACAAACCTGTTTGCAAGACTCACAGTGCAGAAGTACAGAAACCAGCTATAGTCTTAAAGCTTGTTGCAGCCTGACAATTCCCATGACTCAGCTGAAAACTGACCTGCTGCTTCCTCTGTTGTCCCCTCTGTTGTTGCCACTGCAAGAATTATTGTTTTATTTATATTTATGAAAAAAAACTTTTTTTTTTTTTTTTTTTCTTAAAAAAAATATTAGATCTCTTGTAGTTGAGTAACATCTCTGAAAGCTGTAGTTGGCTCCAGAATCCCCTTCAGTGCAATGTTGTGAATTTTTGTTAATCCTAGCGGCACTGCAGCCTCCAGAGGGTTGTGCTGCTTGGCCATGTTGCAGAGCGAGCATGCATGCGGTGGCCAGGGACTGGGGGGGGGCAGCTGGCTAACACCAGCACACACACACCAGCTCCCCCCAGCTGTGCACAACTGCCTGGATGCTGCAAGCACTGCAGACATGTAGCACATTGTTTCTCTGACTTAATTACAGAAGGATGATGAGAATGATTATTTATTTCAATAAGTATAGCAGCTGGTGGCACCTGTTGAGACTGAAGCCTCCCAGGTAATTATAAACAGCAGTAAAACACAGTGTTTGCCCTAAAAAGCTTCCTATTTAATTATAGATATTACTCAAAAATTATTAAAAGCTTTTTTTTTTTTTTTCTCTCTGAGTTCATTTATGTAAATTACACATATTTTAATAAGTACCTTAAGTACATATCAAAGATTCAAAATGACTTGAGGAATTGCAGGTGCTTTGTACTTCCTGTAGAATCCCATTTTTATGACAGCTCATGTAAGATGGAAATATGAATACACCATGTAAGTAATTCGAAGGCTTGCACATTCCCAGCATTTGTTTTGCCATTTCAACATTTAAAAAAGTAAATCAGGATGGATCAAATTCTCACACTAGTGGTACTTATGTACTTTGCTGTAGTTGCTGCCTCAGAACCCAGAAGATGTGAGTTGGCTTGTATAAAGTGCTATTTTTCTTTTCTGGTAGTGGATGGGATGGAAAGAGCAGATTTGAGTTGCCAAAAGGTGAAGGATAAGTACTGCTGCAGAAAAACAAAGCTGCAACCAAGAAAATTACCAGTGGGTCCGTGTGGTTGCTGTGAGACCTGGTTTACTGCCTTTGTATGAGGTGTGTTTCCACACAGGAGAAACAGTAATAGGAGCTCTGATACTCCACAGCCTAAGATGTTGTAAATAAATAATTGAATTGGTAAGACAATGAGTTATAATACCTAATAATTGTGCTTTTTTATTTTCATTGTTTTAAATAGGTCACATCTTTCCACTCTGACTCTGAATCGAATTTTCCTCTGTGCTGAGGGCCAAACATGTGACTCTTTGTAGCTGTAGAAAAGAAAGCAGCAGCAGACCCTTAGGGTATAGAGATATTACAGCAGCCACGCAACACATTTCTGCATTCAGAAAAGCTTTAGTGTTGGGTCAGGCAACGGCTACTAAGCAGGGACATACGATTATTTATTTTTTCATGTTGTCAGAAGAAAATGTGGAACTGATAAGAAACACCTGTGGAAATGGAAATCCATCTCAAAACCCAGGGTTTGTTTAGATGATGAAGAGATAAAATCTGAAGGCATGTGTTGCAAGGCAGGGTAACCTTGAACAGAATGTCTGTTTAAAAAAAAGTAAGGAAGAACAACTAGTAGTACATTTCAGGTAATCGGCTTTCTGTGCAAAGAAAGGTCCTAGAGGATCATAAGGCATCATTGGTGCAGTGTGTAAAACTGCATGAGCTACACGGATGTTGTTCATTCATTTTTCTTCATGGAAATATGATTCCATTTACATTTTATTTGCATCTTGTAAATATTTTCTTAGAGCCCCAGCAGGACACTGGAAAGCATAAAAGCACACATTACCAGATGAACATATGTAACCGAAGTTCTCTCTTTGCTTGCAGCTCAGCCTATTCTGTGTGCTCTGATTTAAAGCCCTGTAATACATTTACCACATAGGAATTCTGTTTTGCCACATTTAACTTTTTTTGAGGGGAGATTTGTCAGTTCATTTGTTTTACTTAATGCATGTATATTTTCAGGCCTTTGTCCTCCTTGATGTGAAATAGGCATTTTTTAAAGGAAGTCAACTTTAATATTTCTTTTCATAGTCTGGAAAGCATGCGGTAGTTAAAAGATAAATACTGGGAAATGTGCTGCACAGTGTGGATTTAATGGAAACAGTGCCAAGATTCTACGCCTCAGTGTTGTGGCATTAAATCAGAAGACACAGGCAGACTGCCGGTGTGTGCGATGCCCAGAGGAGGAGGCAGTTCCAGTAATAATTTTAGAGACTGTAAAGTGACTCTAAAATGGAAATCTCATCAGCAGTTCTAGGAGGGCCCAGCTGAACAAGATTCACAAACACATGACCAGTTTTAAAGACACAAATAGTCCTAAAATCAATGAGACCACCCACAGGCTTACAAAGTCTTTAAGAATTGAGCCTTTAATTGCTCGGGAACTGCTACAAAAAGAAATGAAGTTTCCTCTGTATTACTTATTATTAAAAAGGACTTTGACAACATAAAACACTGAAGAAGCCCAATCCAAACAAAATGGATGAAGTGAGGAACCAGTCATGCAGGAGGGCCGCCTTTTGCTAAAATTCTCCTGTTTCAGCCCACGTTATGTTGTTCCTCCTGCTGAGGTTCAATTACAGTTGCTTCCCACTTTCTGTGATGAGCAACTGACAAGTTCTGGAGGTGTGGGGATAATGTTTTTTGGACACAAAGTCCTAATCAACTCCTTGTTAGTAAAAAAGTTGTACGTGTAGGCAGATTTGTTTAAGACCTACTGGGGGATGCCAAGCTTCTTGGTCTGAAAGGGCTTTTCTACAGCTTCTCAAACTGTGTTATGTGAGTGGCAAATGGACTTTAACAAGCTGATCCTTTCACAGTGTATGAGGCAGGGAAGTGTTAATATCTCTGCTTTACAGATGGACAACTTATCTGCAAGGGGTCAGAAACCTCAGCTGAAGAAAATCCAGAAAGCTGAGCTGACTTTATTGGAGTTGTGCTGATTTATACCAGCTGAACATATGGCCCCAGAAGATTAAGTAGTCTGTGAGAGAAATCTGTGGCACATCTGGAACACTCCAGTGCCCCAGTCACAAGATCATCCTTCCTGCCCATAACACTTGCAAACATGCCTCTACTACGCAGGAGCCTCTGCTAACTTTTTCTCTAAGCTCCTGGCAAAGCAATAATGAAATTGTTTGAATGACTGAGCCCAGGGAAAGTTGGGGTTAGTTTATGCTGTTAATAAAATTGCTTTCTCTGGTTACTTTGTGCGTGACATAATTTTGTACAGGTAAGCCAAAACGATATAAAATATTGGATTATTGTATTTGCAGTCATATTCTAACCAAAGACATAGCAGAAGAAATTTAGGAAAGAGTCTGTCAAAATCTCACAAAATGGGATCTGTGTTTGCTTTTTGCCTCAGTCCTGTGTCGTGCTGCATGAGAATACACCACTGCAGAGGTGTTTCTCTGCTTTTTTTAATCATCAAGGGCTTTATGTAAGCCCCGCACTGGCATATGCACATTTTCTTAGCTATTTTTTGCCCAGGAAAGAGGGAATTTTTTGAAATACAAAAGGTCTGAATAAAATCACATGTATACTTTAATAGGCTATTGAAGCACAATCCTTTTGTAACAGGGACAGCTGTTGTAGCCAAAGCAATATTTATTTAACTATTGCTCCAGGACAGAAAAACAAAGCAAAAGTTAAATTACAAACCCAGTCTGTATCTTATTCAAACAGGTTTCCAAAGAAATATACTGGGGCAAAGCCTGCACAGTCTGTGGGGAAAAAAGCAATGAAGCTGTTCACGTGCAGGCTTTGGTTGATGTGTGGGTTACAACGGTACTCCAGGCATGGCTTCCAAATGATACCCTGTTGACTGGCTGCAGTGTTCATGTTACAATGATAATTTCAGATAGTGGTACTAGTGAGAAAGGTCATGGCACCAATCAGCTAACAGTAACAGGAAAATACAATGAAAACTAATTTAGAACTTGGCTTATTACTACATTATATTTAATTAGCAAAAAGTTTCAATATTGAGGGGAGCAACATTGCAAATGACGTGAGGCAGTCATTCATAAATACACAGCACTACTCAGTGTTCCTAATTCCCAAGGAGAAAAGTAGAATTGAACTGTATTTAAAATGAAATAAAATAAAAAGAATTAATAAAAAAAAGGAACGATATTCTTGAATAAAGGAAAAGAACAAACACATACCCCACAACACTAGTTTGGAAAATGAATGAAAAATATAATCAAACTATTCCAGAAGTTACAAAACACAAAACTTCTTTATCAGCTTCCACAGAAATATGACAGACATCTTGCAAGATTTTTAAAGGATTAAATACATCTTATGCAGTGAGTTATATTTATCCCAAACTCCTGAGTATTTATTTTAGCAGGATTTATTTTTAACACATACTTTCAAACATTTGTTAAACTACCTACTGAAAAGCAGTAAACATTCAGTGACCCTCCAATAAGGAGGAGGAGGAAAAAAAAAGGAGAAAAGTTTGCTCAGCATCTATTTCCAGCCTGTTATTCAACAACGAAGCAACATCTGCAAGCAGTTTCTCAGGCGTTTTGCGTAACCCAGCACCACCACCTGCTGTTTGGGAAGGAAGATTCGATTTCCCTTGTCTTGCACATTAAATTCCCAGTACTAGGCATGCAAAGAGAAATCGCCCATTTCAAGCATTCAAAGAAAACGAGGAGGACTAACAAACAAAACAAAAGAAAACGAAAGCAGAATTTCCCACCCCCAGTAATGTTTCGGTGAGGCATATCTGCCCGTTGTAACAACGGGGCGATCTTTCCTCAGGTATGGGGTGAAGAAGCTGAGCTGGTCACACCAGCTGTAACGGCACACTGCTTCTGCTCTCTTGGCTCATGGTTCCTGTGTGATCTTTATAGATTTTGGCAGGGCATATCACTTGCCTCCAGTGTGCTACCTGTCCTCCCCAAAATCCTGTAGCTTGCTAGCAAAATAGATTATGTTAGCTGTGTTTCAGCTCTTCTGCCTATGAGGGCTGCTGAAATTTCCTTGCATGATGCTTTCGTGGAGAAGGTCAATTGAATGCTGTCCTCCCAGGTTTATAAACATGGATTATGTTAAGGTCCAAAGCTGTTCCTGCAGCAAACCTGGTGAGGAAGCCCCTCACCCCTTCCCATTGGTGGGATGGAAAAGAGAATCTGTGCTGTTTCCTTTTATTTAGTAATGGACCAAAAAGAAAGAAAAGGGGCTGAGTAGGAGTTAAGAAAGCCAAGGGAAGATATTCAATACTATTCTTCTATCGGTATCCAAAGATGCAGCTACAAGCTGTATCAGTTGCACCTGAGAATTTGACCTGCCTCGGAACTGCAAAAGAAACTGAATTCAGCTGATGGGAGCAGCTGCAGGGGAGCCATGTTTCACATGGGCTGCTAAATCACAGCCTAAGAGCTGCCTCTTTTTTATCACCAGCTTTCCCTTTAGACAGGTAAATCTCCAGCTAGCCATTTAGGTCTATTTACATATCTAATTCTTTCCAGGACCGATGCTCTGTCCTGTATCTTGTGCAGACATGCACAGTGCATGATTAAAAGGGCACGTCACTGATGAATGGCAAACACTGCAATTCCTAACAGATAGTAAAACATCCCCTGCTGCTAAGCAGTACTGTCACTGAACTGTGATGTTATGCATGTGCATTTCTGTGTCAGAAGTTTGGTGAAACTCCACATTTGGCTGTGGTGTCCACAGTTCTCACTCACCCAGAGGAGGAACGGTTTGAGGTTTGAGGTTTGGGGTTTGGAGAAGGGGAAGAAGGTGGGGGATGTTGCGATTTTTGTAGTTGTTGCTTCCTTCCCCAAAATGATAAGTCTTTCATGCTCTAAGGCTGCTATTTCTGTATTGTCTGTTGCCATTCAGCTCCTAAGTCAAGGTGACTAGGTTCAGTTTTATCTGCATGCTGAGCACACACCTCGTAGAAATAAGCCCATTATTAGGTTGGTGCAGGTTACATTTTTATCCTCTCCTGGTCTGTAATCCTAGAGCTGCTGCATGAAGCACAGCACAGCTTGACTACCTCAGAGCATCCAGACCTTGGAAGAGTTCCTGTTTGCAGATTCTGTCCTTCCTAAATTGTGCCTTTGTTTAAAACATTAAAAGAGCTAAAGACAATTTTGAAAGTAGAGTTTTGTTGTTGTTTGTTTGGGTTTATTTATTATTTATTTATTTTCCACAAAATGGAAGAGATACATCCTCTTTATCAACAAAAATGAAGTAACTTCAGCTGGGAGCTGGACAAGTTAGGTGGCACTAGACCTGGCAAAACAGGCACACAGGAGCCTGCCTGTTCTACCACCATGGAGGACAGTCCTGCAAGAGGAAACCTTGATAAAGCTGAGAAGTAAATATTGGACACACTGGTTGGAGATCTCTTTCCAGCTCTTTTCTGCCCCTATCCCTGCAGCAGGGATGCATTGGGAATGTTCTTTGTAGCAACAACCATTGGAGTGAAATGGCATACTGAGGGGGAAAGGCTTTGTATCGATGTGATAACTGAGATGTGATCAAGCAAGGGTTGCTTCCCTCAAACAGATACAGATATCTGAGCCCATGTTCACTTTCACTAACTCCAAGGACTTCTAGAAGGTGGTCAGATTTTCAGTACTAAACTGTTCCTGCTGGCTGCAGAAAGAGCTAAAGGTAATTGTTTTAAAGCTAGGTGCCCCTGTGAAGTTCAAATGCCCTGAGGCTGGAGGCTGCATCACTACTGGCACCACAAATGACTACAGGATCAGAGAGCACACACATTACTGTGTGTGTAAAATGAACATGAAACTAGTACCTAAACTTTTATAAGCACTAAATGCACACTGGAAATGCCTGGAATATTTCCTACTATAATCAGCAGTGGATTTTTGCAGTGGAAAATCTGCAACATTACTTATAGCAATAAAATAATTTGATGAATCCCTGCAATGACATGCGACAGCACTGAGCTTACCAGTGAATTACAATGTGGAAATTCGCCTTCTTAAGCATTTAGGATTTTTTTAAAAAACAGGACACCTTTTAACTGACACCCCCCCCCAAAAAAAAACAAACAAACAAAACAAAACCAAACCAAAAAAAAAAAAAACAACAAAAACACCAAAGCCCTGTAAACTGACATTTGTATAACATGGACTGTAACATGATAGAGTTCTTACTTCCCTGAGCAATAAAAAGACCAAAGTATTTTCACTTTAGTAACCTCAAGGAGATACTGATTATAGAGATGTTTAAAACCAGTACTGCTAAATACTTTTAAATAAATCTGGTGTTTTACTCTTGTGTGCAATAATAAATAATTTAAATTATTTATTATTGCATCAGCAGAAGTCAAAAATTAGCATCTATCCACCCTTACCACCTAGAGCAAATCCCACTCTGACTTCTCTAGGTTCTTTCCCTCCCCTTTTAAATATATTGTTGATAAAAGTGAACTTCTTGGTAGCCTTATAGACCTCTAAGTGACACAAACCAACACCATCAAGGTTTATCTGGCTAGTCACTAACTGTGCAAGAAGAAACCAGCTCTCAACATTATGGTTGCCAGGGAAAAAGTCCTGTGCCATAGACCGAATATAAGGATTAAAGAGAAAAAGAGACTTGTAATGTGATGGGGTTGGAGATGAATTTCTGGTAACTTTTAGGACTTAAATCTAAAGGAAAGAGACCTTGCAGGCCCTCGAATGTTCCATGTTACATGCAATCTTCTATTATTTCAGATATCAATCTAAGTGAGATTTTCTAGTCTGGAAATGTGTCTCACTTCACTAAAATCATTCTGCTTTTGTTAAGCCTGAGTTCTTTCAGAGATGAGGGCAAATTCTGAAGTACTCCAGTAAGCAAATCCTCTGCCAAGTTCAGGTTTTCCAGTTTAATCATATTACCGAAAGCTGCCTTCTTAATGCCCTTCTCAGTAGTTTGATTGTGACTGAGATCAAGTTTTTCTAGCTCTGACAGCTCACTGAAGACATCAGTAGGAATTACTAATATTTTACTGGCTGCTAAATATAATTCCTTAAGGGCAAAGTGGGAGAATTGGAAAAATGAATACTCCTCAGTTGACTGCAGTCATCTTCATCATGTGTCAGGGAGTGAAGAAAACACTTTGGGGCAGGATTGGTGGGTTTACTTTCTACCATGGAGGCTCAGTGCTGCCAGGTTCCTGCATTAAGCCCAAGCCCACTCTGTGGACAGATCTGCTGGGATACTCCTAAAGTGAAGACGCCTGAGTCTTTGCAAACCTTCATAGGCTTCTTTTATAGCTCCATCACTGAGTTGCTTGTTCTTCAGGATTGAGAAGTCTAGTGACAAATATTCCTTCAGGAGACCCAGCTGAATGAAATATATCCCGTTATTCCTAAGCAGTAACTATCTGGCACTAAAGGGGATACCTTCAGGGATATCTGACAGTTTTTTGCCTAAGAACTAAACCAATCTGAAAGCAAGATGAGAAAAGCCAAACCACCACTGTTGTCAGCAAAAGAATAGTTTCAAAACTAGTTGTGTGAAAATTCCTTTCTAATATCCATTTAGCTGTGATAGACATCATTTATTTCTGTTTCACTAGTATGAACATAAGAATGTTACTATTTACTAGTCATCTGTTCTCAATATCTTCTACAAACAAAGTTCTCTAGAGTTATATAATTTTTTTATTTTAAGCTGATTTTCTACTTCTCTTTTTTTTGACTGTATGTGATGCAGATTCTGACACCAGTATCCCTCTCTAATGGTCCTTCAGCATCTGTTTTCTACATTTTCTTTTTTTTTTTTTCAAGAAAGGGAAAATTATTAACCATACTTTGATGTACCCTGATTTCCTCCTTGGGTACTCACATGAATGTGATGTATAACCACACAGAATTTATAGCAATGTGTCTCTAATTACTTATATCCTATGGTATGACTATTACTTGCCTATGACTTTCCACCGTACATCATCAACATGTATAGCTTCATACCTTACAATAATTATTTTTAAACAGCTTACACTGAGAATGCGACTAGACAACTTTTTCTGGAGGGCTCCAGTGCCTGAGCAAGCACATGCTGGAGGGCCAGTCATCACCAAAACAGGCTGGCAATCTGATCATCTCATCTTCCGCATCCCTATAGCATGATTGTTTTCGGTATATTATTCCTTTGCCTTTCACTCCCTTTGCTAGGTTAAGACTTGTTTCTCAGCTCTCTGTCTTTGCTTTTTTGCTCTTTTAATAGCTCTTGGACCATACACCCTTCCTCTTTTTTATAAACTCTTTCTTCCCTTTGCTAGGAAGAATGTTGGTGATCCTTCTGAGATTTCTTTCTGGAGTAACAGTCTGACTCTGGCATGCGAAAACATGCACTCTTGCTTGAGTTGTGACTTAACACTTCTGCCAGTTGGAAGGCACCTTTGCCTGTCCATGCTGGGAGAGAAGGCCTGCTTGGCACTTCGGTGTCAGTAGTGATGCTCCTACCCAAGCAGCATCAAAGACTGGCCTTGATCTCTGCAGGGGACACCACAGAGATGCGTGAGGTGTAGCAACAAACGGAAGATCATTCAGCACCACACAGGCTGTATCCTCACACTCTTACAGATGCAGTCTCACCCACACATTTCAAGACTGTATTAGTGCCATTATGTTTCAAAGGCAAAACTGCATAAACTTCTTATTGAACATATAAACCAATCAGAATGTCTTCACTGCTATTTTTCCTGGTTTGGGGATTTTTCCCGTTCCTCGTACAGTTCTTAAGGAAAAGGCACAAAAACTTCTGGGAAAAAAGTCAGGAATACATAAAACCATAAATCATAAACCATACAGGCTATTAACATCAAAGCCTGTGGACTGAGTTTTTAAATAACATGAATTAAGGAAACTTTTTCTTGTTTCCTTAACAAGATGCCTCTGCTTCTTTTCTAATTTATACCAGCTCTGGGTACCTGGATTCTTTGGTAACAGAGAACATAATCTCATCTTCTGTTATAATGCTTGTTGATTTTGAAGCTATGAAATACATTTGTTATATTTCAACACAGGTCAAAATAACATCACTCTTTAAATTGGAAATTGTATTTAACCCATCTTTTAACATACTATCAAGTAATTTCAGTATCTTTAGATATATGGCACATGAGAATTCCTGTGTCTGGGGACACAGATGGCCAGGAAAGATGAAATAGTAAAACCTTGTCAGACCAAAACAGTTTAGCCATATCTGTTTGAATTTCTGAATTAATAGAAATTAATATTCTCTTTTATAAGTAAGATGAACGTTCATTTTGTTAGCCAGTATAAAAACTAGAAGGATTTTCACTGACTGTTTTCCTTCTTTTAATCTAAGATACACGTTTCTGGTTGTACAGTAATCACCTCATGATTATATCAAAGAGATTTCCTACCACTGTGTTTTCAGAGGTTTTTCATCACCCTGTGTTGATGAGTGGGTCTACTTTATGCATCTAACTCCAGCATTTATTTATTTATTTCTGGTACAGCCATTTACATGGCCACGAAAAAAAAAAATTAAAAAAATCCCATATATTTCCATTTTCAGAGTGCTCTGAATTTTTTCAGCAGTAGTTTCAGTAATAGGACACCTGCAGGAGACGTTAAACTGTCACTGCTGCAACACAGCCCCTGCAGCATCCCACAGTACTGCCACAGCCCCCAACCATGAGAGGGGTCGAAAGCATGAGGTGTGGCATTTGATTCCCTTACCCCTAAACCAGAGATATAACCATAATGCTTGCCATTTTAACCCTTTAGTATCTGTAAACTGTTCTGGAACTACTGACCAGAAGGACTGCTGTCCAGAAGGTCCATGCTAGTGCTTCGACTGCTGAAATACCATGGCACAGATTGTCACTGAATTAACAAAAAAAAGAAATAACAATGTGTTTTTTATAAATTACACATCCCCATTAAAACAAAAAAAAAAATTAAAAATCAACAAAACACAGATTGACAGAAATAATTAGAAAGTAATTGTATCACTGCCTAAACAATTTTGATTTCAGCCAGGTAAGATGACAATCCAGCAGTCATTTCCCTCCTGAATGCTTGAAACAGGAAGGATTGCCTCAAGGCTTTACATTACAATTATTCCATTGTGTATTATTTTTATAATCATTTCCACTCCAACTATGTGCTGACATTTACATATTATAGGTTTCAGCTTGTTCCCAGCTCTGACTGTATTTTGCACTGTAGGCTAAATTCTTCTGTTATTACTGGTGTTATTTTTCTAGCGTGTCTGCCTGAACTGTCCACATAGAAGACACTTTGGTCTTATGATATGCTTTGTTGGGATTAAAACTGGATCAATTAATAATGGTCAGTGACCAGAAGGACGTCTCAGTTAGGTTACATAGTTTCACATGACAGCATAATTCTTCTTAAACAAATCACCTGTCCCTAGAATAACAAAGTTCATGATATAAAAAATACTAGAGAAAATAAACACATTTCATTTTCATAATGGTATCATTCAGTAAACATACTTAAATTACTTGGAATTCTCTATTATCTCTCACACCAGCACAACATTAATCTCTACAGAAGTCCCAAATACGAAAAAGAGAGTGGAAATTGAATTGTCACCCTTTAGCCTATTAGAGACAGACTATCCACTTACTATTCCTCTAGAATGGCTAGAATAGGATACAACTGTGTGGTGGTGGGGTGGCATTTTCACATAAGGTCTGTAAAATGCCACTGATACTTGAGGCATGGGCTGAATGGTACCTATTCTTTGTTTTTACTCAGAGGGGTTTCTGCCAATGTACAGATTCTCATGCAACCATGTCTACAGAAGAATGTATCAAGCTGGAAGTGGACCAAATCTGGAAGTCTCTACAAGGCCTTAACATTGTCAGGGCACATCAGAAATCTGACTTCCAGTCCAGTAGCTCTGAAGGAGCTTAAACATAAGTATTATTTATCATTGAACTCTTCAAGACTTGAAATCTTTTCTTGTAAGATGTCTTCCTCTGAGAACAATATAATTTTAGCCTCTGATGTAAATCTGTTGAGTTTCAGGGAGAGGAGTAAGTGGGCAGGGTAAGGTTTCTGGTGGGCAGTAAGGCTGCCACAGAAATGTTAGTCCAACTCTCAAAAGTCAAGGTGGAAATCTGAAAGCCAGAGATGTCAAAAAAAGCTCATGAGAATGACTGAAGGACTAGGTCTGTCTAGGAACACACTCAAAAGAGTCAGTCTGGTGAGAAATACTTGTGTGACAGGATCACAAATGTGTCATAGATACGGAGTAAAAAAGGTGATAAAAAACATTTTCCCACTTAGCAAGAGCTCAGACAAGATTAAATGGCTGGGAGTTGCAACTGAGGTAGCTTTCAGGGAAAATGCAGTACCCATTGATCTCAGAAGGTAATTAATTATTACAACACCTCATCAACTGTTGCAGCTCATTCAACAGTAACAATCTGATCCTGCTTGGATGTTTTCCTAAAAGGCCTACCATTACAAGATATAATACGGAAGTCCCATTGCCCATGTAATAGAGTAACTCAGAAAAGATGTTCACAATGGTGCTATCATAGAATCATAGAATCATAGAATAGTTAGGGTTGGAAAGGACCTTAAGATCGTCTAGTTCCAACCCCCCTGCCGTGGGCAGGGACACCTTACGCTAAATCATAAACCTGATTGCATGATCCTTGGCTTATGAAGCAATTTCTTGGGAACCTTTACATACTGGTACAGAGGAGAGTTGTGACCTATAACCCCACCTGTGATCTGCTCTGTTTCAGAGATATTACAGTATCACTGTGTCCACTTTCAGTTTTGTTTAGATAATAATGGTTTTCTATTTTTATTAACAATGGTACTTATTTTCACTAACTCTTATTTTACCTAGCAATTATGCATAAAGTTATCTGGGCTTTTATTCTTAAGGTGAGATAATTAATGTGAGCTGAAATTAACCATGAACTGCTTTCTACCCCTAACATCTATGTCTAGGCAAGCAGGACGACTCTGCTTCAGGTTCCAAGCTTTCCCCATGTGTATTTTACAAACCATCAGTAAAAAGTGCTTTGCCGTGGAAAAGTGGCACAGGCTGGTAACATCAATACAGAGACCACCAAGTGGTTGATGGCCCTAAGATGAAATTTTGCCTGTTTGGTTTCTTCACCAAGGCTGATCAGACAACTGAATTAAGCAATAGCACTTGCCTCTGGCTGCTGCCTTAGCAGTGGAGGCAGAGCAGCACTGAGGGTCTTGAGTCACTGCTTCCTGCCAGTACAAAGTAGGAGTGGGTTTGGTATGTGTGGGATGTGGTTTGTCACCTGAGTCACACTCTGAACAAATATTGCTAAAGCAATATATTTTCCTTTTTGCTTGCAGACGCTCCCTCTTGTTGCACCTCGCCAGGCTCAAGACCATGTTCTCTAATAAAAGGTTCTCTTTATTGTATCTTAGTCTGCCTTTATACTGGTAGAGTAGATGTGCCCAAGAGAGCCCATGATTATTCAGCCAACAGTCACAGAAATGCCCAGCACCATACTGTGTAAGTGTTCTTGTCTTCCAAAGCAGGTAAGACACCCTTCCACTTCCAGACTGCCTGGAGGAATGGCTCCTGTCCCCTGCTGTCACGAGGGCTGCGGATCATCTGAGACAATGGAAGTTGGCCTTGGCCAAAATTGTGCCAGGAGCTGCTCTATCTCTATATCTAATTTTATTAGACTATAAACTATGAATTAGGAAAATTAAAAAATCATCTAGGAAAGGAGAAAAGTTGGGGTAATTAATGCTCAGAGAGCTGTTGGTCAGCCTTGCAGGGGTTCTTCTGTAGGCTGCAAATGGAGGAAGGAGGCCAAGGAGGGCAGGGCCACTGACCACCAACCACTACAACTTCATCTTGACAAAGGTTCTACGTCAGGAAGCTTTATCAGAATGGCTCACATAAAGCATATGAGTAACTTCAGTATACGTGGACTGAACTAAACTGCTGAAAAGGGACTCACAGAAAAATTATACTCAGGACTCCTTTTGTCTGGAGCATTGTGTTTTTAGGGAGGCAAGTGGGGTGTTAGACACAGGTTTTACGTTGATCTTCCCCGAAACTTAATTTTTGGCTCAGATTAAAATGCAGTTGAATGAATCAGAGATTAGTCAACATGTGTAGCTTGGTGTTGTCATTTCCAGAGCATTCCTTCTAAAAGCAGCCCTTCAGAAATTTATTTGGACAGCATGCTAAGGTAGCTCATACACTCAAATTTTACATCAAACATTTCATGCTTGCTGGTTGAATCAAAAATTGAAAAAACAGACTGAGCTAAAACTTCTGATTAGATCAATTTTCCTTGTGTAAGCCACCCATTGCATCCAAAATCTGAATAATTTTCCATTAATATTTAGAGCATGTCTATATTAAAAGCATTCACATGAGCAGTCCCAGAATGGGTTAGTAATACCTACTTTACCTTGGCAGCCACTTGTGATACCTAACACACATTCAGCTGTTAACAGTGCTGGTACCACAGTCTCTGCTTCTGGTCACCAAAGAGGTGTGAGAAACCATGAATGATGCTGCCTCATCTCACCAACAAAGCACTCAAAGCATATCCACCAACCAAGCTAATAGCTTTTCCTATTCCTCTGTCACCATTTCCTGTTGTCTTACCATCTGGCAACACAGTTAAGGTACAAGACTTTGTGGTGCCGCTTCTCCAGTGAAAGCAAGACAAAGATGGGCCCAGGAGTCAGAGCAAGTCCTGCTCTAAGGAATGGGAGTATTAAGTAAAACTAATTTCACAGCCCGTTTATTGGCTAGGTAAATTATCTCCATCTCCTCAGACTTGTTCCAAGTGCAGCAATACAGGCACAGTGAAAAGCAAAGCTTTCTGTTTAAAAGTAGTTGCACAGTTTCCACCTTGACTGCCAGAGAGATACCACCACACTGTAACTGGGGAGTGCTGCAAGATTTTCTGAGCTGTGAAAAAAATTCAAGTTTCCAAAAAGGACATGCCTTTCCTATTACTTGTGAGAACTTTCAAGCACAGCAATATAGGTTCTTTAGGTTATATCCCAGTTTGAAGAAGGATAAAGATCCCCAGAAGTCATTTTTCCCTAACTAAGGGGCAATACTCTTTCCACGTTTCTTTTTATGAGCCTTGCTATAGTCACAGTAAGAAGTTCCATTTTCACCAATGTCTTTTTTTTCTTCCAAGCTGCTTCCCCAAGGGACGAATGCTGACAAATCTGATGGTTTCCATCCCCTTGCTATGTTGGTACGTAGCTGCCTTCTTGGCACACTGCTTTTGGACTGTCTGGTGCCAGCTGACGCTTGTCTTATTTGAACCTCTCTCTCCTCCACTTGTAAATCCTCCCTTCTTTCACTTTTCTTCACTGCTGTTGACATCTGCACACTTTCCTCCCTCTCAGTCACATTTCCTGTAATCTTCGATCCTACCTCCCTTAGCCTCCACCCTACATACAAGTTCTGTCAAAATATTGCTCAGATGCTGTTGGGGTTTTGGTTTGCTGTGTTTTGTTCTGGGTCTTTTCACACTACAAAAACATGACTCTTCACTTCTGTCTTACGACAATAAATCCTTTATGTTTTCACAACTTTGGCTCTACATGTTATTACTCTGTCCAGTCTAATGTTGGCTATACGGATGCCAATGCCCTCCAAACAGCTCAGGAGTTCAAAATTCAATCTCAGCCAGTCAAACAGGACAAGTTACCCTCCCCATTGTCTTTGTGGCCAGTTCAGTCTTTCATGTTACTCCATGCAATAAGTTTACATTTCTTACACTTGAAGGTCAGTGTATTGCAGACCAGCTGCAGATTCCTTCAGTCCTTATGCTGTCTCCAAAATTTCTTTTAGTTTCTTACCACAGCACAGTTTTTTTAGCTTGTTTTCCAAGATGTGCTAAAGACTCACAGTAAAATCATGTCTTACCACTTAGTTACAAAGCACAGCCTTCTCCCTGGCTTTCAGAAGGGACCTCTCTGACAGATGCAAGCCTTCGGCTTTGCACATTGTGAATAGTCTCAGGTTGCACAGAAAGGATTTAAGACCAAGGCTGGAACAGAAACCCAAGGCTGCCAGGCGAAGGGACTCCAAAACCCTAGAGGGATCTTCTAACTGAAGTCATCAGATCTACCTCCCCCACTGACCAGTCCTCAGAAAATAAATGTCAGGACTCTGCTTGCTCACTTTCCACTCAGCACTGACTACATCATCCCTGTGGGTCACTCAGGAAAATGAAATCAAATGTAGTTCATGGCAACCTCTCCTGTATCATTCTGTGTCTGCTTTCTGCAGCATAAATGGTGTGTTTTACAGCTTTCTTGCCACAGCTGTCTATTCCAGCCCCAAGTGGTTTATCATTGCACCTATTCTCTCCCATTAGACCGAAGTTTGTATCCAACTGATAAATCTCATAAAAGATTTTCTGGGATTTAACACCTTCTCAGGAGCCAACTAAGGAGAACTCTACTGCTGACAGAAAGACAGACACCCAGTGCAACTATACAGGGACTTTTGAGCAGAGGACCACCTGTATTCCACTTTTGGTTACTCACTCTCCCCTTTTTTCAAGCCAGAGTTGTCTAACCATGCACATCTGTACAAATATAGCAGGCAAAGAGCCCCTGGCAATCTGTTTCAGATCACTCTCTTCTCCTTGTGGTTTTGGCTAGAATGGAGTCTGATGATGGACAAAGTCAGCTTTAGATAGATTTATCAGACAGCCTTGCATGGAAAATATATGCTGTCCATAGGCTTTCAACCAGCCAGATGGACATACATCTGATTTTGTTTTCAGTTCCAAAATTTAAAATAGTTTCAGAGGTCACACCAACGTCTACTGTTCCTTTGTGAAGAAGTCACAGACATGATGGAAGAAAAATAATATTAAGCCTGACTCAATGCTAATATGAAAAAGTACAGAAATGTATCTAAAACCTCAAGATTATTTTAACCGTTTCCCTTCTGGGACCTGTGCATGCATATGCAGTAGGGTGTGATGGGGAGCTGGGAGGAGGATGGGGATGGTAACATGTGAATGAGTGAGTTTACCAGGAGGTACCCGTGGAAAGTCAGCATTTTTCCTATATAGGAAAAGCCCCTGAGAATTAGGTTCACAGTATGGGCAGGTGACTGGTAGCCAGAATGGTGCACAAGCATATACTCATTAGCTGTCTGTGCTGGTATTTGTAAGGGAAGACTGGCCTCAAGAAGTTCAGTTTGTTTCCTGGGGAATGGAAAACTTGCTTCTTTCTTTTATAGAAAAGGCTGTAGTGTGGAGCTCCAGGAATATTTCTGGTGTGTTAATGGAGGAAAGGATTATCCATAGGACGTCTGTGGTATTGTTGCAGTGACTCATAAACCACAAGTCTCCAAACTGCAACTGAAAGCATTGGTATGTTTAGCTTACAGAAGTGACTGCTTTTGTGGCTCCACGTGTGAGATACAGATATTGACACAAGTTCCTACAACCACTTCATCAAAATGATTCAAGTGGCCCATCCTCACTCTTGAAGCCCCTAATGGTTTACTTCCATCCAATCCGTCATCTTCACTTCATCAGATGTGATGTCCTTCCATTGCAGCCAGTCTCCATTGCCCAGTTGCAAACTTTCAAGCAAGTATTTTTATTTTTCTTCTATTTGATCCTCAACCTTGGGAAGAACTTCTGGTAATCATACATAAATTTACATCATTTCCTTTCCCCTTCCTCCTAAAAGCCTACTACCTCTGCTTCAAAGGCAGCTGAAGCATTGGGATTTCTTAGCTTGCTGTATGCTGAGGCCACTACATATCACATTAACAGGTAAGGTCTCCTTATTTGTCTCTTATAGATCTGTTTATATTTTTCCCTTGACAGAACTGCTTTTTTTTTCTCAGTGTATGCTGTGCCTAACATCAGAGGGGCCTGTTCCAGGACCTGACTTTCACACAACATAGAAACACAAATAACTATAAATAAATGTTTGATTGTGCACATGTGAGTGTGAGGAGCACATTCCCCCACATTTCTTGAGTGTAAAGTATATCAGTAGGGCAAAAGACAGTCATTTAAAATTAGTTTAGTTTTGGTTCTGTCTGTCAGATAAAGAAGCTGTCTGGAGTTCAAATTTGTCCCATTTGCCCAGTGTCTGTCAATGTCTCGCCAACAGTAGAATAGAGGATGAAAAATGTTATTTTTCCTCTTTCAGGTGAAACAAAATTGCTCTCCAACAAGTGAGAATCCAGAAATTTAACTCGGCTTCTTCCCGAGAAGGCAGCTCATTAAGCTTCCTGACAGGAGAAAGCAGTCTGTTAAATGTTGCTCAGCAGCGTGCCAGAGCTTCAAAGAGATAGTACGTTTCCTTTTCAAAGGGGCCTTATTCTTAAAGTATGCACTCATAAAAAACGAGGATATAACACAATGAATTTGTATTCTTTAAGAGTTAGCTGGAGCTAAAAAAATGTAAATAAATTCTATCTACTAGACTTTTCTATCAGTTAAATCAGTACACTCACCATTGAGAACATGTGTTTAAAGTTTCTCTATTTATCAGGCAAACAAAGACCAGATATACCTTCTGTGCTGATGCTAGAAAGCAATAATCTCACAAGGGGCTTCCTTCCGCATATCAAGTTCAAAGGGGGGAAAAAAACCTTAACCAAAACAAACATCATGAACACAAAACATAAACTCCAGGTTGACTAATGAATGTGTGCACAGAAACTCATCTGTTAACAATATCATACTAAATCAACTGGTTTAATGCATGTGAAAACATGTAGGAGAGATCACAGACTAGCAGAACTATTTAAATTAGAAAAACTTGTGCTTCAAGCAGACAAGTTTTTGATCTATGATAAAAAAAGAGATTGTACTGGCCATAATATGACTTATTTTGTTATCAGACCTCAGCTCAACTAACACATTAAATCATCTCTCTTGTACCTATTAGACACAGAACAAAATCAGATCCAAGCCTTAGTCCAAATTTTGGGAAACTTAGTTTAAGATACAGACTGCAATTTCACCATTCCTAATTATTTTTCAGGTTTTTCAGGTTTTGGCTTTAGTTTTTACTAACCGTAACAAATAGTTCTGATTTCATGAAAGTCCCTGTCCAAGTCTATTAAGCTTGTCTTTGAGTAGTGATTAAGGACCACTAAACTAATGCACTCTGTCTTCCCTTTCAGCTTTCTGCTCCATCTCATGTACTCTCATTGAGGTTTTTCTTCACTTACTTTATTCTCATCTTCTTTTTACCATGGGAAAAGCTTTATGGATGTCTTACAGAGCTATATTTACCTGTTCAGTGTAACCTTTGTAACGACATCCTGCCATTTCCCTCTAGGCACTGAATGAATCATTATGAGATGTATTAACTCAGCCCTCTCTTTCTCCTCTTTTTCTTGTCTGTCAACTGATCAGTACAAATGGCTCCTACAGAAGTCCACCAAATAATTCCAGGCTGGTTTTTTTTTATTTATTTTTTGCCAAATGTCGAATCATAACCTTGGATGATGCCTACCATAGCAAGGCTGTCCAGGTCATTTCCCATCCAAGAAAAAGAGAAGATTTTGAAGCAGGCCTGCCTGAATTTTCTCAAAGGATGACCACACGAAGTGTTTATGAACTTCACAATCATGGGGTTTACAAATATCTTCCCTTTTTTGGCCATACCTGTTCTGAAAGCTGAACAAAATACCACAGGTATCCAAATGGGTGACTGCAATTGCACCACCAAAGGTGAAACAGCTTCAGCAACTGGAACCACCAGATGCAGTCCACTGATGGGGTTGTGGTCAGTAAGACATTGGTCTTTCAGGAACACCATCCTATATTTCAGCCAAGGTTGAACAGAGAAGTGTACGGGATCTATAGAGATATAGAGCAAATTCCATTTTCACTAATAGCATGAGATATTATGATGTAGGTAGAAGAAGAGTTATTTCAATTATGCCTTTCTTTTAGATCAGACCTTTTATGTTCCTTTTCAACAATATTTTCTAAGAACTACAGTTAGATTTGTAATGGCATACACAGTTATTATTTTATTCAAAGTTTGGGTAAAAACTTCTAGCAGCTTTCCATCACTGTGTCTTTAACCTTACATTGTCTTTCCTGAACAAAACATCAATTTAAATACTGGATCCTGCAGAACCTGTCTCATTTTTTCCCCTTTGGAAGAGTAAATAGTGTGTTACTGCCAAACAAAAGGTGATGAAAAGTCTGTCTGCAGATGGCATTGTAAAAGCTATAAGCTTTGCTTTGTTAGAGACAAGCTCAGTTTGCCAAATCCACCAGCTGCATATAATGAAGTATTGCTGTACCAGTTTTCTTGAACCCGTGTCTTCCAAGGTGGGAAGAATTTATTGATCCTTTCTTGCTATTTCAGTCTGTCTGTTTAGCTTCCAGCTGATGAGAGCACATGTGCTATTTTTCATTAAAAGTACCAGAGGCACATTTCTCTGGACTAGGGAAGCACCACACATCTTTATTCGGTGGTATTCTGCCAAATCACTCCTTCACATTATATCCATTAAGTTCAGGACTTTCAGAGTAACACTGGATTACAGATCATGGCCAATTCTTTGAATGTGATTGATACCACATCTTACTTGTGCAGGCCATATACGATTTCAGTGCTTGTGATCCAAATATTAGGATGTTATTTTTAATGAACCACGTAAGTGTAAAGAACATGAGACACCTGCTGATGATAAGAGAGTCAAAAGGTCATCTGTTTCTTTGGACTATTTTAATAGCCTCTGTCAGTATATCAGACTGAGGTACACTTCTTCTAAACATTCTCAGAAATTGGTTATTTCTGATCCAAATTCAATTTTAAATTAAATATTCTTGTATATATTGGTACTACCTGTTCAGCTTGTTCAGATGGGGAATCTTGAACAACAATCTGAATCACCAGGACAGAAACTTCAGAAAATAAACCAAATAAATATAAGAAATAGCAGTGATGCTGATTACTTTTTTTTTTTTTTGTCTGGAAAATACATTTACAAGGCCTTTTTCTCTTGTATTTCTTATGATTCAGTTCAATGAGACTATTCAGACAATAAGACTATAAATGAGATTGTCTCATTACTGTGAAAGCATTAATGCAAGCACAGTTGTCTTTTAACAATAGCTTTGTAAAACTGCTTTGAGCAGCACACGTTGTCCTACTGCTTAAAGGTAAAGTCATCAAATAAGCAACTGGTTCCACTGTGTCTTGGCTCATGTAGCAGGTCATAAAGAAGAGGAGAAAGAGAACTGGTGCTGCTGCCTCCTTGGATGGAGATCCCACTGGTTTCCTTGCCAATGCCTTGATCCTGTCAGTTACACTACACCACAACTGCATAAAATGATAGGCAATGTCTGGAGCCTTTTCAGCATTACTTGATCCACCACTAGACCCTTGGAAATATGAAGATGTCATTAAAATACATAAATATATATCAATGGAAAATTATCTATAACATCCATCCAACTCTAACAAAAGTATTTGAAGTTCTTTAAATTAATGGTACATGATGAATTGAACATACCCAATACAGGCAGATGGAAAATTAATGAACAGCAATGTGTATGTATTTTAAGGTGGTCTTGAAGTCTCTCCAACATAAAAAGGAATTTCCCAGGAGTGAACTTACTTCTTCTCATTTGTGAATATCATACCCAGGTAATAAATCAGGCACATACTTCCAGCTTGTGATGGTCAGAATTTTAAACAATTCTGACTTCAGCTGATTTTGTTTATTTGTTTCTCTTAGAGAAGTTTGGGTGCAACATTTAAGTGCTCATGAATTTGGGCTTAATTTCTATCTTATGTTCTACATATTCACTTCCAAGAATGGCTGCAGTGCAAAAGTATGACTCCTGTGATAGACGGGTGCTTGTAAATCCCTTGAGCAAGAACATCTATGTCAGAGATACTGATCCAGTAGGAAATCCCATTTTGAATGGTTTTCTTTCTCCTAATGCTTTCCAGTAACAAGCTGCTTTACAGAAGATAAGCAAACAACAGTTAGTATAGAAACCAAGTACACTGTAGAACACTTAACACACAGAAAAGTAGCTATGTATAAGTTTAAAATATTCCTGAAAGGAGTAATTATTTTGGCTGTCATAAACATCATGACTGCCACATCTCAAAAGGCAATTATCATCTTCAGCTGAGTGACTGCTTCACCTTTAACAGACTGTAAGAATCAGAAACTGTTGCCTGGGTTCAAGTGCTCATGTTCTCAGAATAACATCCTACATTTACTTTTCAACTGGAAGGTCATGTCTTCTCTGATTGAAGGAACCTGGTCTCTTACTGTGCCACACAATCTGCTTCAATTTCTGTGCACAAGGCACACCCTTCTTCACATCATTCCAGGCCAAATGCAATAGTTGCTCAGTGGTAAAACTACACAAATTAAACAAACCACAAGAAATGGATTGTGGCGTGGGGAGCATAGAACAGGGGAAAGTAAAGCATGGGCTCAAGTAAATGTTATGTTTGATGAAGTGAGTCATCTAGAAGAAGGTTATATCATGGATCTAACTTCAGGAAGAATAACGGACTGCAGGTCCATGCCCTTATGGAAGTATGATCCTTTTGGTTGCAAGTGTCATAGCTCCTCCATTACCACAAGGTGGTGACGATTCAGGATGATTCATGTTGGCTCCCGAGTTCTACTTTTTCCCCAAAGCTCACTGCTGCTGAAAACCCCTCAGTTCCATTGCTTGAAATTCATTTACATGTATGATTATTAAAATTTATCGAAGTAGCTTTCACTCCTTTGATGAATAATTCTTCCCTAAGCAAGAACAGAGGATAAGGTTTGGTAATGACGGCTTAGACCTTATTCTTCAGAGAGCAAATCTGGGCTTCTTTTCTGCTAATCTCTGAAGAGTATCTGAGGAAACAGACACATAATCCATGAGCATGGGTATGGCAAGTAAAACAGACAATATGTACAGCTGTAAGACCCAAATATTCAGAGAATCATAGAATAGTCAGGGTTGGAAAGGACCTTAAGATCATCTAGTTCCAACCCCCCTGCCATGGGCAGGGACACCTCACACTAAACCATGCCACCCACGGCTCTGTCCAACCTGGCCTTGAACACTGCCAGGGATGGAGCATTCACAACTTCCCTGGGCAACCCATTCCAGTGCCTCACCATTCTCACAGTAAAGAACTTCTTCCTTACATTCAATCTAAACTTCCCCTGTTTAAGTTTTAACTCATTACCCCTTGTCTTACCACTACAGTCCCTAAGGAAGTTGTCTTCCACACAATCAAGGAACCTCCTGGATTGCCTGTTTGACACCATCAGGTGAGACCATAGTTATAAACTGCATTCTAGCTACAACATATTAAATCCATTTAATAGTGTTTTAATTACTTGTCTCACCTTATTCACCCTAAGGGAATGCTTCTGGCCAGCCTGAAAAAGTGTCTGTCAATAGCATCAAATATCGATAACCTCCTTTCTTAGGTAATTTAGAAAAGTCTATCTGCCATTTTTGTCCTGGAGAGTTTCCTTTTCCAATTGTTCCAAGTTGATTCCTGTTTTTGGTTTTAGGGTTATTTCTCAAACCCCCATCTGCTGTACCGAGTTTTGTGGGGGCATCCCCTTACTTTTTCAAGTTTATCTAACATGCTCAGGTATTCATATTAAATTTAGAAAATTACTTGAAATTTCTGGCTACAAAATAGCACAGTTATGCTGAAAGGAGTAATGAATCCAAAATACAAATAGAATGTTCTTTCAACTGTAAGAAAGACACCTGTGGCTTTAGAGGTAATAGTGAATTCTGAGGAAGAAGTTGTGTGCAGCCAAAAACGTTGAGTATCTTTAAACTGTGATGCAATGTACGAGTTTTGCAAATACTTATGTTTGGCTGAAATATTTCCATTTCATTTTAAGATCTGACGCCAATGTCTGGCAATCCGTGGATGTTCCTACAGAAACTGATGTAAAATTAGTGGAGTTAAAGTGAATTTATGGTGGGGCAGCTGAAAAATATAATGTAATCCTTGATGCCTGTGATCTGGATGAAATGATGAAACAAAGACATCCTGTAATTTCAGCCTTGAATGTTGGATTTAAAGTGGACAGTACCATCTAGTGGGCAGAGAAAGAATTAAGAGTACAAATACAGGTAACAAGAACCCTGAGAATCAAAGTATTATATTGAGATTAAGGAAACATGTCAATAAATACCACTTTCAGAGTATAAGATACATAATATTTCATATTAATGTGAAAAATACATTTAAAGGAAGACATTTAGGAAAAAATTAAAAGAATTTGGTATAATTTTTTCACTACCAGTGACATACTTCGGCTAGATATGATTAGTCTATAGCCTCTTTCTCATAATTGTCAAGCCCTATGTTCTAGTCCTTTAACTGCTGGATTTAGACTGTCTCGTAAATCTGCACAGTCTTATTTAACTTTGGTTTAGATACCTTCTTTTTCTTCATGAAAATCTACATCATAGTCCTTATTGCCTTATTGTTATTTTAATGTTGCTCAAGAGGAAGCACACAGATTTCAGTTTTTGAATTTATATTTTGTCTTTTTATTATCTGCTGGCTTAGCTGTTTTAGACTGCCTCACTTCTGGGAAGCTTCACTGCTCCTGGTTATTATAATATGTCAATCTTAAAAAGTACCGAATTCTTATAATATCGACTGCTCTGTACTCTTGGTACTGTAAAATCGGAAGGTAAAATGTTATTTTCAATTCTCCATCTCACTCTTTGTGTGACTTTGTGTAATAAAATGTATAGATTACTCTTCCCTTTTTCTGTCTCTAAAAATTTATGAATCTTTTTGTCTCTTCTGGAAATCAGAATTAAGTTTTATTACAAATTTTTCACAAATTAGTTTCCATTTTCAATTACTTCTGCTTTTCTTCCTTTTTTCCCTTACTTTTTCTTCCTTTTCTTCCCTAAAATACATTTATGCTTACATATACAACTCATTATATAAAAACAACATTCTGCAACAACTAGAGTGCAAGTAACTGATAACTAGTTCTTCACTTGGGACAGTGTCTCACAGGCAAGGATAACCGCAGTACTTTGTGAACATTTCTGTGTGCCAGCTAATATTCTTCTCTGATATTTCATTTATGTTTTGCTGATGGGGAGCCACCAAATCAGTTACCTCAAGAGGACCACACTCTTCTCACAGGATGATTTATAAGTGAAGAGTACGAAGAGTATGGGCTCCCCTTGAGAGCCCACCCCTGTTTGCAGTCAGGCTGAGAGGAACCTGAGAGGACTACGTGCTTCTGGGTATCTTCAGCCAGCCAGCAGTGGATGAGGATGTTTCAGAGGCAAACTTTGTACAGGTTTACTTAAACTTTTGGGGGCTAAATTCTTAGCTCATGTTAATTGTCATCTGTTCATCTCAGACCATTTACAAGGTCTATCTTCCTCTTCCTCCCTCTGCCCTCACACAACTTACACAGTTTTTAATAATGCCTATGTGGAACATTTTCCTGGGGTTTATGGGACTTTTTTTTGAGAGCCATGAAAATGTAGTCAGTTATAAGCAAAAGCACAGAGCAGTGACAAGAGTTAAAATTATTTGGAAGGATGCTACTGCAGAAGTTGCTGAAACAGCTGTGAATATCTGTATTGTTGCTATTAGACAGTATTTGAATCTGGTGGCAATGGCAAGAAGGTAGTAGACAAAGCTTTTCCTATAAAAAGCTTACAATCTATTCAAATCCTTCTGCTTAAATAAAACTCAGATTTAACTTACTGAAAATGCAGAAGTTTAATATACTATAGAATCAATAGGTCATGACTCCCTGTCACCAGGGAACTGTATCGCAGATTTTGAGTAGATTCTACAGGCTTCGACTTTACAGTGCCATTTTTGGAGGGACTAGAAATAAATCAGTAAATAGGAGTCTTAGCCTCAAGGAGTTCTTTACGTAAAAGGTAATACAAGCTCTTAATAGAAGGCCTTTCCAGGTGTCATATAGACATTATGCTACAATATATATTCTGGTCATAACCTGTCATTTACCACCTCATAGTGTATCCAGGACTTTAAAACTACATTCTTCAGCTTTTATTGCTGTGTGTTTGCTTCACGGGAGAGCAAGAGTGACATCCAGTGGTCTATTAACTTAGCTGTACAGATGGACTAAGCCTTCAGTGAAGCAAGATCTCACAGAGGCCTTAAAGACCCAAAATAATACCTATTAAAGCTTAGGTCAAACTGATTGCATGATTTCCCACTGCGTCTTATAATAAATCATTTCCATTTCTCCATACATTTTAATTCAGAATTAGGAAGCAAAGAGTATTAGTAAACAATAGGAGGCTAAAGGAATACTCTGAAAACTAGCTTTTGCTCAGATGAAGTAATAAGGTTACTCCCAAAATTCAATAGCTTCCCTAGGGTGGAGGGATGTTCAAGCCAGAACCATCACTGATAAATGGAATCTATGGATGTACCACTTGTATTTGTAGGGTTTCCCTTCCCCAGCTTTGCAACAGAAAAACAGAAAAAAAAAATCACTATTTTCTTTGTTTCCTTCATTTTCCTCCTGATTTGGGGTATTTCAATATCAGGAAAGGTATTATATAGTCATATGAAGAGGGAAGTATTATTTCATCTTAAATCCCTTAATTCTTCCAAACAATATTCAGCAAGCTGCTAGAACTGGGGCACTTTACTGGCCAGAGATATGTAGTGAATATGTTTTTGAAACTCATGGCAGCATATTTTCAACATTTGATTTTGGGAACAGAAGTAAGCATCAAGTTTCTCCTGATGTTTCTTGCCTTCCAGCCCTGTGTATGTCTCAGGGATAGCCTGCAGCACCCCTAAGGCTGTTCAAGCATATATTATGGCATAAACAAATGCTGGGGTGTTGTATGCTCTGCAGGGCATCTTCCAGCTGTATGTCAGGCTGCCTTTGGGAGTGTGCTCACTGTAGGTCTTGATGATCCACAGAAGGCAGACTAGGTATCATGCAGGAGAGGTAGGTTTCTCAGTATTAAGGAACTTTCAAAAATTAGACTTATGCCTAAAATGTTGGGGTTATATGAGAGCCTGCCTTTCACTGAAATTTAATATAGTCCCACTGAAACATTACAACAACTAAAAGTACTACTATTACCTTCCCTTTAGGGGAAAAAAAATAAAGGTGCCTTTTAAATCTTAAACTGGCTTTGAAAAATTTACAGTGATGCCACAATAGAATTCTTTGTTAATAAACAAAAAACAGCTTTGCAAATAAGTTATAAGTTAATAATAAGTTATAATAAGTTAATTACTGGAGAAAAATGGGGAAAAAATTTTGAAATATATTTGTTCATTCGAATATTTCTATTTATGTCCTCAGTTCTGTAATTTCAGGATAAGAATTTCTATAACAAGTGGATTGACTACAATTTTTTTAGCAGTTAATTAATTCATGAAAATTTGATGGTACATTCATTCAGTAATAATCCGGACTGAATTCACTTTTTCAAAATGTCTTTTGGGGTCATCTGATATTGTGATACACCTTCTGATGGCAATAAAAAGCAATTTCAATGAGGTCTGTAAAACCAAACCTCCAATAAAAGTGATATTGCATACACCTTCATGTACTATTTCTGTCTGATACTGGCAATGCCAAAAGAGTTATGATGCAGATCAACAAAATTACCTGTGTCCAAACTGTCTGGTGATATCCCAAGCCTTGATTTAGGCAGGTAAGACCCCAATAAAGTGAAGATGGCTCAGAAAGTGAAGTAGCATCTTTTAATAGACCAGCTGATGCCATTAGAAGTAGTACATGAGCCTCAGAACCCATGACTTCATACTGAACTCAATGTAAAGATGAAAGCATCCTACAGATGCAGAAAACCCCATGGGCTAAGTGAGGATATGCCTGCACTCATAGAAGTTCAGGCATATTATTTGTGCTTCTTCTCTGTGAGAAGGTGTTAGCTGGGGTTGACAGGAGGTGCTGGTCTCAAGATGATGATTTTGAGCACTGACCTTGATCTCTATTTGACACACAAAGTCAAGGGGGAGGAAGGAGTACACCTCCTTCTTTTGCAGTGACTCACTGGTTAGCTCTCTTGTCCAGCAGGAGGAAGACCTGGGCTACATTTCTCTTTGGTCCCTGTGGAGACCTGAAGGTTCATCCCAAAGACCCCAGGTGGATGCTCTAGCAAATGTGATATTCTGAGTTACAGAGGAGAGTCAATGCTCCCATCCCTGCTCTCACAAATGTCTTGAGTATTTTCCATATAGTGTTCAACAGAGCTTGTGCAGGAGTCAAGCCACCCCCATCCTTGTCCCCAAGCCATAGACTTACGCTTTCTCTGCCCTAATAATTACTTAATTATTGCCGCATGAAAAAGTTTCAACAGATGGTGCGGAGCTGAATAAATTCTATTCCTGCAGGCCAAGGATTCAAGAAAATTTGGACCCCACACCCCAGTAAGCCCTCTAGCAGCTGAGCCAGTGGATCTGGCAACAAGCCTTGAGCCTTTTACCAGATGATGTATTTTGTGGCTATTCTCTGTAAGTGCCTATCAAGACTGTAGATGAAGGGGCACACGCATCTGGGCAGCAGCTGAGCAAGCATTTTATGGGTATAAGTTTTAGATCCACATACCAGTGAGGTGGTTCATAGGTACCTCTGTCCTTTATTGCTCTAAGTGGAAACTAGATCTAAACAGTGGGCATATTTATGGCTTAAATCCAATTGGTAATATTTAGGATAATGCTTTTTTATGAATGAATAGGAAAGGCTTGCCTCATACCTGATTCTGTCACTACTTTGTTTCCCCCATATTCCCCGTTGCTATCCCCACAGTTTTGGCCCTAGCTGCTCACAGCCTTGTGGCTCCTTCACAAGTCCTGTGTTTACAGCAATATTATAGTATCTGAACAAAGCAGGAAGTCAATCAATCAATTTTAAACCAAGAGGCCATTATGATCAGCTGCTTTGACAAGTTATACAAAACATGTTAAGAGAGGGGCATGTCATGTAGCACAGATCAGTCCTCTCCAGCAACACAGGAATATCTCAGGAGGATCTGACTGGCCAAACAAGGCTGTGGGAGGGCATCCCAAGCTACCAGAATAATACCATGTGGCAGCTCAAACAGCAACATTTATTTCAGGACTGGCTTAAACATCACAGATAGATATCCAAAAGGAATTTCCAGGCATGAAAATGAAAGGTGTCTTACATGCAATGTTAGCAACCATATAAAAAAAGATTGAGGGCCCACTGTACAGCTTAAATATGTTTAAATTGGGCTGTGATCTGGGGAACAACAGTAGAGAAGTATTTGATATGAATTCTTGTTGGAAAACCCAGCACCATATTCTGTCTCTGTTGGTGCCATCAAAGTTACACAAGCTATGAGTGAAATCAACTCAGCATCATCTGGAAAGCACTGTGCAACAGCTAGGGACTGAATTTATATAAGTCGTCCAAGGGAAAAGCAGCTTATTTTTAGCTGACCGTGCATAGCAAACAGGCCTAGAAACTGAGACTGAAATATGACAAAACAGCATTATCCCAGGAAGAGAAATGCAGTTAACTAAAACCAAACAAACACACAGTGAATAATGAGAAAAAAATCAGGACTGACTATACAGAGCAGGAAGTCTTGCTATGTTCAAAGGAAGGGTTTAAAATAAAATCTATTAAAATGAGCTTTGTATGTTGTGCTTGTATTTTTACAGATCATTGAAGAGGCATTTGCAGTGGCTTCACTCCACATCACTGTGAGATTTTTACCTCAAGTAGGATTACTTTTTGTTTCTGCTCCAGTCCATTTTATCTCTGACTCCTTACACATCCACTAACTGCCTCGCTAAGGCTGAAGGTCTGGAATACTATGAAATCAGTTGCAAGCTCTGCGCTTGGGCTTACAGAGGACAATTCTATCTTGTGGCAGTTAGAAAAGTGTAGGGTGTTATTTTTTCCGCTGATTTGTTGAAAACAAAACCTTTCAGTCCATGACATGAAAATGCAGTGTCAAAGTTAGTGTCCCCCCACCTCTGTAGCAGATGTGTATCTGGATCTTCTGGCATGCTTTGCTGAAGCCTGTCCCAGAACTGAAATACACGGGGTGGGATGTTTGGCTCCATCAGAGACTTTGCAAATGCCACTTCGACAAGGGGTGAGGAGTGTCACACTTAGCAGACAACAAGCAGTTTGCTGAAGTGGGCAGGAGGAGCAGCCTCAGGTTCTTTATCCCGACATGTGCTGCTTCACAAGCTTTTGCCTGCTAGATGCTCAACTCATCTCTACCCAAAACCTCCTTCCATGGGAAGAAATTAATGAAGAAATAAGAAACAAAGCTTTCAGGTTCAAACACTTCTGTTAATAAGAATCTCAGTTTTAGTTGCTGCTGTTTCTGTGCAAAGCATCCTTTCCAAATAACCATTATCTAATTAAAGATAAACCATTCAGATGTGCTTGTATAATGAAATAAAACATAAGAGACACTTTAGACTCAATAAACCTCTAATAATAACAACAGCAGTTATTGAGGAACTTAAGAAACTTAAGAATCGTTGAAAGTTTTCCAGAGGAAAAAAATTCGGTAGGGTCAGCCTGAAATATTTAAACTCTAAAGCAATCATCCAAAACATGCTTTTCATGCTGTAGATATTGTTGGCACATCTTTCCACATCCTGCTTAGAGCTACCTGTGTAAGGCATGCATTAATTAGCTAGAGACACACAGGCAGTGAAATATATGTATGAATTTTATGTAAATTGTCTATAGCATACAGCTTGACTCTTGTGTCTTTGATCTGCTGATAATCTCCAAGTGTGGATTTCAGCAGGCCAAATAGTTTTTATGTCTGCTGGGAGTACTTTTGGCAAGTTTTCCATCAGTGGGAAGTGAGCTGGAAAACTCTGGTGAAACTTCAAAGCAACAGCTTAAGGTGATCTTTCATTTCATGAATTTCAGTCTGTCTCTGCTGTTTAAAAACATACTGATTTTTTTCTCCCTAGAACACTTTTAAAAACTGAATGAGTTTATGAAAATCATACACAAGATTATGAGAGAGATCCTTTCACTTTAGAATACACAGGGCACTTCGCAAGCTATGAAGATACTAAGGGAAGTATTGAAGCCTCAAATGCTGTCTATTACTAGTGCATTGCTTTGTACAAATAAATAGACTTTAAATTCTTTTACACTTCAGAGTAGCATTTGCTGGGGCAGGAGGTGCATTGTTCATTTGTTTGACTGATTTCTGCTTTAATTTTTCTCCCCATTTTGTTATAATCATCCCACATCCTGTGGTAGTGGATTTCTGAGCTCTAGTAATGCCCTCATGTACACCTCACACGGTACAATAAATTAGGGACAATGTGAAGTCTGTTGTGACTCATTCTAGGAAAGGAGGCAACATAGCTAAAAATATGAAGAGCACAAAAGCAATCTCTTCCAGGGCTTAAATTGTAAGGTAAGGCAAGACACAAGCATATTTAATTAGGGAGAGAATGAAAAGAAGTCTCAGTAGCAATCACCTCAAAAATATCTTAAAAAGTCACCTGGACTCAGAGATGAATGATGTGTGGAGTCCATTTAACTGTGCCTTCTCCTGGAGCAATTTATCCAGTTATTAATTGTCCAGTCATTAACTGGGTTTGTGCAAAGAGCCAAGTGAGGCCGTGATATATTTAACTTTCTGAACATTATTTGTAATTGCATTTCTCTCACTCTTGGTGTAATCATTATTCTTAAAAGAGCCTGTTTCGTTCTCAGAAGTAAATGTCACTTCACAGCAAAAATGCTACTGAAAGTCACAGAAAAGAAGACTGCATTTACATAATTGTTGCTCCAATTCTTGGCTAAACACCTAGAAAGCAACACAACAGGATCTGAACTAACTGGTTGCCATAATGCATAATCCTATTCCAAGATAAAGTAGAAACCAAACAACCTCTAATAGTGACCAGTTAGAAAAGGAAACTAAATCAACGCGAACAGTTCAAATGTTTGTTCACTTGATGACAGTAATCTTGAAGAAAAAAACAGTGAGATGATGCAGCTCCGAGAGATCATTTATTTTTTCAGTGTGCTGGAAAAACATAGAATCCACTGACCTGGAACAGCAGCAAGATCAAAAAAAAAACCCCAACTCCAATGACAGTGCCCCTGGCAGCGGCTAAAAGCTGATGTTTCAGTGAAGGGGGAGGCCAGGAGGCAGCACACACCAGTGAGCTTGCCAGAGCCACAGCACCACCGGCAACAGGGATGGATTTCAGCTTCATCTCAGATGTTACCTTGCTGTACAGCTGCTTCTGCCGTATGGTACAGCATGATTTGTCTAACCCGCATTGGGTTGTGTGTCCTGATTCTGCCTAAAGCCTAAAGCAGACAGAGTAAGGATATGCCCAGAGATCTGGTTACCTTCTTCTCACTTCATAAAAGAATGCATCAAAGCAGTAAGAAAGCAGGGAGAGAGGCAAGGCAGGTTAATCATTCCCTGGTTAAAAGAAGCACTGTCAACAAAGAAAGGGAGGAATCAAGTCAGGCCCTCAACGCAGAATCTGCTTCTGCACCCTCCAAGTGAAGAAGAATAGAGTGGGCACCCCACAGATAACACATCTGTAATTATCTTGTGAAACAGAAAAAAATCTCCAAATCACTCAACATAGGAATAGGCCCAAGTGTTATTCCTCAGGTCTACAGTACCATCACAGATAGCTCCATTGAACTGGCAGCAACACCAAGGAAGCAAAGCACTCCAGACACCACTGGACAGAGAAATGGGCCTGGAAAATGGCTGTGGCTGGGGGTGTTCAGTAACCCAGACTCATTAACTTGGGTAAGAACTGACACAAAAGTCAGCCCTTGAACATGAGCTATGCCTGGAAAAGGATGGAATCAGTCCCTATCTTTACATTGTTCCACTACAATGATCATACTGTAAATGCTGAACTCATTCCCAGTCCCCAAGGCAAAGCACGTTGCCACGTTCTCACGGATGGGAAGAATATGAAGCTGACCAGATGTAGACAGATACGTTGGCTGTGTATTAGGGATTGGGACTAAATGTGGATCACTGTATTTCCTCAGGGGATGCGCCTTCCCCATTAAGGAACTACATTTCAGAATTGGTTCAGATGTAGCACAGAGCAGAGGAAATTAGCATCTATTTCCAGTACCAAAATGAATGCTCCCTAAAGATCAATCTGTTCTTTTGATAAATGTTTATCAGTAATGCTCCCACCATTTGAGGTTGACATAGGCAGGGACATCCCACAAAACAATGCTGAAAATTAGTCCAGTTTGGTTAGAACCAAATTCAAATGCTAATTCACTCCAAAACCTGCACTAACAACTAGAAAAAAAAAAACACCCTGTATTCTCTCTCTTCTTCCACGGCCTAGGATGAAGACATTAATAAGGTCTCATGGGAAGCTGTGGAGCATCAGGACTAGGACCAGGAGCCATCACCTTGTTGGTTCAACAGGGACTCCACTGTAGAAACTGCTTTCACTCCACTGACATTGTAAAGACAAACCATCTTAGGTTTGCGCAAGAAATGCTGTAATTAAGGGTGGGCCAGATTTATTAATCTCTTTACTGCTTAACCAGGAATGCCAAATAGGTGAGTTTGTTCTTACATATCTGAAACAATGCAGTTTTTCTTATGAAAATAGATGTTATGCCTCCACTGCAAAAATAAAACAATCACAGTGTCACATTAGTTTAAAAATTTTATGATACATTAATGTTGCTCTGAACTTCAGGTCCTTTTAAAAGTGGCTTGGAGAAAAAAGCAGCTTCCAGAGTGCTTCACTGACACATTAAGTTATGCATTCTAAGTCCTAGAGGTGAAACGTTTTTAGCATTTACGGGAGCTCTGGGCTTCCAGTCCTTGTGCTGAGCCAGCTATTAATACATGACAGAAAGCATCTGTGATCTTCTGCTTGCAGGGTTCAAGCCCCAAAGCATACAGAAAGCCTGTGCATAATCCTTCGCTCACACGGCTGAATGACCGCACCACATACAAGTCAATGTGATGTATACGCTCTGAAGTGACAGGTTCAAAATATAATGTACTCTGCAAATGATTTGATCTTAATTAGAAGAACAAGGGTCTTTTACATGACAATTTTCTTTTAGAAAAAGGCATAGGGCATGGAGAGATATTAATGTCAGCATCAGTCCTCATAAAACACAGAGAGAAGATCTATTTTAAGGCTTGTGGATACGAAGTACACATTAAAAATGAGATTATGCTGCTGCTAATGGGAAAATGATTGCCATTCTAACTTCCCACTAAACCAGACTGGGGTGTTATTATGAACATAATAGCTCTTTACAGAGAGAATAACAGCCCACTCTTCTGTTGGAAAATGCCTCACCCATTTCTTTGATGTCCAGGCTTCTGTTTTAGTCTCTGTGTGAGCACACGGGCCAAGTACATGGGTGCAGGACCAGGCCCAAGCAGTTGGCCAAAAATCAGCCAGTAACAGACCTTTCTGAATCATATATATAGCCTTTGTCACACAAATGTGACTGGGTTGGGGTTGGGGTACTCTGCACTGGGTTGGGGTATTTTTGCTGGAAGACTGGATCAAAGCTGTCTAGCTAGAAAGAAATTTCATTCACTTCAGTCAGCATGGAAATACGTCGGGTTTAGACTTGAATTCTGAAGACAGCATATTTTCACAACTTTGGTCTTCCTTGAGTAATATGATTACTCTTTTTTACCTGTTACGGCATCAGTGCCTGCTATCTAGCAGCTTTTCCCTGTTAGTGCAGTTTCTGCAATTCAGATGTCAAGCTGATAACCAGAGTAATTATGTAAGTGTTGTCTACGGGAATTCTGACTGAAAGAAAACAGGGGAAAGAAAAAAAGTGTTATGATAATACCTGGCAAAACTATACATAAGTAGAGAAGTGTGTGTCCCTTTGCCAGCATGTCTTGGAGCACTGCATGGGAGAACAGGTTGTGTTCTCCAATGCTTTGCAACAAGGAAAGCTTTGGGAAGACCTGCAGCGCAGCCTGTGAAGTGGCTCATCACACTCCTGCCATGGGGATGCATCCCTGCAGTGTCTTTTGCTTTTCTCAGGCAGCTGCGAGTCAGGGTGGATTTTTTTCTGTAGGAGATCTCTGTATGAGGGAGTTGTGACTGCACGTCTGACGCACTGAAAAGCTTATCATGCTCATCTCCCTGAAGGCACAGCATGGCAATACAGATGTGAGACCCCATGATCTGGAGAATGACCAGCAATGGTCATTCCTTGCATTACAGGGGTGCTGACCCTGATTTTCCCAAATGTAGGTAACTCAGCTGCATAACTGTAGGGGGTGGGGGGCAAACTCAGACACAGTCTTCCCCGAAAACAAACAGCTAATACACACAGCCATCACATGCTCAGTTAAGTATACTCCACAAACTGCAGCGCAACTGGAGGGGGATGGGGATGCAATCTAGTTAGCTCACCTAGAAAATCTGTGCCTGTTCTCACATGCTCAAAATACATAGTCTGAAAGACAAAGCAGTACATTTGGGAACAGACCACAACAGCAATTTCCTTTACTGGCTTGATTTAACAATAGTGGAGAGCAGGCATTCATATCCCAGGTCCTGTTGAGAACTGCGGTAAATTTTATCATGTTTGGACTAAATTCTCTAATGTGTAGTCATTTTAACTCACTTGCTATGGAAAGAGCCCTTGACTTGACTCCTCGCCTCCACAAAAACACAACACATTTGTTTATGTCATTTGCACCCATTCCAATTCACCTCATTGCAAAAAGCAGAGCCTTTAGGTTGGGAAGCTATAGAAACTGCACTAAAAAAGTCACTGAGACAATTCAAAACCTACTGGAATTAAAACAAGAAAAACATATAATTTGGACTCAGAGTGACCAGAGTGAAAACTGGGGTGCTGCCAGCCGCGTGTTCTGTATGGCCTCTGTGTGAGTCAGAGGTCATGACACTTTGAGAGAAAAATGCACATCAATTCCAACAGCACATTAGAACATTTTAACATCCACAGCTATACACTGCAATGGTCTGCAACGTGTCCTAGTCACAATTCACAAGTCCAGTGCTGCTTGGATATTTTAGTCTTGCAAATGCATTTTTCTCCAAATGGGTTGCTCAGCAGTAATGATTATTCAGAGAAAAGTGGCAGACAGGGTCAGGCAGCAGCAGAATGAAAAGTGAAAACTTGAAAGATGCTAGATGAATATTTATGCAGAGCAATCTTCACTCTCGCATTATGGTGCATAATGGGATCAGCAAAGCTAACGAAATTCACACTGCATGAACTTCCTCTGTGAGAACTTAAGTTTAATCTGCATGTAAGACTGACAACCTGTGAACAGAGAGAAAAAGTTCAATGGCATGTAAAAATT
This sequence comes from Pezoporus occidentalis, assembly GCF_034315485.1. Lineage (NCBI taxonomy): Eukaryota > Metazoa > Chordata > Aves > Psittaciformes > Psittacidae > Pezoporus > Pezoporus occidentalis. The sequence goes on along the minus strand of NW_026912907.1, from coordinate 1,024,167 downwards.
TCGCTGAAATAATGTTTCTGACTATATCGATATTCTGGCAATGACAGAATAAACAGCTTTTATTTTTTTCCAAGCAAATTTTAAATCCACAGGCCACTTTTTTTAAATGGCATCCAAACATTGTTGCAACAGACTCCGTTCTTTTGTTTCACTGCCGATTTGGTATGTCCTACTGGCAACTGAAAAGCATCCATGGGAATCAAGTAATGAGGACAAGGATTTCGGAACAGCCTGACAATAACCGTCACATGGGTTGGTGACGACAAAGAGCAGGCAGGCAAATTTCTGCCCTGATACTGCAAGATTTGTCAGGGAACACTTTTCATTGTACAGCGAGTGGCTGTTGGATGACTTTGGAGGCGCTGTCTTATTTTGCAAGATTTTCTTCTCAAGGTGTACAATACTCTCTCGATGTGTGTGGATGCCGAAATCCATTCCTGCGCTGTAGGCTCACCACAAGGCCTGCAGATCAGTTTACTCTTTTTGGGGAGCTGCAGATTTACTGCACAGACAGGTCTGCATTTCATCTGCTCTTTGTATTTTATATGAGCAAGTCACTACAAAGCCCAAGAATCTATTACGATCCATCATTATGCACAAACCCCCAAAGAACTGATCACCTGTGGCAAAATACCTGTGTATTTAGACAGATGTCTAAACTCTTTATACTTACAGAAGGGTCTTAATAACTTACTTAGCAAGAAGGTTTTTTTCCTTGACATTTCTACAGTATACTGATATTGCCACCGCTTTAAGTAAATTTAAATATTAGAACAGTTTTCCTTACTGCACTTTACCCTTCCTTTCACTAACCCAGGGGCCCTCCTTCATCCCTGTACTCCAGTGAATGCTTCAACATGTCTAATCCTTCAAGAATATACGAAAACACTGTATTGAATCTGGACCTCTATGAAAAATTGGAAACAATGCAATTCCAGCTACCTATGAGCCCTCAAAAATACTCAATGTTGGTATTATCTACGTTTGTACCTCATCTTGCTTCTCCAGAACCTACATATTCAGTAGTTACCGATGTGCCAGAAGCACCTCAGTTAGAAATAACCAGCTACCTTATGCGTGACTTTGAGAATATACAAAATAAAACTTCAGGAGACGCAGAATTCAGCCCGTACTAGTACTCCTAACTTCCCCTCCTGCCGCTATACATTTCAAGAGGCTGTGCTCCGCCTGTGCGCAGGGGTAAAGGGAGCAACCATTTCACATGCAGCACCAGCACAGGGCCATCCTTTCCAGCGTTTCAAGGCAGGGGAAAGAAAAGCTGTGAAGACAGGGGATGGAGCGGTCCGCAGAGCCATCCTCGGCTGCAGCAGCCATTGATATTAAAGCATTATTTTAACACGACACTTTGCCCTCCCCCGGGAAGGAGCGCGGCAGTGGGTGCTTCCCAGGACCCTGCCGCCCGCTCGCGCTTTAGCCGACAAGCAGCTCAATGCTGCCGACCGGCCGCCTCGACCGTGTGAGCGCGCTCTGCGCGGCTCTGCGCGGCTCTGCGCGGCTCTGCGCGGCTCTGCGCGGCTCTGCGCGGCTCTGCGCGGCTCTGCGCGGCTGCCTGCGCCTCCACCCGCCTCTCTTTGCTCACGCTAAAAATAGACGGGAGAGCCTGACAACTGCCTTCTGATTGGCTGTCGCTGAGGCGCCGCCAGCCTATGGGAGCGCGGGGCGCAGCGGGGCGCCCAGACCGACGGCCGCTTCGGTAGGGGCGTACCTGGCAAGCCTGAGCCGAGCGGAGCGGAGGCGAGCCGGTGTGGGCGGACTGGCGGCTGTGGGCGTACGTGTGGGGGGCCACTGAGAGGGGCGAGGCCCCGCCCTGCGCCGGGCCATGGCCGGTGGGGTGCCGCGGCTTTGGGACCCGCAGTTTGCTTTCCGTACTGGTCGTGCTTTTCCCCTCTGTGAAGCCTAAAGCCTCAGGATTAGCGAGGCCAGTGATGCTGCCCTGCCCGCGCTGTAAACAGCCCCACCTCCCGCCTGCACCCCGGTAGTCGCCGACTGCTCGGCCTGTGGGGGCCGCTGCCTTCCCGCGCCGCCGCCGCGGCTGCCGCCCTCCCGCGCCGGCAGGGAGCACTCGTGGCTGTGGCGGAGCGGCGGGCAGGGCCCGGTGCCCGCGGTAGCGGCCCGCTCGTGGCGGTGGGACGGGGCTCGTGGCGGCGGGACGGGGCTCGGGTCCGCGGGAGCAACGTGTCTCCGGGGGACTGCTTTCTTCCATGGGGCTTAGGGCACGGGGTCGGTGGCACTCAGCCCGCTCTGTCAGGTTTAGTCAACGCGTCTTTCCTCACTGAAGTAACAAAGGCCGTTTGCTGCAAATTTAATCCCTTTACGGGAACCTGGTATCAAGCTGATTTTATGTATTTTGTAAAGACATTTCGTGGACTTCTGTGTATCAAGTAGTACCTGAGGTGACAAATTCTTAAAGCAAGGAAACAGCAGCTGAAAGGACCAAAATGGAGTAGAAGTATTTTGTTTGTTTTGTTTGGGGTTTTGTGTGTGTTTTGTTTGTTTGTTCGTTTGTTTTGTTTTGGGGTTTTTGGTTTTGTTTTTTTTTCATGGAATTATCAAGAAAGAGTGGTAAAACAGTTGCAATGGAGAATTAGCAAATGCCCTCAAACCTAATTTCAGACGTATCCAAGTGCACAATAAATACATCAAACCAGTAGTTTCACTGGAAAACCACCAATTTTACATATAAATATAGTTATATAAACAGTTTGAGACCTGCTGTATAGCCATATTAAAAAAAAAGCTTGATATCTGCTAGTGCTTTATAGCCACAAAAAATGCATTTAGGGAACTTAGAAGGCAGAAGCAGGAGCTGATTAGCAGGATGCTGTGTCCTAATGTATTCAAGCACTGGATAACACTTCTGGAACTGTTAAAAGATCTCACAGTCTCAAGGAGTGGTTTGACTCCTTTATATCTCTTTTCCAGAACCTATTTTTCTCATGAGTGCCACACAGACTGAGCATCACAGAGGTGCGAGTCCAAGTGTAGTGTAGGTAAGAACTGTAAAGATGGGAAGTGAAAGAAGACTCTTCCAAAGAAATTTGTATCTTCTGATTTTCACTGAGCCTGTGCCTTGGTTCACACTGATAGAAGGGAGCAAGCAGTTATGTGTTCTGATCCACCCAAAGATAAATGCTTTGAAGCTTCTAAAAATCAGTATTTTCTATTGATCATGCATTAAGCACAGGTAGCGTTTGGTTCATGAGCATTATCTTGCCCATAAGAGCTGTCAGTGTCGACTTGTAATTTGCATACTAATTGGTTGCAGTCTTCAGCAGTAGAAAAGCTAACTGTCCACAATTCAAAGGATTTCTTAATTATAAAAGGAAAGTACTTCATGGCAAAGAGTGTAGCCAATAATTATGTACTGCCAAGTGCCAAAACACATGCAAAATGAGTGTTAACTTCTGGGAACAGAAGGAAGCTGATTTCTTGTGTAGCAGTTTGAGGCTTCTAGCATGAAAAAGAAAATCATTGTTCACATATTCTTCTAATGTAACAGCATTTTCTGTGTGGTGATGGCATTCAGGAAAAATAGCATAATAACTCTGGCACAGTTAATTCAGAGGTGGTGCAAGTTATATACAGAGGGGCCATTCTCCACATGGGTTCTAAGCACTTGAGAGCTTGTATCACCCCTTGCAGCTGGTGGAACTTGTCCAGTGTGCACACAGTCGTCCTTCCTGTCTCTGGGCAGCAGCAGAAATTCTGTGGTTTTTAACCAGTCCCACCATCTGATCATAGCCTAATCCTGTCCTGTGTCATTACCTCACAAAGCTAGAATGGAGGGGTTAAGGCTTTTTAGAAAGGTAAATGTGTTTCTCTTGGATTTAACTGAAGGATTTCTCATGCAAGTTATAATTGTGAAACTTCTTTAGGTTTAGCCTTTCACTGTATAAGAGAGTCCAGCTGTTTTGGGTTCTGCTGTGTGCAGCTGCAGATACTTCCAAAGCTTAGGAAAGTGTAATAGCTTGGAGATGTGTCTAAATAAGTTTACACTACACTGTCTTTTAATATGGCATCTGCACACCTTCAATACCACTGCTTGAGCATTTATAACCACACTAGAGATACCTTTCTAGATTAGTCCTTCAACAAGAACATCTTCAGCTTTTATTATTTTTTATGCATTGATTAGTAAACTTTTAACTGCTTTATTTGCAGATTAATCCCACCTATATTTTTAGTTTTTCTTCTTAATGTGTCACACATTTTATTTTCACCTTATTTCTTGTCATTTCATGTATAGCTTCAGTCTGTTAGAACTTTTGAACAGACAGATCACGGTGGTATGTCTTGCTGCACGTGCTCTGTTATGTAAATGCTATGTTGATTAAGGTACATAGTTCTTACGAGCATCTGTCCAGGGATGCATATGTAATTTATTTCCCTAAAATGTTTTATATAGTCCTTTTCTAAGGCACCTATATTATATGTTCTTTACCTTTCTGCACAGCCAGTGCCTCTGGGCTGCTTTTCTGAGGGCTTTAATTATTGTGCTGTCTGGAAGACAATTGCATAATTAAGTGGTTTTCATTTTCATTCTGAATTTGGTAATCATAACTAAAATGCTGAGAAGTACATCAGCTGCAGTATGAAGAAACTCAATCATTAAAAGAAAATGCACCTCGAAGAGAAATGTGTTTGAGAAGATTCTACTAATAACCAATAATTGAAATGAAAATTAGAAAGAAATAGGGAGAATTGAGCTTGCTGAACTCCTTCAATCTGTTGCTGTAAATGACGAACTTTGTGTTGCTTTGATGAGCACAGAAATGTGACGCTCTGAGGAAAATTTATGAGTATAATTGTAGTAGTTAAACATTACCCCGCGTATTAGAGTGCTGAAAGGACAGATGTTTTATTGTTTTGTAATTTTCCATGTTTAATATTTTAATGATAGATTCTTCATTTGCTCTCCCTAGTTCCTGGAGTGCCCCAATTACATGTGGGTTTGTATACATATATACTATTCATTTTTTATTGAAACAGATGGCATATCTACTCTTTCAAGGCTTAGGCATAGGAGGTACAATAGGATTAAAATTATTTTGAAACAAGAAGACATCTTTCTCCTATCCTATTTCCCATACACCTGTTAGTTTTTCAAGCAACCAATGACAGTAAACACTCAGAATCAGACATTTGTGGTGTTCTGAAAACCCTGCCCTGTTCTTTGGTGTTCAGTTCCTATGACTACCTGTTTTCAAAACCAGATGTCTAAAAGTTAGCTGCTGAGCTCTGCTGGGCTCAACACTAATACTCCTACCAATGACAAAGGGAGCAGATTAGGCATTTTTTGCCAGCTCTCTTAGAAGACCTCTCGCCTAAGTCCACCAGAGTCACCCGAGGCTCATTGCTTTTAAAAATCAGGTAGTTTCTTAAGGTGTATAAACGAGTTCAGAAACCTGATTTTCAGGTCTTCATTGTAAAAACATTAGACAAACTTAATTTCTGCATAAATACTACAAAGTCAAGGTTTCTAGAATTTAAGATATGTATATGTGCTCCAGGGAAGACTTGGAATGCTGTGAGTAAAATGTGTTTTTCTGCCTCTGGAGTCTGTATATATCATACATATATGTATGAAACATTATCCATGCAACTATGCAGTGCAGGACATGTGAGTGGAATGGTTGTGACACCTCTGGAAGTCCAGATTAAAAAAATGGCTTGAAGCAGTTAGTGGTCCTGATTCAGTCAGAAGTTTCACATACATTTGTGCTGCCAACTTCAGCGGGTGTTTAGGCAAGCATTTATGCTCTTTGATGAATTTCCACTCAGTCCTGCAGGAATGTCTGTTCAAATGGGTGTTTGAGATACTTACATTTCTATCAGAGTAGTGGCTGTATTTTGAATGTTAACAGCTACTGTAATGCTTACTAAATGAATAACAAGACTTATGCAAAATGTATAAGATGCTTATTTGGGGACTCAGTCCTAACCTACTACTGGTAAAACAGATTTCCCAGTGCATAGAGAATTCTGCATTTGTGTCAGCATGCTTTTGGATATAGTGTAGAACTTGATCACAGAGGAAGCCTGGACAGGCAATCAGTTAAAATTATCCTCTTTCCTCATGTGAATGTTAGCCATAGAATTGAGACCTTCAAAACATGCTTTTAAATATATTTTAGGAATGTAGTGATTCTAAAGCTATAATTCACATCGAGATTTATGATAATAAAAATGCATAATGAAGAGCAAAGCCTGCAATTTAGCATTTAAGTCAATCATTAAGTTACACAGCAAATCAGAGTTGAAACCTATTGTGGTGGTCATGAGTGCCTACCTTCTTGAGTCTTCATGTTACCAGAGAGAGGATTAAATGGGTCAGGGGTCTAATTTAGTAATTCCTGTTTTCCCAGAGGTTTCCAGGGACCTTCTTGGTGAATACTGGGTTGTTTTGAAAGACAAAGTATCAGAAGTTTGAGTAGAGGAACAAAATCTGTGCAGTCCAGAGTTGTGTCTCGTGAACTCTTGAATTGTGTGGCTTTGATATGTGGGCCACAGCTAATCTGTAATGTTCTATTAAACAGCAAAATTGGTAGAATTTTCAGTTACAAGTTTGGTGAGCAAGCTGTATGGCAATCCATGAGAAACTTGAAAAGATTGATGATTGTCCTTTGGCTCCAAAAACTGGAGAGGTGACTTGAAGGACTAAGGTCTTGTGTGATGTTTTAGGACCCTAACAATGTGTGTGTCACACTACATTTCATATCAGACATTTAATAACCACAGTCAGATGTTTCTCTAGTTTTCCCTCAGCTACTTTTTACAGTGGTATCATAGTTTTCATGGTAAAGCACACTTCAAATATCACATTTTAATTCAACTTCCAGCAGCCCATATTTGCCACTCAGCTTTCAGTGAGTAGCCACAGCTGGCTGAATGCTAAGAAGGTGTCAGTACTAATTCACATTTGAAAAGGCAAAAGATCCCGTAGACATGTTAAGATTCATTATTGATCAGGACTTTGTCTCCCCAAAGTAAGGTTATTATTTTCATTGGAGTCAAGAGTCACGCTGCTTTGATGAAGAAGTAGCTTGGACCCTATCCAGCTATTGATATTTCTAAAGTGATGATCTGGCTCTAAATCTGGCCGCAACGATGCCTTGCTTCACCACACAGCTCTTATTACATATGCCTGTCATTAGTAATGCTTCTGACTTCAACTTTTGAATGGCTTGAAAACAGAGCCTTGTGGTTTTAGTTTTAATAGGTTTTGTGTGTAAGGCTGTTCGTCCTTTTACTCTTGTATAGTGTTGCCCATGGATCGCTTACTGTTCACAATCATATAAGAAAGTTGCTGTATCTGCAAAATGTGCTGCTTGGGGGAACTTGCACTACTGGAATACTTTTATATAAAGAGGTAATCTGCACTGGTTTTCACCACTGAAGTTCAGAATTTAAGATCAAAATGACATGTCATCTTCTTAATTCTATTTTTTCATATTCATAAACATTTCTTTATGACTTATTCCGCAGTATTATGGGATAGTAAGAATATCTACTGCGGTGCATAGGATTTTGGAGTCAGTGGACCAGAGTTACTTTTTTCTTTGTTAGAGCTTGTATGATTTGATGGAAATGTCACTGAGCTACAAAATGAGTAATGAAACCTGGATTTGATCTGGTAGTTTTGGCTGCAACAAGTGTGCCTCCCTTAGCTTATGTGGTGAGACAGGACCTGTAGTACTGCAGGAGTACCTGAGTTCCAGCAGAGCTCTGGCAGAGTAGCCACTGCATATCCACTCACGCCTCCTGTACTCTAACCCTGAAATGTAACCTAAGCAAGGGTAAAGTTACGGAGATAATGGAGATAGTCTGAAAGCCAGGGTATTTTTCCCCTTTTATGCAGATACACATGTGCTGCCATCAGGTCAGTGGTCTTTGACTGCTGAGTCAGCCTAGATAATCAGATGCAAGGTGATGACTCCTTTCACACTGCTAGCAATAGGTTAAGTAAAAGCTTGACTACTGTACTGTATATGTTTGTCACTTCAGGTGAGATTCTTTCCACCAAATTTTGACACTTGCTTTACAGAGATCTGCTCTCATTTTAGTGTACAGCCATCTCATTTTAGTGTACAAAATGTACACTGTAGATGTGTATGTCTACTATTATAGACATTCATATTAATAGTCTGAATCCCATATTCCAAACCAGTGCAAAATATGACTGCCTTCCTCTTTGTATGCTACTTTACCAGGAATACTTTCCTGTTTTGTTTTTATTCCTGTGAATCTATTTGTGATGAACAGGCTTGGTGTTCAAGCTCATTAGTAAAAAACAGAAGCACATGTAATTTTAAAACTAATTCTGTCTTAATAGTTGTCCAACTTAACTGGCTTTACAGGAGTCTTGTCAAAGCCTGGTACTGGAAGAAGTCTTTTTGACATCAGATTAATCCGATTAATTCCAGTTGGGATACATGTTATAATAGGCAAGGGGTATTTATTAACATTTCATTATTTAAGGGTATACCCAGGCTTTCTGCTATGTATTTGCAGTCTCAAGATTTTGTGTATTTTTCATTTGCCCACATGTTTTGGTAGTAATAATAGTAGCTTAGCATTGCCTTTTGCCATTCGCCCTGTGCTCACACATATTTCATAAGTCAACTAGCAGAGTCCTCATTGTAAATATAGTAATTTTTACCTTTTTTATTATTATTATTTTATTTGGAATGATGAACAAAAGCCAGAAAAAATGTTTCTAGCTTTATATACCTTCATGAATACATTTCATTTGTAGTATGGATTCAGTAAACCCTTTGGCCTGGTTGAAAGGATTTTCTTGTTTGTTTTTCTTTCCTGATTTTAAACTAGAGTAAATTAATCCAATTTAAAACTGTTCAGTGGGAATATTTATTGATCATTATTTGTGTGTGTAATAACCACTCTGTCTTTCTTTAAAAGTATTGAAATATTCTTTAGATCAAACCTGAGCAAACTCAATTATAGCAATGCCTTGCTTCCCCGAGTCTTGCACTTCACCTGACGCAGAAATTAGAATATGGAAAAAATAAAAATCTAATACCAATGAGATAAAACTAGCACAATGCAAAAGAAGATAATTACATTGCTCAGCTGTCACAAGGCCAATGTAAAAATGGAGTGACTCATCTTCCTTCACATGCACAGCCTGCTCAAACACACATATATAATTATTTATTTGTATGGTTTTGATTCTTCAGCCAAATGTCACTACTTTATAATGTGGTTTAACCACTTTGGGATTTTGTTCAAAGTGTTCATTTATAGTTTTATCATTGAACCACAAGAAAGTATTCTAGGCTCTGATGTAATTAAGTTGCATGCAAGTGTTGTATATCATTAAATCCTACTTTGTATGAGTACATGAGTTCAAAGACAGCTCTCCTGCAAAGATGAAGATACAATATACAGTGAACAAGGGCTGCTTTTTAGTGAAGACATATTCCTTACCAAAACCAGTGTATCAAGCAAGGGTATGCTCAAGACAAACATCAAGAAATCTCCATATGATGTTGTAATTTTTACTTTGGAGGTAAATGGAAAATTGACTTAGACCATTCCTTAAAAAAAAAAGAGACTAAGACTTATAAGTGACTGTGATCTTATGAACAAAATCTATAAAAATGTGCAATATACAAAAATGCTGGTAAGGAAGAACATTGGTATAAAACCTTTGACTAATAATCATCATTGATTTAAGAATTTTGACAAAATGTGATACCCCAGTTAGGTCTCAAATAAGGAAGAAATATTTTCTGGGCTGGAGGTAAAAATAGACTTTTGCAGCAAGTTTTTATGCAGTTCTCAAGCTGAACAGCATGTAACAGATTTGCCTTGTGGAACTTAATGTAAAGGTTAAGGCTGAGCAAATAGTATTCATGCTAATTTAGCTGGTTTTTTTTCCTGACTGAGAGTCGTTCCTGGTTTTTGGGCAGTGTGTTAGTGGTTCATGTTTGCTGAATTTACTTGGATGAATTTGGATTTTCAGCTGCTGAGTTATTTACAAACTGTTTGCTCTGGCTGTTCACCCTGGTCTATTAAGTGTTTGCTTTGGTTCATTCTAGTGAATCTGATTAATCAGCATCAGATCCAATATGTGCCATGTGTACCAGTGCAGATGAGAGGAATCCTTTGGCATCATGAGGTGCTTGAGTAAATCACACTGCACTGACATGCTTCAGCATCTTTCTCTTTGTTGACACGAAAATGAGGAAAAGGGTAAACCTAGTACAAACAGATCTTCTTACGATTTAGGAGCAAACCCAGAAAACTACTGTTAATATAGGAAACTTCCTGAACTGTATGAAAGCCAAACCATTGAAGATAGTAGGATTACAGAGTAAAAGTAACTGTAAACAAAAAACTTGCTGACTGGTGTCATTTTCTTGTCGATCTTGGCAAATATCTACTCGCAGGCAAGCATCCTAAGTAGTGACCCACTTCCTAGAACTGATTTTCCCTTCTTTTATTTTTTACAAATCTTTTGAAAAATATAGTTCAAAGGGAATAAAAAGAGTGACATTATGGTTGAACTTTCTATAATCTAACGTGACTGAGAAAATGAGGCTGTTTAGTCTGAGTTCCCTTCACAGCTAAAGATGGAAAATAAGCACTGTCAGAAAACAGCCAGTGCAATAGGAGGTCTGTATGATAGGTCCTTTGAGGCTGTATATTTTTTTCTGCAAGCTAGAGATGCAAGAAGAGCTTACTTAGACGTAGATCCTCATTATATGAGATGGAGCCAATGCTAAAAGAGATTGGGACTCTGGCATGAGTTCAGCAAAGACCCAGAAATGCAGTCAGGGGCTGGAAAACCTACTCTTGGAGAGAGCCTGAGGCACCAGAGCTGTCTCACCAGCTCCAGCAGTGGCTTTGGGAGTTTTATGAGGCAGCAAGAAAATGGAGTCATGCTCTTCACAATGAGGCAGTGTCCATAGGATGAAACAAGAGCGAGACAAGCTTTTCACTATGAGGAAGGTCAAACAGTCCCTTCTAATCTGAATTGTGATCCTATTTTACTGGAAGGTCTGACTATGCAGGCTGTTGAGTGAGTTGTAGGATCTCCTCTGATGTCTTCTGTGTCATGAAGCCATTAAAACACTAGAAAAGGAAGTGTCACACTGCTGCTGTAAAAACCCTTTGAGACAGTGAACTGTTTGAAGATCCTCTGTGTCATCCAGTCTGGTTGAGAGCCATTTATTGTAAGCTCATTTCACACCGTTACAAAATTCTGTTGTTTTCTCTGGTTTTGGTGTGTTTAAGGTAATGTTTGAACTATATCCATCAGATTTCACTGTGAATTTTGTGAGCGTTTTAATAGAAATGCTGAGCTTTACATGATATTTTTAGTCCTTGCACCTGTAGAACTGTTATCCTCTCAAGGGCCAGCTGACATAATTTTTGAACATATGTATCTTGACATGTCTTGTTCCCTGCTTTTCCATCTCTCAGAGTTGCCCTGTTAATCTCTGGTCAGTACTGCTAAAGTAATGAGTTTACTACCAACCCTGAAGCAGATCATAAATAAAGCAAAGCTCTTGTGGCCTCTGTGAATCATATCCTCCTTTAAAAATTCCTAACTCTTCATCAAAAATTCTTTGTTACTCACAGCACAGAACTCATCCCATCATCACTAAAAACCAAAGAACAGATTGGAAGACTATCCAGAGACTTAAACCTATCCGCTAATGCTGTTTTTTCTCTGGAGTTTGTTGATTTTGTCCAGTTAGTTAAGTATGATATTTTTATGGCTTCCCCTCAGTTTCCACTTGAGAAACCTCATATGTGCAGCTTAGCATACAAAGATGCTAGCAACACAAACAAGCTGCAAGTGTCAGACTTCAAAAGAAGGAACACAAAATGTACTCTGAAAGGCAAAATCAAAGTGACAACTCAAATGGGAATAGTCTATTCCCACTTACGGAAAGGTGAGAGTTATCTGAGGACTCTACTAGAATCAGCTTCAGGTACTTACTGACAGCAGAGGTATGGCAGATACAGCCTGAGCAAAAAAAGATCTATAGGTTGAACTCCACCTTCCCTTTCAGACACAATACAGATCATTTCTTGTGGGTAGCAGGGTGGCAGGGGATGGAGGAGGAAGACCTTCTCCTTGCATCGTTTTTTCAAGGAGATATGATGCCTGGGTTTCAGTACAATGTAGTAGATATCCAGTTCATCTTATGAACCTGGAGAGCTGAGACTAGGTCCTAGGTCTGTGAATAACACTGTGTATTACGCAGGACAATTACACATTTTACATTGCTGATCTTCTGTTGCCCCTCTTACACTTTGCTTGTCTGCATTTGTAGGCATGCATTTGGAAAAGCATGATGGAGTCTGGCTATGTGTTTGTCGAGACCCTCTGAGGTTCTCTAAAATGTTTGAACCATATTTTGGCTATTTCAAAAAAATTAACTCAAGTCATGACTTGTGTTCTCCACAGCTTTGTGGATTTTAGCAGTGCTGATTCTTGATTTGATTGGCTTAGTTTCTAATCAATGCAAATGTGTTCCCATCATAAGTAACCTGTGCTAATTTCATGATAAATAGAAATGAAACACTTATAGAGACTCTAAAGTGGTTAAAACATATTTTCATAATGGCTCAAAAGCTGAGTTTGGCACAGTAGGTTCTCCTTTCATTTCCTTCAAGGAATTGGTTATGTTCACAGTGCCATCAGCATGCTTTACGTGGAACAGTAAAGTTGCTTGTGCTAAATCTGCAGGGATTTACTTTGCTTTGTGGAGAAGGAGCAGAAAAAGGCATTTAGAACCGAGGGTAGAGATTACCTACTGCATATCTGATACTGAAAGCAAACATAAACGTAAACCATACTTTTCATTACCTTGTGTATCCTCAATGTGTGTCTTAGTACTAGCTGCTACAGCTTTTTTTTTACCAATGTCATCGTATTTCTCAGAACTGCTGTTACTGGGAGTTATCTGGGGCTTGCTGCAGCAGCAGGATGCAACTGCTGTTTTACGAAAAACTTCAAAAAGGCAACCATTGAAAGGTGACTTTAAGCCTACAGGAATACATCTGGTGGAATGCTTGCGACTGAATTAATATTTTGGAGGGCATATTATTGATGTTGTCAGGGCCTTCAGGTCAATGCTTACTGGTTTTTTGCTCATTTGGAGGATAAGCATCTAAAGAGATACTTTGGGGTACATGCTCCTTAACATGTGAAATTAAGGTCAAAAGTCTCTGTTATGCCTCCTCTCCATAAGTTTTCCCACAGAGCACCAGTTGTGTGAGGTCATAAGGGAGAGGGGTGAGTTTCCAGTGTCTGCTAGTCTCTGCCACCCTCCAAAGACATCTCTGGATGCAGCGTGGCTGGATGTGTCCTGTCACACACTTTGGTTCCAGTCCCAGAGCTGTCCTCTGAGGTGGTATTATACAAGGCAGCTGTAGTCTGTGAAACCCTCTGGGGGTGTCAGTAGGCAGAGTGGTGGTGGTTGGACATCAGAAGCAATTGGTTCTGGGGCTTTCCATGAATCTTGATCTGTAGCTGAGAGGGTGTAACACCTCCTTTCTGGCAAAGGAAATACTTCTTAGCCTCACAAAAAAAAAAAAATATATAGGAACAAAAATACTTTGAGCTGGGATACAGATCAAATTTCTGTCACATCTGGGTTTCTCATTTGCAGGGGAAGGAGTTGTCCATGATTATGGGTCTTGATTTTGAGAGGAATGAGGAATACCTTTTGAATGAACGGATGTGGAGGGTTAGAAAGAGTGATACAGATGGTTGAAGGATATACTTAGAATTATAAATTAGAGGTCTAAGCTAAGACTGGGAGTTGGATTTTAACATAAAGCTTAAAGCAAATCAGTTTTTTTTTTTTGGGGGGGGGTTAATGTTTTCTATTTTTATGAAAGAGAATATTGGATTTGATACTGCTGGGCTTTGGAAGTTAGGTTTTGCAAGAAGACCCTTAAGAGAACATGGAAGTTTAAAAAATCCAATTGACAGAAATGCTTGCCATTTCTAAAGATCACCTATAGCCAAGAAATGAAAAGGCATTTGAGTTGGACAACAAAAAAAAAAAAAAACAAACAAAAAACCCTTGATCATAACACTCTTCTATGGTATCTTTGTGCCACCTTAGAGTTTTTATTGTATTCCTGAAACTGTTCAGTTACCTTTCTGTAGTGATGAATTTGAGAGTGTACTATTGCCTTTACATCTGTCTTGTGCTTCAAATCTGTTACAGTAATGTGTTCCAAAGTTCAGTTTGTCAGTAGGGTTTCTGAAAAAAGAGAAACAATTTTTTCTCTTTGTTTCTCTTTTATCACCAGTCTTTAATTGAAATACACTACAGCACTGCTATATCGGGCAACATGAGTGCATAATGAAATTAGGAAACTTAAGGGAAGAAGAATCACAGAGAAGGGAAAAGGGATGGTCAGTGTGCTATGTCTATGTGTATTACATACAGGAGATTTTCCTAGCTTATTTTCCAGACAACCAAGTACTTCACATTACAAAATACACTGTTCAATTTGGAATTAGCTGGGCAAACTGGGTTTTCATATGCTGGGTGTCTGCCAGAGTGTGGGAGTTTTCTTCTTCTTGATGGTTTTGCTGCTTTTGTGAGATGTGCATTTTGCTTACTGTTTAAAAATCCATCCATACTTGACTCTGCTATAAACCAGGTAGAATTGTCTACTTTTACTTGCTGAGCCCTGTCAGATACTAAAACTAAGGGGAGTATGGAGGGGGAGGGGTGTTTAAACATATTTGCTGTTCTCCTTTGCCCTGAAACCCATGCACATGGGAAGAAAGTCATTCAGATCTGATCTAAACTAACTGGGGGGAAGAAAATAAGATAAAGAAATTAAGACTAGAGGTTGTTGGTGCTGCAAGGAAAGGCTGTTTTTGAAGGCTGGCACTTGCTAAGAAGAGAAAGACTGGTAACTGGGGAGGAAAAGTAAGCAGCACTGGGAATGAGCTGTGAGGAGAAACAGTGCTCAGATCAGCACCTAGTAGAAAACACAGGTGAACATATGCTTAAAATTGGTAAAGTCATTCCTGATCCCCCTGAATTAAGATGTCTCATTACATTTCCTTAACCTCTGAGCTTTAAATTGTACTGTTAATGTCCTTTTAAGGCAACTGACTCTAGCCCTCCCCAGAAATGCACTTTAAAATAGCTGTGTGTTTTTCACCTCTATAAACATGCACTGCATTTTAACTGTCCACTGCCATTCGTGGTAGTGAACAAGCTGTAAAACATGGAGTAATCTTCACTAATATATCACACGGCTGAGAGTAAAGAAAATACTCTTAGCTGCTGGTAGTGGTAGGAGCTCTACAGAATAGTGCTTCAGTAAAAGCATTCCTTCTTCTTCCATTGTGTGTTTCTGTAGAAAGCTGGTGATACCTCCAGAAGTTTAATAGAAATCATTAGCATACAATTTGAAAATAAACCTAGATGATTTAAAAAATAAGGGGAAAGAAATATCATAGCAGTCATTTAGTAAGCTTAAATAAAATACAGTGACTAATAGGAATACAAATGTCATGAACTTTTCTGTCTAAAGAAATCCATAAGCAGCTCAGAAAGAGTTGATGTAATGTGTTTGGTTCTTTCGTCTTAATAAAGACCTCATTTGTTTTACTACTAGGATTTTTTCATCAGCTCAAATATGCCATTTGTTTTGACTTCTTTTCACATGCTTTAACTGCCAAAGGGTATCTCAAATGTTCCATTCCTCCAAAGGGGGGAAAATGTCTTTAGAAGCAAATTCTCAGTTCATTCAATGATAGTATTTGAAAAATACTGGGTACACTGAAACAGGAGTGTTTAAAACCCAAAAGCTCACTATGCTGCTTTCACCTGAATTCTCTTGTCTGCTATTAATGAGGAGGAAGTCTTGCATATTGTTGAAAAAGGGCCAATTTAAGAAACTCGGCTTACTGGCCTACTTTCAGATATTATCTTCTCAAAAGTAGCTTTAATCCATTTGTTTAGTGCATTATCCTTGAAATAAAGAGATGAAGAATAAGTAAGCCATTTCTGTACAAAAAATACTTGATGTGCCTATAGCTTTCCCTACAATACTCAATCACTTTAATCCTTTGCCACTGTTCCCTGGTGTTTGTTTCATGGTTTAATTCAGATATTGCTGCAGTCTCCCGAATTCACTAATAAAAAAAACCTTTAAAGAAGCACATTTCCCTGTGCTGGATACTCACAGCACCTTCAGTCTGCAGGTGGACGTGTTACTGAACTTCTTTCACAGCCTTTTCTAGCCCAAACCTCAAGTGGTTTCTCAAAAAACCACCAGTGACCCAGTGCTTCAGACACAGGGCTAGCAAACTCTATCTGGTTTATGATGATGACATTGCTGATAAAGCAATTTTCACTTGGTTTAAAACATGTACAAGACCCACATTCTCCACCTGGCTTTCCTGCACAGCCTCCCAATGGAAGTGTCAGGCAGGAGATATCTACAGGTCCGACTTCCAACTCTACTGTGGGTTTCCTGATGCCTCTCCCTTTATGCTTACTGGTATATGTGCACAATGGAAAGGGTAACTTGTCTTCCCCCTTGCCTCTCAGCTCTTGTCTTTTCTGGTTATGCTGAGGTCTGTTTGTACCAAAGACCACTCGGAAAAGATGTCTGAGATCACTTCTTGTAAGTATCCCAGATTTTAGCTCTGGTGTCTGTTGTGGGTTTAGCAATATAAGGCTAGAAATGTCATCTTTAGCTTTTCTGAATCAAAACCTAATATGCTGAGCTCTGAGATGCTGGATATCATCAGTACTATAAGAAAATACTTCCAGGCAGCAAATGATTCAGACACTGTGAGCTAAAAGTGTATTGTAAAGCAATCCCATCCTTCTCTTTGAAGAAACTGTGTGTCCGTGCTTCCTGACCTAGTGATATTTTTTGTCTTTTTCATATTGAGCCTTGAGTATTGAGACAAGGCGGGCACAAAATCAGAAAATGGAATATAGAAACCTTTAGAATTAGTTTTCTAATTAGTTTTAGAATTAATTTTCTCCGAATAAGTGTACAAAATATGAACAATCTTTCTCAGTCTGGAAAGGTCTTTCAGTACACCCACAGACAAAAATCATATTATTCACAGCAGCCTTGGTGTTTGTTAGTGTGAAGAAAAAATCTGTATCATTCCGGCTACCAATATACTGCAAGAAAATAAAGAGAAAGACAATGTTGTGTATGAACCTTATTGAATTGCAAACTGCTTTCTCAGCAATCAGAGCTGTACACTGATGCAAATCAGATACTTACATAATGCTGTTATGCAAGGAGGGTGACAAGAGCTGCAGTGATTAAGAAACTCTTTGTGTGTTCATACTGTGTTGTCCTTTCACTTCATAGGGAAAAAACACTGACAAATTAACTGCTTGAAATGGACCATTCTAAAGCCATTTAGATTCAAACATCTCTGTATGGTGCTGGCTTTTAGCCTATTTTTTTTCTTTAATTTTTTTTCTGTTTTGCGATTGTTTTTTCTGGTTTTTTTTGGTTTTTTTTTTTTTTTTGGGGGGGGGGGGGGGGTGGGTTGGCTTTTGGCTTTTTTTTAATTCCCCAAGGTGCTTCTTCATGGCCCACACCAAGTTGAACAGCCTCTTTTTTTATGCCGCATCCTGGGACAGCACTCTTGTCTCAGATGCACATGCATGTGCTGTGCAGAATGGCACATGGCTAAGATTAGGATGTGGTCTTCAGCTGACATACTGATGAAAAGGCAGCTTCTAATTTAAGACATGTGCTCTGCATCATGGCTCATCCTGTCTAATACAAATTATAGCATGAGCATGGTCTTGCAGTAGCTGTTTTTCAATGGAGCCGTGTCACGAATCAAATTGGAATCTAATCTTTATTCTCTTAGTATAAATATAAGCATATATGTACTAAACGCTTCTGGTTTAAATGTATAGTGAGACTATTTTTTTTTCTCTCTTATTTGCCTTCCTCAACAACTATCCCTTTGCAAATGAGTTGAAAAGCACATCAAGGAGTAAAGACTTTGTTGAAAATCAATTTATTTAGAACTGACAAATGTGCTACCCTAATGGAAACTCTATTTATGGAATTTTGTGTGTCTGTATCTAACTACACTGTAAAAATGCAGTGTAATTCTTTTACATTTCAGATAGTAAGTGGTATCAATGAACTTCTTGTGCAGAGTACAGAGACCTAGAATTGATGACAGAGATTGTAGAACTACTGTAACCAACTAATTAGAGATATAAAGATACCTCCCAGTAACTCTTTCTAATTTCTAGATGACATGCATAAACATCAAAGCTAGCTCAAATGACCTTAATCTTTTTGAACTGATGATTGTCTCCATGTTTCTTGGATTAAATTTACCATAGTATAAGATAAAGCAAGTAGCATTTCATGTGGAATTAATTCAGATAAAGTTAGTAGGGAATTGAAATAAAAACTTTGTGATAATAGCAGAAACAAAATGAAATATATTGAGTTTTGGGAAAAAAGCGGAGAACATTTTTATGCTAAAAAGGGTGTTTGTAAGGATATCAATCTGTAGATTTTAAGTTCCTTTAGCTTACTCCTTTCCAATAAAACATTTTTACAGCAACATGAAATTGCTGTGCAAGTAGTATAGCTAAGGCCAAGTCATGAATAAGACAAAATGTGAGATGGTAAAGAAGAAAACATATCAGTCATTTGGATTATGTCCTTTTCCCTCCTTCATTTTTCTCCTGAGATCACCAAGAACAAGAGTGTAGAGTCCTTTTGCTGCAAAGGGCGATGAATGAAGCACCGGCAGTCGCAGCAAGAGGAAGAAGACAAAAGAAAAAACAATGGCTAAATAGTAACAGATACATTTGTCCAAAAGTTCATACTATCCATATGGTGATGGTACGGTGTTGCTATTATCTGCATCTTACCTGTAGGCTTCAGGTGATATCCTGCTGCATGGCTATTATAAAAACACTTAGAAATGAGAATCTGTGTCTAAATATTCTGAACATTTGAGACAAAGCACGTGCCTAACATACCTTAGAATCTGTTTTTGATTGTGGTACTGATCTGGCTTTGATTGTGGTCTGACTGCTCTCTAGAAACAATATATTTTAAATGTCTATTTATATATAAAATTATTCACCCCATGTCAGAATTCATATCTGTGGCAAGGCCAGAAATAGATCCAGGTCACCTGAGGAACTAGTTTATTTCCTTATCCCATGATTAGTGTATTATATATAATGTAGAGAAAACTTAGCTGACTGAAATCCTTTCCCACCTCCATTCCTTGTAACTAGTTGGTGACATTAATTGCATTTCCACATTATCTGACCTTCCATATTTATTCCAGTATATTAACACTCTTAGAGAATTTAATCTCTTCCCCACAGGACAGCTATGTAAGATATTGAAAAAACTCACTATTAAACAACAGCAAATAAAAAGAACTTGTTACCATCTTCCTGATCTTGTGTCAAATGGATCCTCTAGCTCATAATGCCATTAACTAAAAAAAAAAAAAAATAATCACTGATGGGAATTACATTATGTCTTTCAAGCCAGCTGCTATTGTAAGTGAAACTCAGATGAAAGAAAGTCAAATCAAAAGAAATAAAGATACTCCACTCTTATCTGAGCTTCTGCTGCCATCAAATAACCATGTGAATTAAGGCATTTATCTTTTTTTTTTCTTTTCATTTAATAAAATATGAAAACCAAATTTTTTTATTACATGAAATAGATAACATTCAGTAGTGGAGTGCGTCTTAACATAAGGTACTATTGTGTGTAGCTTTCCTTTGGTATGCTATTGCTACATATTGTAAATATTTTTATGTTCAGAGTGTGGATGAAAATGCGTCCCTGATTACCTGGAATGCATTGGAAAATGAATACACACAAAGGGTTTCCTTGTACATTGTTTGGAAATGGGAGGTACTGATGTAACAAGGTCACAGCAATTTATGCATTCCCTTTGCATGATTGCTTTCTTTCTGATGGGGAAAAGAAAGGTTGTCCTGAGAGGAGCCCAGCCTCAAATACTGGAGTAGAGCTCTGCTGTCTTACAGAGCCAGACAAGCCAAATGTACAGCGTGAGCTCCTGCTTCAGAAACAAGATAGAGTATTAGGTATGCTTATAGCCACCAAACTTAAGTCCTATTTGTAGTCACTTAGTCAAGCTGGATATCTTGGATGGAGCTGAACTGTACACAGGACAAATGTCATGAGTAAAGCTTTTGACACTTGGTTCTTAAGGAAATTCCAGATTTTTCCAATCCTTTTTTTGCTTTCTATTTGGAAAATCAGGATGCAATATTTTGCTTGGGATTTCATATTGCCAAGTCAAATCAAACAAACAAAAAGCCTTTTGCTGTAAATTCAGTATGCTTCAGTATCGTGTTTGTGAGCCAGGGGCTTACCACACAAACTGGGTTTAAGGAAGACATTTTGCAGAGGTCTTTCTGGGAATGATACTTCCTGAGTTAGTTTGTTCTCAGATGAAATCCTGTCATGCATGCATTTAGTCATGACTGTCAGTGATACAGCTTTGATTGGCAAGGCTTTTTCTCTGGTTTTCAGGAAAATTTTTACCCTAAAAATGGATTATTTTTTCTTTATTTTCCTCACAACTTTAAGAATATTGTACAGCAGATTCTATTTTTTAATGTGTTCTTTATTACTTAATGTGTCCCCAAAATGAGCCTGTAACAAGAGTTGCTGCTGTAGCAGTGTTGCTGTAACTCACTATCCACAGACAGAAATGAGACCTGACCATGGCACAAGATGAATCTGTTCTCATCCCAGCACCTCCAGCTGTAGACAGAAGAAGGCAGCATGGTTGCTCATTCAGGCTCTGACAGGAATAAGAAATAGGACAATGGCAGCTCTTGTTCTTTCTAAGGGTATGCTTTGAAATGCTTTATGTCCTCAAAATCTCATACAACAGCTGGTTTATACAGCTTTTTCTACTTGCCCATCTTTTTAACCAAAATATTAACCAGAAGAAAAACTAAATGCAGTTTTCACTAGGCCTTGATCCTACAAGAAACTGGCAAACTGTCAAACTGCTTGTAAAAACAGCAAAAGTGACACAGAATGTGCAGAAAAGACCTCAGGACACAGGAATAATTTAAAAACAATCTGTAAAGCTTCCACGTCTTCTCACCAATGTGATGTTGACAAAGAGGTGTATTGGTCTAGGAATAGTCAAAGTTGGATTGAAAAAGAGCACATTCTTGGTCCATTGTGTGAACACCATCGTAAGGGGTTTTGTGCATCTGTACATCCCAGATCATTAAGCTCTAGTTTGGAAATTTCCCTGAGAGGCAACACCTTTCGAACAAACCTATGTTGCTCATTTATAGTTGCAGCTACTTCTGAAGTGTTGTCCTAGATTTTTTTTACTTGCCTGTCATCTTGGCATATACCAATAATCATTGACAGTCCTATTCATACACCTCAGCTCTGTTCCCTTCATATGCTGTGTATTTCTGTGTTCTTTCAAAAGCATTAACATAAAATGGGTCAATAAAAAGACATATGATAATAAGCATACATGCCTCAGGCTTCATGGTTTTAAAATGTCATGCTTGCACAGAAAGTATTGTTTCTTAGAAGTCAGCAGTCTCAATAACCCATTATAGCTTTGTTTACTCAAGGGCAGACAATAAACTCTAATTTCAACTCCCAGCCAAATGCTTCTTTGCTTAAACCCACAGTACTCTATCACATACTCAGGCTGCTGTTCACCTCACAGGCATTGGTTTAGGACATATTTTCCATAATATAAAGTTGCACCTCATGCCATCCTAAAACCAAAACCCTTCTGTGAATTGAGGGCACAGTTATTTCATTACTTTGGGCTTCAGTTAATTAGCCCTGAAGTAGCATGTTTCTGTTGCTCTGGATCAAGAAAGCACAGTAGGTTCCATGCTCCGAGATGCTGAGAGTGATGGTGAGACAGTGCAATAGCCACATCTTCAGAACTGCAGAGACTGTCCTTGCAACAGCACACACCAAAGGACAGGAAAACCTTGGAATTGGTTGTGGGTAGGGTGAATTGTGTCAAATTTGATAAGACTCATGCACAGAATGATATTCTTGCATCTGTGGGGAAAAAAGGAATAAAAGGAAATCCAGAAATTAAGCAATCAAGTTCCTTTGTTTCCTCCCCTTTCCTATTTTCAGGATAAAATGCAGCAGCCAGCTGTAAAGAAACCCCAAAACATAGGTGAAGAAAAAGTGCACTTCTTTGCCTTTTTATGCCCTGTCAGTTCCACTCTATGCATAGGATTGTGTCTTCTCTGCCTCTTCCGATAATTCCTTCAGTCAAGTCAGAAGTCAGCTGGAATTCCAAAAGTTTTGGTGGAAGACTTTTTGTGGCGTTCACATAATGGCACTGAAACAGGTTCCAGGGCAGTTTTGGCACTCTGACCTCTAATTCCAAGAACTGTTAAGGAGGCAGGTGGCAGTTAAAAAATTAGCAAACTTATCTGAGCTTTGTGAACCTCAGGTGATGTTTAGTTTGGGTGCAGACCAAGCTCTGGGCAGAGGTACCAAGCATTCTTATTTAGCAGGACCTGGTTTTATGCTGTCTGTAATGTGGACTTTGACTGGAGCCAGTCTCCATTTGCATTATTCTAGATATGTGTATTAAAGAAGTAACATTCAGGTTATGAATTTTGGCAACTCTGATCATGGCTTGAATTTGAAGGCAATTTGTAGGTTCATTTTCATAACTACATTTTAATTTTGTTAACTGCTAAAGCAATTGTTTCAGGATTGTTTTTCCTCTAAATTTTATTAAGGTGCAAAAAGAATTTTTTTCCTTCCGTCCCCTCTAAGAGAACTGAAAAATCAGGGGAAAGTCTGCTCTCATACTCAGCTGGATTCTTTAGTGAGAGAAGTGGTTATGGGACTGCCTATGGTGCTCCTTGAGGGTATGACAGCTGGTCACTTAAATCATGGATGACCTCTTTCTTGGGGAGGCTTCACAATTATGTTTTAGGAGCATGTTCACCTTCAGCTGTGTGTTAGGAGCAGATCTTTGCCTGATTTGACAAGCCCTTCAGTTTCTTGCTTCACTTTTGTGTCTCTGGGACAAGTTTTACCTCTTAGTATCTTCCTTTCAGCGTTGAGTAACTGAGTATCTTTTAAGGTTTTTGCCACACTTTCAAGCAAAACAGAATCAAGGAAGTAGTAGGGAACCCTATACCAAAACAATTTCACACAACAGTAGTGAGTGGCACCATAACCACCTTTCCTCCTAACCCACTGGGCATGCTGCAATTGCTTCTGTTGCATAGTCTACATCTTTCAGCATGTTCTCTCCTTGTTTGCTCTAAAAGACTGTTATTTGCTGCTTTATTCCTGCCCAGTTCGTGGCCTGTTTTTCTGGATGCAGACTGAAGCTGAACCACGTTTAGCGATGCAGTAATTTGCCTACAGTCTTTTATTAGAAATCATGGTCTTGGCTCTTCTGTTTGTTGAGTCATTGCCATTTCTATCTTTTCTTTTCCCCCTCTATTTTGTCTTTTTTTTTTTACTGGTGTTCTCACTAGAAGTTCCAGGTAATACTGTGGTCCCTGTGCACTGGTGTGGGTCTTCAAATACCCAGTTGGTATATACCCCAGTAAGCTTAGAATTTAATGCCCATTTGGTAATGCTGCTGATTTTGGCTTTGTGCACATATTTAAACGTAGCAAGAGGCATTGCCTGCCTAAGAAGCATACAGTGCAAGCAGATGTACAAAACAGAAGGAATCCAGAAGGAGATAAGTAAATTCAGTGGCTCACTTTATTGCAGAAAACAGTAGTAGAAGAAGCTGTTCCTCTTTTTAAATACCAAATAGGCCCAAAAGGCAAGGCAATGTGCTATCCTGGCAGTGATGGGATCTCTAGTGTGTGCCTGCAGAAAAGAGCACTTGCCTCCTGCTATGGAGTACTCCAAGCCCCCAGCAGTTTGCAGCCAAAAAGCTTTCTGTGTCTTTGCATTCCCATGTTTTGCCACTGCCAACTAAATGGCCAGACATTACTGCAGCGATTTTAGATAGAGAACATGGAGCTGAGCTTAACTGCCCATGCAGTACAGCTGAGAGAGCAGTTCATGGGAACTCTTGCTTCAGTGCAGAGATAGCGGCATGGGCAAACTTCTTAGTGAAAGCCCTCCTGGGCATAAGCCTGGCACTTGGTATCATGCCCTCTTATGAGGGAAAAGCTTTTGGAAAGCCACCCCACTTCCAGTCACTTCCAGTCAGGCAAGCACTGGGAGCTGATCTGTGCAATATGGTTGAGGATGCACTCTGCCCTTGAGCACGCCATGGCAGTACTCTGCTCTTGAAAGCTGATCACTGGTAGCCCAGTGATGGAGGTGTGCTGAGGACAGTGCAATTCATTCCCCTGCTGTCAGTAAGAGATGGATGTGCTCCCTCCATTCAGGGGTGGTGAGTGAACTCACAGCCTCTTCTTGAACTAGACTGCTTTATGGGCATCATAGACCACCGATGATGTGCTTTACACATCAGAGTATGAATATAAACCTGAGTTGGGAGAGCATGCATTTAATGCATGCAGTAGTTCACCATCTTTTGAAAAGCTATTGCTTTGCTCACTGAATTGCTGGCAGGTATAACATTAATCTGTCTCTTTCAGGAAGAACACTGAGGACAAGAGGTGAAAAAAGAGTAAATCAGCGCAGTGCTGGGCTGATCTTGGATCTTTCCATAAAACATAAACCTGATTCCTCTACTTGGTAAAGGAACAAAGCTCGGCTGTGTGTCACAGCTCACTGGGTGTGACATTCTGAAAAATGCATCCACTCTACTCCTGCCAATTATTTTCAAAAACAATTTGCACTTTATCTCTGTGACACCACGAGATCACACATTAGCCAACACCGTCAGGTATCAGGAGTGAATCAATGGCTGGCTTCCCTCCCAAGGACTGTCCCCTAGTTTTATTACTGCTGACAGTGGAGCCAGCAGTTAAAGGGCAGCATGAGATGACCATTTTGTAGATAACACTTGGTTTGGTGCATCAGTTGAGCCTACTGGGGCACAGTTTCCTTCAGAGTGATGATAAATAGTATCAAAGAACTTCCAGAACAAACTTGCAGAGCTTACCCAGTTTTGCCCGTCATTTGAAGCCCCACAAATGTTCTCTTAGACAGCAGGATAAAACACAGCAACAAAAACAATAACAGAACCAAAAGACATATACAAAATACAGCGAAAGCAATGTCTCAAAGAAACCATGCCTTTTAGCAACCAGAAGTAAAACCCAATATAAACACATGAAGTGGGTGTAAGACATGTGGTATGGGATATAGTACCGCATTTTCCATCTTCTTTAAGGAAGGCCACACATACTGTCTGTGAATGGGAAGCAGCTGGGAAGTAATCTCTATCAGCCTGAAGCATATACTGGCAATCTTCAGAGCAAGCTATATTTTTCAAATTATACTACTTTCATTGCCAACTGGAAAGATATTTAATGTGAAAAGTGCAATAATAAAGGATTTTAAAGTACAAATAAAAGATCCACTTTTAGCTCATTATTATCTGACGTGGGGACATTGATAGTTTTAAGGATAGCTGAAGACTATCCCTACTTAAAATCTCCAGCAGAGTGGCTTTATGTGGTTCTGTTGAAACCAGCAGTAAATCCACTGACTTATGTAATTTCTCTGCATAGTATTCCATCAGCTCATCTGACTATGAAAGTCTGTCAAAACTTCTGTTATTTCAACCATTTTTCCATAATTTACTGCATTTTGTAACTCTCCACAACTCGTGCTCATCTTTGTTTCCCACTTGTTCTCTAAGTCTTTTTCCTTCTAAAAATTTTAAATTATCCTGGAGTCCCAATCCTAAATAACCTTGAGCATTAGTGGGGAAATGAATCTCTTTCAAATATTAGTACAAACTTATTCAGTCCCTTGCTGGCCATGACTTGAGAGCCATGGCCACATAGTTTAAATGAGTGAATGTTGTGTATGTGAATTAGCAAAGCTATAGTGTTGGCTCCTTGTTACAAATCAGAAGAAGAATTTTCAGCCAGGATGCATAAATGAAAGGAAGTCCTACAAAATCACTCATCTTTTTAAAAATAGCTTGAATCATGGTGCTGTATTTTCAATGGACTCTTTCCAGTTTGATGTGAATTGTGTTCTTTGAAGTTCAAGAAGAAAGATGCCTCTGCATGTCAGTGCAGCTGCTTTTCCTAAATATGGGAATGTGAAGGATCTAAGGTGAAAGTGTCTGCCACTTTTCTCTCTACAAGCCCACTAGCTGTTTATCCTAACCTGGCTTTATCAAGAATGGCTTTAAAATAATGCTTGTAAACACACAGATAAAGGGTGGCCATGAGTGCAGGTGGCAGAGACTTTGGATGATTTGTTAAAGAGAAGTCTAGGCAAGCTTTATGCCTTGCCTGTGGTATTACCAAAGCTGGGCAATCTGAAGGAGATGTGGAACAGTTGTGAGGTGTTTGTGAAAGTCCAGGGACAGGTAGTTAGAGCCTCAGTCCAATCCTGATGGACATCGCAATATTGAATGCTTTGTCATCTTCTCCCTGTCCCTATCTACTTTGTGCTTCTAATTTTGCACAGTATTTTTATTTTCTCCTCCTCTTTCTCCCACAATTACTGCATTCCCTGTCTTCTGCTTTACACCCCATTAGCCTTAGATTTGACATGAAACTTGGTGATATCTGAATATGAGTCAGAACCCATCCAGAAACACAATTTACTTACCATGTTGATAGCCTTGAGCTTTTGCTGAGTTCTTAATACCCATTGTATTGAGCCACTTTTAATGCACAGTGTTGCCTTGTACAAATATTAGATCTAAAATCTGTCACTCTTCTTACCAAAGGGCAGATAAGAGGTTTACTCATTTCCTAGTGAAAAATCATTTTTACTGGTTGACTTGAAAAGGAAAATAATTTAAAATAGCAATAGTGTAGGTAATTATGCAGTTTGAGTTCAGGAGTGTATTCTTAGCATTAGGCAGAGTATTGTTTAAATGCTACAGATGACAATGATTAAGGCGAATTGATAACCTCTTCAGGGTGCTGCATCTGTAACCCAGTATTCTCCTAGGATACATTCAGGTGCATACTAATGAGGAATTACTAATAGTTGGTGGGGGGTTTGAGTGTGTGGAAACTGTGGAGGCAGCACATAACTGTTTTGAAGCATCAGACATGTTTGATTTTAGATAAACTAAAATTTCCTGGGAGGCACTGGGTATCTGTTAATAGCTTTTCATCGCTTTGGTGAATGGTCAGGTTTTCAGCTTTCTCTGCTTGTTTGGCATTTGTGCAATACTCAGCAAAGCCTTCATTACTTGGTACTCAATTTTCTGCATGTGCACCCATACAGAAAAATAGACATGCTCTTATCTATGTATTTGTTTATACTAGGGATACACATGGATATTTAAACTCTTTACCATGGATGCTAATGTTACAAAATGGCTTCACATACAGTAAACTGCTTGATGGAATTTCTGGTTTTAAAAGACTTAAAACAGAGTTTCTTGCAAAAATGTGTCGTTGTTACACATTTGTGTAGGACCAAGCCCATGGTAAGCAGGTCAGAAATTTTGAGATGAATATATTGCTGAACAGCATCAAGACCTTCCACCCGAAAGTCATTAAAGCACACTGTAGGAGTTCCACTTTAAGGACCCTAAAAGGGTCAAAAAATACCATTCTTTGTAGCACTAAACATGATGATATTTCAAAAAGAAATTTCACTATGCAGAGATCAGTGCAATGTGCTCTTTTAGAGTGGTGTAATTGGAAAGAAACCCAAAGCTGTTTTAAGCTCATTCCAGATACCTTCAGGACACCGTTGAGAGTGAAAGAGTAGAAGCTGAGTAGGAAGTCACGTACTGGAGAAAAATAAAACAAGCGAAGACCTAGCCTAGTTGAAAGTTCAGTCTGACGTATCAAAAGTTGCCTATAGTTTTCTTCATGCAGCCTCCTAACTCTCAATTTTGATTATGCCTACAAAAAAACTGTGATTTCTCCCCCTCCCCCAGAAACTAGGGGGTCAATCTGTGCCCTCAGAATGGACATCTCATAGGGACATTAGTCCTTGCTTTGCAAATGCCACAAATATAAAGTTTGCTCAGTGCAGTTCAATCTAACCAACAATCTGGCAGAGAAAGAAATTTAAACAGCACTGAAAAGATCTCTGGTGCTGAATTCACATTTAAATTAACTCTGCGGAATAGTGAGTCTAAAAAAGAATACTACTTTGTACTACCTCTTAAAATGGCCTCGATATTTTTTTAAAGTATTCCATTTTATTGCTGGGATCAAATGCCCAAATCTTCCCTAGATTCCCGTCCCCAAAGCAACAAGCCTATTCCTAAAGTATTTGGAGCAAAAAGCTTCATTCCACCATACCTTGAATGATGTCTCTATGACCAGGAAACTTAGAATTCGTCGCACTTGGAGGATAGAGTCCCTTTATAGTTGAAGGAAAGAAAGACATTTCTAGGACATGGTTTCTCTCATCCCGAAATAGATAGCTCAGATTAATCTCCTAAGTGTACCCATTTCTCTTAATTTTCTATAGAAGGAACTCAAAAAGGAGTCAGGTGAATTGTAGATGCTTCCATGAGATCAGTCTCACCCAGACTGTCTTGGAACATCACACAGCTTCCATGGGAGCTGCCATCCAAGGGGATTCTTGAGATAACAGTGCTGAAGATCATGATGTGCTGAGATACTAAGTTAATAAAGTTATTAACAGCCTCATTAATATAATTAACAAATGATTAGCTTGAAATTAGTATCCTGAATATATCGCTAACTCCTGATGTAGCCTAAAACACATTAACTGAAAGGTCAAGATCCTTATTTTCAGCTACGTTTTTATATAAGAATATCTGGGTATAAGGAAAATTAACAGTATGTTTTAGTGTTGATATTGATGAAATTGGAAACTGAAAAATAGAGAAGTAGAAAAAATGGCAACTCAGCTTTCATGTTTTTTTTTACCCCGAGTCTGAATTCATTGTGGTGGTCTAAAAATAGTTAAAAGTGTCAAGAAAAAAAAAAGAAAAAAGACAAAAGAAGAAATACTGTCTTTGACTGCAAAGTTGAGAGTTTTTTTCCATTTATATCTGTATGGTTTATTTTGCAGGTAAAATTAATATGAAGATGTCTTCATTCATTGGAGTTCCCTCCTACAAAGAGTGTGAATTTAGGCTGTAACTTTGTTGGGAACCTCTACAACCTTTTAAATTTTGATTTTGGATCTAATCTTTCGATTCTGAACCACTTTATTGACAGAAACAGACAAATCTAAGCCAAAAAGTTAAGCCAGAATGCCTTGCCCAAAGTGGTATTTCCACTAAACTAGAAAAAAGTGGTACACCCTTCTCCCTATTTCCCCCAAACAATCATGAATTTCAACCACAAGTTTGATTTTCCTGGCTCAGCTTGGCTTCATTTCATGTCTTTCATACTTCCTTAAAGCTTTTCATAGCTTGATTTCCTTTCTAGTGCCAAGAAAGAAAAAGCATCATGTTCCCACATGAATTCTTCTCCAGATTCTATAATGTGAAATTCTATGATTTGTTTAATAAATTACATAATCAGATACTGTAAGAATACCTTGTCCACAGGTTTTTGTCATGAACCACTGACAATCCTATTTTCTTTTGATCTTTCTGCTTGAGAAATACCAAATTTTAATTCTGCAGATCTGCACATGTCCAGTAACTCCTGTAGTAACAGAGTAGAGTTTATTTTTTGTTGTGGGACCTCAAGATTTCTTTGAGACTTCCAGTTCTGGGAAGACCTGAGCTACATCTTGCTCCTTGTGGCACGCCTGCACTGCTGCCATGCCACCCCTTGTGCAGACAGCAGGGCCAGGGGACGGTCCGGAAGGGAGCTGCCTGTATGACACTGCTCTCCAGCTGGGATTTTGGTCTGTCTAGTTGTGGGACTACAAGTACGAGTTGGGTTGTGGAGTATATCTTACCCGAAGTCTCATAGATACAGTCTAATCCTGCTGGATCTTTTACTTTAGGCATGTAAGTGATGTTTTGGATTACACTGTAAATCTCTGCATAGAGGATGCAGAGCCACAGAAGATCCTATTCTATTGTGTGGAATGGTAGTTGCCCAAGGCTATATTTCAACTGTGCAGTGTGAAGAGATATCAGGCTACAGTGAATTTCTTATCTCTCAGATATTTTTTCGGTTGTAAAACAACATCTCAGACACTGGCTAATAAAATTAGTAGACTTGAAATCCCACAGTCTAAATCACTTGTGGGAAGTGTTAAAAAACATAGTTGAAAACAACACTTATTCATCTGACGCAACTGAATTAGTTCATAAATAAAATAAAGATGTGTGACCCTTATTGATTTTTTCCCTCTTTGAATATAATGGCTGCTGCTTGAAAGGAAAGAAAGAAAAGAAAGGAAAGAAGAGAAGAGGAAAGGAAAGAAAGGAAAAGAGGGAAGGGACATATAATAATGTGTATAATAACGTGTATAGCTACTCTATCATATGAAATGAACAATTTTCATTGTTTTTGCTCATTCTTCCGGCATTTTAGATAAAATGTAGATGCTGAGTGTGTACACTCAGTAGTAAGATGAGAAATTTAAAATTATGAAATTATTTTTGGAAGTCACTCCATTCTGCAACCAAAAGTTGGAGAAACATACATGTTTGTGTGTGGGCATCCAAAGAATAATACGATTGGACCACTTGTTTAAGTAGATACGACAACCAATACTGATGGAAATAGTCTGTAATCTGAATTAACTCTTGTTAAAAGAAAGGACAGACAAATTAATTGGTTTCTGTAATGCAAGGACTTCTGTGACTAGCAGGCTAAATTTGAGTGCCATATCTCATCTTCCTCCTACTGATAGTTGCTCTTCATTTCAATTATTGAAGTAATGAAAACTTAAGATTAGTAAAAAAATGCAGTTTCTGGTGCTGATTTAGTAAAGG
This sequence comes from Pezoporus occidentalis, assembly GCF_034315485.1. Lineage (NCBI taxonomy): Eukaryota > Metazoa > Chordata > Aves > Psittaciformes > Psittacidae > Pezoporus > Pezoporus occidentalis. The sequence continues at coordinate 993,182 of NW_026912907.1, read as the reverse complement.
TTATATACTGTGCTGATTGATTCTAAAACATATTTTTAAAATCCCTTATCTTGTCCTTCTTTCTTATCACCTTTCTGTTTATCCCATTCATCATTTAAACATTGCCTTTTCAAATGGGATTCACCTAACTTCAGCCATCTAGAAGTTAATAATCTAGTCTAAGTGAGAGTCAGTAGAGAGTGACAGGAACCTCCTGAGGGTGATTCAGTTTATACTATAAGAAGTAATTTAGCCAGATTAAAATGAATTGCCCTCTGGAAGTGGGCTACCCACTTACTTTTTAAAAGGAATGCAGCCATCTAGCATGGAGTAGACGCTCAACTGCTATATAGGTAAAGGTAGGTGAATTCTGTCTCTAGAGTGGAAGCTGTTTGAGGAAGAAATTCAGGGACACAATTTGAGTAAGTCTTCCAAATGTTCCTGTAGATACCCCTGGGATTAAAACAAGCCAAATCAACCAACCAAACAAAACCAAACTAAACCAAAACCCAACCAACCAACCCCCCAGAAACCCACCACAAAAACTAAAAAGCACCACCAAAACACAAAAAGCTTCACCATTTCAAAACAACAACAGTAAACCTCCTAAACACATACAGATATGTTTGGCTTCCACCAATAAAAAGGCATAAAGAACTTTGGGCTGAGACCTGCTGGAACTATTGGCAAGTCCAAATCTTACACTTCCAATGTTATTGCACAGTCCTTGTGAGCTAGAGCTCTTTATATGTTGACCTGCCGAAGTTTATGGTGTGCACACTTGGTTTTATATATTTCTAATTATTTTCATATGAAACCAGAGATATTGCATCAAATATTTTGGCACTTCAAGAAGCTTTTTCTTATAATCTTTTGGTTTCCATTTAAAAAAAAATAATCCAAGAATCTCTTCTTCCTTTCCTTGTCCTTGGTTCACTTGGTTGAAGAGTTATAAAGATGCTGTTCTGCAGTATTGTTGCAACTGATGTTTATGAATGATTCTTTCGGGACTTGTTTCCTTCTAGATTCTGTAAATAAGAACTACTAATCAGAAGGTTCTGATTTTTGTACATTGAAACTTTTTTTTATTGAAACTATTTTTCTTTTGATCCTCAAAAGCAAAGGAAATATTGCTAAGCACTTCTTCCTCATATTTTAGGGAACATCATTTAATCCTTCCTTAAACAGAAACCTCTGCTGGAGCAAGAAACAGGTGCTAAAGCCAAGAGCAGATAAACATAAACATGTTTATGTTAGTCATGACGAACTAGTATAATCCACCAATATGTGCTTCTTTGCTACTAAGTGCTTGTAGGCAGTCAGAGGCTGTGTGCAGTGAGGATCTCACCCAGCACTTCGCAGGACCTGCAGGCATGCCTGGCTGAAGGAGCACTGTCACCCCTCTGCAGGGGGCTGGGGAGAATCTGCGGGATGGATGTTCACTTTCCCACTACACTTCTAATGTGCTGTGCCTTCCAAACCTGAGATCTCTTTAAAGGACTGAATTAAGGCTCTGAAATACCAAAATCAGGTTTGAGTATTACAGCCCCAGATCCTTGACTCAGCTATTTTCTTCTTCTGTAGGTGCTTCTCAGACATCTAGGATCCCTTGGCAGCTAAAACTCTCTTTTCTATAGGACCATGAGTTTTGAAGTTGGATGTTTCAACATCTGTCTTCCATTCAGACTTGAAGTGAATCCAGCAACATGGCATTTTCCAATGTGAATCCCCTCAAGGGAGTAGCTATCCTCACAACATGGCTAAAATAAGTCAACAAGATGTGATTCTTCATAAAAGGTAGTTACAACAACTTATCACTACAAATTACATCTAATGATACAGCTTAGCGGCAAGGACAGTACCAGGATGTGAAAGGCTGCTGGGCTGGACATCTCAGTCTAACAAAGACTTTTTACAAGGGCATCTAGGGATAGGACAAGGGGTAATGGTTTTAAACCAAAAGAGGGTACATTTAGATTAGATATAATGAAGAAATTCTTTACTATGAGGGTAGAGAGGCACTGGAAAACAGGTTATCCAGAGAAGTTGTGAATTCCCCATCCCTGGAAGTGTTCAAGGCCAGGTTGGACAGCACTTTGAGCAACCTGGTCTATTGGAAGGTGTCCCTGTCTGTGTCCGGAACCAGATGATCTTTAAGGTCCCTTCCAATTTTAACCAGTCTGTGGTTATGATTCTGTGATTCTATGATTCTATGTTCAAGGTCTCTCCCAAGCAAAGCCACTCTATAATTCTATCAAGTTCAAAGGCACAGTTCTTGCTTCTGATTTGGTGGCCTTTCCCATCAGGTTAAAAGCAATTTGTATAGGACAAGCTCTTCACCTCTCCTTCTGGAGACATTACAGCCAAGACTCCAGAAAACCATAAGCAAACGATACCGAGAAGCTAAATTTGCATCTTGAGTATTGGGCTGTCATCTTTAACTAAAGCAGCCTGTGTTGTGATCCTCTCATTTTAAAGTCAACAGCTGTTTTTAAGTAAAATAGAGGAAAAAAAAAAAAATAATGTTGGGATCAAAATCTAACACTTGGTCAGAACCATAGACATTAGTCAGGACAATTTACCACATCAGCTTTTCTTGTATCCCTTTTTTATCCCTTTAATCCCTTCCAGCCTTGAGCCTTTTGAGACCAGATTTTAAAATGAGCTGTTTTTCCCTTGGAGTTTTCTACATGAATAACACCTTTTCACAATGCACATTTAAATGTTGCTTTCTGTAATTACAGTGGAAAACTGCTTAAGGAAAGGAAGAAGAATCACATTTTTAGACTGGAGAAAACATTTGATGAGATCTGAATGCCGTAGAAATAGAAAGCCAGCTTGACTATAAACAAAATTAAGGGGATGAAGCCAGCAAGTGGAAAAGCTGCATTCCTCATAATAACTCTGCCAACAAGGTACTGACAGAAGAAAACGTTGAAAGCTACAGTTTTTTAGAGCTGAAGCTGTGTTCAGAGAGAAGCTCTGTTATTTCCTTGATGTAAGAATTAAATGTTTCAGTTCGGGCTTTTTGGAATCTGAAAGTTACTGATAGGCTTTTATAATGTTGCACAAATGGTATCTTAACACTAAACCAACTCCTGAATGATAAATCTAAGCTCATCATATTGGACCATTCCTTGGCCTTAATTCTGTATTCATTCACTCACTACATAATTAAGATTTATTTACATGGGAATTTTGTCATCCATTCTGTTTGAACTCAGAAAAAACTTATGCACGTTGTGAGTAATGTGTGTACATGAATCCCTTAGGTGAACTAATGATCTCATATACCACGTACGTTTTTCAGACACAACAGCATTACTAGTACTTTTGATTAGAATTTGTACTTTAAAGGTTGAAGGTGATTAAGGCAATTTCTGAAATTACATCATCCCAACTCTGACAGGCCAGTGGAGACTGACATTTTAAAGTAATACTGTTTAAAAGCAGAGCAGTAAAATTATAAGAGCATTTGGCAGGTTAAAGGTTTGTAAAAATAGAGTGCTCTTCAGATACGAGTGACTGGATAATGTATCAAGAATATGTTTCATGAAAATATGACCTGCAAGTATTTGCCTTCATTAATTGACTGTGTGCTGAAAATCCTAAAATTATTTACCTTTATTTACCTTTTCTAACCCTGGGGTGTATTTGATGCATTTTGCCTATTTTGCCTATTGTCACAAATGTTGTATCTTACAGAATCACTCATCTGCAGAATGTCATCTGCCCTCTTTCCCACCACCACATTTGGCCGTGCTAAATTGCCCGCACAGAAGTACCTCCCCTCCTTCTTTCATACACCAAAACATACAAGTGCCATAAACAGCCTTCGCACACAGGCTAAGACATAAACATGCTGTCAATGGAGGGAGTGTTATACCAAGTAACCCGTGAAAGTATTTTTTTCCCTTTAGCTGATGCTAAATGGGTGACCTCATCCATGCAGACCCTCCAGTTTAATTTCCCAAAGCATTTATAAGCTTGTGCTATTAGAAATATTTTTCATATACTAAAACAGCTGTGTATACTCTTGTAGAATGGCACTAAGGTTAATCTAAATAAATTTGTGAGGTTTTTTCTGGGGACTTGATTTTGATTGAATTTCTAGAATCTGCTGTTAAACAAGGTCTCCTGTTTTAGCATCTGGCTAAAAGACCCTCAGGTGAAATCCTTCAAGAATCCCATAGTTTATACTTAATAAGATTTAATTATTTTACAAATTATCTCTTTCACATTAGTGCTCCCCCTGCATTTGCCACATCCAAAAGAGCAATACAAGTGTCGAATTATGAAAAACGATTCCAGTGTAGAAATATGGGTAATACACACAAGGTCAAAAAACAGGCAAGAGTAATTTGCAACAACTAAATTGCTTGATGTAATACTTTGGCTTGATAGTCTTTAAGAGGAGACTTTACATAAGTCAAAGGTCTTTGGAGTAATTTGCAAATCAAAATCCTACCACTCTTCTAAATCCTTTTAATCCAGTCGTTAATCTCAATAATGACCTAGTTTTTGGAACCTTTACTGTGTTCAGCCACTTAATGACATTACCTAGTTTGCCCTTTGAAACTTTTAGAGGAGAAATACGTGGACATAAATAACATCCTGCTAAAATGTAACTGAAGCCGTCCTGAGCAAGTGCAGTTTTATAGAAGAAAATATCCTAGCACCTGCTGAAGTCTCATAAAGCTTCTCTCTTTACCATAACACTATGATTTTTATTAGGTAGTAGAGCTTTGCATAATAGAATGGAAGAACGAGGTGGATACCAAATACCTGACAATTGTTAAAGACATCAAAGTGAAGAATGAGCAGCTATTATATAGTCTGGATTTTTTTCTCAGTATCGACTGCTGTGCATTGTATGATCACTGATATACCTGTTTTTCTGCAAAAATAGATCATGGAGAAAATCACTGGATTCGTATGAGTTTTGAAATTATAGAGGAAAGAAACTATCAAACATGAAAACACACAGAGCAACTTTTTCCATGTGACTCTCTTACAGAAAGTAAGAACTGGTTCAGTTTTAGTGGGAGACACTTCATTAATACCGAAATTCCTTAACAAGAGAAGGCATAGACCCGCTGAACCACAGCACTGTACAGCACTAAGTGCTCTCCAATGCTACACACAGGAGAAAATTAAAGCGTGAAGTTCACTTACAGTCATTGCTTAGCTGGCATATAGGCTCTGTACTGTGTCTGGGGCAGTATGGCAGAAGAGTTTTACACAGTAGGATGATGCACTTTCTGTGTAATTCCACCACCGAGGTAATCACATACCTGTTGGATTCCCAGATATCTTTCAAAACCATTAAGCATATTTTCAGATGAAGTGCTAGAACAGTGGGTGGGGTTTATTTGTTATTCTATTCTATTCTATTCATTTTATTTTACTTCTGAAAGGAAGTTCTTAAGCCAATCATATTTAAAAAAGAAAGAGAAATAGTTCTTCTGTCTCTGATCTTTTCATAGCCATCCTTCACTGGAATTGAAGTTAAATAGTGTTTTTAGCTGTTATGCCTCAGAGAGGATATACCAGAGAGTAAAAAAGGAACTGGACCCCCATGAAATGTATATAAAAAGACAGTAATGTATGCACTCTCCATAAAGAGTCACAAAGGCTAAAAGCATTTGTTAGATTTCTAAGGCCAAAAAGCCATGACAGGTACAATGCATGCTCTAGTAACTAGGCACAACAGCTCTGAATTGAGTTTATTATTATTGGGAGTTTTGGGGTTTTATGCAGTGAAAGTAAAAGAAAGCCAAAAATAGTAACAATAAAATGAATGAATGTTCACACTACTGTTGAGCATCTGAATGATCTGAGGAAGACAAGAGTCTTCTGTAGAAAAGTAATATGGCTGTAGAAAATTACATTAAAAATCTTTCATGTTTAATAGAAAATTAAAATCTTTGTCTAGGTTTTCTGAAGTATCCCATAGAATTCTGTGGAAGTATATTTTGCACATCCTAGTGCAAAACCTTTCAAAAGGTATTTTCTATCATATAAATGTATTTTGTGGGACTTTTCTTTTAAGAATTGGTTCTTCAGCTCATAAATTCCCTTCTTGGTTTATGTCTTTTTAGCCATTATATGAGAATAGAAACTCATATGTAATGAGTTTCTACATTAAATCACTTGAACAAATAGTTATGGAGTTTTGTATGTCCTTGCTTTACCTTCCTTTTTAAGACTATCCACATTCTATTTTTAAAAAGAGTCTGCTTCACAGGTCTGTTTTGAAACTCAAATCCAACTTTTTAGTGAGCATGCTGAACAATGGTTTGCCATAATTATTCAGTCAGTAACTTACAAGATTTTAGATAATTTCTTTATTGTATAGCCTGAGTTTATGACTATGCCAGCCACTACTCTTGGATATTTATGAAATAACAGAGAATCAGAGAATGGCTGATGCTGGCAGGGACCTCTGCAGATCATTTACTAAGACCCCCTTGCTCAAAGCAGGATCAGCTCCAGCAGATTACTCTCAGCTGTGTGCAGCTGGGTTTTGAATATCAGCAAGGATGGAAACTCCACAACCTCACTGAGCAACCTGTTTCAGTGTTTGATCACTCTCATAGTAAAAAATATTTGCCTTGTGTTTTGAGTTTTCTGTGTCTGAGTTTGTACCCATTGCCTGTCATCCTGTCACGGGGCACCACTGAGGGAAGCCTGGCTCCATCTTTTTACTTCCCCCACAAGGTATTTGCATGGATAAGACCCAATTGAGCCCTCTCTGCTCCAGGTTGAACAGTCTTGGCTGTCTCAGCCTCTCCTCATATGTGAGATGCTTCAGTCTCTTAACCATTTTCCTAGCCCTTTGGTGGACTTGGTCTAGTATTTCTTTGACTGTCCTTTACTGCAGAGTCCAGAACTAGACCTGGCCCTCCAGATGTGTCTCACTGGGGTGAGTTGAGCAGAAGAATCATCTCCCTTGACCCATGGGTCTTTGTAATACAGCCCAGGATGCTGTTGGACATCTTTGCTGCAAGGGCACATTGCTGGCACCTGGTCAGCTTGCTGTCCATCAGAACTCCAAGGTCCTTCTCTGCAGAGCTGTTTTCCAGCTAGCTTGCCTCCAGCTTGCACTGGTGCATGGGATTACTCCTGCTGAGGTGCAGGACTTGGCATTCACCTTGACTGAACTTAATGAGGTTTCTGTAAGCCCATTTCTTGTACCTGTTGAGGTCCTTCCAAATGGCAGCACAGCCGTCTGGTGTATCAACTGGTCCTCCTAGTTTTGTGTCATAAGCAAACATGTCGAACCTATACCCAGTCCCACTATCCAGATCATCAATAAAGAGCTTCAACAGTATTCTCCCTAGTATTGACCCAGGAGATGCATCATTAAATGACTGGCTTTCAGCTGGACTTTGTGCTGCTGATCACAACCTGCTGAGCTTGGCAGATCAGCCAGTCCATTGTCCTGTTATCTGCCCTGTTCTGAGTCAATAAATAGTATCAATCGCTTTGCCTTCCCATTCTTTTGAAGGGAAGAAGAGCATGTACCAAGGGTAAAATTAGACACACATATATGGATATATTTTTATGACAAGAGCATGTGCAGTCTCTTACAGTTAGAATTCACAAAATTGTATGCATTGGCCTCCATATAGCTGAAAATATCCTTTCTACTGAATTTGTGTAGCTAAATAAATTTAACTTAGACCTGCAAGCCTCTGCAGATTTTATCAGAGGCTGTATGGATTTTTTACCACCCCTGATAAAAAGTTTTTGTAACATTTAACCTAAATAATACACGTTTGACCATTTGAGATACAGTAGTGAAGACAATTTGCATGGAGTGTAGTGTAGGAGAGCACAACGGTAATATATGAAATTACATCAAGGTAACATTTTAGTCAGTGCATTAAGAAACAGAAAAGAGAATAACAGCTTAGTGGCATTTTCAAGGTTGTATTTGCCAGTTCTAGTGACTCATCTTTGAGGCAGTCTCTGAACATCAACAGATACTGTTCAAACAGATACCTTTCCTAATCAAAAATTGCAAGCCACTTCTGAGACTCTAAAAATAATGTGGGATTTTTTCCCCATCATTTTTAAGACATCTTCTTGATAAGCATCGAAAAATATCACAGGATTCTTATTTCTGTCAGTGGCAACTGCAATCCAGTGGAAGCAAGGTAGAAATCAGAAAGATAAAGGGCTATAGCAATATGCCAATGTGACAACTGAAGTTGGAGTTGACAAAAAAGAAAGTTTAAAAACTCTTGAAGCATTTGTGGAAAGGGGAAAGGTAGGATACAAAAAAAAAAAAAAAGATTGTACCAATATCCACATCTCTATATAGCCATGTTCCATGAATATGCTTAGGTTTATGCATACAAATACTATTAGTGAAATCGGTGACCAATTATACAGGATCAGTACTACTGTACAAAGAGGAAGGTTTGGGATGAGGGGTGGAGGCAGAGTACCTAAGCCAAGAGTACACAGGACCATAGACTGAGGTTGGGTTTTAGTTGGAGGTCTCTAACCCAAACTCTAGTCTGATTACATGCTCAAAGGAGTGCTAACTTCAAAGCAAGGTAAATTTGCTCAGGGCCTCACCCACAGCTTCCCTGCACAGTCAGTTCCTGTCCTTAACCACCCTTATCCTGAAGAGGTTTTGTGCTGTAACCCAACTGGATTTCCTTTCTTGGGACTTTCCACTGTTGCCTCTTGTGTGTGTCCTAAATTCTTTGTGGGAGATATGGGAAGCTCTAGAAGGCAATACAGCATATATGAGTTGGAGCTGCCTGCTTGCATTTCTTCTTTCTCCATACAAGGAGGTTCAAGTGATTGTTCTTCTAAAGCTCGCACTTCACTGCACTACGTGAATGTCTTCACTACTGCTTTTCCTCAGGAGAAATAAGTGAGCTACATGTAAGAATTCTGTCACATGCTGTACTTTATATACCAATATCTTAAACTCTGTACTTGAAAGACTCTTAGTTGGTCAGCTGTACTAATTGTACCTGCCATGCTTTATATTGATTTGTATTGTAGAGTATCTTTATTTTTTTCTCAGCCATGTTTCATAACTACTTCATTAAAATACTTCTAATGCATGTTTTCCAGGCTTGATAAAATTTGAGTCCTCCATACATTTCTGTCTTAAAATGTTGACACTCATGGATGACCCCTTTAAAATAACAATATAAGACAAAAAATTGCTATGGTAAATAACATAACATGCTGCTGGTGAATCAATACTGCATACTACTGTGTGCTGTGTGCACATCCCCACTATGAGGATCCATCAAAGGCATTTGCATTTCCACACATGATGTGGTGAGTCACCTTCAGGTTTAACTGACAAAATGGCACTTTAAAATGAGGTTGAATGCTGCCATGTTTAATTCTTTATGTGATCCAAACCTAAACGTCAGAGCCAAATTTCCCTAAATGTGTTCTCATTTAAATCAGTACACTTGTATCAGTAATCATGGAGCACCTGGTTTTCATACTTATCATAGAAGCACAGGCCTGAAACAGACCTCAGGGTCACTTAATCTTTCCCCACATACACACCTGCTGTCAGAAGAGGCTCAACAATGTCTGTGTTAGTTCTGATGGGCATCAAAGACAGAGTAGTTGTGGTCCTTTGGCTAAAATCCTTTCAAACAATGGCAGCAGAGCTTTCCCCACAGTGCAGAAGGTTCTGTGTCTCCACACTGGTATTTATGAATGGAGATGTCTCTGGCAGAAGGAGAAATGTCTGGTTAACAGCAGAGTCAGTCTGCTGCTAATCAGTAACCTGAGGCCCAGTGCTACGTGCTTCTAATGCAGTCTGCCAGAGTGAGATATCTGTGCTTGCTCATAATTCAGATAGATATGATTCAGGTATGGAAAGAAAAGATATGGGGGGAAAGGGGATCAATATTGGGAAATCTCATCTATAGCTGTCATCTGAAAGCTCCAACAATTGAGTTTTCTGTAACCTGAAACATTATTCTTGATGAAGTGCAGGGGTTGGGAAGATGAAAAGGGAACACTAGATAACAGAATGAAACCTCTTAATGATTTTATCAGGTTCAGCTTTCACTGTGACTCATAAAAGTTGAAAGAACAAGCATAAAGATCTGCAGCCTTTCAATACATAAGGCTCATATTGTTCGGGAGAGTTATTTTTCTTGGCCAGCAAAATAACAGCTGAGGGAGCCTGAATTTAAAAACAGTTCTCAAGAACATCCTTCTGAACAGCCTAATACGATGATACTGGTCATTCCACCACCATCAAGAAAATGCACACAGCAGTTTGATTTAAAGCTTTTTCTTTTGTGAACACACAATTCACACATACTGAAAAAGCAGTAAGCTCTTGTCCTCATTGGAATTCAGCACAGAATGAGCCTTAATAAGGCAGCTATTTATACAAAGAGTGTGGTGAGAGCCATCATGGTTTAAGACAGAGGCAAGATTAATATATTCAAGATATCAAACTAAGTTAAAGCGTAAAAGGGGCAGCGGACCTAAATTTGTAATAATCTCAAACCCTTTCTAGGTTGAAAGTCATTCACTCACTGGAAGAAAAAGAAAAAAATAGATGTTGGCTAATTTGGATTGTCATTTGTTTGATTCAATTTTGATTGCATCAGGATTATCCGGTTTTTATGTGCAAAATTTTCCTCTTTTGATTAGTGTTCCTCTGTCCTCTGGATATCAGCTATAAATCACACAATAATCATGACAAAGTTTGGTTTTGTTTGAATGCCTATTATGATTCCATTTTGTCTCATTTATATCCTAATCAAATAAATCCCACTGGAAGTTAGCCAAGGGACAGAGATAAAGCAAATGACAGTAAATCAAGAACTCGTTTTCCTGGCATACAAAGTTTTAACCTTTGCGGGACAAGTATGAAGTCTGTAATGAAGAAGAAACGTAGCAAAAGAAAAGGCTGAGCTATCTGAACAGTTTTGAGGCTGAAAGCAGCTCCCCTACTGCCTTCAGAGCCCAGCACCAGGCCTGGACATTGACTTTCACATTGCAGACAAGAAAGGGCAGAGCTCATTAGGAATTAAATGCCAGATGGTTTCATGGGGCGAAATCAGTATTTGTGTGCCATTATCTACATGTCCCATTCCTCAGTTGTGAAAGTGTGCTACTGGAGGTATAAAGCTACAAACAAGCTATAAAATTACTAACAATGAGTATGTGCCTTGAGGTTCTCCCAAGAGCACAAACTGGTTTGCAAAGGCAGCACAGACCTGTAGCCATGATCGTGCAGATGGCTGTGAGTTCATCTCATGTGCCTAAGTGCCCATCAGCAAGTAAAGCAAGCAATAGCAGATTGCATTCCCTTGAAGTACTCAGCTAAAAATTTACCATCAGAAATTAAACTTCAGGCTACCTATGGGGCGTAGGTGCTGCACCACATGAACAAAGCCTTGAAGTAGTCTCTATTGTGCCAGGCTCCATACAAGCACACGCAAAAATACATGCCTGAAAGAAGTTTCCATGTGAAAAGCCATCTTGACTCCTTGTACTAGAGGGACGGACGTGCAAAAGGAGATTTGGGATGAGATTCATTTCATCTGAATTTAGGCACCTACAGTGCAGATCACGTGTTTTATTCATCCACGGTTCCTTCTTGCACCTTGTGCAGCACTGCAGAAGGCATTTTTTGGCATATTTTGTCCATCCTGCTTGGGATTTCTATTGTAGGTGAGAAAAACTGCTCTCTAGCAATGTCTGTTTCTTTCCATAAATCTAGCAAACAGCCTACATGGCAACTGTGTTGTAGGTACCTACACTTGGTCAGATGAATTTTCAGCCTTGTTGCTTTCTCCTTCCCCTGCATACACAAGCTGAGGCAAATACAATCTGCTCTTAATGCTGGTTTCCAAATTTCTGTTTGTGAGCCTACAGAAAACTGTCACACAATCTGGGTAGAAAAAAATAAAATAAATCAGAGATTAAATGTTTTTAATGACTTTTTCAGCAGCAAGGCATCTAGTGCATACTATATAGGTGCCTCCCCCCACCCACCCCCCAGTGGTCCTGACTTTGGCCAGAAGGAGAGTAGGAGGCTTTGGCTGTGTAGCAGCTGCAGCTTGAAAGCTGAAAATTCGAGGATCCTCTCCTGACCTCCGCATGCTGTTAGGTCACTGGTGTTCCTTATAGGCTAGCCTATCAGCTCCATGTTCTTTCTATTCTTGAAATAACTTACTTCACAAATGGCAGGGAATAAAACATGAATTAACAGAACCTTTCTCTGTACCCAAGCCAGGATAACCGATCTATGAACGTTTAAAAGGCCCCTGGTATTTGCTTCAGTTATATACAGCATGTAAGAAAACCAAATCAATTTTAAAAAATGGGCATTCAATAGTATGTAAGAAATTAGTCAGAATTATTTTTTGTACTCAGACATTTGTGTCTATATGCTAACATTTTTTTCAAATAGTTATCTGATTTTGGTTTGGGTGCTTTTTTAAACCTAGCCAGAAGTATGAAGAGGCATGAAAGCTAAAATAAATCTGAACTAAAAATGTTTACTTTGTGTAGAATTTATTGTGTACTTGAGCATATATATGCCTCACTTTAGTCATAACATGAGAAGAGGCGATCCATGTGAATGTAGAATCATAGAATCATAGAATAGTTAGGGTTGGAAAGGACCTCAAGATCATCTAGTTCCAACACCCCTGCCATGGGCAGGGACACCTCACACTAAACTGTCTCACCCAAGGCTCTGTCCAACCTGGCCTTGAACACTGCCAGGGATGGAGCATTCACAACCTCCCTGGGCAACCCATTCCAGTGCCTCACCACCCTCACAGTAAAGAACTTCTTCCTTATATCCAATCTAAACTTCCCCTGTTTAAGTTTTAACCTGTTACCCCTTGTCCTGTCACTACAGTCCCTAATGAAGAGTCCCTCCCCAGCATCCCTATAGGCCCCCTTCAGATACTGGAAGGCTGCTATGAGGTCTCCACACAGCCTTCTCTTCTCCAGGCTGAACAGCCCCAACTTTCTCAGCCTACCCTCATACAGGAGGTGCTCCAGTCCCCTGATCATCCTTGTGGCCCTCCTCTGGACTAGTTCCAACAGTTCCATGTCCTTTTTATGTTGAGGACACCAGAACTGCACGCAATACTCCAGGTGAGGTCTCGCGAGAGCAGAGCAGAGCGGCAGGATCACCTCCTCGGACCTGCTGGTCACGCTCCTTTTGATGCAGCCCAGGATACGGTTGGCTTTCTGGGCTTTGAGCGCACACTGAAACCAGCTCATGTTCATTTTCTCATTGACCAACACTCCTAAGTCCTTCTCCGCAGGGCTGCTCTAAATCTCTTCTCTGCCCAACCTGCAGCTGTGCCTGGGATTGCTCCACCCAGGTGTAGGACCTTGCACTTAGTAATGGGATGCCTGGCTAAACTGAAGATTCCTCAGTGACAGAACAGAACAGCATCATTGCATTGGTGTCATTCTGAGCCTGACAATACAGTGAGAGCTGAAGAAATGTTTCTAATCAGTAGGTTATTCAACAGAAAAAAAAAAAAAAAAAAAAGAGTTTAATGACATTTTAATGAATTTTGTTTGTCTTAAGCTGACTGAGAAAAAAAAAAAGTTAATTTGTTTAAGGAATCTGTAGATTCATTCAGATATGCTGCATGCAGAATGTTTCAATTTCTTAAGACAAAATTCCAAAGTCAGATTTTAGTGAAGGGCAACTTTTCACATTCTACCTTTTTTTTTTTTTTCTGTTTTTCAGTTTCATCATCAAAAGAATGAGTAGTTCTCACAGCCATGTTGCTATGCTGCCATGTGCTATCACAAACATGTTTCTTTGGAAGTTTTAAAACAGCCCAGGCTTGCTTACCACTATGTGGCTTTATTCCAAATATGTAGGGTAAAGGCAGATGTTAAATGTAGAGCAAAATGGTTAGTAGTATCAAGTAGTATTTCTACTACTTTCAGTGTGCCAATGTTTTCTTTGACCTTTCTGATGATGGTACGATGTCACAGCTCAGCAGCTTTGGCCTATTTTCTGCATAGCTTCCACTGGGCTATATTTGTTGGAAATAAACATCTTGCATAACAGCCCGGCTGTGCACTCTATATTTTCTTCTCTATATTTTTTTTCTGAAAGAGATTTTCCTAACATGAATTCTGCACGCACAATTAACATTTCCCAAATTTCATCTTCAGAATCTGTTAGGGTTTATAAGAAGATTAAGAGACAGAGCTGATGTGCTTCATCACCCTTCCCCTGTAATCACACAGCTTTGCACTAGGAAAGAGAGTAAGAGGCAGGTTAAAACTGCAGTAATTCCCTTGAAAGGAGAACTAAAATAGAAGACTGTGAATGTGAGAATCTGTACTACTGGAATTATTTAAACAAAACCCTTTCAGGCAAGAGCAAAGATCAGATATAGACTACACTCAAAGATATAAATAATACTCTGACCTGATAGCTTTGGCTGTTACGTTAATAGCAAAGATGAACAGTTTTGCACAGCAGAATCTTTAACTCTTTTTCTTGTTTCCTGTTTATTTTGACTGAATATGTAGCAGGTATGTATACAGACAAGGACTGGATAGGAAATCTTCCAAAGGAGTAAAGGATGAAATACATTTACAGAAATATTTTTAACCAGAGTAAACACAGAAATAGGTGCATATATGCCAAAAGGAAGAAAAAAACAAGGGCAGAATATGTACAATGAATTGGCATTACATAAACAGGTTTTCAAAATTAGGAAAGTTTGCAGAGAACATTTTGCACAGCTTTCAGAGCTGTTTACTTTTACAACTAAACTCACAGGAGATACCATTAATCTCTGCTTTCAAAATCATGAACAGTTTAAAAATAATGTCGATTAAACCCCAGTATTTTAAGCTTTTTTATAGTGTCTTCTGCTTTTACAGCCTTTTGGCTTTAAGTAATCACATTTTACTCCACAAAACACAGGCAGGAGAAAAAGCTTACTTAAAAGAACATGAGGAAGATGAAATTTGTGATAGTCGTTGGGCATCTTAAATAGGTATGGGGTTTTTTTGTATTGATGGTACCAGATCTTCTCTCTCTTACACTGATTTCACACCTCATCTCTCTCTTGGCATTAGTGGGACAGTAGGATGACCTGATCAGATAAATAGCGTACTAAATGATCAGGCCTATGATTTTCAAATCAGAGATGTTAAACCCACTGTTTTAGAAAAGAAATAATTGACATGCCACAGTGGAAATTAAGTAGCTTCTTTTTGGTTTTTATAATTAAATAATACCTAAGCCTATATAATTAATCTAATCACTCGCATGCTTCAAGAACAGCCTGTGGTACTACAGAACTCCATCAGCAGACTCACCCACCCTCTGCAAGTTTGGGAAGACCCTTTCCAACTGCAAACTGCAGGATAAATGTAAGCTGACTTCCTCCACTGGCCAACGCACCGCATAAACAACTGTGCAATCAATTTACAGCACACAAGACAGGTTTTTCCAAGCATTGTTGAACTCATTACCTCTATCTAAGGGCGTGTTACTATGTTTAATAGACCTCTTAAATATTTACATTTCTCTGGAAATAACACCTCTTCACCTCAACATTCTGTTTACAGTTACAAGATTTTAGGACTGATTCTTTAACTGGTATTCTTCCTTCCTTAGGAAAAACTGTGCAAGTACAATTTATCCTACAGCCCTCACTATATCAGATTGTTTAAATGCTCTTTCTCAATCAAAAATCCTCTACTTCCTGCTTTCTGTCGCTCTTTCTTTTTCACTGTAAGTTACATCACATTGGAAGCATTAGAAATGTTATGCAAAGGGAATCTTTGCCTGTCTTCTAAATGGCCTCCCAGCTTTTGAGTTGAAGCAAGACAAAGAACTGGGAATGCAAAGACAACCTAACATTTATATTATGCAACTTGCCTTCAAGTTATGTACATTTTCATGTCCATAAAACATGAAACAATAATTTCAAGTTTGGTTTAGTGGATGTTGGTTTTACTTAACTTATCCCATGAGTCTAATACCTATAAAGCAAGAACACTGACTTTAGTCTTTAACATGTTTTTTGCATTGGATATAAGCCACACTGCAAATCCTGAAGTTACCAGAAAAAATGGTAAACTACAGACCAGTACATCACATTAATTAAGAACATATCACTGGACTTCAGAGTTGGCAGAGACATTTACCTCTTAATTCATGTTTAATTTCAAAACAACTGCATTTAATGAAGGGGTCCCAAAAATAAGTAAAATTAAATTAAATCCAGGTGAGTAAAGGAGCATTCACTGTCTATCAAAATAAACTTCTTCATTTTCTAGAGCCTTCCCAGACTATTGGCATTGCATTGTTTTTCATCTGGATTTGTGATGGCGAGGTAGAATGGCATGGTGGAAATGGCCTAAAGGCTGTAAACTGACAACCTTTGGTTGTAATGAATGTCATCAGCAGTGTCACAGCCAAGTAACACCAGAGCCAGTCCACAGAGGAACTGCTTTTAAGAACGTTTGATTTCCTGTTGAGAGGAAATTTGGACAAAGATGCTAGAAGAGTAAGCAGGTAAACTTGACAAGTGTGTGCTTTTGGCAGATTGATCTCACAACTTCTGTCTTGTCTAAGCTGAGGAGAGAAAAGGTTTTTATTCTCTGCTGCTTCTGTATGTCCTTGATCATAGACTGGCTTTAGTTTCTCAGAAAATCTTTCTGAAAGACAATTAGCTGAAACAGAAGCTGCTACTGAGTCTTCAAAGTAGGAAGAGGGGAAAAAAAAACCCACCTGCTAGTGGTGTTTATAGAATCACACTGCCCTGTTCAGTCATATTCCCTCCCTTGCAAACCCTGATTTCACTTCTACCTGTGAGCTTGATTTCTGCAATTGAATTCCGCTTGGGCTTGCATTCCTTGTAAAAGTCACAAATAGAAAGTGACAAGGTGTCATGACTTGAGGTCAGGACCATAATTCTGGAAATACTAGTTTAGAAAGAACAAGCGTAGCAGCTCAATAAAACATGATCATTGTCCTACACCAAAAAACACAGCTACTTCTTAAAGCAGGAAGTCAACCTCCACCCATACGATGTATATTAGAGGTAAAAATACATTGGTTACAGCATTCAAGAGGTTAAAAAGAAAAAATCGAAGAGCACACAATCATTTCTGTGTGAAATGGAAGCGAAAGTTCTTAATGGATAGAATTCTCTGTATATAAACTACTGCAGTTTTATGAGCCTTCAACCAAACATATATAAATTTGCCTTGCAAAACCAGGTCAAAGAAATCCAGGTACCAGATCACTGTGCTGTATATATATGAAGAGCTCATAAAACATGGAGGAACTCCAACAGTTGATTTGCCTTTAAGAAGGATTTTTTTGAAGTTCATAGCTAACCAGTAAAAGGATTATTCACTTCATGGGAATAAGAAAAAGTAGTATCTTCAATGTCTTAAAGCAGCACATAAATTTAAGATAATCCAAAATCCAAAATTTAAGTTGCACAAACCTCAAATGCATTATCAGACATGTTTTGTTTTAAATTAAAGCACTATTATGTATTTTTTATTAAAACTTTTAAGTGATCCCTCCTCAAAATATTTTTTTCAATACAACTTTATTAAAATGCTTTGATTTTTCCTGACAGTTTTGGTGAGTTCTTAAAAATTTCAGTAGTGACCATTTTTCCTTCAGATATGCACTAAACATCACATGTGTTTCAGAAGGCTGATAAAATATTTTGTTAGTGGTGATGAAACCAACACTGCTTCTGTAAAAGAAATGTCCCATTCGTCCACAAACAACAGAAATATCAATTCAGTCTCAGAAATTATGGTCAGACCTGGTCTGTGGGTAAAACCTGTCCTGGTACAGAGAGCTATCATATCAAGGATATCTTCCTGGGAGAAGATGTTCTTTCTCCAATACCCACCCTTAAGAGATCTGTACTGGTTTGGTTCCTGAGCAGAGTAATTTATAATTCTCAGCCAGTGAAGTTTTCTAAAAGTTGCCTAAGGGATGAGAAAACTGTTGTGAGAAAAAACAAACCCAAAAGAATGATGATATAACTTGGGTGCACCTAAATGCAAGTTGATACCACAACTCTGCCAGAAATCAGTTGTGCTGCAGTTTTCAGGTTCAAACTTCCATAGCTAATTTAGGAAAGTGAATCTTCCCCTTAATCTCATCTATGTTCAGCAATATTGTCCTCTTTATCAGTGTAATCAAAGATAGAGAAAAATCTTTCAGGTTTAGTAATGCTGGCTTTCTGAGAAAATTAATAAATAGATGCAGTTCATGACCTCTGTAAATCAGATTTTAAAGTTTGGTCTGAGGCTTAATCAAAGTTGGAGAATAATAGAAGTGGAAACTGTATGCCCACATTATTACAAGCCAGGTTTCCAGGAGAATTTATGAGCTGAAAGGAATTCATGTCTTGGACATCTGTGCCTTTTCCTCTTAAAACTGATACATACTGTGTATGATTTATGAGAAACTGGATAAAAACTGAATGCCAAATTGAATCTGTTCCTTAAACCAATTTTATGTACATCTATAAAAGTGACAGATACAAGATACAATATCAAAATGGAAAGGATAACCAGCCAAAAGTATTAACAAAATTTAATGTTTCACCTCCCGATTCTCCAACTACTGTTCAAGAAAGCAGAAAAACACTTAGTGGTGGGGGATGGTACCAGTTCTCAGACTTTAACAGCACTTCCTTCCCTGTGACAGCACACAGCTTTGGAACATATAAGCAGGAAGTGAAAACACGAAAGCATCTGCTTGTAAAGGAGCATACTTTCAGAGGTTTTCACCTTAGCTATTACTTAGCTATTGTGAAGTTACATAAACTCTTACCTTATATGAGGATTCCCAGTTGGATCTCAGACACCAAAATACACTGATTCTGTCAAACTCAATGGCTATAATTCATGATTAAACAGTAAGAGTTCCAGGCATCATTTAGAAGGTGATATAAAAGACATCCTCCTTTACCTCATGCTGCCCAATGGACCACAGTGTCACTCAGTTCTGCATCGCTAATTGCGTCCTGTGCTGAGCATACCCTTACCATTTACAGGGCCTAAGGGGTCTGCTCCAGACTGAAAGTTTTTGACTGCTTTCTGTGGCACTTAAACCAGAGGAATTATACTCCTTTGAAAGCAGAGGCTTAGCAATGCCTACATAACATCTCCTGCTGCCTCACCCCTTTCATATCATGGGAAGAGTCTTCAACATCTTCAAAATTAATTCAAGCAATATTCTGATTTGTTTTCTTTCCTCTTATTGGTGTCCTTCCTTTTTTTTTTTTTTTTTATGCTTTGTATGCACACTCATTACACAAAGATATTAAAGGACAGGTAACCCAGATGCCATCATCCTTTTGAGTCAATGGGAATTCACATAGGGAGTGAAACTGGTTTCATCCAGATGGTGTTTAAAATCTCTTTGGGGCTCCTTAGGTTTAGTATGAAACCAGGTGAATTCCCTAGGTTTCTTGTATTTGTTTTTACTTCTGTAGGGACCTACAAAATATTCCAGGAAAAATTATGAGCCCCATTATAACTTTTCTAGCAAATAATTCAGAAGTTATAGAATATCTACAATTATACAAATATGTCTACCTTATGAAAAAACTCATTTTATACTTTCATGACCTGCAATTGCCCTTGACAAACATGTGGCTAGCTTTAGTTCATGTCATTAATGGCAGTATGACTACTCATGAATTTGCAATTAAGGGGATTTTTGTATCAAGTTCGGTGCTGACTGTATCAGATGCTTTTGTGGGAATATGGGAACACAGGGTTCAAGAAGATCATCTCAGCCTTCAAATCCAGTTCTCTGTGATCTTGGTAGCTTGATGTGTGCCCCATTAGACAAAGAAGCTTAATTTAGAAGGGTTGCATCTTTGTTGCACCACCTCACAACTACACAGATACTTTCAAGCATCCAGAGTAGCATCTAAACAAGAACAAACCCAGCCAGAACTGTCATAAAGCACAGGAACTCGCCAGGATAAAAGGAGAGCAGAGGTGAAAATATGGACACATGTAAGAGGAAGAAAGCTCAACTAAAACTGTCCAAATAAGCCTGGAAGGAAGGGCAAAATCCACACTTCACAAAGAGCAAAAAGTCCCAAAGAGCTTGGTTTTGTTAGTCAATTAAAATAGAATACATCAGATTAAAGGTAGATGCCTACTTACATTATTGATGGCCAGTAGAAAGGAAGGACAAATTAATTTCTTTGTAAACTAAATATCTAAAATGGGTTGCAGTTTTGCACCTTAAAAGTGTTTAGTTCACTCTACTGTTTGGAAAAAAGATAACTGGCTCCAAGGTAGATGCTTACACTGTAAAAGATCATTGAATTATCTGAATCCCGTGCTTAAACTGTAAGATATATTTTACTGATTTGAATTGGAATTGCTGGCTTTTTTCTTCCAATAAATTTCCTTGCTTTTTTCCTTTCCACTCTGAGTGACAGGCAAAACAGATACATTTCCTGAGCACATATATATTTTTGTCTTATTCATTCCAACAAAGATGAAGAAAGCCCTTCTCACTGAAAAGCAACAGAAAATCACTGCAAATAGTATTTTCTACCTGTGATTTAAGCCCAGATTCAATTGTTAGAAATACAGAAATTGAATTTTCTGAGTGAAGAATGATATTACTCATTATAATATATATGATTAACATGTGATTATTTTGAAAGGAAAATACCTTGTAATTCCAGGGTATTTTCTCCAGGCTTAATTGTAAGGCAAATTCCTAAAGCTGTTATTTGAAGTTTCCCACAGACATCACTAAAATCTCTTTTCAGCACCAAATACCAGCACAAGCCTGAACAAGCTGCACTTAAACGTTCATTCCCACAATCCATCTACTGGTGTTTCAAAATGGCTTGCTGCTTGCATTAATCTCTAAGGCAAAATTCTTCCTTAATAAAGCTGACAGTGGCTTATCTCACAGAAATCCAATGTATTGTGTTACTGCATAATGTAGGCAGGCTGGACAAAGAGGATTCCTGACCTGTGAAAGCACAAAATATATACACTGGTTTGGGTAAAAATCTTTCTCATTCCTGTACAAGCAGAATCTGGAATTTTTTGACATAGTGGAATCTGGAGAGCAAAAACACTGATTCATCAGAGGTCACCACAGTTTTATGGACACCTTACTGCATATCCATGACCACATCCTCTGCTGTGACTGGCACTGAGAAGATCTGGCTCTCCTATAAACTGCTGCTCCACAACCTCGGCAAGCCCCTTGAGGCCAACTCTAATAAGGAACTTTAGTGCCTAAAACAAAAGGGCTACAGAACAAAATCATAATCTTGAAAATAAGCATTATAATTACTACCTAAACCTAGATGTGCATGAGCTTGCCAGGGCCTCCTCTTTTTGTAATGTGGAGGTCTCCACATGCAGAGAAGTGCCAATACATAGAGCTGATTCTGGCTTCTGAGTGGCTCAACACCTCCTTGTACCTGGTCATGGCTGTTCCTTGGCTAGTTTACCCAGCAGGTCTATTCAGCATGCTGAACACAAAATTAGCAGGACAGAGCTCCTTGCAAAATGCTACTGTGCTACCAACTTTGGAGGATGCTGAAAGTCTCCTTGAAGCAGAGATCATCTTCTTCAATGCAAGTGCCCACTACACCAATCTGGTGAGCAGCACCCTCTCTTCCCTCTCTTCATGTAAATCTTGAACATCTTGTTGCACAGTCACCTGGCTTCAAAGGGAAGGGGTGTAGCATGTCTCTCACTGCAAGCCCACATCATCCAGAAGCATCACCCAAAAGTTTAAAGTGTTGACAGTGTTCACAGTGGGACCTACATGAATGGCAGGCAGTGCATGAAAGTGGGGGTGAAATTTACCCCTGTGCACCAGATTTCCTACTCTAGCTCTGTGAAGTTGTCTGCTAGGCAGCTTGCTTTAGACACAGCCCCCTCCTCAACAAGATAGCCTGCGGCAGCTACTCCTCCCTCATTGTACCATCCTATGAGCTTTAAAAGACTTAAAAATCCAAAGTTCTGCATTTGCTCTAGCTATTCAGTTTCTTTCTCACCAGCACTTCCATGCCCCTGCCAACATGAATATCACAGTACTCCAGTGACATATTCCTGCTTGCCCTTTTTGTCTGCAGTGAGGGAAGAATCAGGATGTGTCTTAGACCTACTTGGTAAGAAGACAGATTAGAAAATGGAGGCTGCCTGTATTTAAAAACTATGTCACCAGTATGTTTCCTGCCTATGTACACAACTAAACTGAAATAATTTGAAGACAGACATCTGTGTACCCATAAGGATATTGTCCTTTGTTTTTTTCTGTTCCTCCCTTAAAAAGAGGGGATTGTTGTACTTTTTTTCCTGATGCCCTATATACCTGGTTGCTACAAACATTGTGGCAAAGGCCTGTCTTTGTTTTTCTTTCATTTGATATCTCATACAAAGTCTCTACAAGTCTTTCTGTTGTGCTTCAATGGACATGTAGTAGGAATAAGAGATAATACTCCATGTCCTTCTGAGGCTTATGTAAGAATTGCTCAGAAGCATTAGTACCTTCAACTTCTCCTGAGACATTTAAACACATTCCTTAAATGAAGATTCCGCTGAAAAATATTTACAATAAAAAATCACTTCCTGTATTCCCCCCAAATTATTTTCTTATTTTCACGTTGCTGTTCTGGATTTCAGTCTGCCCATGATAAATTTTCTCAGCCTTGAAATTTGTATTCTGAAACATAAAGCTAAGCTTTGCTAGGACAGCTGAGAGATTTAGATATTCTGCATTAGCTGTGTGACACTTAGCAGTAAATTTCCCTAACCTACTGAATAAAATATGTTCAGCCAAAGCAAAATTTCTTTAGAGTTATGTTTGTTTTAACACAATAGTGATGCCTCCCAGATGCTGCAGCAATAGAAATAAAACCAGTACTCATTCTTTTGCCAAGCTTAGACTGAAGGACATTTTATTTAAGCAGGATATTATATAAATATATAAAATATGTTCAGCTTCCTCAGAATATCTTTGTTTTATCCCTCACTGTTTGGCTTTTTGTCTATCTTTTCTGGCTTGTCTAAGGTATAAAAATGTAATGCCTGGAAATATTAGATAGCACGTGCTATGTCTGCATGTTTTGGAAGTCTAGTTTTGGCAAAGCATTCTGCCTTTGTTATATTCAAAACTTAAAGCATAAGGGGACCCAAACTTAGTTTGATTAATTCAGCAATAGTTTAAAGACATCCATTCTGCTTACAAGAGGACTTTAGCATGGTGAAACAATATTTACTAGGAGAAAACTTTATTGTCATTAAGGCACTAGCAGTCTTCTCTCAACCTAATTGTAGGCTTTAAAGCAGGAACTCTCAGTCTGAAACTATGCCCTGTGCCCTTAGTAAGATGCAGCGAGATAACACGTTATTGTAATATTGCATGTTGCACATCCTTGGATAATATGAAAATCAGAGTTTCCTAAATGAGCAAATGATTGCCTCAAAAATACTCAAAATGCAGAAAGAAGATTACATTTGTATAGCTGCAGGTCAAAGTGGTCTTAGAATCATAGAATCAGCTAGGTTGGAAAAGACCTTTAAGACTGGAAAAGACCTTTAAGATCATCAAGTCCCCAGTACTGCCAAGACCTTTAAGATCATCAAGACCCCAGCACTGCCAAGACCACCACTAAACCATGTCACCTAGGGCCTCATCTACATGCCTTTTGAACAATTCCAGGGACAGTGATTCCAGCACTGCCCTGGGCACCGTCTCCCAATACCTGAGCAGCCTCTTGGTGAAGAAACTGGCCCAGCTTGGGGCCATTACCCCTTGTCCTATCGCTTGTTATTTGGGAGAAGAGATTGATCTCCATCTCACTCCATCCTCCTTTCAGATAGTTGTAGAGCGTGATAAGGTCACCCCTGAGCCTTCTCTTCTCCAGACTAAACAACCCCAGTTCCTTCAGCTGCTCCTCATCAGACTTGTTCTCCAGGACCTTCACCAGCTTTGTTGCCCTTCTCTGGACCTGCTCCACAGCTCAATACTCTTGTAGCAAGGGGCCCAGAACTGAACGCAGGATTCACAGTCCAGCCTCACCAGTGCTGAGTACAGGGGGATGATCACTTCCCTGGCCCTGCTGGCTACACTATTGCTGATACAGGCCACATATTCAAGATTATAATTGATCCAGGCCAGTTATTTAAGACTATTCAAGATTATAATAACATGAATAGTTGCTGCAGTCCTGAAGGTCATGTTTCAAAATTAGGGTAAATTTATGTGGTCTAAGAGAATGCCCTAGACTTACTATGTTGATTCATGCTGTTGATTCATGTTTGTTCATACTGGGACTGTGTTTTTCAAACAGATTTCCCAGTCATTTCACCTAAACATACTTTGGCCTGCATGTTGGTATAGTCTTGAAGCACCTAAACTAGAATCCTTTAAGATGAAACTAAACCAGAAGCACCCAGCACTCTGTCGTATGCTAACCCTCGAGCAGCACCTGTATGTATGCCAACTGCTACTGCGTATTCACTCTATGGGAAAAGCTGACCCAAAGTACAACACAGCATGAGCACTGGTTCCTCTGTATCCCTTCTTCACTCTGTAGATTGAAATCCATGCTCTTCCTACCCCATGCACCATACTATTTGCAAATGTAAATAGAGCCTCTGTAACATAAAGATCACAGGCCTGAATCTCAACAGCTGTTAGATCCAGGTTCTTTCTTTAAGATCAGTGGTGAAGCTACACTGATTTATATTGCTTAAGGATCAGGGTCTAGTGAAAAGCTTTTGGATGAACTTGGAAGATACTGCAGGAAACAGAAGTTTCCTGCAAGAAACAGAGTTGACCATTTTGGGGTTTTTACTCAGGCATTTCTTACTTTTTAGATGGCTGAAGAGTAAATCCAGTGAAAGCCACAAAGCAGGTGCTGATCTCCAGCTCAAAACCCTTCAGTGACCTTCAGTAACTGTAGGGATTCTTGATAATCCGAAGCTGTGACCCTTTGAATCATAGAATCATAGAATAGTTAGGGTTGGAAAGGACCTTAAGATCATCTAGTTCCAACACCCCTGCCATGGGCAGGGACACCTTACGCTAAATCATATCGCCCAAGGCCTCATCCAACCTGGTCTTGAACACTGCGAGGGATGGAGCATTCACAACCTCCCTGGGCAACCCATTCCAGTGCCTCACCACCCTCACAGTAAAGAATTTCCTCCTTATATCCAATCTAAACTTCCCCTGTTTAAATTTTAACCTGTTACCCCTTGTCCTGTCACTACAGTCTCTAATGAAGAGTCCCTCTCCAGCATCCCTATAGGCCCCCTTCAGATACTGGAAGGCTGCTATGAGGTCTCCACACAGCCTTCTCTTCTCCAGGCTGAACAGCCCCAACTTCCTCAGCCTGTCTTCATATGGGAGGTGCTCCAGTCCCCTGATCATCCTCGTGGCCTTCCTCTGGACTTGTTCCAACAGTTCCATGTCCTTTTTATGTTGAGGACACCAAATGTACACAATACTCCAGGTGAGGTCTCACAACAGCAGAGTAGAGGGGCAGGATCACCTCCTTCGACCTGCTGGTCACGCTCCTTTTAATGCACCCAGGACACGGTTGGCTTTCTGGGCTTTGAGCACACACTGAAACCAGCTCATGTTCATTTTCTCATCAACCAACACCCCCAAGTCCTTCTCCGCAGGGCTGCTCTCTGCCCAACCTGTAGCTGTGCCTGGGATTGCTCTGACCCAGGTGTAGGACCTTGCACTTGGCATGGTTAAACTTCATGAGGTTGGCATCAGCCCACCTCACAAGTGTGTCAAGGTCCCTCTGGATGGCATTCCTTCCCTTCAGCACGTCAATGGAACCACACAGCTTCATGTCATTGGCAAACTTGCTGAGGGCGCACTCAATCCCACTGTCCATGTCAACGACAAAGATGTTGAACAAGACCGGTCCCAACACCGGTCCCAGAGGGACACCACTAGTTACTGGTCTCCAGCCAGACACTGAGGCATTGACCACAATTCTTTGTGTGCGGCCATCCAGCCAGTTCTTTATCCACCCAGTGGTCCATCCATCAAATTGATGTCTCTCCAATTTAGAGACAAGGATGTCATGTGGTACAGTGTTGAATGCTTTGCACAAGTCCAGGTAGATGACATCAGGTGCTCTACCCCAGCCATCAGTTCTGTAGCCCCATCATAGAAGGCCACCAAATTGGTGAGGCAGGACTTCCCCTTAGTGAAGCCATGCTGGCTGTCACCAAGCACCTTGTTGATTTTCATGTGCCTTAGCATGCCTTCCAGGAGAATCTGCTCCAGGATTTTGCCAGGCACAGAGGTGAGACTGACTGGTCTGTAATTCCCTGTGTCATCCATTTTCCCCTTCTTGAAAATGGGGGTTATATTTCCCTTTTTCCAGTTGTTGGGAACTTCACCTGACTGCCATGATTTTTTGAATATGATGGCCAGTGGCTTAGCAACTTCATTCGCCAGCTCCTTCAAGATCCCCGGATGGAATTCATCAGGTCCCATGGACTTGTGCATGTTCGTGTTCTTAAGGTGGTCTCAAACCAGTTCCTCTCCTACAGTGGATGCAAGATCTTCATTCTCACAGTCCCTGCATCTGCCTTCCAAGACTTGGGTGGTGCAGTCAGAGCCTTTGCCAGTGAAGACTGAGGCAAAGAAGTCATTCAGAACCTCAGCCTTCTCCAAATCCAGGGTAGCCAGTTCTCCTCAGAGCTTCCTGAGGGGGCCTACATTTTCCCTAGTCTGTTTTTTATTTGCTATGTACTTGTAGAATCCCTTCCTGTTATCCTTAACATCCCTAGCCAAGTTTAATTCGAACTGGGCCTTAGCTTTCCTAACCTAGTCCCTAGCTTCCTGGACAACATCCCTGTACTCTTCCCAGGCCACCTGTCCTTGCTTCCACTTATTATAAGCCTCTTTTTTCATTTGAATTTTCCTCAGGAGCTCCTTATCCATCCAAGGAGGTCTCCTGGCCCTCCTGCTGCACTTCCTTCTGGTTGGGATGCAACACTCCTGAGCTTGTAGCAGGTGATCCTTGAATATCAACCAACAGTCTTGGGCCCCTCTGCCCTCTAGGGCTGTATCCCATGGAACCTTACTAAGCAGATTCCTGAAGAGGCCAAAGTCTGCTCTTTTGAAGTCCAGGGCAGTGAGCTGGCTGCACGCTCTTCTCACTGTCCTGAGGATCTCAAATTCGAGCATCTCATGATCGCTGCATCCAAG
The DNA here is from genome assembly GCF_034315485.1 of Pezoporus occidentalis. NCBI lineage: Eukaryota > Metazoa > Chordata > Aves > Psittaciformes > Psittacidae > Pezoporus > Pezoporus occidentalis. The sequence continues at coordinate 965,959 of NW_026912907.1, read as the reverse complement.
GCTGCCCTGTGGAGCATCACATTTCCAACGAGTTGGTGAGCACGAGGTCAAGCATGGCACCTTTCCTTGTCAGCTCCTCTATTACTTGCAGAAGGAAGTTGTCTTCCATGCAATCGAGGAACCTCCTGGATTGCTTGTGCCGGGCCGTACCATCCTTCCAACAGATGTCAGGGTGGTTGAAGTCACCCATGAGAACAAGGGCCTGCGAGCTTTTCCTGTCTGTCTTTGGAGTGCTTCATCCGCAGGTTCTCCTTGATCAGGCGGTCTGTAACAGATCCCCACAGTAATGTCTCCCATAGCTATATTCCCTTTAACCCTGACCCACAAACTCTCTGTGGACTGCTTACCTGTTTCCAGACAGAGTTCCATACTCTCCAGCCTATCCCCAACATAAAGGGCAACTCCCCCTCCCCGCCTGCCAGGCCTGTCCTTCCTAAAGAGCCTGTAACCTTCCATTCCAACATTCCAGTCATAGGAGCCATCCTACCATGTTTCTGTGATGCCTATTATATCATACTCCCGTAGATGTGCACACATCTCTAATTCCTCTTGTTTGTTCCCCATGCTACGGGCATTTGTATAGAGGCATCTCAGCCGAACTCCAAATAAAGCTGGCTCATTGGCTGGAGTGGCTGGGATATCACTACATTGCTCCAAGCATTTATTATAGGTTCTGGCAACTGACTGGGTGTGTTGGGATGGAATGATGCCCCCATCCCCCAACACATCTAGTTTAAAGCCTCCTTGACCAGTCTGGCAAGCCTCCTACCAAAACTGCTCTTTCCCTTCTTTATCATCAGACCAGCTCCACCAGCCCCCACTAGACCTGGCCTACAAACTTGGGTCCTGTGTTCAAGGCACCCAAACCCCTGACTATGACACCACCCTTTTAACCAGTTATTAACCTGGCTAATCCTCCTAGCTTTTCCCCGTACCCTGGAGAATTGATGAAAAGACTATCTGAGCTCCAGAGCCCCTAACCACCTCCCCCAGGGCTCTGTAGTCCTTCTTTATGTTCCCCAGGCTACTACTATCTATATCCCTAGCACCCACATGGATCACCAGGAGTGGGTAATAGTCCGTGGGACTTACTAGAGCAGGCAGCCTCTCTGCCACATCCCTGATCTGTGCTCCCGGTAGGCAACACACCTCCCTTGAGACGGGGTCTGGCTGGCAGACAAGTGCTTCCGTCCCTTTCAGTGTAGAGTCCCCTTCTACTACGACCTGCCGCTTTTTCCTAGCAGCACCAGTAGAGATCTTCCTTAGCAGTACATCAGCTGGCTGTTTCTGGCTCGAGTGCGTTTCCTCGTTAGACCCCTGCAGGACAGCAAAGCGGTTCTGCGTGGGGACAGGGGATTTAGGGGGAAGCCCCTTGCTTTTGGTTGTCCTTTTCCTTCTTTTTTTTTGTTGTTTTTTTTTGTCACTGATTCCCAGCTTCCCAGGTTAACGGCCTCCTTCTTTCCTTCATGAGGTAGAGGTGAAGCTCGAGGCCCCTGCACAGTTTGGGCCAGGAGCAAGCATTCCTGCTTCCTCTCAGCTTCCCTGACATCTCGCAGTCTATTGACAGCATCCCGCAGCTCAGCCACCTGCTGCAGGAGCACCTCCACCAGGGAGCACCGAGTGCAGCCCTGCCCATTGTGCACCCTCCCCTCACCAGACCCGTGCAGGCACTCTCTACACTCCGAGCTCTGCACTGCAGCCCCCCTCCCCTCTCACCGGCTCTGTCTGGGTGCCTCCGCTGGCCACCGCCGGGGCAGCCAGAGCAGAGCTCCCGGACCGGGCCCTGCTCATACACCGAGCGCTCACCATCCCGCCCCCCTGCCCGCACAAACCGCCTCCACCCGCTCTGCTCGCCGCGCTCCCCGGGGCAGGTTTTTACCCACTCAGGGCTGGTGCCGCTGCTCCTGGCTCCGCCCCGTGTGAGTCAGCTGCTCGCTCTCGTCAGCTGAGCTGCCGGCTCCCGGGCAGGTCCTGTCGAGGACTTGAGGCTCCCTCGGTGGGAGGCTCTCGCCGCTCTGAGTTGAGGCTCCTGGACGCTGATCTCTCCTCCGCTCCGGTGTTGAAGGCGTCCTCTCCCGAGCTACTCACCTCAGCAACTGACCAATTAAGAACTTAAAATCTGAAAGTAATAAAGCAGATCGAAGCTGTGTACAGACAGAACTAAAAGTTATCTAAAAAATTTAGTTTGTTATCTAGAGTGGGGTCTTGGACCTACCAAACGACCTTGGCTTCCTAAACCCATGAGCTGGGCTTTCTCCCATTTCTCCCACCAGACCCATCGAATACAGACTTTCAGATGGAATCTGGGTGTATAGCTTTAGTTTAAAGACAATTGAAAATAGAGCTTGATGTAACCACAAAATTTCATACAAAACCACTGCTGAGTTTCTGAGCATTAAATGAAAGGAAGTAAAATATATTTCACTTGCTTCTGGAAATACTATTCATTATTGTTATTAGTGAGTGGCTTGGAGTTGTGGAATGAATACAAAAGGATTCATATTCTCCTCATTAGTGATGAATGACTCCATTATGTAGGAAGCCATTAAACTCCTTCCACTATATAGTTCACATTTGTTTCCAAGCAATGAGGACTTGGATAGTCCTGAATTCTTCCCATTTTGTTTTGGAGATCAAAGTGGGTGATTACAGTGTATCTATTGGCTTTCAAATATGGTACTTGTTTGTATTTACACCATCCTCAAGACAAAACCCACTGTGCCAGGGCAGCAAAAGAGACATGGTAAGAGACAGCCTTTGCCCCTGGAGGACTCACTATCTAAATAAATATATTCATTTTGTATTGTAGAAGTAAGCAGAGAATTCCCCTGAGGCTAAGAGCAAAATAGTCTAAAATACAGTTACTGTGAATTGTTAAATAAAACAGCACTGGATGAATGCGAAGTGTCACCATGATTCAGGTATGTTTTGTAAGGCTTCTTTTTAATTTGTCTGTTCTTGTACACCAACTTTTTCCGAGCCATTAAAATACCCCTGGCACAGCCTATTAGTGTTTCAGAACAAAATGCGTATTTTCTCTTCAACATTATTTTTACAAATATGGGGCTTCTACCAGCTATGCAAACTGGAGAGACATTAAGTACTGATGTATCTCTGTATCTTCTAATTTGAAACCTGAACTGAGTAGGTCCTTGTCAATGTGGTGGACTGCTAGCACTAAAGTGCTAGAAATGGATTTGGAACAAGCAGGATGTGTAACTCTAAAACTGATGATGTCCATCAACTTCTCCAGTATGGCATTTTTTCCATGTATTAGACTTATTTATTGACTTTTCACACTGTGTATTCCATGCTCCTGCCAACTAATGACAGCCAAAATTTTCAATTAGAAATTCAGACCATCTGAAGAAAAGGCTGTTTCTTTTCACTGGCATTTCTTCCCCATTTATTTTTGTATGTATTCAAGGGCTCTGGAGAACTGCAAAGACTACATTATGCCCAGTTAATTTACAGCCCTCATTTTTATCGGGTTACTGTGAATTCCAGTTTTTAAATCAACATTGCTATGTCACAAAAAGACATGTGTATACATCTTGTATGCAAGACTCATTTTGCATGAAAGCAAGTGCTAGGATGAGGTGCTAGAATTGCTAATTGCATATTTGTAAGCTACATAGCAGCAGAGCTGACACGCAAGCATTTTGGCATGCCATTTCAGACTATTTTGTCATAAAATTATCTTTGTGAAAATGTTTTACAGTGCTTTGGGTTTTGGGGTGCTTTTTTTGTTTTGGTTTGATCTGTTTTTTCCTGAAGTATTCTAAACCAAAATTCATTGTGTTAAAGTTTCAAGTTCTCATGAACCCAGATCACTTTTTCCTAGTTCTGTATTTACAAATGTTTCCTAAGTGGAAAAGATTTGAGAGGCCAGGAAGGACAAACTCACAATAGAAGATATTTGATGCACTAATTTGTTAATCGTTTGTACCTAATTTCTGCTTTGATTTTGCCTGGCTTCAGTCTCCAGCCATTTATTTTTTACTTTCTCTTTGCAAGGTCCCATTACTTTCTTTCTGTGCAACACATGTTGACTAGTCCTTAAGCAACCATCAAGTTTTGGTCTGTTTATTAGTGGGTTTTTTTTTATCTATTATGAAGTCCAATGCAGAGTCACCTTTTAATGGGTAAACACTTTTTTGTCTGACAAAAGACAGACACCTTTCACAGACATACTAGCCTGGAGCCTGGATAAGCACAAAAAGTGGCAAAAAGCCAGTCACCTCAGTTGTATTATGCAGCTCTCTGGGGTCACTAAGGACTTGTTCCACATGCTTATTCTCTCTTTAAGTTGCTGAAAGCATGTAGGGAGTTATTTGGAAAAGTTGTAAATGAAGACATGCCAGCCAGCTTAATTATTTCTGTTTCAGAGCAAGAAGCAGAGCCCAGTGTGAAATCTCTATCCCCTTGAAGCTAACAGGGGATCTCATGATGTCTGCCTTGGTCACCTACATTTCTTTTCATTGTATTCCTCCTTTTCAGTAAACCATTCTACTTCCTCCAAAAGATCACGGGATCCCCTTGATTTGCACCAGCCAAATGTTTGCTTTTAATCAGGTCTGAGCAAAGCAGTCAGGGTTGGTTGGTTTCCTTACCCTCTATCATTTTACTTAACACTGGTCAAACTAAAAATTGAATACCTGATATGTAGCCTTTAATATTCCAAAACATCAATGACCATAACATTATCAAAGTTGCCTGAAGCCATAGTTAGGTCATAGGGGCAGTGCAGCTTTAGAAGTTATCATAGAATCATAGAATATTAGAATCATAGAATCATAAAATAGTTAGGGTTGGAAAGGACCTTAAGATCATCTAGTTCCAACACCCCTGCCATGGGCAGGGACACCTCACACTAAACCATGCCACCCAAGGCTTTGTCCAGCCTGGCCTTGAACACTGCCAGGGATTGAGCATTCACAACCTCCCTGGGCAACCCATTCCAGTGCCTCACCACACTCAAACTAAATAACTTCTTCCTTATATCCAGTCTAAACTTCCCCCATTTAAGTTTTAAACCATTACCCCTTGTACTATCACTACAGTCCCTAATGAAGAGTCCCTCTCCAGCATCCCTATAGGCCCCCTTCAGATACTGGAAGGCTGCTATGAGGTCTCCACACAGCCTTCTCTTCTCCAGGCTGAACAGCCCCAACTTTCTCAGCCTATCTTCATACGGGAGGTGCTCCAGTCCCCTGATCAGACTCATGGCCCTCCTCTGGACTTGTTCCAACAGTTCCATGTCCTTTTTATGTTGAGGACACCAGAACTGCACACAATACTCCAGGTGAGGTCTCACAAGAGCAGAGCAGAGGGGCAGGATCACCTCCTTTGACCTGCTGGTCACACTCCTTTTAATGCAGCCCAGGACACGGTTGGCTTTCTGGGCTGCAAGCGCACACTGAAGCCAGCTCATGTTCATTTTCTCATCAACCAACACCCCCAAGTCCTTCTCCACAGGGCTGCTCTGAATCTCTTCTCTGCCCAACCTGTAGCTGTGCCTGGGATTGCTCCGATCCAAGTTACATTCATCCCCCATCCATCCTGCTGCTGATTCCTCTCCCTCAACCCCGCAGTGATACAGAAGGAGTAGCTTATGACACCATACTGCACACATATGGTTAAAATAAGAACCCTCCCCAGAATAACCCTTCATTTCAGTGACCCTGCAGTGCCATGGGTACTTATGAGCCAGTGGAAAAACAAACTGGGAAATGAATGGGAACAAACAGCTCAGATGAGGAAAGCAAACCAGTCGGCAGCTTCTTCAAATGGCTTCTCTTCCCTCATCTCTGTGCCATTCACATGGCCTTGCAGGAGTGTTGAACCATGCTCCATAAAAGAAAACAGTATGCATGCATAAACAATGAACAGTGGGCCCAGGATATTACCTATGAGATAATAAATTAAGAAAAAATAATTTTATGACAGCTTCACAGAAAAAATATATGGCATAGGAAAAAGGCCTGACCTCTTCAGGGCATATTATCAATATTTCATGAGAGTGTGATGAAAGGAAACATTTAGCAACACAGTATTAAATTTCTGTCTGGCAATGTATAGCTATGGCAGGCAACAGAAATAGTGGCTTGGATGCTTAATCTGTGTAATTTTTCAAGGAATTCAGAAATTACCTGTGTGAAACTTACATAAAATTGAGACAGAAAATGAAGTGTTTAAAGTTACTGAGTAGAGTTTTATTGAATAAAAATTTGTCTGCAATAGCTTAAAAAAATACTAATTTCAATAGCTTTCTGACAAGGAATGTGCACAATGTGCTAAGAAATATTATAAGTAACTCTAAGTTTAACCAAAAAAAATGCGTCTGGGACTTGAGCTTTTCCCTCCATTAAGAAAAGATTGAGCAATATGCTTTCAGGTTTAACAAAATACTGGAAAGAGGTGATTAAAAAAAAATGAGGAAAAAGTGTTTCCATCAGAAAACACGATTTAATTGAAATGGAAATATTTTGAATGAATGAATCTGTTCCACTGAAATCCTCTGGGGTAAATATTTCCAAGGAACTGTTCTGATAACATAAAAATACTTTCACTTCTAACTTCTTTTGTTTAGACTTTTCAGGCCTATTAATATATCATCCTCTATACAATATACCACAATATATCATTTACTACATAAAATAAGAAGACTGCTTTTACCTGGAAAATAAATGCTTCTGTAATCTTTAGTTGGTATTTATTTCTGAACTTCATATTCTCCTAGAATTTTCTGGTGAGAAGTAAGACATATATGGAAACATTAACATTTCCCAGAAATTTTATTTCATGACTCCCATCATCTTCAAATCCTCACTCAGTCTTTCCTTAATAATCCAAGCACCATGTTATCCAGGATGAAGTTTGTGGATTTTTACAGCAAATGATTCTTTGAAGAAGATACCTAGCCACATTTAAGAGCTTTTCCGTCATTAATACATGGGGTTAGGGGAGGGCAGATTTGAGGAGGGAATGGGGACTCAGCCAGATGAGATCTCTATTTGCCTGGGAACATAATTAAACAAACACATTGCTCATGACAGTGGATGGATTAACAGCCTCTCAGCCTGAATGCATTATGTCTGAAGAGATGTTCTGCCATAAAAAATTCACCACACTATGCTCATAATGTGGTCTGGAAATCCACTCTTGGGGCTAAAGGAGCTGGTCAGCTTTTATCTTACCACAAAATGCCCTCTCTGCCAAGGTTACAAGATAGGTTAGTGGAGTGAATCTGTGATGGCCACAAAAAAAACGCTTTAAAGTAGTAGCCTGTTTCATACAGATTACTAAAAACTCACAAGCATTCAGCTGCCAGACAAGTGCAGCCAGGATGGTGACTTCAAGCCCTGCACCATGCAGTTTTCCACGAGAGCACTCTGCCAAAGAGGAGTGGCACTCTTATCAGTAGTTTAGGATTTTTCCCCATCTGCATGGCTTTTCATAGCTTTTGCTTAATTTGCATTTCTTAAAAGCCTCTTTGACAAATACGGTGCATCTGCAGTGATGAGTGAAAATGCCTCATTTGTTCCTGAGGCTGGATTGTGGAATCCCATCAAACAAAAATGCTAATGAAGAGCAAATAGTTACTTTTTTTCCTGAGGGCGAATTTAATCATAGACGTATAGCACTTCTAAGTGCATTAACACCTGCAGTACAGCAAAGCAAAGTTGGCAATATCCAGTGTTTCCCTCTAAACAGTCGTGCAGAGGTTTTTTTCATTACAGAGGCATAATAGATACATTTACCAAAATTAATGAACTATGTTGTAATTAGAACTGAGGTATGTGTATATATTCATATATATGCATTTGCTTACAGATATATTTGTGTGTATATATAGGAAGTATATGTGTATATTCATGTAATGTATAACATGATACGTATGATCATATTATCATACGATTGCTCTCTTGTGCTAGCCCTTCTATACAGAGAGAGACAGTGTATATAATAAGACCATACAATATCTTCTTATTCAGGTGTCCCAGTGTTAATTTTTCACATTTACCTGGCAAAGTTCATGCAAAGATCTTCAAAACCTTGAACTGGTCCCTGTCAGAATCAAAATCAAGTTTGACTGCTATAATACAACTTCACCTTCAGTGCAGATGAGTCTTGTAGTTATTAAAAAAATTCTACTTCAACAGGAAAAGAGAAACTGTAAGAAAATCTAAGTGGAGGTGAGGGAGGAAGTAAAGAGGGAAAACTGAAGTCGTGTAATAGACTTAAGAAGGGCTTGTAATACACTCATCTTGAAAAATATAACTTTGGCCACCACAGATAATATAGAAAATGGGAAAGTAGTGAATGGGCTAAATGTTGTGACTAAAGATGCAGACCCACAAAGGGGTTGCATTCTTAACCACAGAAGAATTTAATTTAGGCCAGGAAACTATCAGAGCCAGATATATGTATGGATACAAATGTTAAAAAAAGCTTTTAGGAATGTAGCAGAATTCCCAGAAATTCACACGTGGGCTAAGTATTTCATTCCTACTGATTTCCACAGGGGAAACAGTAGGCATCTTTGACACCTTAACATTATGTCCTTTAGAACATGGTCTAATTCCCTTTGAAGTCTATGGGAGCATAAAGGGAACTAATCACAGTCCAGACAAAGAGCAGCACTGATATAAAGGTTTAAAGTAAAAACCAACTGGAGGAAAAGAGAACGTAACAATCTTCCTAGCTCCAGGCCATTTGTACTCATGGATCTCAGCTTTCGTCCCTGCAGCTCTCAGGTGTCCATCTGGCTTACTGTAGAATTAAGCTCCTTTGAGAACACCCAGTGAAGGCAACAAAATATAGAAGAATACTTTGTGCTGGTCTTCCAAATATGATTTTTGCAGTACCACTGTAAGCAAAATTAATAAATAGTGCTTTTAAATAGCCACTGGCAAGCATCTGAGCTTTTATTCTCTGGCAGTGCTCTTTACACTTCCTGGAGATGTCAATTCTTGTCATCTAAAAACTTGATACTGTTGGTTAGCTACAAAGTACACTAGCAAAGTTTGCTTCACTACTGGGACAGTTAGACACAGAAATATGGCATTAGTAGTTCCCATGTCACTTTAATGAAAATTGAGAGACATGCAGCTGAACACTTTGAAGAACCCAGCCATCATAGTGTACCCATTTTCAGTTTTTCATGAGCTGCACTAACTGGCCATGTGCATGTACTTAACCAGTCCCCTTGCAAAGTGAAATGTGATCAACTCAACCTCAATAGAGGTGGTTTAAACTGCTGCATATTCCTTTGCAATCAGGACAGCTATGACACATACAGGGTTTATTATACCAATTTATTAAGCTGCCAAACCCTATAGGTTTTATTTCACTATATGCTGACATACTAGTATTTTACTAATATAGCTTGACTAGGATGGGCATAGGTTCAGCATCGTAGTAAACTACTCTAGTAGTTTATTCTCCTCCCAGTATAGGAATAGCTTTTAGTGATAAGTATGTAAGCATACATATAATCATGTTCACATACCTCAATGCCATTGTAACCCTGCCCAGACCAGGAAGGGCTGCTGCCTTACTTCAGTTTTATCAGTATAGGTACAGGACTATAAATTTTGCCCTATCTCTTTCTTTTTTTTTAAGAAAATGGTGAGGAGAATAAGAAATTGCCAACCATCTAAACCACTGTCTAATAGGTCAAATTGAGACCAGTCTGTTCATGAAGAATAACTGGTGACTGATGAAAGACAGGTGGATTCAATTTATGCCTTTGGCAGATATATTAATTCATGTATGTTAACCATATGTGAGATGTGACTGTTTTCCAAAACTCCACTGCATCCAGTCCATGAATGGCAAACCATCATAATAATGTTTCCACAAGAGGGGCCAAACATGTATATGAAGAAAAAGTGCTTCGTGAATGTGGTAAATGGCTCATGCACTGCTGTCACAGTGTGCACACGGGAGAGGACTATGTAGTGTTCATTTGCGGTTGTAGAATGTAGAGCCTGTCCCCTGTGTGTAGCAGTGCGGCGAGGAGAATAAACAGCTTCATTGCTCTTCAGCCTTTCTGTGCTGGGACAGGTACATGGGAAATCCCTAAGAAATTCAGCGGTAACTAAATTTGTCTTCTGGTTTGCTGCTCAGAAGATGCATCATTTTGGAGAAAGAGGGAAGAGGAAACTGTCCTTGTCTATGAAATTACGGACTGGTTATTTAAAGCAAAAAAATAACATTCTTTCATTTTCCTTGGCATAGAAGATATCAACATGTATTTATAAAAGACTGAAGTAGGAAAGGGCACACCAGAAATAATAATCAGAAAGTAATGAAGTTTTTCAGAGTAATTTCTCTTAAACATACATTTCTTGCCTTATATTTGTTTAGTAACATGAATTACGCTGCTTATATCAAATGATTTCATCTGAAAGCACCACTATTTGCATAATGCCCTTGAGCTTTGACTGTGAAAAGATTTATGTATATATTTAACTTAAAGTACCCTGGGCCTTATTTTTAGTCAAACTGAGGCCTTTTTACATCTTTGCAATGAATATAAATGCACTTGATGACTACTTTCAGACCAGTCTCACTACCAGAGCATTTTAAAGAAACAATGTAGTAAATAAGTCGTAGACCCTGTGAGTAGTCAAATTGATTTCAGTTATGCCTTCACAATGGGTTGTATGTGTCTGTGTGCATGTGCATGTGAGTGTTTATATATATGAGTCAGAATCAGGTTACCCTTACATGTCTGACCTCTATTATTGTCTGAACCTAGGTGAGAACTCTTGGTAATTATATCCTCTAACCCTTCATATTAAGCATTGTGTAATAAGTTGTTGCTCTCCTCCCTCAGTTATTAGGGATTGTTATTGTCTCTGGGTTGCATGATGAGACAATCAGGTTTTATTCTGAAATCTGTTATGTATAGTCATTATATGTAGCATAAAAAGTCCTGAGAGTCTACCACTGAGTATGGATTATCTCTTTCTGTGCCTAGCTAGCTACAAATGTTGAAGGTAGTGCTCCCCATCTACAACCCTTTGCAAAAGGTGAATACACCTTTTTTCCCAGTACAGTTAATCGCGCTGTGATAGAGATTATACTAAATATATTATCAGGACCAAAACATTACCCAAATGTCACTCAGATGAATCAGTGAACAAAGGGTGGAATCCAGAGATGATGCATTTAATAGACTTCGAGCTTTCAAGTCAATAACTCTGATTCTTCCATCCATCAATACAGGCAAATGCTGTATTTCCAAACAAGGCTTAGATGTGACAGCTCAATATTTATATGTGATCAGAATTGTAATCATTTTAATTTGAATGTTAATTAATTTATTTGTTAACTGCCTCTTGGGCTTGTGCTCCATCTGGCCTGGTTTCATGTCACTCGATAATATTTATTTGTGGTCTGATGATGAACACAAGGTGTGTTTATATACTTTGAAATAATACAGTTTAATGACAGGAGTAGTTATTCTTCCTGAGGCAGTCTGCCAGGTATTTAATTGTGAATCTATTAATTTTATCATCTGAATTTGCATCTCTGTTATTTTTTGCATATACAGTGAAAATCTGAGTCAAGAAAGTTTCCCATGTATACTAGCATACACAGGTTTTTTAAAAGCATCACGGATGAGACTCAGGTTATTACATTATCGTGTTTCCACAGTCATTTAGAGAAAGCAGGGCATATGGGTATTAGTTTAAATTGATAAAATTCAGTACAAAGGTAATGCACTTTTGGGAGGAACAATCTAAACTACTCACACATGACTGACTTTTAAATTAATGGCACGCACTCAGGAGATGTTCTGGAACCATTGTGGACAGCTCAATAGAAACATCTGCTCAGGGACAACACTGGCAAAATAACCAAATAAATGATCATTCAAGCCAGGTCCTCACCTTTCCAAAGTTGTGGAATTGAAATGGGATTCAGTTCACTAACTTCAGCAACTTAAAAGTTAGACGTATATTGCAAAGTAGTTACTGGACCTCCTTCTGTGGTCAGTGGAGGGAGACTAACCTCTAGAGGACAATCCAGCTAGCTAAAGTATGTCTGAAGTAAATGGAATTAAGTGCCCTTTTGAGGTGTCGTCTTTTCAGTCAGCTGTAGAAAAGCAAAGCAGTTGCTTTACAATAGAGGCCTAGCTGTTAAAGAGATAAAGCTGTGGAAGATGTTACTGCCTCCATGCCTTGCTCTTAGCCCTTAACGTCACATTTATTTTGCTGAAAAAATGTGGGGCTTGGCTGAGCATGGTCTCCACATGGGTGTTATGGATACTGTACTTACCAGACTTTCCATGCCAGGAATTGTAGCTGTCTTCAGAAACTGTTCAAGGAGTCAAGACTTGTTGTTGTCATCCCCATCAGCTTGAACTCTCCTGGCTTGGATGCTTATGGCCACAGTACACCAGCACTGCTTTCCTCTGTCAGTTGGCACTCCTGTTTCCTCCACATTTTTATAGTTTAATCAGTGGAAAAACTGAAGGCTGATCTTTATTTAAGTTGTTGAGTTTATTATTTGGCATAGTCAAGTTTGTGACTTCTCATCTGATCCGATGGATTAACCTAGTAGTAATTCACAGGTAACAGTAGGCAATTTCAGAAACAGGGGAGAAGATTGCTGTTGGTGTAAGATTATTTCAACAGAGAAACTTCCTGTCACAAAATCTAGTAATAATACAGCCCATTCCCACGAAAGACAAAAGGATTTACAAGATTCACAGGAAAAGAAATTAATAAGCTTTTTTTTTTTTTAAATCTGAGCCATCTTTAGCTGTTAACAGATGTGATTTGAAGGTCCTTACTTTTAACATGATGTGTGAATATACTACATGAGCATAACAAGTAGCATGCCTTGTACACATTTAAACCTAGCACAAATAAACCCAGTGCCCTGTGGATACTGACAAAGCTAGAATTTCCATGGTGAAGGAGCAGGCTATTTGTTCTAGTTAAGCTGTAAAAACTATTACACAGTACAGCGGTTAACATTGTTCTTCCAGCTGCTAATGGCTGGTTTGTCTTCAAAAGGTTCTGCTTGCAGCTTGTTAGGATTGATAAATACACAGCTCAGCAAATTCCATCTGGGTATTTTCAATAAATTGGAGGGCAAATGCAAATAAGAATGTGAGTTGCAAGCTATTGTACCTCCCAATGCCCTCTATGAAGGAACACCAGATAGTCTATTTGCATACATTTTCATCCATTTGCAGATGGCCTTATAAGTGCCCACATCCTTGCTTTAAAGTTAAATAAAGAAAAAAATCAAATCAAGGAAGAAAGATTAATTCTATATACTTGTGGGACTGGGGTCAATATATAATAAATGCCATATAACAAGGTATGAATCCGATACAAAGAGAAGAGTTTTTCATGAAATGTGTACAGTTTCACTCCCGTGGTAGTGGGATACTGCACGGTGACAGTTTTCAGCTAGACAGGACAAAGAAATAGAAACGTCTGGTCAAATGAGTTCTAATATAAACTGAAAAAAAAGATACAGGACAGCAACACTACAGAGTTTCATAGCTAAAAATTAGCCTATTTTGTTTTTTCTGCAGTGGAATTTGCTTGCTGTCTTCAGAGAGCAACTTAATCAGCTCTGAAGTAGCTCTGAAATAGTCATAGCAAAATTAAAATAGGAATAAGTTTAAATTAGAATTATGTCTCACAAGGGAATCTGTACTTGAATAATCTAGAAATAAAGAAGAATGTCTAAATAGCTCTGCTGTGAGACAGCTTTTCACTACCTTCTTTTAGAATGGCAGAACAAACTTGCTTACTTTCATCCTATGCAGAAGACCGTGGAATTTCAGATTCACCACCTGGTGTGTCATTGTCAATTATTCTTTTTAAGGCCAGGATTAGTAAATATGAATGTAAAGACTGACTGCTTGTGCAAACCATAGATCACTTTTATTCACACCCAAAATCTGATTGGAGAGCCACCTTGCCTTTGTTATGAATTTTAAGTAGAATCGTAGAATCATAGAATCGTTAGGGTTGGAAAGGACCTTAAGATCATCTAGTTCCAGCACCCCTGCCATGGGCAGGGACACCTCACACTAAACCATGCCACCCAAGGTTTTGTCCAACCTGGCCTTGAACACTGCCAGGGATGGAGCATTCACAACCTCCCTGGGCAACCCATTCCAGTGCCTCACCACCCTCACAGTAAAGAACTCTTCCTTATATCCAATCTAAACTACCCCTGTTTAAGTTTTAACCCATTACCCCTTGTCCTGTCACTACAGTCCCTAATGAAGAGTCCCTCTCCAGCATCCCTATAGGCCCCCTTCAGATACTGGAAGGCTGCTATGAGGTCTCCACTCAGCCTTCTCTTCTCCAGGCTGAACAGCCCCAACTTCCTCAACCTATCCTCATACGGGAGGTGTTCCAGTCCCCTGATCATCCTCGTGGCCCTCCTCTGGACTTGTTCCAACAGTTCCATGTCCTTTTTATGTTGAGGACACCAGAACTGCACACAATGCTCCAGGTGAGGTCTCGCAAGAGCAGAGCAGAGGGGCAGGATCACCTCCTTCGATCTGCTGGTCAAGCTCCTTTTGATGCAGCCCAGGACACAGTTGGCTTTCTGGGCTGCAAGCACACACTGAAGCTGGCTCATGTTCATTTTCTCATCAACCAACACCCCCAAGTCCTTCCCCGCAGGGCTGCTCTGAATCTCTTCTCTGCCCAACCTGTAGCTGTGCATGGGATTGCTCCGACCCAGGTGTAGGACCTTGCACTTGGCATGGTTAAACTCCATAAGGTTGGCATCAGCCCACCTCACAAGCTTGTCGAGGTCCCTCTGGATGGCATTCCTTCCCTCCAGGGTATCAACCGAACCACACAGCTTGGTGTCATCGGCAAACTTGCTGAGGGCGCACTCAATCCCACTGTCCATGTCAGCGACAAAGATGTTGAACAAGACCGGTCCCAACACTGATCCCTGAGGGACACCACTCATTACTGGTCTCCAGCCGGACATTGAGCCATTGACCGCAACTCTTTTTGTGTGGCCATCCAGCCAGTTCTTTATCCACTGAAAGAAAATTCATCCTTCCTTCATGAGAAAAGCTACAAGCTGTACATGAAAAGAAAATATCTTCTTTAAACACAAAAGCAGATTAATTTTGGAAAATCCAAATGAGCTTTATGGCTAGCACATTTTTCTGTTCACTCATGCCTGTAACTCTGAATAAGGTTTGAAGGAAGAGCACTGTGCTACATCAATACTGTGGGAAGCACAAGGGAATTGTTGCTTTTTCCTGCCCACTATATATTCAGTATTTGCCTCAAAGAAGTTGTTATTGCAAGTCCTGAATCCGGAGGTAAAGATGTCTTTCATTGCACTGTTTTCATAGTCATAAGTGATTAAACATTTGTTCTTCTGAAAATGAGTAGTTCATTTTCTGGAACACGAGAAAATGGTATGGAAATATTTTAACAGTGTATACGGTGGCCTTGTGTCCTGGGTTCAGCAGTAGCAGTCATTTTTCTCCTTAGTAGCTGATGCAGTCCTGTGTTTTTGACTTTAGTCTGAGAACAGTGCTGACAACACACCAATGTTTTTAGTTGTTGCTAAGTAGCATTTACTGCGATCAAGGACTTTTTAAGTCTCATGCTCTGCCAGTGAGGAGGAGCACAGGAAGCCAGGAGGAAGCAGAGATAGGACACCTGACCCAAACTAGCCAAAGGGGTATTCTATACCATAGCACATAATACCCAGTATATAAACTGGAGGGTCTGTGGATCTGATGGAAAAGCAAGAGGTGATGCAGCTACTCAAACTCCAAGCACAACAGCTACACCAGCCCCAGCAACAAGCATATCAGCTATTCAGACCCTGACAGCAACAGACAACACAGCTACTCCAACTCCAAGCACAGCAGCTACACCAACCCTGACAACAGACACTGCAGCCACTCCAGCCCCAGTGAAAAACACTGCAGATAAACCAAAAGAACTAATCTGTGCCGGTATTGGTTGCCACTATAAGCAAGGGGAAATCAAATGACAGCCACAAAGATCAAACTCTGCAGTGAAGAAAGATGAAGTCCCAATGTGCGCACTAGAGGGGATGCCATCTGAACAAGAGTTATTACTACTTCCTGTTTATGTACTGTTTCTAAACCACAGCACCTTGAAATCTTTACTTTACTCAATAGAAATGCAGTTTCACCCAAGGACTCATCTCCAATGTGCAGTATTATTTTTTGATATCTGTATGGATGATGTTCTCATGCTAGCAATGTCAGTTAGTCATGAAACAAAGGTATCATCACACAGCAGAAGTACATGATGAGTAACCGTGGCAAAGTGTCAGTGATATAGCCAAAAAGAGTAGTTGATACGTGTATTGTAAGTTCAGGTTTAGCCACAAGTGAGCCGCCTAGCAAACCCCTTTTTTTACTTGCACGAGTCTGAATCAAATCTGCTGAAGATCTGCAGACTAACCAGACAGTGTTTTGAATAATTCAGCTGCCCTACTAACCAGTAGTCTGGTTAACTTACCAGTTGAGATAAATGGAAATGTTTTGCATCTGTTGACATATGTGCAAGTTTAAAAAAGTAGGGGACATCATGGTTGTGACTTAGCTGGGCTCCAGAAGTATCGTACTCTGGGAAACATTTAAGACCATATCTGTTGAATTTACTAATTCTTGGCTGAGTATCATTCCCCTCATAAACTCCACATGGGCAAGAAAAGAGTCAGGTGGCATTGTGCAGCTGCTGGCTTCTCTAATCTGCACTCTGCTGCAAACTCTTAAACAATTAGCTTAATTTTTGTAATTAGTTTTGATCTGTGGTTTGGGGTCTGCAGAATATTAGGAGCTGTTTCAACAGGCATCCATAAAAGGGGTAAATAGTCTTATAGCTGGAACATATGACTGAATTAATTTTCTTTCAGAACACCTGGAATCAATATTATCACCCAGAAACATGTTGTGTCCTGTATTTTTTTCATTATCTCTAAATTGTGCTTTATGAACCCTGGGTGGTATAATGGTTAATATTGTGACAGGAAAAAGGATTTGCTGGGTTGATGTGACACTGTACAGCATGGTGATACACACATCTCTTCTGTGTGGAGCTGGGAGGTATTATTTGTTCATTCTTCTATTTAATTTATTGAATGTATAGACACTGTAGTGATATTGCATTAAACTGTAGCCTGTAGTAAATAATATTCCAACAACTGTTTCTAATCTGTGGCAATAAATTGGGCTAAAACCTTGTGTACTAGAAACAGAAAGAAGACATCACAGCAAGGCTGGACTCTTCAGCCATTCAGAAATAGAACAGAACAATTTACGAGTTACTGTAATAATGCATGAGCACATTGATAATTTGCTCAAGACGGTGCAATGCTGAGTACTAATCTCAACCACCTTTTGTGTGAACTGTTATTGAGTCAGCAGGTATCACCCCCCAGATTACGGCACTGGTCCAAAATGAAGAGGTGTTTGGTGCTGGATGTATGCACAACAGGTCAGTATCACTTATGGTTTTCAAGGACGGTTGGCGATTCCAAGACCGAGAGAGGGATTCATTATTTCATGTCTATTCACTGTAGAAAGAAATCTGTTTAAATATTTGGAAAAAGGCAAAATATGGTATTTAATTTCCCATATTTTGCTAGCATGAGAATTATTTTTTTTAAAAAAATACAGGAAACTGGAAAGTATGGAATGTCTTTCACAATTCCTTTTTAATTGTGTAATTTTGAATCTGCAAATGGGAGAAATTTCTAGGCTTTTAAAATGGAAAGGCTTTCCTTGGTAATAGGTTTTCTGGACATCATGTCTATACAATAATTCATAGAAGAAAAACAAAAAAAGAAGCCTTATTTGAAATCCGCTAATAGCATGATCTGAAAACATTCAACATCCTTTTAAATTGAATTCCCATATCTACATTAGACTAATTAGTTCTACAGAAATACAACAATGGACTTAGAGCACTTGTCTGTCTGTCTCACCCAGCATGCATTCCCTGTTATGCTCTTTGGATTCATTAGTCGTAGAAAAGATAAACTAATGCTGTAGAGAAGCACAGGATTTGTAATGGTTTGTAAGGTATTTGATGAGTACACCCATTAAAAAAACTCATGTTTACATTGAGCCCCCTACCTTTTAAAGAGCTGTAATGGCATTACTTACTTGAAATGAGTGCTATTTGTTTTCTAAAGCTACAGGGAGATTTTTGGGTCCATAATGGTGAATATATTAAGCCTGCTTTTAATTAGGTTTTGAATGTGGAAAAATATTTACAAGTAAAAGTCAGAGTAAGTCTTTATAAAAATGCATTTTCTCATGCTCTAATATGCCAAACGTGCTCACCTGCAAATTGACCGTGTGCCGTACCAGGGGTGGCACATGCCTGTTCCCAAGCTAGCAATCATTTCAAATGTACTCCAGTGGCTTTATTTCTAAATAGGGTGAAGTTACTCTCCCATGTCTGAATTACTCCTAAGGATGTCCTAGTCATGGTTTCCTGGGAGAGATGCCCATTCTGAGAGAATCCCCGTCTATATTAGCACTGCAGAGCCTCAATGCAGCCTCTGCAGGCCACCAAATGGGAAGACCACACGAGTGCTCTCAGTGATGCAAGCCCACTGTCATCTCTCAGGGATGCAGTTTCACAATGGATACCAGTTCCAGCCATATGCCTGCCAGTCCTCAGAGCCCCAAGAAGAAGACTGGAGACTTCTGCTGTGCACATCAGCCCCACTGTATACTGATCATCTCCTAAGTTTGCCTGTGGGCCTCCATGTCAACAGCGGGCTGCTATTGTCCAGGCACACAGTTCAGAAGTCTGTTCACATGGCTTTGTTCAAGGAGTTAGTATGGGGTATGGAGCAGAAGTACCTCATTTTCTAGGCCCAGCCTGTTTCAGAAATCAGTATCACCCCTTGGGTATTTGTTACACCAGAGCTGTGTGGGGATAGATGAGCAGTTCAGTACAGCCAAGGACCTTCTGCTGTTGCTAGTGAAATTCTGCAAAACATTCCCCAACTTTCTACTTTCCATGACATCCCAGCTGTCATCACTGGTGTCTGGAAAAGTGAGGTGTCCAGCTGTGCTGACATTATTAGTGAGGCTGCTCACTGTTCCTGTGATTATTGCAGCTGTAAAGCTGGTGTCCCACTTCAGGTAGGTGAACCTCAGCTGCAGTGAATATATGCATAACACTCACACCTGACAGGGACCTATTCAGTTCTCCTGTGGCAAGCGGAGCACCCTTTTGCTGCTCTTTTCTTCCATTAGTGATGCATGTTGGTGTATGTGACATCATCAGCAATGGCATTACCCCTGCTGCTGCAGGACCCTGTGTGGACAAGCACAGAGCCTAAAAGCAGTTCAGAAGTACCCATATGTCCTGCCTGCTGCCTGGGAAGGGCACTGCTTATCAGAGGAGTTTGATGGAGAACTGAATCTGATGACCTTCATGGTCTGTGTTAGAATGTGGTGGTTGGTGGTTAGTGGTTAGTGCTCAGTGCTGACTTACCAGTCTTAGCTCAAGTTCCTTTGTAATAGAAGCATGTTCACAAGGTGCCCCAGCAGCCAGCTGGGGTTTAGATATGCAGACTGAGCTGCCTGTGACTTTTCAAGTCTCCCTCTACTTCTGAAGCTGCTGGTTCTGACTGTCCATCCAGCCACAGCTACATACTGTTGCCAGCAAAATTCTGAGTTTAAGATTGCTTCTTGCAAATATTTGTAAGGGTCTTAAATGTCTTCTGAGCCCCAAGTAGGTCCCCTGCAGAGAGCTGACACAATAGAGAAATTACCAATTAAGTAAAATATAATTACCTTCTCTTCCAGTTCCCAGAACAAGGATTTTCTGGGGAATCAGCCAAAGCACAAGAAAATGAGAGTGGGCAACATGATGTAATCTCTTAAGCCCAGAGCACAGGGCAGTCTCTAGGCAGATTCAGAGCCCTGTAAAACCCTTAGGATGTGAAGCACTGAACCTGACTGCAGATATTTTTTCAGCTCCTTCAAAGAAGTGCAACTGGTGACTGTGTATTCTGCAGCCTTCATTCCCTGTCAAGTATGCAAATTGAAGTTTAGAGGAGGCTTTTGTCAGAAACAAGCTCATCTTGACTTTCCCATTTGGTTTCTGAATAGCCTAATGAAGAAAAATTCAGCAAAATGCCATAGGGTATTATTGGAGAGTAAAACTGTGATAGAATAACATGAGTGACTCATAGACTGCAGTAGGAGTTTTAGTTTTTTTGGGCTTTTATATCCAGGCTCTGAATACTGCAGAATAACAATGCAAAAGAGCAAGGAAGTAAACTGGGTATTGCAGGCTTTGTGCTTCACTACTAAACAGCTCTTTCAAAAGCCTTCTTGTTGTTAAATCCAGTATTGCAAACACTGTTACAGAAATTATATACTATAGGCTGTAGAAAACCAGGTGAAAGATCTAGATTCCAGAAACAAAAGGATAGATCACTATGAGTGGCTGACATGCTCAAAGGGAAAAAAAAATCATGAATTCTTGACCTACATTCAAGTACAATGTTACTTTTCAACTGCTCTTAAATCTTTTCCTCAGCTTTATTCTAGAAAGAATATTGCAGTTTATAAGAAGCTTTACTGCTGCAGCACATCTGCTGCTTTAGTTTTAAAAGGCTGAGATTGCAGAATTCTAGACAATTGACAGAAATTCTGTCTCAAATGGTAAAACACGTTCTTATTCTAGAGAACAGCTATATTTGTTTCAGTCTTGGAAGAGCTGATAAACATAGAGAAATTATTTGCAATTAATATCAAGTAGTTGTCACTTTAATTACAGTACATTTTTTGCTTTTCCTTTTCTGATCAATTGCACATTGTTCCTTTTTTTTCTCTTCCTGTTGTCTTTACTGTGACTTTCTCATTGGATCAAATTTATTTTCTTTGGATGCTGTATGTTTATTCCTTTCCATTTTTCCAGCTTTTATGTCTGTTAGTCCAGTATTCTAGAAGTGAAATGTCACATATTTACCTGTGTATTCCAAAGAAGAAATTACTTTTCATGTTTTAGGCTAAATCTGAATGAGCTATTTTCTCTGATGTTAAAATTTCTGACTCATTCACTCTTTTTTTGGAGTTGTTTGGTATGACTCTTGAGCCACTTTGCATTTATCACCACTGCTGGACGTTCCATATTTAATATTAATCTTTCCAACCTTTGCTGGACAGGAAATGACTTCTTCAGAATGACAGAGCAAATTATTCAGCTGTGAATAATATGCAAGAATCCAAGATTGTTAGCTCTTATAACTACACTGTAAATCTTTTGATAACAAGTAGGTCTTTAAAAGACCTATCTGATCTTCAAGTCTTGTAAATGTGTGACAGCACAGATCCATGAGAGTCTCAGCCTTCACTCAGTGTGAATCCATCTCAGGAAACACATGAAAGAGGCAGAGAAAAATATGCTTTCTATTACATTTAGCAATGCTTTTTGAAATTAGTTCTATTATTTTGGGGGACCTAACGTACAGTGTTCAGGCACCAGGTGTGTGATGATTCTGGTGGTGCTGATTTTAGTTCCTTCTACTGTTGAGACCTTCAGTGTTTCGGAGCCAGTCATTTTACCAGTTCTTCCACAAATTGTTACAGGAACTATGGGAAAATCAAGACAAATTCTCACTCTAAAACTTTTTCTGTTTGAACTTAGGGACTGAAATTTACTGCAGATTTCTTCATATGAGTGAGGCTTTTTTTATGCTTGATGATGATTTATGAAGCAACAAAACCATTCAGCACAAAATTGTTCAAACGCTATAACAATAAATAATGTAATTAGCACATTTGAAGATGGTGAAAACTGCAAAATAAGCAGGCATCGGTCACTAAAGCAGTAGATTGATTTTTCAGCATGTGTTCCACCACTTTTATCAATACCATGCCTTAGTGCTTTCAGACTATGTCATTCTCCAGTCTACTCTTTGCTGGCTAAAAGTCAATAGAAAGCATAATATCTGAACTTATTAGTGCTTTTAATCAACTATAAATAACAGGCTGCTATTACCGGATACTATTTGATGGTCAAAAGTGTACAGGCAAGCATGGAGAAATTGAAAAGGTCAGTGATAGGGTGACACAAATTATATTAAGCAATTAATTTACCCCTGTCGGGCCCTTTTTCTGTTCCTTTTGGAGGCACCTTCCTTTCACATGCTGACTTCTTTCCTTCCCAGAAAGGACAGAGAGATAGATTACAAACATATAGTTTCCTTAGTTTGCTTCTCAAACCTGTAAAATGTTTCTTTGATTATTCTAACTCTGAATCCACTAAGAGATACTAAATAACTTTTGTTTTGAATACTTGAGTGATGTCCTCTAGTGTCAGTATGTGGCTAAGTTTAACCAAACCTAAATGGGAACTGAGACACCTAAAATAAAATTCTGTAATACATGAAGCAACTAATTGAATCATCTATCTATGTTAAAATTCAGGACAGTAGGGTTTTTTTTTCTGTTAAGACTGGAAGTATTATCAAGGGGAAAAGCTGGATTCAAGGTCTTACTTACAGTATAAATATTTTCATACTTCGTTTTGCTTAAATGTGCCATCAGTAAGAACACAGATGAGGGTCCTCTATTCTTATAATATTCACAGTTTCTTTGATGCCTGTGGACTGCTGAAAAATTATCCTAGGTGAGGAACATAGAGCTTGCTAGCCAGAACTCTGATCCATCCAGATGTGAAGAAAGCTGACCTAAAATTGGGATGGTACACGCTGGGATTTCTCATCAAGTGAAATATACAACTTAGGACAGACACAAGAAGAATGGAACAGTCTGTTAAAAGCCTTTAAATCAAATTGAAATAAATAAAAGCCTGTCTTCACAACACAGAACTTTTAAATTAGTCTTCACTACAGAGGATTCTTCCTGTCAGACTATGATTTTCTGGTTAAAACTATCCAAAAGCACAGAGACATTTTTATATACCATGAAGTAAGCTTTAAAATAGGTGATCCTGTTGTATAAATTATTTGTATGTCTATGAATTATAGAAGCATTTCATCCCTTTCCATAAAAAAAAAATAAAATAAAGCAAAGCCTATAAGCTTAATGAATGAAGACCTTGATGATAAATCTTACTTAAGATAGGCCAGCAATACTCAAAATACATTGTTTACTGACTGGCTGAGCTAAAGCATTATTCTCAAGAGAACATTTTGCCCTTTTAGTAGAGTTAAATAAGTAGTGGAAATAATATTTAGAACAACCTTTTGCACAGCAGAGCAAGAAGATGACTTTTGCTTGGTAACTGTTTAACTAAGCCCAGCTGCTTCTGTCACTTGGGAGCCGGATTGCGGGAGGGTAGCAGTAGCTTTTCTTTGAAGTAAGGCCAACAGTCCTTGTCAGGGACATCTGTGATGCTCAGCAAACCCTTAGAATGCTTTAGGGCAGCTTAAACTCTACTCTTATTGTAAAGGACCTGAAATAGGAGACATTGGGGTTTACTGAAATAGTTTCCATATTGATAGTTAATCCACAAAAAACAGGCAGGTGATGTTGCTTGCTGTGACCAGGTTTGCTCCATTTGTACCTTCCTGCCATTTTTTTGTTTTTGGCATATAATTAATGCTCTGGTGCTTGGATCACTTTTCTTGTTATCTATGAAGCGTAGCTCCATCAGTGAAATTCTGGCCCCAGATGTGGTCCTCCATGACCAACTTCTAACTGTGAAGCTGTTATTACTGTTTGTTCTGCTGGGACCAAAACTGCAAATCTTTCAGAGAAGATGGATGGTGTAACAGGGTCTGAATGTTATGCAGAAAACCAAAGGATGAAAACAGGGTGCAAGGGTAAAGCTGAAAACAGTGCCCAGGAGGCATAACAGAGAGAGACTTCGGTCTATGGGTGGAGCACAGGTAGCTGACAAAGGACTGTGTACTTTAGTACTTGCTTCAAGCTGACAAAGTAATATTGTCTTTATTGATGAAAAATATGAGGAAGTTTTGACTATAATAATGGTGTTCGGCTATCAAACTGCAACTCTCCAGTGTTTGCGTAGGGTACATGCCCTGTGACTATGCTATCCTTACATGGATCTGGTGGTAGCCTGCATCCCAGCTGTGAATGGAAGTTAGCTACCACCAGCAGGATTTCAGTGAAAGCATGCAATTCTGAAGGTGTCCACCTGGATAAAGTGTGCTGGTGACCCTGCGTGGAGCAGTTCCATGAAGCCTGAATGCACTTAAGAGAAAGGAATTATTTCAGACATGCTTCTCAGGTCTGTGCCTGAGCAGTTATTTCCTAGCTCTAGGCAGCTCAATATGTGGGTTTGATTGGATTGCCATTCTGAGTCACATAATTCTCCCTCTATAACAATTGCAGGCATCTAATTCTGTCTTCTCAGCTAGCAGCTGGTCGTTAAATACAAGGTAGAGAAGTGCTTAACTCAAGACATCTCCATCCTGCACTGCATGTGGCCAATGAGAAGAGCATTCCTAGCCTTCAATCCCTGTGGGGCAGGCTAGCAGTTCAGCCATGCAATTCATTTCACAACCATGTAAAGAACACCCCTGCGGGGCTTATTGTAGGCTAAAAGCAGAGCTTAACCTTAAACTAGCTTGGCCAAATTTGACCATTTAAGCAGCAGTAGGTTTTTATTGTGTTTGGATTTTGTATCAGTCATGCATTTTTATGGTTAATTATAAAAGCTTTTTCTTTTTTTAGGAGAAGGAAGATAATCACATAGTGACTGTGATCTGTATATTTACTGTAAATTTTGCAGAATGAAGGATGAAGACATTTAAAATATTGTGACTAATCTGTTTCACTGAGGCAACTTCTCCATTTACAGCATTTATGCTGAGGAGTCTACTGAAAACTTTCCAAGGTTTGGCCCCAGTGTAGTATCAGTGAAGTCTGGACCAGTACCACTGCACTCTCTGTGGCAGTGAGATTGAACCTTTTCTTTATTTATATTGCCTCTGATACTTGAATGATGTTTTCCATTGTTATTTTTCCTCCATACAGGGAGAAATGAACCTCCCAGCCTATTTGCATCCACCAGCGATAAAGCCTCATTTTAATGAGAAAATGGATATTTGGACTTTACACTTTAGCCAACAATGTATCATTTCTGGCAGCTGTGCTTTTTATAAACTCTTACTCTGACTGAAGCAGCTTCAATGACAGCAGCCAGGATCCTCCCCTTCTGTTCAGCTTTTCCATAGAAGGCAAAATGAAATAGATGCCTCTAAAGATAGGCCAGCACTATTTTGAGTCCCTTCTTTTTCATGGGATCATGCCAATAAACAAAAGAAAAAACCTCATTCCTACCTTTATCCTTTGAGCCAAAGCACTCTTTCAGGAATATTAACTATTTCTTCCTACTTATTACTTCAAATTCATACTCTTCCTCTTTCCTTTTTATTTATCCTTCTTAGCTTCTCTTATCACACTATAAAAAATGTTAGGTCTGTGTTAGACTAGGTTTTAAAAAAAAAACCAAGTGTTATTTAACTGTTCTACAAGGTTTTAAAGCTAATGGTCCAACTCACAGATAGGAAAACAACAGTGATTCATATCTTTCTCTGTAAGCAACATTGCCCAAAGGGCATTATGCAACTGTAGTTTAGATAGGGTTTTTCTTTTTTTCCTCAGGCATAAGGACTCCAGAGAGACCGAACATAACAGTGATCAATTGAGCTGCTTTCTTTTCCGTTCCAGTTTTACACAACAAAAGGGTCTGTTGATTTTATTTATCATTTATTTATGCTTTAAACAAGCCTGTTTTGGAAAATATTGGCTTGTAGAGTAGGCACTTCTACTATTGGTGCCTCAGCATAAAGGCGTTGTTTCCCGTGTCTGAGATTATGAGGCAAGGTTGTCTGTGGTGTTACTGAGCTGAAATAAGCAGCAATATTGAGATCTGTAGGCTTTTCTAGTTACAGCTAGTGAGAATTCTGTTGCTGGGAGCTGACTATAATGGGATACAAATCAGGAGTTAACGTGTCGTTTGTTGACTTTAATCCAAATCTAAAATGTGCTGTAATTCTGCACCAGTCCAAAACTGCAGTCTTGAAAAGCCCCGCTTACCTGCATTTGCTTCTGTGTTTGCCTGAAGTGCTGAGACATTTTTTCAGGTGGATGCACGTAGATCTCACAGCACCCACAAACCACAGTGTGTCTATGCCTGTCTAATCAAGCCAGGGTGTGAGACCTGGGAAGTGCATGTCCAGCTCCTACATGCTGTAGATGCTGTTGTGGTGAACTGAAGATCTCTGTGCAGGATTCCTTGCCCAAATTAAGTTGTAGTTCCCATTGCCTTTAAGACATAGCCAAAGAAGATGGTGGTGATGATCATTCTCTGTCTAGTGGTTGTATTATTAAACTCATCTTTACAGCAAATGGATGTCCCAGGTTTCTGCTCTTTTGTCTGAGCAGGAGATTTAAACCTCTTTTCCAAATATTCCAGATGATTGCCCTAATCAGTGATCTAGCAAAGCAACAAAGAGGGCAGTTGGAGCATTATGCTTGAAAGGGGAACACCTGCCTCTGGTACTTTCTCCCAGGACTGTAACAGAAATAAGCTGGTGTTTAAATGGCATGAATGCTATTCTTCTGCCCCTGTTTGAAAACAGGATGAGTGAACCTGGCTCAGTTACTCAAAGAGACAGTATGTACCAGTTCTTGGGAAATTCCTCCAGGCTGGGTCTCCTCATGGACTGCAGCCTGTAAAACAGGAGCAAGGCTTACTTGCCCCCTGGGGGCATGTTTGAGACTCCCTCCTTGTAACACAGGGCACAAGTCTCAGCAGTGGTTCCTGTTGGGTAGCTCAAGGCATCTTTCTGCTCTGGGACCCATGGGGTCTCCTCTGAGTGGCCCCAATTTCCATATATCCACTATGCACATTGGAAACCTGGGTACGATTTTCAGTTCTTCATTGATGCCAGAGCAGTAAGAACTAGGTCTCATAGTGTCCAACAATGTGATAGCAGGGCAGAAGGGTGCCTGTAGCTCCCTAATCTAAGAGTGCCACTTACCCACATGTAGCTGCAGAGCCCCCTCCCATGACAGCAATCACATGCTGTCCTGCGAAATCCTAAAAGCCAAAATGTCCTACTGATTCTGGCCCTTTGTTCTCTTGCCCAAAATATACATGGTGTTGATAAGCCTTTTGCTTTGTTAAAAGTCTGCACATTAGTAGCACAAATTTTCTTACCACATATTGGTCACAGTATCCTCTTTATAGCTACTGATAACTCTGGCATAAGTAGTTTCTAATTACCTTTATTCTCCATGGTGAATATGTGAAAGCAGTGACACATACATTATTAGCATGCAACTGGAGAAATTTAAAACCAATGTGCTGCTGCTTTTTCCCCTCACTCCTTTGGAGGGGGTCTGCTAGTTCATAGCAGTCACAATGTATGTATTATGTATCTAAAAAGGGGAAAAATATGAGTAAGTTTCCAATTATTATAGAAAAATAAAAAACAAACACCACCCCCCTCCCAAAGAACCTACTGTTCATTAGCTGAGAAATGAAGTTTTATGTTTCAAGAATGGTACAGTTCATTTAAAATACTGCTGACCCAGATTTGTACTTCTGTACTGAATTGCTTCAAGTGAGTAATGCACTGTCTATTTATAGGTTCATTATTAAATTGGCACTTGCATGGCTTAAATGCCTTTGCACCAATTCACAAGGGAGACTCAGGCACTCTTGCTACCAGTGGGTAGCAAGCTTGGGTTACTGTTCACAGAAGTGGTAGTCTCAAGTAGTTTTCCAAAAGAAATAGCTGAGTTTGAGTTGCAGAAAGGGCTTGCTGTAGTACGGAAACTCATCTGACTTATTTTGGACTTCTACTTTTGGTTGAAATAAAATATACTCCTAAGTGCTTCTTTTCCACAACTTATTTTCCATGGCTGGCTTATGGAGGACTGTAGGTTTCCAACATCTGTAGTGAGTTTATATAAACCCACACCAGGGTCCAAATTGGAGCTGGGAAGACCATCACTAAATATTGTCATAGTGTTGCAGTGCTGTATCCCCAGTTTGTTGAAATTGGCAGTAGGCATTTGTGCCAGAGCATGTTCCATTGATCATTTCAGTATATGCAGTTTTGTGCCTTCTTTTAACTAATGTAATTGCTACAGCAGTCAGCATTGCAGGCATCAAGACAATCCTTATGAAAAGGCTCTGAAGCCTACTTCTCTTGGAAATGATGGGAGCTAGATGCTTAACTTCTCTGAGAAATTCAATAAGTAGAAGATATTTTGGAAGATCTAGCTAAGAGTGTTATTTTCAGACATAAGCTAGGCATCTTGAAAGCTTGCCAACTTTGATTTCAAAGGCAGAACCAAACAAAATCAAAGAGACACCTGACATACATAGATCTGTCAAATTAATTTTGTGGGCAGTAGCCATAAGAAATGGAGTTAGGATGCAGTCCTAGTCCTGGCTTGGTTTTGCTTCCCTTCTTCCATCCACTCTACTTTTACTTGTAAGCTGGAATGTTGTTTGGGGCAGGGGCTGTGTTTCATGTCCATGCAGTGTGGCGCTTGGCATCATGGGGCTCTGATCTTGATTAAAGTCTTCCCGTTGAATCGTCATTTATGTAAGTAATGGTCATACATAAAATGCCAATATCTGAAAAACTTATTTGCTTTTCTAGCTTTGCCTGTCACTTCAAATCCAGCTTTACTTTTTGTCTTGCTACTCAATGTCACCTTTAGGTTTAAGTGCATTTTTCCTGCAGCTGTGCAGTGACTTTAATGCCTTAATGCATTTTCGATATGAAGCAGTGCAAGAAGCAGAATATGTTCCTTAGGAAAAAGTACTCTATAGGCCAATAAAATTTTGAAACCTTTTTCAAGTGTGTATCTACATCCTTGAGAGAATGAATTAAATAAATGTCCCCTAACTTGGTACTCTATCAAGTATAGGGTCAGCCTTAGTATCTTGTGCTCCAGTTGAAATGTGATTGTGCGGCCTTATACATCAGAGTAAACAAAAGTATTATAATTATTATTATTGTTCTTGTTATTAATCATGAAAGTGTTAGTGTTGTCACTTTGAGGTAAAAATGTTGCTAAGCCCATTAAGAGCAAGCAGAAAGGTTGTTAACATAATGGACATTCACACTTAGAGGCAGTCATTTTCCTGCCAACATTAAATCCTGAGACATTTATAAGGATGAACAAAAATAGCAATAATAATATTATTAACAATTATTATTATTATAGTTGCTTTGTTGATCATAAAATCTATTTCATCAACATAGAAGATTTTTCAGAAATATATACATTCAAGGACCTGTTTTTTGAGAGCTTGGAAAGTTTCTATTGAAACACCTAACAAAACAAATGTCATGATGGATAGAAAAAAAATCCTAACCTGCAACAATACAGCTCCTTCATCATTGGCAAATATGTATTCAGAGGTGACAGATGTTTCTTCAAGCACTATTTTCTCTTGACTGGCCAGGCTTTATTTAATGTGCCCAGGCATAACTGCCTTGGGAGAGGACCTTCTTCCCTGACCTGTGAGGCCTGAGGTGGGCTATCTTTTATCTGATATAAAGGGAGATGGAGTATGTTTTATCTGATTTAAAGGGAGATGGATATCTAATGTAGTTTAGATTCAGCAGAAGTCCAAGGGATAAAAATAGGGAAAAAGAGATTAAATTCTTCACAGCAAAAATGCAGTACTTACTTTGGATACAAACATGTCCTAATCCAGTCTGAAACTTACCTACTAGAATTCTGGTGTGAAATGTCTTTGTATTGCTGGGAATACTACTCTTCTGTCCAATAGCATTTTCAGAATAGGGTGTAGAAGCAAACCCAGAGGCTTGTCTTTGACCCTGGGTGCATTATTGCACAACAACAGGTTTTAAAAAGAGAAAAGGACCAAGTCGATACTCCAAGGCAATGGCCATCGGCATGGCTTGAAAAACCCTCAAACATCCGCTTTCCATCCAGCTCAGTTTAGAGCATCTGAAATCCCTTCTCACACTGAATGTTGTTTCAGGAAATTATGGCAAATAGCCAGCCCAGGGACTGGGTGAGGCTGTGGCCATTCCAGCAAGGTCTACAGGCTAAAGCCAGAGCTGCCTGGCAGAGGCCAGATGTGCGGCTGACATGAGCATCCAATTCAGCCTTCAGTGCTGGAGCAACACCAATGCTAGGCTTTCCATTTGGGGATTTTTCCTCTTAAAAAAAAAAATTATAATCACAATAGAGATAAAAAGGAGTGTTTGTGTGGCCTTTTGTGTGGTTTGAATGCATGCAGCTACCAAAAGACTGTTAGAAAGATTAGATACAGAATAAGTAAATGTTGCCCTTTTTAAAATTTCACTCTTGATTTAAAGCTATATATTTCCATTTAAAAGATTTTGTTCACTATGTGAACCGTAAACAATTTATCCGATAATGGGTCCTCTGAAACCAAAACACTGTTTCTGTGAGTAGACTGGCATGGTGATTTTGTGATCTATGTATATACAAAGTGGTTAACAAAATAAGCGTTACTTGGTTATCAAAACATACAGTTATCTTCTGCAAATGGCATTCCTTTTTTTTTCTTGTTGTATGTAATGACTTAACAGGAAAATATTATTAGATATATCAAAAAACACCCACAGGTATATATTCTCTGAGTCAAAACTATGTTAAATGCATTTTGCTGTATTTACAAAAAGGAATGATTTTACAGGGTTGATGCTAAAAGGATGTTTTCTAAAATTCTGTGTCACAAATGAAAAAAATGAGGACATGCATGATAACTTCAGATGAATAATTAAATTTGTGGCATAAATTTACAATAGCCAGAAAATTGACAGGTAGGACATGCTTTTCACTGCAGAATTTCCTGACTTGTTGGTTTCTATCTCATCCTTTATGTTATCTAAATGCTGTTTCAGCCTGTGAATTGAATTTTCTTTTAATTTGGGGAGATCATATATTCATTTGTTGACACTCTATCTTCATCAATCAGTGCATTATGCCAGGCAGCTTCATCTCCTCCTGAAACATAACCTTGGATTATGTCATGGCTCAATTCTGTATTGCCCCTACAGAGATAATGAATTCGCACATGTAAGAGGATCATTTACCAATGGGGGTGGGATGCTGTTTTGAGCATATCATTTCCATCTGCCACAGGATGATTCCATTTGCAAAAATCGATCTCCTGGAGGAGGATTTCTTAGCTACAGTAAGCACGCTGTAGGCACAGTGTAGCAGAGTGTGTCATCTAACAGGAGAGAAAAAAGGGATCACATTGCTGCTGTTGCCCCCCAGAGAGTCAAAGCTGCAGGGATAGGTTTGCACCTCTTCACACAGAGGCTGGGAAAAGGAACAAAGATGGGTAAACAAGCCCTTCCCTCTCATACCAAGGGGTTGCAGCTCAGAAGGGCTGAGAGAAGGAATGCACCCACATGTCCGGGTGGTACAGTGCAAGCACAGGCGTAGTTAAACCCCTTGTGAAATGGCTCAGCTCCAGCTGTGCCAAACTCTGTTAGATGCTGAAGCAGGCACTGCTGTGAGATGACCTCTTTTAAACAGCTTTAGGATTCAGCTTAATGGCTCCCAGAAAGGTATTAATCCCATATTTAATTAGTGTGAATAAAATTATTCATTTCATCAGCTGTAAACAATAGTAATCACACATATCACAATGAAAAATTATGCATATCAAGCGACTCTACTTGTGTAGAATGGAGTTTGGCAAGAGGGAGTTCAGATGAATGCTTAAGGAGGCACTCTGGGGCCTCTCGGGGTGGACCAGGAACAGATGCATACCAGTTTGATCCCTGCAAGCCTTAGACTGCCACAGGCATCAATAAACAAGGTAAAGCAGATCTTGCATATTACATCAGTGATCATATGCCAGCAATACCAAATTATGCACAAGAGAAACGGAATCACAGCGATAGCTGAGTGACTTGGCCACTGTATTTGTATCCCCTGTCAAAATTTGCCAGAATTGCCTCCCCTCCTCTTCCAGAGTTTCCCCCCAGCCCTGCCCCAGCTATGTAAGGCAAAAGACAGCAGTGAGTTTGCAAGAGCAGTGTGTCTTTGAATAGCCTGGGAAGTATAGAGGGAAGTCGCATCACTTCCAGAGCAGCTGTGCACATGTCATGGGTTGAGTAGAGTTCCAAGGAACTCAGCAAGTCCTGCCATTTCTATCTGTTCTCAGTGCTCTGGAAAGAACAGACTCATTCAGCACATTTAAAATAATAAACTTTTCTTGCTACAGAACCAAGCCTTCACAGACCTGTAGACTGCTCCCTCAATGCAACTGGCATCATACTGACAGTTCCTCTGGCTGCTCCACTCACACTGGTTGCAACAGGAGATTCAGCTGCAGTCCTGGTCCTGGCCCCGGTGACATAAACATGGCCTCCTCATGCAACACGAGGAGGACAAGATGTCTCTTTTTAACGCAAGTTACTGATTACAGGCAGACATTTTGTTCAGTGTGTCTTCATGTTCATTTTCAGAGAAACATATATTTTTTTTTTCCAGGGTCCACCTTTGCTGTCATATTTTGGTATACTGCATGTCACTGTTCAGTGAGCGTTGTGTGATAGTGTGATAGTATCAGCTGTCATAAAAGATAATCTAATACGACAGCCTGGGTCCTAATGCAGCTTGACAAGATGAAATTTGCAAAAAATAAACATGATTCCTGCCAATACCCACTGTTCATAATGATTTCAGGTTTACCTCCCTTAATTAATCGCTAACTAATGATGGTTTCCCGATTAGCTGCCAGAAACAAGGCACAGTATGGGTACTGTGTATCTATGTGACACATTTCAGGCTGGCATACAGACTTCCAGAAATATTACCTGTGTACCATGCAGTTCCTAACAGGTTTTTCTGATTACTTTTTGTGGTTCTTACACGTAGGCAAAAATATTAATCCACTGAAACAGCTTTTTCTTTTTGAAACACACGAATCAATCTGAATTCTTTGAAATTGCATTTTTCTAAAGAGTGTTCATAAATCTCGGAAACATAATTTATGTTTCTAAAGATCTATATATTCTGAAAGACAGTTTGAATTTTCACCTGAGACCATTATAGTTTCTATGACAAGAGAATGGATAACAAATTGAATGGATGGACTCTCATTAAGCATAAACTTACTCGACAAGAACCATTCTGAATCAATTAATCATAATGTAACAGGACTCTAATATTCTGGCATTCTCAAAATCAAAAGTAAGTATTTGAATAATTTTTCATCATAACAAATATGATTATTTTTATTTACAATTGATGAAATACATTATTTTAGTCACAGTAATGTAATACTGGCTCCACTTTTTTATTGGGAGCCATTAAATTGGATTATAAGGTTGTCTACAGAAGGTTGTCTCACAGCAATGCCCTCCCACCCTTTACTCTCTTCCCTATATACTTTCTATGAGCATGTGCAAAAAGGATCAGAAAATCCAATCTATATGACATAGCATGATGCTGTGAAACATATCTGTAGTATGACTCATAAAATAATTCAATGTATATATTTAAACTGAATTAATTTTCTGACTTCTGTTGACCTCTTCTATTGTGGTGTTTGTTCCTGAATTCTACTATTCCATTTTCCCTGTACTGTTACTGTGTCTGCATAAGTCCAATATTTGATGCCTATCAATAGTTTCTTAGTTTATCATAACATCAATTTCATTGACTATATACAATTTAAGGAATAAACAGGTCATCCAGGCAGGATTAGGCTGGGTTATAGAATCATAGAATCATAGAATAGTTAGGGTTGGAAAAGACCTTAAGATCACCTAGTTCCAACACCCCTGCCATGGGCAGGGACACCTCACACTAAACCATGCCACCCAAGGCTTTGTCCAACCTGGCCTTGAACACTGCCAGGGATGGAGCATTCACAACCTCCCTGGGCAACCCATTCCAGTGCCTCACCACCCTCACAGTAAAGAACTTCTTCCTTATATCCAATCCAAACTTCCCCCATTTAAGTTTGAACCCATTACCCGTTGTCCTATCACTACAGTCTCTAATGAAGAGTCTCTCTCCAGTATCCCTATAGGCCCCCTTCAGATACTGGAAGGCTGCTATGAGGTCTCCACGCAGCCTCCTCTTCTCCAGGCTGAACAGCCCCAACTTTCTCAGCCTATCTTCATACGGGAGGTGCTCCAGTCCCCTGATCATCCTCGTGGCCCTCCTCTGGACTTGTTCCAACAGTTCCATGTCCTTTTTATGTTGAGGACACCAGAACTGCCCACAATGCTCAGGTGAGGTCTCACAAGAGCAGAGTAGAGGGGCAGGATCACTTCCTTCAACCTGCTGGTCACGCTCCTTTTGATGCAGCCCAGGATACGGTTGGCTTTCTGGGCTGCGAGCGCACACTGCTGGCCCATGTTCATTTTCTCACCAACCAACACCCCCAAGTCCTTCTCCGCAGGGCTGCTCTGAATCTCTTCTCTGCCCAACCTGTAGCCGTGCCTGGGATTGCTCCGACCCAGGTGTAGGACCTTGCACTTGGCATGGTTAAACTCCATAAGGTTGGCATCAGCCCACCTCACAAGCTTGTCAAGGTCCCTCTGGATGGCATTCCTTCCCTCCAGGGTATCAACCGAACCACACAGCTTGGTGTCATCGGCAAACTTGCTGAGGGCGCACTCAATCCCACTGTCCATGTCACCGACAAAGATGCTGAACATGACTGGTCCCAACACCGATCCCTGAGGGACACCACTCGCTAATGGGCTGGAACTTGATGATCTTAACGTCCTTTCCAACCCTAACAGTCCTATGATTCTGTTATTCTATGATCTGCTCTTTGGAGAAATATTTTGGTACCTTTGGAACTGGCTTAAGCAGCAAGAAGATAAAAGCTAATGTCCTTTAAGCTTGAGAAAGTGCAGAAGAAATGCTGATGTGTACAGTAGGTTAAAATTAACTCAGGTACTTAGAGTGATCTTCCATTAGCATAAAGGTCTTGATTTAGAAGGCCTTGATGACTAATTACTTGCTGAATCAGGGTCAGAGTGCTTATGCAGAAAACCTTTACTAATTTGGCAGAGTGAAAGTTCAGGGAAAATGTGTCACTGTTGAAAATGTGTATGAAACTTCTGACAAAATTAATAGGGTCATTCCTCTATCAATCAGTGGGAGGTACCAGCTTTTCATGCCTGAGGCCCACAAGTTATCAGTGAGCTTTTAAAAACATTCCCACACTCTCCTCCACCTTTAATTCTTCCAAAGCAGGATTGTTTGTGGGAAGATAATATAGGGAGCTTACCTGCAGGGCAGGCAGGTGTGGACTTAAAAGGTGTGGAGTGATTATCTGCTGTTCATTATCCATTCACTGCATCTCTCAAGTTGTCTCCAGACTGCCATATTTGGGGGGAAGCTAGTCTCAGTCTTCTGTATGGTTGGCCCCAGTTGAGCATCTTCCATGGTTGCCAGCAGAGCTTTGTCCTTATCCAAGTCATCCAGATTCCACTCTGAAGTGTCTCTCCTGGGGCATTAGACAACCCTTTGCCCAGGCACAGGGTCACTGATAGGCTTTCATTCCCATGGGAGCTCTCAAAAGCCACCAGCAATGGCAGGGGAGAGGGTAAGGCTCACGTCAGTCACCTTGGGCTTTCCCACTTGGCCAAGAGCTCTCTTCCTGCATGGGGAAGCCCATCAGGCTGATAGACCATGGCAGGTTATAGAAGAGCTTGCTTTCAAGGAACAGTAAATTTAAAGGAATGTGAGATTTCTGGCTTAATAGTTTGATATATCAGAATGCAGCACTTCTCTGCAGGTAAGTAACAGTGAGAGAAAGGACCAAGAAAGATGCTAGAAAGAAAGGCCTGGTACACACATATCTACTACTAGCTCCTAATCACGAGTGAAGACATAACAGTGCCACTCCACATCATCTTGATGAGGAAGGAGGAGTAAAGAAAGGCACAGAAGACTGGATCAAGTGCAACTCTGACCCTTCTTTGGTCAATAGGGGTTTGGTTGCAATGTCCAGGGGGAATTTCTTTCCAAGGGAGGCTAGTTAGGTCATGCTTACTGCTCAGCTGATAACTTAGGATTCAGTGGGGTCTTATACTGATTAGCAGAAGATTTAATTTCATCCTGATTAAGAGAGAGCAGATGAAGTAGGATGCTGAATAATCCTACAGCAAATCTTAAGCAAACATTCCTTTTAATCTACTGCGGTGAATAACCCATGCACTCAATTTTTACTCCCTTGACATTTTTTTTCTGAAGGGCTTTTCTCCATAAATCCCCCAGGCTCTTGGCTTTTTTATAGTGACATTGTCCCAAATGCAGACAGAAAACAATCTTGCTTCTGCTATTCATTAGAATCTATATTCATTAGAATTTATCTCATCCAACCAGCTTTGTCTTATTTTGTAAATTTTGTACAAAAATATCCTGTAAGTATGCTCTTAATAATGACTAACTTAATTTTTAGAAATGCAAGTTGTAAATGTTAGGCATAAAAAATATCTTACTGTTTTGCTAGTTTTAAATAACTGTGCATATTTGAATACATTGAGTCATATACAAATGTAATTAAAAGGTATATTATCTTCCTCTTGCTGGGAATATCACTCAGAAATGAGAAGAACAACATTTGTCTCTTACGAATAACTGTTCAAAATATTAATTCATGTCAAATGCTGCCTTTTTGGGGCTGCCTGCAAGAAGCTGAACTCTAACACAGGATGGCACCCATATGTGTTTACACATTTCCCCTCTGTAGCACAGCCACTACCATGAGAAAAATGCTGAAATATGTCTGAGCTACATACATGTGACAGCTGCTTCCAAGGGTTACAAAGGTGTGCACTAGTTTAAGGAAGTGTATTTGACATAGAGCTATTGTTTGAAAAGTGAAAGAACCAACAACATAGAAAGATGTGGACAGCTGCAACTGAAGACATGGAGATGTGGCACTTGAGGATATGGTTTAATGGTGGACTTGGCAGTGCTGGGTTAATGGTTGGATTCCATGATCTTAAAGTTGCTCTCTAACCAAAACAATTCTATGATTCTATAGTGCATATTATCATTACAGTTTTCTTACAGTGTTTTCCAAGTGGGGAAAGAATGTGAATAACGCTCTTCAGGGAATTTTCTTCTCAGCTAGACAAGGTATAGGAATAGGTATGCTAGCTGTATGAAACATAACTGCTTCACTCAGGTTGTGCAACCCACTGTCAGAACCAAACTAAATACATCTTGGGGCTTGAGGGAGACCTTCAGCTGGTTAGATTGAGGCTCTTCTCTAGCACAGTTTCCCAAGTGTTTGAAGGTTCAGTAAAGCTCTTTATCAGAGTCCTCCTCCCTGTTTAATTCTCCTAAGCTAGCAAAGTACATTTGCAAAGACAAGTTGCTGCTGGCTGGAGCACTGATGCCAGCAAGGGGTGGAGTGGCTGTTGTGGTTGTGCAAGGTTCCTGGCCATTTCAGTGACAGCAGGAACCAAGGTCATCCGCCACTCTGCAGGGGCGACCCTGAGGGCCAGGCCAGCACCACCAGCACTACAGCAGGCTCTCATTCTATGCTATGGGTTGGTTCATTCATCGTCTTCTCCACCCTTCTCTCCTTTTAATTTAAGACAGAGGGTGACATTTTGGCTCCAAGTCAATAGTTTTTACCATTGCTTTCAATGTTGCGAGAATTTCATCCAAACCCTTCATGGCTCAGTGAAGACAATAACACAAAGAACACAGTTTTGGAACAGAGAAAGGCATCATATTTGCCAGGAGCTTTGTTTATTGTGTTTGGGGGCTTCATGATGTAGTCGCCCACCCACTTCTTTATTAGTTTGGCTTTTGAAAGTTTTATAAGCTACAGTATAATAATAATTAAAATTTTGTATGCCATTTCCAAAGCTGTTTTTCATTCCTTAGAGAGTATTAATTCTGGTTTAATTTGTTTTTCATCTTCATTGTGCAACGAAACACAGTTGTTTTTTTTTAAAAGGAGGATAAAACTGATACTGAAATAAGCGTACATGTGTTGGCAGGCATTTCTTGAGGAGAAATGCAGGCCACAATCTTGGACTTCAAACAAGAAATGTGCAGAGTTCACATAAACTTGAAGTTGCCGTTTTATTTGTGACATCCATAAACATTTATGATGCTTTGTTTTTAATCCCAGTAAGTCTATGTTGTTACTCATGGTCTTTTAATAGTGTCTATTTATATTGTGAAATCATGACAACTGTGTTGTCTTCCCATAAAGCCAAAGATCAAGGGTCTGCTACAGCAAATACTAACACATGTGAATAACTTCACTCATATGAATAATCAGACTGATTTTAACAGGGAGGTGTTTTTAGGGTCAGGCTCCCAATATTTTGACATACTTCCTGAAATGTTTTGTGGGTAGGAGTTATTGACTTTCATATGGTGATAAAATGCTCTGAACACACAAAGAACTCCCCTCCAAAATATAGGAATATGTTTGGGTTATCAAGTTTTAACAATTACAATTTTACTTGTCAGCTTTCTTTTTCTGGGTAGAAGTAGTGTTGGAAGAACACATAGAAGAGATCGAATAGAATTATTGCTAACAATTTCTGTAAGTCAATGTATATAAAGTTCATCTCCCCTCACCAGCAAGCCAATGCATAACTACATGTTTGTGATCTCAGTGTATTTATTTTTTCCTCCATCATCTGGGAAAAGATGATGGAAATAATTACTATTACAACAGCAGTTTATTACATTTTATAAATTATTTTGTGTACAGATTATCACTATGATGAAATAGATGTATGTAAGAGAACTTTCTTTAAACTATAAAACTAAAAATTTAATGTTTTCTACAATAAATATTCTATTTTTAAGACTATCTCTTGCTGTAGTTACTCTATAGTGAAAGTAAATAAAAGAAAGACACAAAATTCCAGATAAACAAGGCATACATAAACTTCAGTGCAGTCAGAATAAGCAGCTTGCTTTATAAAGAAAATTTCCTAGTTGTATTTTGAGATACAACAGTGATGCTTGGAAAGTTTTTTTTATGAATATACTAATCCAGGTTTTCCTGTTGCTTGCACAGATTCCAGCTATGAATGCAGTTCTTGCAAATACTTGTGTCAGAAAAGCATGTCAGGGACAAATTGGCTGTCTGCTTTGTATTGGAATTTATTCAAGGGTTTGCTGTGTTGCCTTCTGAAACTTATTCTCCAAATACATATTCTATATCTATTCTATTAATTCTTGTTGTTAATGTAGGGAGGAGCTTTACAAATATTTATTATTCCTATTAATGGTGGAAAAGTTTTGGAAGAGCTGGAGTGTAGATGAAAATCCATGAATGTCAGTATCTTTTAAATTTGTAAACTTTTATTAGTTATTATCTTCATATTTCTTTGTTAAAATATCCTTCTTGAAACGTTTCTTTAAGTAATAATGCCACAAAACTCACAAAGGACTTGCCGTCTAGGTGTCATAACCTTCCTGATAGTAAAAGGAGCTCATTTTCCATTAACGTGGAGTCATGTGCATGGTCTGTCTCGTGATATGCAATGTCATTGAATACATTCCATCATTCCCTGCTTGAACACTCTTCTTTAATCTCATGAGGTATCCAGGGAAGAAACAATGATAGCCAAGGCATTAAAATGTAATCAAGATATGCAAATTCATATCTAAATGTGATTTGCTTGGAAAAAGAAATTAATCTAGGCATGGTCAAATAAACAGTGTGTAATATGGATAATTAATCACCAAATTAGCAGCCATAGTCCCATGAGAAGATTATGCAAATGAGAAAGGCCCCCATCTACAGTCACAATTAAACTACTTAATACCAAACTATAAACAAAATACAGCCTCTAGGAACACCATGATACAAGGGAGTCCGACTTAGTGGGTCATCCTCCAAATTCCACAGACAGATTTTGTAAGTACTTTATTTCTTCTCAGTTACAGAAATCAATTTATTTTCCCAAAAATGTACTAGGCTTATTGAACAACCTGTAGTGTCATTAATGTTGCTTTACACAAAACTGAACTTC
The DNA here is from genome assembly GCF_034315485.1 of Pezoporus occidentalis. Classification (NCBI taxonomy): domain Eukaryota; kingdom Metazoa; phylum Chordata; class Aves; order Psittaciformes; family Psittacidae; genus Pezoporus; species Pezoporus occidentalis. The sequence goes on along the minus strand of NW_026912907.1, from coordinate 925,960 downwards.
CATTCATACAGTGTAAATCAGCAGTTAAAAGAGGCAGAGAAATTTTTGAAGTTTCCTGAGCTTAAAGCCAGGTTGTTTGTTTAGATGCTGGCCAAGATCTAAGACAGACAAGAAAGTAAGAGGTCAGCTTCATCCCTAGATGTTCATTGGGCTTGGGCTGGACTGCCCCTGGGGCTTAAAGTACAAATGGTTGATGTCTATGGGCTTGGAGAATATTAACAAAGGTATTTCTTAAGAGTCCACAAACAACTATGAATCAGGCTGGAAGAGCAGGGCTAGATTTGGGAGTCCTGTTTGTGAGCAGCTCCAATGAACTTGCAAAAGCTATTTGCCTAGTAAGGTTATCACCCTTTGTGAGTAAGGTACAATGCAAATCCATTTCCCTTGAAACAGAAAATGGAAGCCCTGCTGGAGCTACAGATTTATGAGGCAATGGCAACCAGTTACAACCAAATTGTAACCCATAGTGTCTCCTGACCTGTGCCAGCACTGCTGAGTTTCATCTTATCTGGATAACTCTTCCTAATGTGTGACAGATTATTGCATGCACAACTGCATACTGACCATGGCTGATTTTGGAAACTAGTAATTTCAGAGAGGGAGTGCCAGGGAGTCCTGACGGAAGCACTCCTTCAGCCATCCGTCTAATATGACAGCCTCCAGTGCAGTTAATCAAGCTGTGTGCTGTTCGTATTTAGTGTGCCCAGTGTTGCTGCAACTGTCACGTTAGCAATTATGCTCTTAACTGCATAGATATATGCTACATATAACGCTAAGTTCTGCTCTCTGTTACAATTGGTTTAAATCTAGAAGATTCCTTTTTATAAGTGAGCCTGCCCTGCCGCTGAGAAAAAGGGCCATTAATGTGCTGGTTATGCAAACACCAGCAATGGATCAAACTGGATTATTACCTTTTAGATAACTGTTTGTTATAGCTCAATGAAATGTAATTCCAAATGAAACAAGAAACCTGCCATAAGGACACAAGGGAGAAGGCAAAGTAGATTAACTGGTAAGACAATGATACTGACAACATTTTCTTAAATTGTTATTAGGAAGGTAGTGTCATCCAGCACATCTGAGCAGTGTTTTGAGGGAAAATGGCTCTCTCCAGGGGAACACTTTAATTAAGATAAAATTGTTAGATTGCTGTGAAATTCTAGGATTGACAGTCTTGTCACAGAATTATTTTTCTAGTAATAGTGTACACAATTTAAAAAATCAAGCAATAATTCTGTGAAGAATACACTACCTTGTCAAAAGTGCACAAGTAGAAGTTAGTTTATGTTTTGATATCAGGAATGCCAGCAGGAATGGGAACACACCAAGAGGAAGAGCTTTCCAAATAGCCTGATTGCTGAATCTGATTACTGATGCACATCGAGCATTTTCGTCCTTCCAGTGCTCCCAATTTACAATAATAAAACATCAATGCTGGTAGGAAAAGATTGGACCTGATGTCATACCTGGAAACTAATTTAATGGGAAATTGGATAGTGACAAAGTGATGATGATTTATTTTTAATGGCAGATGCCTCATTAGTTATGATTTATTTAGATGACCTTCTCAGTGCCATGGTATTTTCTTCTATGGTGTTTTCCTCCTCTCTGCACTCCAGCCCCTCAAAAATTCTGTACCCTCTAAAAAGAACAGAAGTAAATACTGCTGATCAGTTGCCTGATTCTGCAGACATTTATTCCTCTTGGTTAGATACATTAATTTCCATAGCTCTGCTCATGTATTGAAAAAGCACAAGACAGGCCCCTGGATCATTATTACAAACCCCTATGTATCCCTCGTAGGATGCTTATTATAAAGTGTCCTGAGGCAACAAAAGAAATTTTGTTCTTTTTGATTCTATCTTTTTTGTTTCACTTGTCTTACTTGGATTTTCACATTGGTGATGAAAGTGACATTTTGTTTTGCCTGAAATACATTGAATAATCTCCCTGGCTCTCACAGGAATTAAGAACGCCATGCTTGAATCATTATGTAAAGTGCACAGCTTTTTATATTTTTTAACTTCTTCATCCAGTAAAATCAAGTTAATGATTGGTTGTTTAAACTGAAAGTCTGAGAAAACAGCCCGGAGAGTAATACTGAATCTCCACTAAGCACGAAGAAGAAAAAAAGAACAACAAAAATCTAGTATCTTTGTTTTAGGAGTGAGGCTAGCAGGCTCACAGGTAAGCAGAGCCAGAAAGGGTCAGCTTCTCTACACTAATGTCCCAACTTGAGATATGAATCCCAGCCACAGCAATTCAGAGGAGAAACAACTTCCAATGTCAAACTGCATGAGGGTCTTTACAATCCGCTTTTCCAAATAAGTCTAGTTTTAATTGTCTCTTTCCCTATTTTCTCCACCTACCATCTATTGGTCTAGTCTGTTAAGGGAATTAAAGAGAATTGAAGTGTGATTGATTTTCCTGGGTCCCTTATGCTGATTTCGGAGACATCTAAGAATAGAAACCAGTCATCACAGCACTACAGAGGGACTTATATCCCACCATGTTAACCTAATACAACCTACTTTATGTTCCTGGTTCCAGGGGTAGAATTCGGATCACTGCCCCAGATCACTTCGGGCTGCAGCAAAAGTCTCTCCACAGCTTTAGCTGTTGAGGCTCAAGGCTTCCCTGGCTTCATGTAGTACCCAGTGAACACAGGTGGTGACTCAGCACAGCAACCAATGCAATATTAAACATGTTGCTTTCTGGTGTGCTGCTGGCTATGGACACTGATGTACCTCCTAATCCAGAGTGCCAGCTGGGTTTAGAGACAAACTGAGTAATTCTGTATGGGAAAGGTAGGCACTGCCCAGAGCTAGGTATGAGAGAAATTGTGTGTCCTAAATCTTGTCTCCCCTAGTGCACTTCTCTCCTTCCTAAATGTTTCAGCAAAGTGATTCTACCCATTTAAGTTGGTCTCCCAGATCTGCCACTGAAAGGATCATAAATTCTTCCTTTAAAAAGGGAAATATAGATGAAATTTTCTCAAATCAGTTGGTGCAGGTTAAATTTATGCAGTGGGGGCAGGAAGCCAGCATCCCTTTTGTGCACTCCTGCCCTTATACAGCGTTTTGCAGAGCTATGTTCTCTCTCCCACCTACAGTTTCAACAGATATGATCTCCCTTCCCCATATCCTATGCTTTGAGCAAGAGAAATTGTTATGATAACAGAGAAACAAACTCAGATTTTCCTTTGCCTTGGTAAATATTTGAGCCATTACGGGGAGGAACAGCACACTCCAGGTCTATTAAGAATATTACGAGTGCATTTTGTATGGGGCCTGATGGTCTCAAAATAATGAGAGCAATGACAGTCAAATTCCTGAACTCACATTAAAAAGACCTTGTCTTTGGATTTTGCCTTAGGTAAGATATAAGATGCTGGCAGCTTTGGCCAAGTGTCAAAACTTGCATATCTTTTGTTGAAATGTTTTCTTTTGAAAGTTTAGGTTTTGGTGTTTGGCTTTGCAGACAGCTCGTCAGATCTTGCCAAAGGAAGATGACTCTTTCCAAGAGTCTGAAAAAAACAAAAAAGCATGTAGAAAAATGATTACTCCGAGGTATTTATCTCTTCAAAGCCCTTCAGAGAAGGAATTTTTTTAGTTCAAGGTGTCTGAGGGCACAGACTTACTTCTTTAAAGAATATTTGTGCCTATATTTATTTACCAAAACATGAGTTTCATATTCCTTTTTTTTCCTGTGGAACCAGATGATAGTGTCTGTTACTTTCCCTGAGGTACTGGTTCAAGAGGTTTCCTTGTTTATCAGCAGCCTTTTTTTCTTCTGTGCTGCCTGCTTCACAGCTCTGGACTCACCTTTGCCATGGAAGAAACACCCATCAGCACAGTGGGAGCACATCTCCCAAGCAGGAGCAGAACTTGCATAGAGCGGGGCTACATGGACTTTCTCCATATGGATTGCTCTGGACTTTTTTCTCAGCTGCTGTTTATTAAATCCTGTTGCAGAAATGGTAGTTCCAAACAGATCTCCAGTTCTTGCAGTTTTTCCATTGCATCACAAAGAAATACTCCATTTCGTTTCTGTATTTTGAGATCCAAAGTATTGAAAGCACAATGCATATGGGAAAAAGATGATTCCAGTGTGCATTTTTTTCCAGGGACTTTATGGTAAAAACTGAAACCAACCATGAGCCATTAAATTACCATGTATTTCTCTGGTAATTTAATAAGAGTTAGATTCAAAGTTTGAAAATATTGAAAATAATCTTACCATTCTTTATCACTACAGAAAATGGAGCAACATAATATATATATATATGAAACGGAGGAGAACTAAACGTCTGAAAACACTATTTCTAGCTGCAAAAAACCCATCAGTATAAAACCAATCATGCCAGACTCAAAAGCCAAACTGGCTTGTAAAGCATGCTGAACATAACTATTAACACTTTTTTCCTACCTAGAGCCCCTTTTTTTTTACAAATGGCAAAGCCATTAGTGAGCTGCCAAACTATATTTTCCACGCAATTTCAATGTTGAAGAATCTAGGCATGACGAAATTTGGGTTATCAGTGGAATATGAGGAAAATAAGAACTCAAGGCTCTTGTGACATTTTTTCTCTCTGAGAACTCCATAATCTTGTCTAATTTGAATAATTATAAGCTTCACAGGGCTGACAAGGTTCACACAGGTAAATCACTGTGTTATCTGCTGCGTCTGCAATCAGTTGAAGCTTTAAAGGCACAAAACTGAACATCAACTTTTTGTCTATTCCTCCCCTTCTGTAAATATATCAGTTGCATAGTTTTATGAAAATATAATATTGAAGAAAATAGTTGTGATCAAAATAACCAGGGATATCTCCAAACATGAGTTAAAGTTTCATACCCAGAAGATTCAGTAAGAGATATATTAGACAATCTCTACCAATTTGAACTTTATTTTAAAAGGTATAGCATTTTTTTGAACATAAGCCTTCATTTTTTTGATATCTTTTAGGAGTCTCGTCTGCAGTTAATTCATCTCCCTCTCACAGTGTGGCTGTGTGGATATAATTGCTTATCTTACGAAGTCATCAAGCAGTTCTTTCTATCCTTTTGGATGGATGTATTAGAAAGATCAATTTCTTATATCAAAAGATAACTTCCTTCCCCTCTCCGAAGATCCTTGAACAGCACATAGAATTCAGCAACCGAAAGAGAACATTCAAGATGAGTTTTCAGTGGTGGAGAATAACAAAACCAGACTCAGATTTCCTGGAGCTTAAACTGATTTGATGATTTTGTAAATCTTTTGCATTACAGCAGGAGATAAATACATGTGCTGAATATTAGGAAAATATAAGTAAGGATAGGAACTTGAAGAATTTGTGTGATACACAAGAAATGTCTCTCTGAGTGGAAGAATGCATCTGCAAAGCCCTCAGCATCAACGCTGATGTTTGCATGCATGTTTTCTCAAAAAAATTTAGCATCCTATTGAACCATCTATAAAACTTCCCAGAGACAGTGGGAGGACTCCCACTGACCTCAATAAGCTGTGTCTTTCGCTTCTATATGTTCATATGCAAACTTCACTCAAATAAAGTCAATCCATAGAGACCACTACTTACCTCAGAGGCCCCTGCTGAATGCATTTTGCTTAGCAGAGCGTGTCCAGCAGCAATTTTGTCATACTCTGAATCCCCAGAAGGAGACCTCAGCTCTAGCTCCACCTACACACTTCGCAGAGCACTTGGTTACAGCATGAGTCTGGCTCTGTGACACTCTTTAAAAGAATTAAAATGGCTGTGGAGCACTTCCCCTCCCAATGATGCCAGCCAGAAAAGGTCAAGTTACAAATACTGCCAGTTCTGCCAGGGTCCTGCAACGTTTGTCCAACATTTTTTTGCCAGTTCTTACATATTGTATCATATATCCTGCACAAAAGCCAATTGGGTCTGGGAGGCTTCTTCTGGAACTTTTCATGAGAAGTTAATTTAGAGAAAGAAAGTTTGACTCGGAGCAGGCTGTGGGAAGAAGTCCACTGATTTCTGGGATTTGCATAGCTTCTCGAGGAAGCCAGAAGCACCTACAGGGAGGGTCTGTCCCCCCAGTTTAGATGGGGCCACAGCACAGAACAAACAAAACAGCTATATTTCAGGCTGGTCAGCTTCTCCTCCCTGTCCTTTAGCAGATGTCAACCAAACACCCTTCCAATTTTGGGAAATATCTTAAGATGGGGTAGTTGTTTTCATTTTAGACCTTATCAAAAAACCTTGCAGATGCTTTCCAGCTCTCAAAGGCATAACAATTCTAATGAGAACCTTATATTCACTTCTATAGAGTAGGTTCCACATGCAGGGCGGGATTTAATCTCTGGGTCCAGATGTTCATGTTCATTTAATTTCTTTGTGTCTAAATCATATGGGTTCTTCTCAGGTAGCAATGATTTGAGACAGGAACATGATACTTCAGGTCAACTAGGCTGGAGATGGTCTTTCTGTGTGTTCTACTTAAAATGAGTCCGTCAAGGACACCAAAAGTATTTTCAGCATCTAATATGCTAGGAAGGCAGGAAGGACAGAATAAAAGAGAAGGGATGACAGTCAATTCTCTCTCTGTTCCACATCTCCCAGGAGAGTGACAGCGTTTTCCCTCCAGTCTCCTTTCTCTCAGACCAGCAATTTTTCAGTAGTTTCCTGCACTGCAATAGCCACTGTTTTTCTCCTTCAAATCACAAGAGAAATCTTAGCTTTATTTCCCTAGGAGGCTTGGCAAGCTGTTTCCACCTTTGCCTGTCTCCCCCTGTACTTATTATTTCTATGATTTCTCTTTGTCATTTATATTATGATACCTGAATACCAACACTGACTCCTTGATCTATTCTTATCCTCTTTATCACACACAACTAGCTGTTCCTGGAGGTATGGAATACTGGTTTTGGCAGTCATTTTGTCTCAAGTGTGGACACCCATATTCATGGCCAGCATGGTAACTTCTCACTAATCTTGTCAATATATGAACATTCAAGGAACACGTCTCTTCCCAAACCATGTTTCTACAGTAGTAGTAAGATAAAGAGCAATTGATAATTAGAATCATAGAAAGGACCCTTAGAGGTCATCTGGTCTAGCGCCTCAGTTGAAGAAGGGCTTCGTCATTAAGACTGTATGGCTCCGGATCTTTTCCTTTCAGCTTAAAACTGTTGTACCACTACGGGACTTTCCACATTCTTTTCTGTCCCCATGGGACTGAAGAGACATATAGATCAAATATCTGGATATTTATTTGGGGGAATGTGTTAAAAGCATGATTGGGATGGTCTTGTGCTTGTTCGAGGATATAAAGGTACTTCCATATTCTCTTCTCCCCACAGTTTGGCCAGCAGCTTTTATACACTTCCTGTCTCCGTCACCATGTGACACCTTGTCAACATGTGGGATAAGAGGGGATATAGAAATGAAATAAAGGAAATCAGTTTATAAGTTGTTATACTTTTGTCTTCAAATTCCTCTTCTGCTCTTGCAGTCTTCCTCGTTTGCCATATGGGCATTTTTAAGTGGAAATGTAGTCTTTTTAAGCCTTCCTTGACATAGGTTTACCTGAAATTTATTCCATCTTTCTATGGCATTTTCATTTGAGTTTTTCTAACTTTCTAGCCAAAGTGTTCTGTGTTTATATCAGCTGTTCCCATTCAAGATTGGCAAGAATCTGATTCACTGGGTTCTATGATTTAAGTTAACTGTGTTTTGTCTCTATCTTTCTGTTATGCTGAAGTTAGGAATACATGGGATGTGTATCTTATGAGAATCATCATAAACATACACCCCCAAAGTGACCTTTGCATTCCAATATTTCCCTATTAAAAAAAAAAAAAGATACTATGGTTACTATAGAATCAGATTCAGGGATCTCCAAGATCCAGCTCAGGTTATACAAGTGGTGAGGCAGACTGGACATAAAATTGATGTATTTTAGCACTTTCCAACTTCAAAGCACTTGACAAATTCTAAAATCTCTGCTTTTGGCACATCAAACATCAGGAATGCTGGGAAGGAGTTGTACCACTTGAGTGGTAGCAGATGGTGATGTTAAGTTTGCAGATCATACTGAGCTAGCAGTGAACCTGGTGCCAGAAACACGGGGAAAGCAGTACAGATCCAGCAGAGACAGTTCTGTTACTAGCTCAGCAGATGAGTCATTCTGTGACCGAGAGAGTGACCCACAGGATGATTTCAATTACTCATGTCCCAGTTCTTGTAAAACAAACAAACAAAAGCCTTAGGAATGAGCATAATTTGTAGCAACCCATCAAAGCCAATTGAGTTATCTGCATGTTGAATTTTTAACTATCAGCACGTAGATTTTCTGTATCAAAATTTTGGGCTTTCTTTTTTGGAAATGGCAGCTAATTGTGATGTGTTGGATTTTTTTTGGAGCGTGGATCTCTAAGGAGATTATGATCTAAATAGTTGAGTCCCAAATCTCTGTCTCTTTCACATATGAGAGAGTATTTGCCTTTAGATTTTGACTGCTTCAACTTTCCATCCCATATATGTAATCGCAGACCTAGACTTGTTAGCTTCCTTAAAAAATACTAAATAAAGCATTAGCCTGAGAGTTGCAACCATTAGTTCTAAGGTACATGCAATATGTTTAACTAAAATCAGCAGGACTTTCTTTGGAACAGTTCAGACAGTTTTGCCCCATGTGAAGAGTTTCTTGCCAGAGCCTTTAATAATACAAAGTAATAGAATCTTCTAGTATTCTACAATTATTTTACTAGTACTTGAGCAGATATATCAAGTGTTTGTCTTCTTTTCAGGAGGAAATTGTGAATTTGGGGTTCTAGAACCACTGCAGTGAGCTCCTTGTGTGAACTAGATATTAAAGGATTCTCATATTCCAATGTTAAGAAGATGTACCTTTTAAAATAGTTTTGAAATCCACAGGTATGTAACCTCTAGAAAACATATTGTAAGACTGTACATATGGAAACACCCATGGATTCTTTGCTTTGCTATTCTCAAGCAAGAGCATGTGACAGGTGTCTGCCACAAAAAGATACACCAGTGAAACGAAAACCACACAGGGTGATTTTTATTGTTCTATAGCATCATTTGTTCCGATCTGTATACATTTCCAAAGATAGCACAAGGGAAGAAGGCAGAAAAGTTCCAAGACAGAAATACATTTTTGTAGAGCAGTTTAGTCAAGGATGCCATGTGGGAAAAGGTATTAGTAACTTGACCATGTTATTGGCTCAGAGCATCCAGAATAACATAAAGGTTCTCCAAAAATACTGAGATTCAAACTAGAAAGGAAGGATAAAACAGTATCTCTTTTCCTGTCTTACTCAGAACTGCTTTGGTTTAAAGGGTCACAGTCCACCAACAGACATGCATATAAAGCCTTTCTGTCCATTTCACTGGAGGCTGTAAGCCAGTAATGTAACTGGAGAGAAAATCTGACAAAAAAAAAATACAATTTACTTCTCAGCAACATATGCTGTTTACATTCCTCTTAACATGTTAGTCATCCAAGCAATGAAATGACAATGCATCCACAAAGTAAGCTGATAAGAGGAAAATTTCAAAAAGTATTGCCAAAAGTGAGCAGGCATTTGAACCCATCCATCATATTCAGAGCACCAGGTCTTCGTCTTGCAGCCCTGCATTTCAACACTCATATTTGTATATGTTCATATGCAAATCACCCTCCGCATCGACATGAATCAGGCATGCATAGGCTTAACAGACAGTGTTGCAACCCTATCATTGGTCTCACAGCTTTCTCACTGTATATGGTAACAAAAGAACTTCCCTTTGTTGCAGGTATTGGAAGAAAAATATAACTTATGTACAGGTAAACACCTTGATTTGAATTCAGCATTATGCTTTCTTGAAAAGAGTGGGACATCTGTAACTGTCATCAGTGATATACATACAGAAATGTCTTTCAGAATTACTTCTTTCCAGATAATATCTTGATTTTTTTTCGGTGAAAAATAGGAATATTGCAGACATTTCAATTAAGTACAGTGTACATCTGCTGAGAACAATGTGGCCAGAAGCTATCAAATCTGGAAAAAAAAAAAATCCCAGAAGAATGAACAAAAAATCTTACATATGAAACTGCTCCAGCCTTTTGAGTGTTAAATGTATTCACTACAGAAATGGATTATTGTGCAGAACACAGGTGAGAGGTTAAAGGTTGTGATAATTCATCATACATGGTTTAGTGGGAGATGTCCCTGCCCGTGGCAGGGAGGTTGGAACTAGATGATCTTAAGGTACTTTGCAACCCTATTCTATGATTCTATGAGCCTATATGGATACTGCCATTATGGATTGAAACTGAAATATATGTTTGCACAATTTCCATTTATTGTGAAACCTCTGAATTCTGTCAAATACTGCATCTAATTTCTTTGCCTCTCCTTAGTGAGCATAAACTATAGTTATCTATTTCCACTACTATTTTTATATTGTCACAAGTTCTAAAGCAGTGGTGTTGTGGAAAGCAAACCAACTTACCAGTGGAAGCATAGAGTACTCAGATTCAAGATTCGATTCTCAAGAAATCTAAGCTTTTAAAAACATAGGAACCCCCCAAAATCAGAAATCTGCTTCTATAGTGGTGATGTAAGCTGTAAAAGCATTGGCATGTTATTCTTGTAGCAAATTTTCTTATCAGTGACTAGAAATATAAGAAATTTTGCTCTTACTTCTGCAGGAATTCTGTAAGTATTGACCACATTAAGCCATGTATTGTTTAAAGAAAAACAATATACTGCATAAAAATATAATGAAACAACAAATATATTCATTTAAATAATGTATGCCAAATCAGCAGTGCTATTTGCAAATAAAATTGGAATTGACTGAACAGTTGGAACACCATGATGTTGGTACTGCAAAGCATTTCTTTAGCAAAGCCACAGACTTCAGTTAAAGCCAGTAAAATAAAATGAAGACTGTTACATAAAAGGTCTATAAAAAGTCAGGCAATATGAACCTCATCATCTTGGCAGGTGAGTGGAATGGGGGGAAGCTCAGGCATAAGCATGCTGAACATATTTGAGGGAATGGTGACCTGAAAAAGCAGAAACAGGAAAAATCTTGTGTCTACTTTCTAGAAAAAAATTTACTGGATGCTTTAAATCACCTTGTATGCTCTGCAGTCCTATAAAATAAGAACTTCATTTTTTTCCTTTTCATGGAGATTGTATTCAAAATGACTGTATTCTATTCCTTCATCCCTCTGTCTTATAAAATATTTATATTTGTCATGTTTATTTTTTCTTCCCAATGCCTTTGAATCTCATCTATGCTAGCTGTCAAAGATGAAGCTTAGTTGTTGAAATGCTCTTTTGGTGATTTTCAGAAGAGAATTTCATCAGGATCTTTAGTCTGAAAAATCTAACTACCCTAAACGTTATTTCTTTCATAATTCTGGGCTGTTTGAGGATAACTGTTCTTTTTTAGGTCTGGAATAAAATATAACATTACACAAAATATTTGTGTTTAAACCTGCATATGGTTCACAGTTTGATTCCCTGGCAACCACAGATTTCTCTTCTACAAATTTCCCAATGCTTATTAGTTTACTTTTTTTACATTAAAGTTATCAATGTTGGTCATATGCTCCGACACAGGATTCTGATTAAATAATACTACCCTCTATTTTTCTTATTGCCTTGCTTAAAATGATGGTTAAAGCTAAGCCTTATTTTAATTGCTTACAGGAATGCTTTATTATGAAGCGTTAAATATGTCATCCTTCCCTTCATCATAAGCTGTTCGTCCTCCTTCCTCTCTCAGATGTGGGCCTACATTTTATCTTATCATTTTTACGAAAGTGAAACTTTGATTTTCCCTTTTATTTCTTTTGTTCACCGTGATTCATTTGGCAGCTTGTCCCTCACTCACATTATTCCCATGCATTTCCACCTGCAAGGAGAGCTTACCAATGTGTCATGTGTGTCTTCACTGCTTAGGAAGATAGAAAGTTGGCAGTTTTCTAGTGGTTTGTATTTTACAATGAAGTAATAAAAGCAAAGAAGTTGTTTTACTGTTCAATCTAAATAGGCACTGAAGCTATAGTTATAGGAGAGGTAGCTGTACAAGATTAGTTCTGTAACCATGACCATAACTGGTTTTATTTATTCTATCTCACAGTAATAGTCTATTGGTCCCAATAGGATTTTACAATAACAAAGGAAAAGTTTTTAAGCTCTATTACAGCAAAAATATATGTTTTGATGATTACCAGAGGTCCTGTGCTCCCCAGGGGCACTTTGCTGGTCTCTGCAATTCCAGGTTGCTCTGGAAATGGTGATATGAGCTGGAAAGAGGAGTCACTAGTTACATGACATGCAATTTAAATTAAAACCAGTATATGCTGTAGACATGCATATGCAAAATACTCACTTCAACATTTTCAAAGGTTTCCTGAAAATCATGTGCTCAGAGATTGAAAAACAGAAGTGTAAGTCAGATTTTAATAGCAACACAAACATAAAAAATCTAATAATAAAAAGATGATTGCCCTCTCTAAATAGACAATCTTTTTGTTGCATGTTATTGTTAAGTCTAAAATTCACAACTTGGAATTGAATTCAATATTCAGTATTCAATAAAGTAGAAATAAATTCCCTGGTAAGTTACTTCTCCTCAGTGAATAGTGTGCTACCAACAGAACAGAAATCTGGGGAAACAAAACCCAGTAGCAACTGGCAGAATAGTCATATGTAGGTCAGGAACTGGAAATGCTGAGATTGTATATTACATTCGGTCTGTTCTAATAATCCCTGTGTTCTCAGACATGAAATTCATCTAAACCCTTTTTCCAAAATAATGAATTTGACTTAAAATAGAAAAATATCTATGTGGGAGAAGGCTTCTAAAGATAGAACTAACAATATTTCAAGACATTTATTTATCAGAAATGTTATTTGTGACTTTTGGGAGTGCTAGTTGTTAAAAATATTAACTAATTAAAGAAGTCTTTTTTTCTGCAACCCATCTGCTGTTCTTTTTCAGTCTGCCATGGAAGTCGTGGTACAGACACAGCAGTATCACAGGTATTTCTTTGCCAAGAGATCGTACCCTCAAAATTAGATATGACGGCATCACTGAGAAGTTCAGTCAGTAAGAAAGATGCTTATTCCTGTAAATTGGGTGTTTTCACATATTTTCCTACTTATTTCTTTAAAAGGAAGCAGAACATTAAACTCTTCTATAGGCATCCACAGGTGTTTTACATTATGTGTTAACAGAAGTCTCCTTAAAATTGTGACCACTTAGATGAAAACTTTGAAAGGAAAATTATTGCATGCTGGAATTTGATCTGCAAAAATTGGTATATCTGCATCATATTTACATGTAATTATGTAGGCATACACTGTCTGTTAAACTGATCTGCTATTAATGCAAACTGTCATACATTAGTGTCACAGGAATACTTCATAAATAAGGAAGTTAAGAGGTGGTGCCAAATTCTCATTTTGTTGGTGTGTGTAAATTTGGGATAGATCTATTGGCTTTAACCATATTTCAGCAGTGAAACAGTAACAGAATTTGGCTCACAAGTTCAGCTTTGTTGTTTCTGCAAGCCATGTTGGACCTCACAAAGCAAACAACAACAATGAAAGCTGCTGACTTTGAAAGTCTTGGTATGGCACCTGCATGGAGGAACTGCTAGTCAATGGTGGCTTTTAATAGTCAAAATGTATTTGGTGAGCAGGAGCAGCAGAAGCCCCCTGCAGGAGGAGAGATACCTGTTGAGCAGGTCTCATTGCTCCTTTTAGTATGCTTTCTAAGGATAAGGTCCCCTAAGATTTTTCAAGATTATCTCTTGTTTATTTTAAAGAAGTTTCTGTGATGTCTGTTTCACATTCTTTTTCATCTGAGAGCATGAAGATGAATTCCAGTGATGTAACTGATGCTTGTCTTTAACTTCTCAATCATGGCATATATTATACGAACATGTAGAGATGCTTCCCCTTCTTGTTCTTAGGTCATTTTTGTCGATGGTAAGAAAAAAGCAGAAAAGTCAAAATTGGAGAGTTAAAGGGTTGAAATATTTATTATGCTTAGCTCCTTAAATTGTACAGCAGGCACATCTTTATCTCAGTGCTTCTTTTTTGGCTTGTTTTGCTTTTAATTGTGGAGGGTTTTTTCCACCTAAGTGCTTTTCTGATTGACTTATGAAGAGTCTTCTTTCCTGAGCAGACTAACTGGTTTTTACTGCTGAGTAATTCACATAAAAAGTAAATTAAGCCTTTGACCTGATGTCCCAGATGTTTCTTGGCACAGGAAGAGTCTAGGCCACTTAGTTTCCTTGGAAACCTACAAGAAATCCTGTTACTGTTCCAAATAATTTAAATTTCCTTGAGTTTTTATTGCAAAATATCATGCTATGGTAGCTGTATTATTTTCCATTGCTTATGTCCTTCACACAAGTGGGAAGAGAAAAATCTTTTTGTCTCTTTCTCTTAGGAGGTTATAGTTATCACTCAGAGACAATATAGGCCTCTACACTTCTAAGCTTTATTTAACAGCCAACAAAATGCTGTGTGATTTTCTTTTTTTTTTGGTGTGGACAGTGCAATTTACTATGCTTTTCTGTACAATGTGCCTTTACCCACTAAAACTGATATCTGGTATTTTGCTCAGTCAATGACATAGTTGAGTCAGTAGACATTATTGAGACTTCATATTCAAATCACTCAAACAGTTCACTCCTTAAAACCTGTGTAAAGTAGTATTATCTGAGGCCAAATTATTCTGTGCTGCATTTCTGTGAACCTCTGAGAGGTATATCATGCTCTAGGTGATTGCTAAAGGAACTCAGGAGATGAAGAACAAATATAGATCACAAGTAGATCACAGTGAATTTGCTGGATCAAAACCTCAGCTGTAGCAGACAGCATCATTGAATTCTGTAGATTCCTCCAGTTTAAACCAGCTGGATTTAGCATCCTAGTGTTGAAATAATAGAGGGAAGTTTTTCTGAGCATCAGAACAATGGGATAACTTATACTTCTTTTTTTTTTTATCTGATTAGAGGATATATTCTATTCTGGATTTCTGTTCAGTTCCAGTCAACTGGTTAGAAACCATGGCTCATCACAAAAATAAAATGTAGGTTCAAACTTCTTGTGTCTTCAAGATAGTCATTGGGCTCAGTATTTTCGCCAAGTCTTCAACTGCTCATACCATGTAGCTTTAAATAACTATCATTCATCAGATGAATCTTGTTGTACAGCTGTATGTCCCCTAATTAGGTTTATATCAAATATATATGCACATAGTCATAGGGAAAACTGTACTACATGGAGAAGTAAAGCAATTCCCAGTAAAATGCATTTTGAAACTATTGCATTTTAATGAGTTTCCAATTAAAACAACAAATCAGAGGAATTGGCATCAGTGAATACTGCTCGTATGGACTTTGATCTTTTCCAGAAGGTCCCATTTCTTTGATTAAAGGAGGTAAGAGAAGGCTTTACATCTGGCTCTGATGAAATAATTAGCCAAATAGGCCAGGATTTCATGTGTTAATGTCAGAAATAAAAGTACTAGTCCTCTTGAAGAATCATTCAGTTTACTTTACAGTTATAGTATACATTTCCTAGTGCAATTCTAAACAATCTTCAGAATAGCATTTACTTTAAAGTTTGTGTTGTGAGGAAGAACTATCACTATTTTCTGTGTTTAACCCTATTTACAATAGGCTCTTTGATTTAACAGATTAGAAGATGACATGTTTAAAGACTTTTTACTTGTACCTTGTTATAGACAGGTATATAACAAGGAAGATTCCTATCTTTCTAAGCCTACTAGAAAAAAGGAGCTGTTCAATACTCTTCCATGATTAATGACTTCAAGCAGATCTACAATGAAATAGATTACATCTGAGTGGAGACTTTGCCTCGATGTCTTGAGACAGCAGTACTTGAAAGAGAGGTGGTAGGAAAGGAATCTTTATGTTGCCAGTTTTCATGGGAAGTGATTATACTGCATGCAGCTAACTGTATTTATGGTCTTAGGCAATAAGCACATGTTTTTTTAAGTAAGTGAACAGGACATAATGAACAGGACAAGTGCTGGCATCTGAATTTATGGTTTGTTTTTCTCAGACATTTTCTTTCCTCTGTGAAAGTGTCTCCCTGTTCTCTCCACTGCTGTAAACTGTGTTAGCTCCTAAAATAACTTTAGAATAAGCAGGATTGTTGTAACTTTTATCTACTGCTATAAATATATCATTCTGGGAACTATATTCATGTGATTTACCACCACCATGAAATCTAGGATCTTATGAAATCTGCTCAATTTTCCTTGTATGGTTTAAAATACTCTCTGCATATTCTGTTTAATAAAATCTAGTCTGAGGAGAAGAGACTTCACAAGTGTATGTATTCTTTAGCCAGTAGTCTACATGACATTTCTTTGTTAATTTCACATAAAATCTACTGATGTTCTGATTTTTAATCTTGCAATATTTTTAGTGTTATTATCTAGTTCTTCCCCTCCACCCTGAGCACTCAATTGGTGTTTTATATTCTAAAGCTTCATATTCCTGTATTTATATTTTGTGTTATATATGGAGATAAGTGGTAGTGGGATGTCTTGTCTTGGTGCTGAGCCCTGCAGGACCAAACAGTTATTCAAGATCTGTCTGGCTTTGCTGATGTTTAATCTCAAATTGAAGCTGGAATGTGAAGTGAGATTTAAAAGCTTCATCTTCTTCTATCCCCCAAACACACAAACGTCTTCAGTGAAGTTATTAAAAAAACAAAAAACAAAAAACAACCACCACATTTTTTCAGCTGTTGTTAAAGCTTCATTGTCAGTTCATGCCAGCAATAAGAGATATATAAGGAAAAGAGGGAAGGACTATTCCTCCAAATTCTCTTAAACATTTGTAAAAGTGTTTCAGGAACCGATCCTTAGTACTTACACATTATGTATGATAAGCACTTATGAAAAGCTTCCCAAGCCTCTATTTCTTTAAAAATGCAAGTTTTGAGTAAGCATTGGTTTCATTTTTGTTAAAAAAGTTATCATTATAGAAGCATGTTAAAAAGAATGCTGTGGCTATCTTTGACTTTTTATGAAGAATCCATAGAAACAGCTAGTGATATAGACTCTCACAAAAGGGTCAGGTTTTTAGACAATTGTAATTTTATTATCAACTTAAATAAACCAGATATTTAGAGGGCTGATGGGTGGTTTTTTTCCTTTCATTCCATTTATTTTTCTCTTCAAATTGTATTAACAGCTTCCAAGTTCTGGGTGCCAAGGTAATAGAATGTGAATTTTGGCAAGAAATGAAACAATAGTAAATATAGTTTGGACTCAGTATGAGTGATGTTTTTTAATGTCAACAGTGACTAAAACTGCCTTCCAAGTGACTGAGGTTTTGCACTTTTTAACTTAAGGTCTGTTCTCCTTAAATTAATTTCTGCTACTCAAAGGCCGTTACTTTAAATTGCATTTCATATAACTAGTGACTCCTCTTTCCAGACCACATCACCATTTCCAGAGCAACCTGATGATGCATATTGTGGATAGATTCACATTTCAGGGTTATTTTCTATTCATTTCATTTCATTATGCCTGCCTGCCCTTTTACAACAATGGAATCTTAATTTTTTTAATGCTGCTAAATCTAAAAAAGAGAGACTGCTATTTTAATTTTAGCCTCTGTGAGTACTTTTGGTTTTGAGCACCTGATACTGCAGAGCTAGTGACCGAGTACATTTCAGCTTCCATACAAGCTAAAGCCAGTGAAATAAGATCCCTAGCATTTGAAAAGACAGTTAAATACAGTAAGTGCAGTATATACAAACACAGTAACTATTGCCTTCTGATTTCCCTATTCTCATGTTTAGATAAAGATTGTAGGAGATGGGAGAAAGAGGGAAAGTCAGAGCTCAGACACAGTAATTGTAAAGAACAAAAGAAACAGTGAAGAGGTTTTCTGCTGTTGTTGAGATGCAGAAAGTTAAGATTTCATACTCTTTTACGCAAGAGGTGAGGGGTTGCAAAACCCTCAGATCTGCTTTGAGTCCTCCTCCATTCTCAGGAGATTTGTACAGAAACACAACCCCCGTGTTTCTCATTTATTTAGTTAAGCCTCCCTTATTGTCTGAGATGAACTCGAGATGAAATCCCTGCCTGAGTAAAGTCAGTGAACTAATTCCTGGCAACTGTGTGGAACAGAGTGACACAGTTTATGCAGCACATCCTCCCTGTAACTTTTCTCCTTTTATCTTCAGCGCTATCAAGATGTAAATAATTCCCTCTCTTTAATGAGCGTAACTTCCAGGTACAAGTTGTATAACAGTATTTGCGCAAAAACAATCTATAACAAAATGTAATACAGAGGTTTAAAGACAAAGGTCTGAAAGATTATCTATTACTAGATGTAGAAACATATTGTTACCTTAACAAGTCTTTACGCGAAAGACAGGAAAATATCTTATGTGGTGGTCAATCTAACCTATTGCACTTCCATGTTTACATTTGCACAAAAGCATCTTAAATTTGCTAGGGATTTGGATTAGGAATCTCCTGAAGTCTAAAGCCTCCATGTATTATTGGGGAAAAAAAAAAAGGGGGAAGAAGACATGCTAATGATGGTTTGAAGGCATATTGGAATACTGGAAGTGTGAGATACCACATTTTCCTAAATCCCACCTCCTTTTGGGATTGAAAGTGGAATTTATCTATTTCAATAGGTGGTATATCTAGCTGTCTTGTCTCTCAGGCAGAGCAATCTGCTCTCTGCAGCTGCCGCACTAGTAACTGGAGCCCGCTCAGACCAAAAACCGTTTTCCTTCAGACAAGAATGTATTTGCTTTGAGTGTAACACTACTGTTTAGATGGGAAATCTATTACTGATGCTACTTTGAAGGCAATCAATCTGTGAATCACCTGAACTTACCCCATCATTTTCATGATATCTGGGACAGGGTTTTCCTATGCTATGCCTTACCTGCAGAAAAGTTTGAAGGTTTTTTTCCCTTGGTTGGTTTTTTTCTTGTCATGCCACATGTCACTTCAAACATTCTGGCAAAGCTCAGCTTAAAGTTTTCATCCCCTCCAATGGTTTCATTATGCATGTGCTAGTCTTGTGGTCTCATGTAAGATCTGAAATCTAACACATACATTCTAGGGCAATTAGGCTATGATTCCTGTATCAGTCAAAACATTAGCAAAGAATTAAAGTTTTCAGTTCCCAGGGGGAATCAGAGAATAACACATTGGGCCATTCACTGCCTGTCACTATCTGATATGCTAAGGATTATGGAAAATTTGATATTCAGGCTTTTCCAGATAAGGCAGGCTACTTTATGAAACAGTAGTTTCTGTCTTTCTGGGAAAAATAAATTTAATATATTGCCTTAATCTTAGGCAGATGAAGGACTATTGTACACATCCACCACAAATTCAGCAGAATGAAAACAAAATTTGCCATTCAGTTAGCAGTCAGCCGAAGCAGTTTAAAATCAATAGATTGCAACCGCTTTATTCCTGCATCATCTTCCACTTTGTTTTATTTTTGTCTTCCTGGTTTGGTTAATTAACCTGTAGGAACACAATCTCTGTTTTTCTCTTTTTCTTTAAATCTATAAAAGGAAAACCTGCAATAACCTGTCATTACCCCATGAAGTTACCCTTCTTTCTCTCTAGCTAAAATAACACTGAGCAGTGATAGTACATGATTGCTGTCCTGCTAAAAGGCAATGCTGGAGACTGAAGGAGGCATGAAGAAGAAATCTTCAATGAAGATAAAAAAATCAAATAGGGCTGGAAAAGTCATTGAAGTTCTTAATTTCACCCACTTGACTGATGGCAAATCATACCTGCAGTATCTGCCAGGCAACCAGGCAGAAATCCCCCTTATTGTAAACTCAGATTTTCAAAATTCCCAAATTTTCAAAAGATCACTGTTGTTTTAACTTTGTTCTGCTGCAATCAGCAGTAAAGGTCATACTAACCACAGTGGGGACAGAGCTAAGCAAACTGACAACTCCTGGAAATCTCATTTGCAACTGTTATCACCCTGGAACAATAATGGATAGAAACCAACCACAAAACAATGTGTTGGGAAGGAGGACACTTTGGGGACTGGATGCCAGAACTGAGAGGAATTTTCTCTTCTGCCACAAAAGAAAAAAAAGAACAAACCACCATTCTTAGCATCTCTAGCAGTAAAATCTTCCCCATAAGCAAGATACAGAAGTACATATTCAGGCAGAAGGCCCACTGAGGGCTCTGAGCTGAGGTCTGATTCATTACAAACTGATTATGAGCTTTGGGATTTTACCTGTTGATCCTGGTCAGCCTGCTTAGGTACTACACAGAGCTGTACTCTTGGGAAGTTTGAATGACAAACAGGCAAATATTCTTCTCTCTGATGCAGTTAATTTTGCATGCCTGCAAGTTTACATGTAGGCATTTACTTTGACTAGTTTTTGTGGTGGGCTGACCCCAGCTGGGCACTAGGCGCCCACCAAAGCTGCTCTATAAATCCCCACCTCATCTGTGCAGGGGGAAGAACTTACAGTGCAAGGCTCCTAGGTCAAGACAAGGACATGCTTACCCATGTCTCTTAAGGGCAAACAAGACTCAACTTTGGGAGCTTAGTTTAATTTATTGCCAATCAAAATCAGAGTAGGATAATAAGAAATAAAACCAAATCTTAAAAACACCCTCCCTCACCCCTCCCTTCTTCCCAGGCTTAACTTCACTCTCAAATCCTTTACTTCTTCCCTGCCAGCAATGCAGGGGACAGGAAGTGGGGCTGTGGTCAGTTAACCACAAGTTGTCTCTGCTGCTCCTTCCTCCTCAGGTGAGGACTCCTCACTCTTCCCCTGCCCCAGTGTGGGGTCTCTCTCACAGGAGACAGTGTCCATGAACTTCTCCAGCATGAGTCCTTCCCACAGGCTGCAGTTCTTCACAGACTGCTCCAGTGTGGGTCCCTTCCATGGGTGCAGTCCTCCAGGAACAGACTGCTCCATGTGGGTCCCCTGCAGGGTCACCTGTCCTGCAGCAAACCTGTGCCGGTGTGTGCTCCTCTCTCCATGTGGCCACAGTTCCTGCCAGGATCCTGCTCCAACACGGGCATCCCACAGGGTCACAGCCTCCTTTGGACATCCCCCTGCTCCCGTGTGGGGTCCTCCAGGGGCTGCAGGTGGAGATCTGCTCCACCATGGACCTCCATGTGCTGCAGGGGTGCAGCCTGCCTCACCATGGGCTGCACCATGGACTGCAGGGGAATGAATCTCTGCTCTGGTGCCTGGAGCGCCTTCTCTCCTTCTGCACTGACCTTGGTGTCTGCAGAGCTGTTGCTCTCCCATGTCTCACTCCTCTCTTCAGCTGCTGCTGCTCAGTTCTACCTCCTCCTCCATTAACTATGTTATCCCACCATCACGGGTGGGCTCAGCCCTGGTCTGTGGTGAATCCGTCTTGGCTACACTGGCTTTGGCTCCATTGGACATGAGGGAAGCTTCCAGCAGCTTCTCACAAAAGCCATCCTTGTAGCCCCCAGCTACCAACACCTTGCCATGCAAACCCAAAACAATATATTCTCTCTGATGCAGTTACTTTTTCATGCCTGCAAGTTTACAGGTAGGTATTTACTTGGATTGTCAAATATTCACAGTGCAGGACTGTTGCTGTAGGGAAGAAAAAATCCCTGGGCACTAATAAATCTTACATGTTGAGCTGTTCATACTCCATTAGCATTTTTCTGTCACCCAAAGTTTTCCTGATAGGATTTCTACTTCTTTGCCTTTATTTTTTTTCATTTTGCTTAGTTGTTCTTTAAGCATACTTTTTTTCTTAGAGGAAATTAATTAATTCCTTCTATGATTCCATTAAAAATTCAGATCAGTTATTGTACGCTAGTTTGCTTTATTTTATGCTAAATTGTATATCTTAATTGTGATTGTGCAGTCAGTCACTTTAAATTGAATTGGGTGCTTTGCTCACTGCCAGGGTTACTAGGCTTCACAAACCAAGATTTGTGGCAGGGAGCCTGGATCAGCTATCTATACAGTTGTGTAAGCTCAGGTTCAGGTCTTGGCAGGGTATACGCTCACACCAGAATATACTGATTGCCCAAATATGTTGGCTTTTAGCCTAGTTCTGTCCCACACAGAGGAACTCAGGCCCCTGGCAACTCAGAAACTCATAAAATAGAAAATGGAAAACAAACAGGTTGTCATTGGAATACAGTGTGAAGAAAGAACCTGAAACAGCAGTATATCCACTTCTGCACAACTGGTAGAAGAAATTTAGGAAAGAGGATGCTTGTGAAAAGCACTGGTCAGAGAAAACTTGGTGGGAGGAAAGCAATCAACACAACGGTATATTATGAAAGTTGGAAGGAACTATGCAAGTGATAGCTTAGTACTACACGCCAAGGAGAGCTTAAAGTCAAATCAAATTAACACCCCAGCTGCTTCAATGGAGTCTGCATGGGTTCATCTGTGTGGAACACCAAATCTATATGGATTGAAATCTGGGCCTGAGCAGCGATTATAGTCCTGGGTCTATATCATTGATGGCCTAATCAGGACAGCAGCACTGAATATAATATGCAGAGACAGATCAAGTCGAAGACTCAGCAACGGCAGAAAACACAGTTTTATTGAATTACTTGAATTACACCCCTCTTAACTGGGAAAATGTCACAGGGGAGCATGGAGCAGAGTTTAAATGTTTGGATGCTTTCTGTGGCTGCTGGTTGAGTGCACAAGAGGAAGTAGCATCCTTAACTTAATGTCAAGGTATGTCCAAGGTCAGGGTCAAAAATCTGGGTTTAGGTGTGCTGCTCTGTAACAATGGACATGAAGTTCACGGGTCATCCCAATAGGATTCTCTAAAGGTCCACCACAGCCATGCTCAGCTTCAAATACAACCATTTCAAGGTGAGGAAGTTTGTTTAAAAGCAACCAAAGGGACAGCTAAAATCCTAAATTTTACTAGGCAGCACTAGAATTACATGGCACTGTTCAAGGGAGAAACAGAAAAGTACTTGAAAAGCAGGGCTACTTCCTCAGAGTGAAAGCTAAGGACCTTTCACAGGTGGCTTACAGGAGAAGTGATGGAGTCAACCAAAGCATGTGTAGCACTGAAAGGAGGGAGGGAGGTCAACTGTTCATCATCCCTCCCAATCAAAAACTACTGACAGTCAAATGGATCTAGCAGAACAAAGTTCAAAACAAGCAAAAGGATGTGGCTCTTGTTGAGAGCCACTCTGTTGACTGCCTCACCATAGGGTTTTGTGGGTGCAGAAATTTCAACACAGTTCAAGTGGAAACTGGTCTTGGAAGAGAGAAATATTGTGGGTTACCAAACATACAAATCATACTAGGCTCAGGAAGCCTTCTTCACTGAATGTGACTGGAGAAAACTGTTAAGGAGTTTCCTCTATTCTTAGTCTTCCCTAGGCATCTGTTTATGGTCACTACTGTTGTTTTCCCCCGATACAACATTTATTGTGCCAGGGAAAACATTACTTAGTTCAGGGAGGCTCAAGGGAGACCAGCAAGTCACAGGGAGAGTTTATCCAACTCTGTTTTTATAGGGGATGGTTATTATTAGAGACAGAACACTGGGCTAGACAAAGGAGAGTTCACAGGGTCTATACTGCCCCAAACCAGTAAAGCAATCTATTTTCCAAACCCGTAGTGAAACCATTTGGAAATGAGTTTAATTCTGTGAGTACAGGAAAGCAACTAAACTGAGTCACCTGCCTCTGTGGCTGAAGCTGAGACCTGGACACAGAAATATTTTGGGTGCCTGAGGACCCTGGTCAGCCCTTCAGTAATCAAGCCCAGGTTCTTGAGACCCAAATGATATAAAATTCAGAGAAACAGACAAGGCAAGGAGGGTGAAATCCACACATTTTTACAGGAAAAAAAAAAGTGTCCTTCTGATGAGTCCACAGTTGTCATGGGAAAGAAAAGCAGAACAAAATTGCCAAACAGCTGTACCTAAGTCACTGGGCAGGCTTTCAGAAAGCAGAATTTCTGCAGCTTCAGCGAAGTGCGAATCACACAGTGCCAATCTCTGAATTCAGGACAATAACATCAAAGACACTGGTAGTCCCTCAAGAATAATTATTCAACTGGAGTAGGAAATATGAAGACTGCTTCATGCTGTGTTTAAAACTGGTTCTTATCAGTATCACTACTTAAAACAAATATTATGCACAGATTCCATTAATTTGCCTTGAATTGATAGATATATCAGCATTTATTGTTTTGCACACCTGCCAGACTTTGAATAGAACTTGATAATACAGGTGGTCCCAGACTTCCCTTTTCCCTGTAATGTTTCTGACTGACCATATAAGTATAGTCAGCAGTAACCTGCATGGAACCTAAGAATTTTAGTATGTTTTTAAAAGGATGAAATAAATAATGCTATGTAGAATTATTATTTTTTTCCCCTAGAGATTGAGGGTGTCAGAGTCCACACTGCAGTATTTTATGTTCATCTGTAGAATTCTAAAGCTTATCATTTTCTATGAAGCTTAATAAAAGGGTCCCCAAAGTCCACAGAAAAGCTCTTTCTTCTTTCGAATTGAAACCTGTTGTGCTTTTCTGCAAGGGATTATTTTACTCAGTTTTCAAATAACAGACCACACAGTAATTTGCTTCCTCAAGATCCCATCTCATGTTGCATGGCCCAATGAAACAAACACTGAACATCAGTACCTATATATATATCAGTATATTTACTTAACTGTTTTGTAAGAAAGCAGCCTGCATAAAAGCTTGAGCTTCTGAATTATTTCAAAGACCCAATGGACAATTTGTATCTGATATTTATGCACTTCTAAGAGCTTGCTTCTTTAGTAAGTGAATCATCATTAAAAGTTACAGAAGCATTCAGCAATGAGATACAGCATGTTCTTTGGGTAATTATGTCATGCATAAAATTTTCAAACTCAGTGAATGCACACATTTACATTCCCCTTTATGAGAAGACAAACATCAGTGTCTGGCCATACTTCATAATGCTATCTGTAGGGCTGTTCTTTTTTTTTGTTCAATGCTGCTTTAAATAAAGACTGATTATTACAGTTAACACATGGCAATAATTAAACCTCTCGAGAAAAATACTTCTTAATTACTGTACAACTGAACTGGAGAGAGGATAAAGAAAACAAAGCTTTAAATCTGTTTTATGGTACTTTCATCATATGAAAGGAGACCTCTATAAAGACTATGACCAAAAGCTCCTCTGTAATTCTTATAATCCTAGCCTTCTTAGAGGAGCTGGTAAAACTCACTAGAAACTCAGTTACAGTCTTGTCAAAATTGTGTGCCAGCAAATACAAGATTCAGTTGGTAATAGCCAAAATTACATTGATTTTTCTTATCTGTATTTTTTAATTGCACTGAGTACAGAAAAGATGCTATGTTTTCCCTCCATTACAAAGAACAAACATATTTAGTTTTTATTATAATTCCATATAGCACATTGGGGTGAACTGAAATCCCATAGAGGTAAATGAAAGTGATATCACCAACTTCAAAGAATTTGTACTAAGATTGGGGTTTAACATCATTAATGAAAATGTTGAAAAAATTTCCAGCCATGAATAACAACTCAATGCAACAAAATGGATATAGAGTGAAATGACAAATTTTAAGGTCCAGATTCTCTCTCAATTACTTGCACTAATTAGAACCTTATTGTTGAATAGACACATTCATTTCTTTGTGACTATTCAAGCTGTTTACAGTACTCCTCAACAATAAAGGCAGCAGAATCTCCAAATAAAATTAGGCTGGAGAAAAGAACCTGCATTTTTGCTTTTATCAAATTAAGTTTCCACAAACATTTGTGCAAACAGCATTTTATTTTCAGGGATGCTGGCAGGAAGAGTCTAAGGAATAATCATTTGTCTGGGCTGTCCTGTGATGATTTTACACAGGCAAATTCTGCACTACATGAATGAATGTGTGAATAACATCTACTTTGATTCAGAAGCAGTTCTTCCAGGGACAGAAATGTACATTTATAGCTAAACTACTAAATTCTCACAACCCTCAAATTTTATTTAACAGAATAAAATTTCATGTATTTAGTTTGAAATGCATGTTTGCAAGTGAGGTAAATGCTATACTTCAGAGATACGTATTTGTAGTGAACTGAATTTAAAAATTAAATCTTTTTTTCAAATTCCTAAATTCAACATTTTATTCCAAAAGCATCTAAGTGCAATGTTTATCAATTAAGGAAAAATTAATTAAAAAAAAAAAGAAAAAGAAACATTTGTTGGCTGAAGCAAGCTGTAAAATTCAGTCCACTTCAATCTCACTAAAATAACAACAAAGAATTAAAATGCAGCCAAGTATTTTTACTGCTACTTATTTCACATAACTAGCTTGAAAGCACTTTAGACTAGATAGGATTTAAGAAACTTACTGCTGCTTTCAAAATTTGGCTCACAAACACCTCTTTCCCCACTGTCAATGAGGCTTGCTTATGAATGAATGTTTCTTCAAGGATGTGTACAGCCTGGAGGGATTTTTAGGGATCCATAAGCTAGCTCTTGTCTTAGGCCAATGCTGTGATGTGAAGAGGCATGAGGGGATGAGGAGCTCTGCCAAGGCACCCCCTTGCCTTCAGCAGAGTTTGGAAGTTCAAGCATACCGCGGCACAGCCACACTGCTCTCAGCTGGGCACTAGTGGGTGCCAGCCTGTGGACCTCACCTTCATGTTGAATTCGGGTGATGATGAAGGGCCTGTGCCAGAAAACATAGGAAGACTTCCTTAGGTCACTAGGTTAAAATAATCTAAAGTGAGCAAGGAAGAATAAGGGCAAAACCACTCTGTATTCCATGTTAGTAGGAGCAAGTGCCAACGGACTTTATGAACAATAGCTGATTAGAAGCAGGATGTCCCAGCTTCTCAGCAGCCAATTTACCCTTAGATCTACCCTTCCCAAAAGACCTCTGTGTTCTTTATGTTGTGAGTTTTCCATTGTTACTCCAGCCAGTTTTCCATCTACTCCATCTCTTTTGAGCAGTTCCCGAAAATAACTGCTGATGGCTGCTGAATAAAAGTCTCTGAAATGTTCATGGAGCTATGTGTTGCTGCAGGGTGTGTTACAGAATCCTGCATCACTGTGGAAAATGTGTGCGTGCTTACTCCATTTCCTTAGGGGAATGGAAAATCTTGTCTGTGGGCATTTGCATTAGTTTCTTGCCAATGCAACTGTTCTGTCCACAGGGTACATACTGTGATATCTTCCACACCAAAATGCATTCTGCTTATTGCAACCTCAATCTGGTTGGGCTTCTCAGATTTTCTCTTAATGCTTTCAGTACATTCTTGTTACTGCAGGTTTCTGTAAGTTTGTGGTGTAGTAATACAAACCATCATAGAATTTTCTCCCTTTAACTCAACAGCTTTCATTCTTCTCTGGTTCTGCTGAGAGGCCTCCCAGTCACCATTGTCTCTTCAAAGTTTAAATCAGTCTCCAAAGTTAAAAACCAAGATCTGAAATTACAGAACACATCTGTATAATAGGTTACAGAGGTTTCAGAAATGCCTTTTAGTTCTTTTCATATGAAGCCGATAGCATTCAAAACATGGTTCTTTAAGGGAGTGTTATATTTTAATGAATTCATTATCATAAGCAAAAAAAAATTTCCTGGCCAAGCAGATCTTTTTAAGGGAAAAAAAAAAATCCTCAGGTTTTTTGTCCTTTAACTTTTTCTCACCATCTTAATTTCTGCTCAGTTTTCACTTGTTAAGCTTCTACTCCTGCTTGTATATACCGATCTTTCTTAACAACCTAGTTGACACTATCCCATGTTCTTAGCTGGGATTTAAGAGATGTTAAAACTAGAGCCAATACCCAACTTGATTCTTTTCTGTATCAAAATGTAATTAAACAGAGAAGTAATAAAACCTCTTGTTCCACTAATCATTGCCAGCATCAATGAACTTTCCTAACAGCTGCTGGCTTAAGGCAAACTCACCTTGCATAAGGGCTACAAGGCTGGCAAACTTTTTTGTCTGTATCTTCCTTGACACTGGAACGAGTTGCCCAGGGTGGTTATGGAGTCTCCTACGTTGGAGATATTCAAGGCCTGCCTGGACAAGTTCCTGTGCGATGTACTCTAGGTTACCCTGCTTTTGCAGGGGGGTTGGACTAGATGATCTTTTGAGGTCTCTTCTGACCCTTGGGATTCTGTGATTCCTGCATACATTTCCGAAAGACCTGATTGTCTCTCAGCTTGGGCAATGCTGAGAGCTTTTGTAGGTAAAGACTTTTGTGACTTACAGACCACATGTACCTCCACCTAAAGAATGCAGTTCAGTAGCCATTTTTCAGAGCATGTCTCGTGGAAAGGACCCTGCACCAATACACACTTCTTGGACCATGCTGAGAAAACAAGAAATAAAAAAAATGCTATGCTGACTTTCCTCATATTGACCAAATAAGATTACTTTTCTGTGTCACATAACATTTTTCTCTTTTTACAGAACAGTGACAATTATATGGCTTTTCCTTTGTCTCATCCTGGCTAGACAATGGTGATTTGCAAGGAAAGTGATGTTTATGTATCCATTTTCACTCTGAGAACAGACTGCTGCTATGTCTGAGAGAAATGTTTAAACTACTTTTGTTTTGCTATTATTTGTGCTGTTGTTTCTTTTGTTGCCTGTGTTGTCCTTTATCTGTCATACCAGCTCACCACTTTAGTTGTTTTTATTCTTTAGACTTTTTTCCCCTGACAAGATATGATTTCATCTCTGATGACCTATTTTACCACAACGTTTCTCTGTAACAGATACATGTAAAAAAGCTTATTTTCTATTGTCATCTTAAAACTTCTGTTATAATTTAAAAAGCTAAAAGTTTCAGTTTGATTTTATTTTGTATAATTGATGTCACCCTTTTCTTAGTGATGTAAATAAATCCAGTCAAAAGATAGAAATAAGGTCATTCGTTGATTCAAGTGTTAAAATGCCTGTAACCAAAATGTTAAAACATGATGTCATTTCATTTAAGACACCTTACTTTCATGATACAAATCTGAAAAGTCAGATTATTTAATAAGAAAAAAAAAGTACTTAAATATTTGCTGAAACCTATCATGTATATTATATCATATATTCATGTGTATATACTGTTTATATATATGTATGTGTATGTATATGCTGAAACATCCTGTCTGTGTATGCACACATGCATATGTGTGTGTATTCTCCTGCTGGATGAGCACATTTTGGCAAATTTTGAAACTGAAAAACAGAGACTGCATTTCATGTACATAAATCCACCATCTGAGATGTGTATATCTGCATTTTATCTGATTTTAGAAAAAAACATATTCTGAGTTGCACATTGCTTTTCTCAGAAGGAATTTATTTTTTCAGGGTTTTGGTCTTGTTGCTTTGTTTTGTTTTGTTTGTCTTTAAAACATAAGCTCCTATTCATGTTATACACATTTGAATTTAGTTCAGCTCTGGAAAAAATTGTTAAAATAAAGGCGTTTTCTGCTTAATTTAGAATGAGAATTTTTGCAGCCACAGATTTCTAGGGCATACAACTGTGCCCACTTACTCGCAAGATTTTTCTTGTTTGTATTTTAATATTAGTAAATGCACATGAAAAATAGCTAACCATAAATACATAAGAAAGGAATATATCTATCTATTACAAGCAATTTGACTTTCCTCATAAGAAACAGTTTGGAATTGTTACTCGGCTGCATCTGAAATGTATTGATTAAATTACATATGTCAACACATTCTGAGGAATATATGCAAGTCACCAAATGCTTGCTTTGTTACTAGAAAACCTCATTACCAGAGGAATAAAATAGCTCATAAGTGAATCTCATTACTTGTCTGTCTCCTTCTGCCATGTCAATAACATTCAGATTTTCAAATAACATATTCTTATGTGAGGCACGCAGCAGGTGTGTGTGTGATGGGACTGCTTCTGTTGGATGTTGATTACTCTCTGTGTAATGTGAAAAGCTTCCTATTCCCACAGCTTTATGCAATATATCAGTGGTAATGGATTCATAATCATTATCAAGCTTGATAGAGGCTTGACTACCGTAACAGATGTCTTCTCAATTTTCCTGTTGCGCATGTTCTTTTCCCTCTGGAATAACGCTTACATAAAATTCCAGTATTAATGTATGTCTTTTATGTTGTTTTGCATCAGTCATTGACTGTTGTGATCAATCTTTTAATTCAGATGAATAGGTAATTACTACCAAATGCCAAACACATCAGCAGAAATTCAGAAACTGTCAAGCAAACCATAGTGACCAGAAATACTGGTCTCTCATAAAGATAGCACAAGGATGTTATTGCATGTTTATGCAACTGAATAGGGTTTCCATTGACAACCATAATACTTATTTGATACTTTGCCCTAGCAAAAGGAGATAAGTAAATCTATTCTTTTCCATTCTTATTATGAGTTTAATGCAAATGAGTGCTGACCAACTGCTGCCCAACCTTTACCAGGGTAAATTTCTTCAAATATATAAAAAAGAGCTCCATCGTGTTCTAAGTCTTAAAAGGAAAAATGAAAGAAAGAAAGCAATCTCAATGTTTTCTTTAGAAAACAATGTTTTTCTTGTCTGAAATATATATTTCCATGTACTTCCTGTGTTGATCATTTGATACTGAATTTCCAGAAGACTGCTGTGATAAAAAAAGCAGATGTCTGCTATTTACAGGAGGCTCTTTCAATTCCTGAGCCTGATATTTTTCCCCTTTCTTCACTTCTGGCTCTATCCTTCGTGGTGCAGCTATACAGATTCTAGACAGTTTCAGAGCACCTGGTTCAGCTTTCAGCATTGATGCCCTCAGGCACCAACATATATATGTTTGTCATATGTACATGTACTTTTTTTTTCCCCAGAATTATTCATCACTTGTTTAGCTGTAGTCTAAGACCTTTTTTCACTGTAACAAACAGCTTTGTTCTGCTGATAACCTCCTGTGACCTGTGTGTAGTATAGGCTTCTCTGCTATTCCTGCTCTCAGAGCATGCAACAGAAACCTCAGCTCCTTGGGACAAAAAAAAAAAAAAAAAGAAAAAAGAGGGGTCTTTTTGTTAACAGCAGCCTATTTTAGACTAACAGAAAAGTAATGAGAGACAAAGACCAGTGGGTTCAGCTTTCATAATAAAGGTTATAATGTTTTTTTCAACAAGTTAGAAAATACTTGCAAAAAGCTATCTTTTCTATGTGAACTCATGTGTTTCTGTTATATTCATACAATAAATTCACAGGAAAGTAGGATCCAAAAAAAAATATCATCCACTTCATTCATCTGCTACATGACAGGAGAAACTTTGCATATTCTGACATACAGTGAACTAACTAGTTAAAAACTTCTGCTACTGGCATATCCACAGCCTCCTTGGTCATCACTTGCACTATTTCATAATCTTTACATGCAAGATTTTCTAACATCTAACTATAGCATTTCTTGCTGCAATTTAAACTTATCCTTTCCTATTTTTTACCAACCCTGTACATGGATAGATGATTATTCTCTTCCTCTTGGCAAAAATGTTTACATGCTTAGTCTGGTCTTTTCCCCTATTCCCTGACTAGCTCCAATCTTCTCTCCTTTAGGCTACAACCAACCAATTATTTCAATCTTCCCCCAAAGATCATGTTTATTCTATTATCTGGGAAGTAATAAAAGCATTGAATGAAATTAAATCTGTTTTCCAAGGCTTTGTATAGAATACTTCTTGCTTTTATGCCCTTGAATATTTCCATAAATAACTATCTCCAGTTATGTATATGCAGACAGGTTTGCGCCTTGCATACATCAGTTTCTTAAAGACTGAGTTCCAAGCTTGCTCAGGAGCATGCATTTGAAGCAACTGCCTCCAAATATTTGGTTGGCTGATTGTTCCAGGATTTTCCCTGGGAACTGAAGTTAAGCTGATTAGTCTTTAATTTCTTGACTCATTATTAAAGTTATATATTGTATTTGTCCTTACGTAATCTTTCAACACCTCATCATTCACCATTGCTTTTCAAAGACAGTAGCTTTGCGATTACTTCAGACAGTGCTTCAAATACCCTAAGATGAAACTCATCTGGACCAACTACTTTGAAAACTTCATAATTATATGTGGACTCATTAATCTGCTTTTTCCTTGTTCTTCCCTTCATTCCTGTGTATCGATCCCATTTAGGAACCTCTTCACTGAATCTTGAAATGGGAAATTTTGACCATACAGCATAAAGTCTCTGTTCCTTGTTTCTATGATCATATGTACAAACCAAGATATACTTGCCAAGACAATTCCCAAACCAGTCAGGGAGTTGTCTAGTAAATATAAATCGCTTCAGGGCTAGGCAGTCCTGTAAAAAGGCAGATGTGGCTCACAGGCTGGGGATTACTTTGGTTCTAAGCACCTGATCTCTTGTTCAGGCAAGGTTTAAACAGACTTAATCCCTATATTCGCTTTCTTAGGAAAGTCAGTTTTTCCTTAAAAAAGAAAAAAAACTAAATTGAAAACAATTTTATCAGTGATCTGCACATGTTTCCTTTGAAACTGTTGCCATTACAGAGAATGACTAGATGAAGCTAAAGTGAAAAATTATAACAACTCTGCACTTGGAATGACTATTGTGTGTTTACTGCTGGTTAGTGGCTTAATAGCATTAATTCAAATATGCTGATATTTCCAGATAATTTCAAAACTGGAGAGGCTATAAACATTCAGAGAGGCTGGGCTTTGATGTGAACATGGCCTTGAGGGTAATTTTAGGTAGGTAGGTGAGGTTCGCTGTCAACAAATGCTAAGTCTCACAGGCAATGAGAGGAAATAAACAAGGTACAAAAGGAGACAATAGAAAAACTTCAATGAAGCAGTATCCAATTTGTGAAATCAAATTTATTTCCCATTTTGCAGCTTTTCTAAGGTTGCTTTTACAGACCACACAAAGCTGTGACCAGAGAGGGCTCAGCATTTGTTATCTTCTGTTGAGCTCAGACTATTAAAGAACTAGGGGCAAAGCTAATTTGCTCCTGGACCTGGGCTCTGCTTCAGACAAGGAAAAGGAGATTCAAATATTGATTTCATCTCATAGAGACCCAGATAATATCCAGAGATCCAGAGAAGCTGTTGAAGAAGTAGAAGGGTTAGGGGCTAAGGTGCAGCACCCAGACACGGCAGAGGTCTGCCAGAGGAACATCCAGCCCTAGAAGCTGAATCTTCTGCCTAGTGCTTGATGAGTGGTCACAGCCAACCTGGAGCCACATGAACCATGCTACAAGACTGCTGCCACTATAACCTCCCCACCCCTGTTCTTTAGTTGCCTTCAGCAAACTTTGAGAATGAAACTTGGAAATACCCATGGGGGAACTTCTCTTTTAAGATGTAACATATAAAAACATTTGATGTACCAACTATAATAAAAATAGTGTAAGTTTGAGACATGATCAAAGCCTCTCTGTGCTTGCTACTGTTCAAAGCATAACGGGTCAAATTCAACCTAGAAGCACCCCTAAAAATTGGCCTGGCGTATTATTCTTTTACATAATGAGTTGGGATTTGTAAAATGCAATTATGCCACCACTAGCAGGTCAGGAAGTAGTAAACCGAGTGCCTCTCAGGTTAGACCTACTGAGCATGCATGACAGGCCTGATGGGCCATCGCCTTCCAGACTGGACTCCTGGGCTACCAGTTAGATTTTCAAAGTAAATTCAAGGAACTATGCAGAGGCTACAAGGGACTTTCCTTCGCTGTAACAAGAACCTGTCACAAGAGGGACTGTTGGTCCCCTGCACAGGGACCTTCTCACCACCACCACCACCACCCCCCCCCCCACACACACACACACATACCCTGCCTCCCCAGATAAGCGAAGTTGCTTTTTACAGGAGGAGGGCTGCCGACATCCCCTCCAGCAGTGACAAACCAACCACTCAAGCACAAACACGGATACTTTCCACTCCTGGGAATGGCCGAATTCCAGGAGGAAGGTTTGAGTGCGTACCACCCATCTGAGTCTGTGCATATGCATATGCACAGAGGGCTACAGGTTGTGACACAGTTTTCATTTAATTAATGAAATTAAGAGCTATACAGTTAATTAAAAATATACTAAAAAAAAGATAATCAAATGAATTTCAATGAATTATTCGTCTCATCCATGAAAACACCATGTTCTTCATTACATGTTCTTCATTAGTACAATCAGACTTTTTAGTTCTTGTAAGAGGGTGTGTGCAGTTCACTTTAGATTTTATTTATCTCTCCATATTTCATAATCAGTAGTTCATACTTCATTAAGGAATCACTGGCATATTCAAAAAGAGGCTCATGAGATAGACCTGACTTTAATGTCTGAATTGAGAAACTAGTTTGTTTTGTGATTTAATCTAAAAAAAAAAACCTGAAAAAAAATTATCTAACATAACTGTCAAGCCATCACAGGCCTTCCCATTTCGCCTGCCATCAGGGACAAAAGATGATCAGTGAACTTTTCTACAGGATATCTAAAACTGAAATTAAACAACTATTTTAGAATGAAGGAAAATCTAGAGTGATCTAATGGTTAAGAGGCTGTCATGCATGTTGGAAATATGCAAGTGCAGGCTTTCTTAAAGTCACATCACTGCTAATTAAGAATGTGACTCTGGGCACTGGGTTGTACCATTGTTTCTTTGTTCTGATAAGAAGCTCCGACAGCTCTCTATGCTTAGGGCCCCAGTGCTAAATAAGGTTTAAAAAGGAGAGAAGGAAATAAGATCTTATATCATAAATCCATTAAATATTTAACAAGCTCACAAGTGCTGTTTGGATATCTTTCTAAGATTTGAGAGTTCAGATTTAAAACAGTACATTTAAAATGCTCAGTTCTACAGTGTTTGAAAAATAGCTCCTGGCTTTAGATTGAAATTCATGATGCTTCATCTGGTGCCTAGGGTGTAGCTCCATATTGCAATATCTCTGCTGGCAAAGCTGGTTTGAGAGGTTCCCATCCTGAGGTTTTGTTCCCACCATTACCCTCCTGAGTTTTCCTGTCTCCCAGTTGTGTTGATTAAGCTCTTTGCAAAGCTATGCCACAAAATGGTATGAGCAATCAAGCAGCAGCACAGCCCTATAGAGAGCTGCACATATCCATCCGAGGGGTTGGGAGTGGAGTGGTAAGGGAAAGTAGAATCATAGAATCATAGAATCTGTAGGACCTTCTTTAAGCAGGATTGCCCCTAGTGACAGTGGGAGGGGACACCACACAGCAAGTGACAAACATATTAAACTGTGATTTAAGGGTAAGGAGCATAAGATTTGTTTTCTTTTTCTCAGAGCCTTATTTTGGAGAGCTCAGTTCCCTGATCTGGTGTACAGCACCCAAAAGCGGCAAGGGCTTGGGTGCAGGGAAGAATCCCATAAGCAGATACTGCTGATTGTTTCGTATGGTGAAACCACAGGGTAGGCTCCCTGTGGGAAGCTGGTGGTGAAGCCAGCTGCCTGAGGCAAACCACCAGGAACCAGGAGCATCACCCTGCAGCCCACCATCAGGACACATGGCAGAAAGAGCCCATGGCTCATCCTCCACAAGGGTCTTCTGCTTCCTGTGAGGGCAACAGTATAGTGGATCACTCTCCTGAACTCAGTTGTCCAAATCCTGCCTGTGTCATATTTTCATGTGGGGCAGAGGGCTGGGTCTAGCTATTACCAATCTTTTGAGATATTGCCTTGCTGACACAAGCTGTAAAAATGGTTTTCTAATACAATAGGTGGGTGTTCATATTATTATGGTGCTTAATCACAGTTTACATGACAGTTTATTGCACTTGGAACTATTATCTCAGATCCATAATTTAAAAGTGCCATATGTTTAGAAATATTAAATTAGCATTTCATTAAGGCAAAGGATAAGGTATTAGGGTTTCTTGTCTTATTTATTTGTAATTTAAAAAATTAATTTGTTATAAAAGGTGCAGCACTTAAAAAACAAAGAAAAACAAAAACAAAAAAAAATGCAGCACGTTAAAAAAAAACAAAAACAAAAAGCAAACACCTACAAACATTCATTACAAACTACCCTTAAACTTTAGAGCTTTACTCCTCAAATACCTCACCATGGCAAAAATAAACAGAATCAGTCTCTTTCCCCTCATGTCTCCATGCAGGCACACCCTAGAAGAAAAAAAATCTACCAAAAATTCAAGCAGAAGAGCTTATAGATGTGTAAGCCAAAATTTCCAACAAATACAACCTAAGTGAAACTAAAAGCCAATTAAAAAAAAACATCAAATAAAATCTAAGAAAATTTTATTTTACATTTAGGAGCCAGGACGTTGCTATCTTACCTGACAAATAAAATTGAAAACCCTCAGCCTCTTATTCTTAAGTTTTATTAAATGCCTGGAAGTTTATCTTTCTAGTCCCTATTTAAAGTGATGAATCAGCCAATTTAATTGATTTTTGGACTTGTAGCAGCTCTGCGTTTCTCTGGGAGTATACAGAAAATTGGTATTTTTCTTTACCAGCCAGGTGGCTCGGCAAGATATTGACACAGGTGTCACCCTAATTTTTGGAATACCTTTTTGCATACGACTATTTTCTTTTCAGGACATAGGATGTGATCTTCCCATCAATGAAAACTGGACAATCCTTCACCACAGGGGTTGACGGGATTTCTCTTTTGCTGAGGACCTCTGTGGAAAGAGCATCATATTATATATATAGATGATGATATAGATGATGATATAGATGATGATATAGATATAGATATAGATATAGAAATATAGATATATTAAAATATATACATATATAGGTATATATCTTATACTTTCAATACAGAGGTGTACATTCTGTCCTATAGAATGAGCAATATGCATGGTAACACAATGGATGCTGCTTCTGGATCAGTCTCACAGGACAAGGTCAAATCTTGAAACCAAAACTGTTTAAATAATTTTGACACCACTGCATATGGATTATCTCCATATGCACCAAATTTCAGCATGACTGCTCTTAGATTGGAGTCCTTGGGCTTCTCTCAAAGAGCCTCTTACTTGGAAAGGACCTTAAGATCATCTAGTTATAACCCCCTGCCATGGTCAGGGATGCCTCACACTAGACCATGTCACCCAAGGTTCCGTCTAACCTGGCCTTGAACACTGCCAGGGGTGGAGCATTTACCACTTCTTTGGGCAGCCCATTCCAGTGCCTCACCACCCTCACAGTAAAGAACTTCTTCCTTATATCCAGTCTAAACTTCCCCTGTTTTAGTTTAAACCCATTGCACCTTGTCCTTTCACTACAGAAGAAGAGTTTTCATGAAGAGTCCCTCTCCAGCATCCTTGTAGGCCCCCTTCAGATATCAGAAGGCTGCTATGACATGCTTCAAGATAATTCAGTTCAGTCTCACATTAGATTAAATGAGCTTTGATTGAACATTATGCTGACTTAATCTATTGGCTTTTAGTATTGGATTGACCATACTAGGGAAAATATTTAGGAGCTCTGCACTCTGTTGTCTGCTATAGACTGGCACAGTATGGGTTAACAGAGGATGAACTGTGGTACTATGCAGCATCAGCTTCCTCACTCATTTCAGTGAGGTCTTAATTCAGCTGCCCACTGATAATGATCAAGGATTAACATTTCCAGCTGTTGCAACCTTGAGGGCATGGCATCACTGCAGAGTTTACAGTGGGTGAAGTCTCATTTTGCTGCCAAGTAGGGAATGTTTTGGAAAGGTGCCCATCTATTGTTCCCCTACTGGGAGACAAGCACAGAAAGTCTAGAGAGCAGGGTCTGCAGTCTACTGTGACTGATGTCTTATTTATTATGTTTATAAGAATTCATATTTCCATTATGGGAACGGTAATAGGCAAACTCAGGAAAAAATAGTCCTCATATTGCCCAAACTTTTAACACAAAATTTGGAAAGTAACAGAATTCCAGAAAAAGAACCATCAAATCCTACTGAAACTGAAAATAATGATAATTAGTATTTTCCAACTATCTACTGTGCTTGTCAGGCACATTGTTATAGCTGAAGTACAGATTACAGCATTTAAGTAATAGCTTGTCTGATTCCAAAAATATATGTAGGCTATGTTAAATATTTGGCAGAAACCCATGCAAATCTCATGTGGATATACTATGTCCAATCATGAAATCACATTTTCTGCCAAAAATGCCAATCCATGATGTAAGTAATTTATTTACTGGTGAATTGATTTTTCTAATTCCATTCTGAGATACAGGAAATAGCTGTAAACAAACCCTCAACACTGATGTTTGCCTGTTAGTCAAAGTTAAATCTGAAAGCACAGCAGATGCAATTCCACTATAGTTCGCTCTGTCACAAGGCTGTAAGTCAAAGGCTCAAAAGTTAGGGATGTATTAGTCAGTACATTTACACCTCAGTGTAAAATAGAAAGTATTTTGCAATGGTCTTTGAAAACCTAGAGAATGCAATGCATAATTTTTTGGCTGAACAGCTTGCTGGGACATCTAGTCTATGTTGCCTATAAAGGTTGGACAAAATGATCCTTGAGGTCCCTTCCAACCTAGTATTCTATGATGCTATGATAATTAAAAGCAGAAAATATACATGGGTAGCTCTTCAGCTGATGTAAACAAACATTTCTTGGAGGAGCTATACCGCATGCCCTAAGTTTTCTGGGTTTTGTTTTATTTTTAAATTGAGCTGTCAAGTGAATCATTCCTCAGACATCAAATGTCTGAAAAACTATGTCACTGTGTGACGGTCAGGTCACCTTCATGAAACTCACCTATGCTTTGAAGTTTAGCAGAACTTGATGATGAGTACAGCACAGATTATGGCTGTACTGTGATACAATCCTAGTATGTCAGTGTTGTGTAATAAAGCAGGATGTGTGGATACTCAACCTAAACAATCTGGTAAAACCAAGGAACAGTGAGGTGATAAAGGTTGCTGATGGCAAAGTTGCTCAGAATAATCAAAATCTACAGTGAGCTGTGAAGAGCTGCAGAAAGCTTTCACATTACTGGAGAGACAGGGTGATAAAATTGCAAATGAAATTCAATGTTGATAAAAGCCAAGTGCTGAGGAAAAAATAACCCTAACTCTACATTTTCTAGTGGTACTCTACCTCTACTTCAATGATACCAGCTGTCATTTTTTTGGAGATGATCTAATTGATACATATTTAACTAAACTCTGAGCAATTGGTCTGTGCTTGTCTTTAGCTTTGAAAGCTGCTGTTTTCCTTTCAGATCTGTGTATCTTCTGTGCCCAAGAGATTGGTTTTTATTTTTCAAACTATACCAGTTTTCTAATGAAAGATATTAGTTCTGCTTAGATTTTATCCCACTCAGCTGCATATACATAATGAGCTCTCCTCACTGTATCTCTTGAAGACACCCTTGCTTTGTCTAGACCCAATCAAGAGCCACGAATGAACTCCATATATTATTGGTATGTGCATGTTTGCATAAAATAAGACTATAAATCTTTATATAAAATATCAGGTGTGGTGTACTGGAAAGATTCACACACAGATTTATGAAGTGGGTTCTGATGAAAAAAAACATTTTACCCTCCACAAGTTAAGACTTTAAGTGCCCTGAGGAGAGAAGGAAATATTCTGGAGAAAGAGTGCAGTTAATAGTGCAGCAAAACACAGAACAAACTGTCTCTTGAATAAGCCGCAGCTAATGAGTGTTTCTGCAAGACACACATTCACAATACATTGATCTAGAACATCCCAAGAGTGAGAATACATAGTGCCATGTCAGCTGCAC
This sequence comes from Pezoporus occidentalis, assembly GCF_034315485.1. Classification (NCBI taxonomy): domain Eukaryota; kingdom Metazoa; phylum Chordata; class Aves; order Psittaciformes; family Psittacidae; genus Pezoporus; species Pezoporus occidentalis. The sequence continues at coordinate 886,210 of NW_026912907.1, read as the reverse complement.
AAGTCACTTGAAGTGGATGTCTATGGAAAAATGTCTTGCATTTGCCAGAAACGCTTTCCAGCCTCCAGCGATATAGTGGGGAGTATAATTGAACCCAAATAGTCCAGGAGGAGCTTATGACAACTCTGCATTTCATTTTACCACATTCAGGAAAGTGATGTTAACATCACTGTGAATAGTTCTCTGAAAGTGCCAGCTCAGTGCTCAGCAGCAATTAGAAAGGCAAATAAGATATTATGAACTATTGGGATAGGAACAGAGGACAGAACAGAGAGCTTTGTTAGGCTACTGTATAATTACCTGTTGTGCCCACAGCTTGAAAACTACACACAGTTCTGCTTATCTCACCTTTGATGGCACTATTTAAGTACAGGGAAGGTTGTCCAGGATAATAAGGGATGTGCTACTATTTGAAGAGCAGTGAGAACTCACTGCAGAAATGTCTGAGGGAGATAAGGGTGCACAGTACATAAATCCATGGAGGACAGAGTAAACATGGAAGACTGAATGCAGCTGCCAGCATGAGAAATCATTAAATCACTAATTGCTGGAAGCAGGAGGGATCTTACTACACTCCTTTCCTAAGCAGGCACTGCAGGTGAGTGCTGAAAATGGCCTCCAAGGCCAGGATTGCACCCTGACATTCTGCACTTCAGCTTGTCCTATGCTAGCACAGACCCACGTCAGTACATTCAGAGAGGAGAGGGGCTGGTTTTCTCTCATTTCCTGGGGGAAAGTTTGAACTTCACAGTGGTGGAGGGGATTTATGGATCTATTTCCAGGATGCTCGAAAAAAAACAGACATCTAAGCCAGAGAATTCTTGGTCAAAGATCATGTGCCTTTAGTGTGTCACTCTGGTTGGTCAAGTTTTGTCTCTCCTGGCTTTTCCAACTAGAAAAGACTCTCATGTCCCTCAGACAAAGTTTTGGTTCCTTGGTGGGTGATCTTACCACACTGTCTAAGGTTAATTACAGTAGCAGGAATATAGGAATGAAAATTAGGAAGTGAGCTCTAGAAACAGACATAGCCCAGCTGCAGTAACCAGTGACTGCCCTAGGAGTAGCTCAAGAATGAAAAGGCACAAGAAAATTTTGATCTTTCCTCGGAAACCAGCAAGCCTCTTTAGCTAACCAGAAGCAATATCACTTAGCAGATGCCTATTTCAAGTGTTGAATGTTCCTAAGAGAAAGCTATGTTTCATCTTCATATTAGCTCCAACAAAGTGCTAGTCTTCACTACAGTCATTATTAATGTATGCTCTTTGTGCTTCCCAAAAGAGTGTGGTGGGGGGGAGAATGATTTATATATGCATTTCCTCCCACTTTGTGGACTTAAAATAGTCCTATTATGCATCATTAACAGACAGCTCCTGGTACACAGGAATAATAAATGAGCACCTGACCAAAAAAAAAAAAAAAAAATGAAGTTAAGTACACATTGTCTCAGAAATAATTGACACCGAATTTTATTGTTGGGTAATAGAGATGAGCCACATGAAAGAGTAATAATATTCATAAAGGTCTTAGCTCTGTGATTTACACTGTCCTGCTGGAGGTGTTTGAAATGAAACACTAAAGAAAAAAGAAAAATACAGCAGTAATTAAAGCCTCCAAAAGTTGGAGGTTTATTAGTTGAACACCATCAAGTGTTCATTCATAAAACTCTTGGCACTCGCAAAGCAAACTATAGTCTGTGAAATTATTCTGGGTTTTACATATTTCTTGTTACATTTTTCCCAGGATGTTTCTGTTTATCGCTTAGCTCTCTAATGCAGAAGGAGAGGTGGGCCACTCAAGTTATATGATGCAAGTATGCTAGAAGCATGGGTGCAGAAATAACTTGCTCCCTACTCACATCGGTGCTGCAATCTGACCTATATAAGGTACAGACTGTGAATCCAACTAGAGACAGTTTCGCTGTGTCTGCACACAGTGGTGTGCTCACCAGAATACTCAGATTTTAATCTATTTTACTATTATAAGCTTGCTGTTCTTTTCTTTTTTTCCTCTTTCAAGATAGAATTACAATGGACTAATACCCTGACTTTTTAAATTAGAAACTCAATAGGTTAAACAGTACAGAATGCTTAGTCTATGCTAATGTTTTATTTAGGGAGGTCACATTTGCCTGTGCTTAGTCTCTCACACTCACACACATATTCACACATATCTTGCCAGGTCTCAGGAGGAAAATAAAATATTCTTAATTGTATTACCAGACATCAGGAGCAATCTTACATCTTTCATAGGTAAATTCCATAGGCTGACTGAGATTGAATGAGAGAGAGCTGCCCTTTGTTATGTCTACCCAGACAGGCCTTCAAGCAAGCCTGAAGTCTGCCTTGGCATGTAACCAGCCACGTCAAGGTTGTGTTCAAACCTTTGCTCTTTTCCCTTTAGCACTGGCTAATTGATGGGCAATTCCTGCCGTTGGCAGGGGCAGCTCTGAGAGGGAGGTGAGAGTCACCAGCCCAGCCTGGCACACATCCTGCTGGTCAACGACCAGCAGTGCAGCTCCCCAGGGTGAACAAGTGGCTTCTGTGCCAGGCTGCCCTGGACTGCCTGCTGGCGCTTGAGGGGAGATGACAGGGCTCCAGACTTGGACTTGGACCTGGGCACTGCCCATGTGGCAGGAGATGGTGTGTATTTCACATTGACTGTTTTGAGCTACTCCTCTGGGAGTGTAACAGCTCAGGAGTTCAAGTTTTGGAGACTTTTCCATTCTGACGCAGGCCATGCCAAAAGATCTTGCAGAGCTCCATGTGAACTAAGCCTTCCTGTCTTCTGCTCGTGCTTCTTCCAATGTCAACTTCCCTTCAGATTTTGAAATACCTCAAGATCACGTACTGGTCTGAACTTTCTGCAGTGAAACGGCAGAAAACTCCTAATGGGTATCACAGGACCAACGCTCTCAGGAATGAATCTCTGTTGCCTGGTCACAGGCATACCACTAAAAATTTATTTGCATAAAGTAGAGTTCTCACTCAAATTTAGAAAATTTAGGTAAATTGTAATTCTCAATCTACTGACTATAAGCAGTGAAGCTTTAGAATTTAAATTAACTATTTCTGATTAAATGTGATCCATTATTGCATCTGTGCCAAGTACTGGCTCCAAAGTAAGTATAGTGGAACATCTTGGACAGTAATGCACAGTTAAGAATCCTGTGCCTACACAGAAGACAATATTTATTGTTTTGCCCTTCACATTTAATAACTGAGCTATCCCCTTTAAAACAATTTCTTTGATGAAATTACCCCAGTAATAAATATACCTGGTTTTAACTTCTATGAAAAACTCTTTAAAAATTCTTATTTGACAGATTTTTATCTATTTTGTTGCAATAAAAAATAGGTAGTTATTTCATTCCACCTCTTTTTCTGTTGTTATGGTGAAATTTTTCTATATGACTATGGCCTGACTATAGGCATATTCTCATCATAAGACTCATAATAATATAAGTTTTTTCTGGAAAAGTATAAATTTTAATTTTGAGTTGCATGGTAGTCATCTTTTGCATCAACACCTTCTTCGTTGTAGCCAGAAGACCACAATAATTTCCTTTTCTAGATTAAAAAAGAATTGATGATTTTTATATTCCTCACGTATTGCAATTTCCTCTTCTCTCTCGGAACGTGCTACAGGACACAGTCTTGAAAATTGTTTCAAATGATTATAAAGGAACAATGTTTAGAAAGAAAAAATCTCCAAAGCAAATTGGGGGGGGGCAATAAATCAAATACCCATGGAGGTTCATGAGAACAACTATGGTGGAGTTCAATAGGCTTTGAGTTATGTGGCACAGGCCACTGGTACATGAATGAATAAATGGTGAGGTGATGAAATGCATTGAATGCGTCTGTCTAGAGCAGGCTGAGGTTTGCTTTCAGATGTACCAGCCAGCTGGAATGCCATGGAAGAGCCCTCAGGTTCTGCTCACACCCAGTGTTTTAGGAGACACCACCCTCAGTTGTTATTAAATGTACAGTCCTATAGAAGAAGCTTTTAAATGCAGGAAGCTGATTAAGAGCAAGATTGCAACATTTAGCTACAGACCTAAAATGGTGACTGCCCTTCTCAGCTCTAGACAGACCATGCCTGAGGCATTGCAGTCCCTTCCCCACAGTTTCAAGCCCTGTAGTGTGGATGAAGTGGCGTGCTTTTGCCTACCCAGATTTCAAAAAAAGGCAGAATTTAATGCTTTTTTTTTTTCCTTTTCTTCGCTTTTATTTGGACATTAACACCCAAAGTAAGGATTTGGGGAATAGGCATATTACTGATTCATGTTGCCTGACACAGAAGACTTTCCCCAGCTGTGTGCTCTAATGCTTCTACTTCTGTATTGCATGGGACAGTAGACAGGAGGAAGGAATCTGTGTTTTCCTTATCAACTTCCTCCATCTTGAGCTAAAACCACAGGACCTAATGAGAGAAATCCTTAAACCTGTCATTAGGAAAATGATGAGAGTTATTAAACCTGATGATTGTCCACTGAAATGAATCACTCCTGAAGACACTACCTACAATTGACTGAACCCTGGAGAGAAAGGGGAGATGAACAATAGGATATTTGAGGGGAGGCTATCAACTTTTGATTAGATTAATTAGAAAACTCCAAAAAAGGAGAAAATATGTCAGACCGCTCTTTTTAGAGAGCAAGTGAAAAGATATGGAAAAAACATACAATATTGAATAAAGAGAGGAAAAAAAATAGTCTTTCAGAAAATAACATATGTGCTAGAGAGAGAATGTTTGCTTCCTTACAGTCTTAAACAAAAGGAATAAAGACTGTTGAAAAAGCAGAGGTACAGAAAAGACTAAGGCTTTAGCATTTTTCTTCAAAGTTATGTGTGGGATCCTTGATAAAGTCTGTAGTGTGCTTCAACTGTAATGCTGGATCCCTGGACCTAGAATCATAGAATCATAGAATCGTAGAATAGTTAGGGTTGGAAAGGACCTTAAGATCATCTAGTTACAGCCCCCCTGCCACGGGCAGGGACACCTTACGCTAAATCATATCACCCAAGGCTCTGTCCAACCTGGCCTTGAGCACTGCCAGGGATGGAGCATTCACAACCTCCTTGGGCAACCTATTCCAGTGCCTCACCACCCTAACGGGAAAGAATTTCCGTCTCTATCCAATCTAAACTTCCCCTGTTTAAGTTTTAACCCGTTACCCCTTGTCCTATCACTATAGTCTCTAATGAAGAGTCCCTCTCCATCATCCCTATAGGCCCCCTTCAGATACTGGAAGGCTGCTATGAGGTCTCCACGCAGCCTTCTCTTCTCCAGGCTGAACAGCCCCAACTTTCTCAGCCTATCCTCATATGGGAGGTGCTCCAGTCCCCTGATCATCCTCGTGACTCTCCTCTGGACTTGTTCCAACAGTTCCATGTCCTTTTTATGTTGAGGACACCAGAACTGCACACAATACTCCAGGTGAGGTCCCACAAGAGCATAGTAGAGGGGCAGGATCACCTCCTTCGACCTGCTGGTCACGCTCCTTTTGATGCAGCCCAGGATACGGTTGGCTTTCTGGGCTGCGAGCGCACACTGAAGCTAGCTCATGTTCATTTTCTCATCAACCAACACCCCCAAGTCCTTCTCCGCAGGCTTGCTCTGAATTTCTTCTCTGCCCAACCTGTAGCTGTGCCTGGGATTGCTCTGACCCAGGTGTAGGACCTTGCACTTGGCATGGTTAAACTTCATGAGATTGGCATCAGCCCACCTCACAAGGGTGTCAAGGTCCCTCTGGATGGCATTCCTTCCCTCCAGTGTATCAACTGAACCACACAGCTTGGTGTCATCGGCAAACTTGCTGAGGGCACACTCAATCCCACTGTCCATGTCACCGACAAAGATGCTGAACAAGACCGGTCCCAACACCGATCCCTGAGGGACACCACTCGTTACTGGTCTCCAGCCGGACATTGAGCCATTGACCACAACTCTTTGTGTGAGGCCATCCAGCCAGTTCTTTATCCACTGAGTGGTCCATCCATCAAATTGATATCTCTCCAATTTAGAGACAAGGATGTCGTGTGGGACAGTGTCGAACGCTTTACACAAGTCCATGTAGATGACATCAACTGCTCTACCCCTGTCCATCAGTTCTGTAGCCCCATCATAGAAGGCCACCAAATTGGTCAGGCAGGATTTCCCCTTAGTGAAGCCATGCTGGCTGTCACCAAGCACCTTGTTGTTTTTCATGTGCCTTAGCATGCCTTCCAGGAGAATCTGCTCCAGGATTTTGCCAGGCACAGAGGTGAGACTGACTGGTCTGTAATTCCCCGAGTCATCCATTTTCCCCTTCTTGAAAATGGGGGTTATATTTCCCTTTTTCCAGTTGTTGGGAACTTCACCTGACTGCCATGATTTCTCAAATATGATGTCCAGCGGCTTCGCAACTTCATTCACCAGCTCCTTCAGGACCCGCGGATGGATCTCATCAGGACCCATGGACTTGTGCACGTTCAGATTTTTAAGATGGTCTCGAACCAGTTCCTCTCCTACAGTGGGCCCAAGGTCTTCATTCTCACAGTCCCTGCATCTGCCTTCCAAGACTTGCGTGGTTTGGTCAGAGCCTTTGCCAGTGAAGACCGAGGCAAAGAAGTCATTCAGAACCTCAGCCTTCTCCAAATCCACCACAAGAGAGCTGTTGGAAAGACTGCTCTGAAGTTGAGAAGGTTTTTGTGAGGAGGCTCAGGTCTGTTTCTAGGAGCCAAAAGCAAGTGTCAGTTTATTAAAAGGCCTAAAATAATCCTGGAAACAAGCAAAGGAAACTAAAGAAACTCAAAACTAAAGAAAAGCCAGGGAAAGGGGCAGAGCTGCAGCCTACTCAAGTCAAAAAAAAGCGCGTCTGAAGATGCACAGGCCCCATATGGTAGGGATCTCAACTCAGTATTTTCCAGCTGAGGATTTCTAGCTGTTGGTTCCAAATAAAGTCTGCAGTTCTGTTCCTGTTCCTGACTTACTGTTCATATAAATATACAGATATTTCTTGACCTCTAGAATTAGCATAGCAAAGCACACAAATGTTCCCATTTAGAGCAATGCGTTTATTTCCATACTTAAATGCTTTATTTGACAGGGTTTATGAACCCAATCCAGCAGCATTTGGTGAGGACAATGAAACTCTTTCCCCTGACATGAACGAATAGTGGCTTGGGTCTGGTAAAGGTAACTATTTATGCTTGCCAGGCTGTTATGGGAAATAAGCATAATACTCATTTATGAGAAGGAAGTACAATTATACCATACCAAGAAACCATGTCCCTCAGGCTTTCAACATTCTTTCCAATGAATGAAGCATTATAATTATCACCACTACCTGTGAGAGCTTGCTAATATTGCATGGATAAGACTCAGAGTTTAATATCTCTCTTTCAAAAAAGCAATAACAACAACAAACAAACCCCTGTGAGCACTCTGTGGCTTAGAAAGGATGCTGTGCTGACACTATTACCTTACATGCAAATATTTTTCTCTTCTTTGCTGTGGTTTTTTTTTGTTGTTGTTGATTTGCTCAGATGGTAACATGAATATGTAGATGATCTAACACAAATGGCTCAGCTACCCCTGTAGGCATGTCTCACCACAGGTTCTTAGGTAAAAGGATCAGAAGGAGACAAAAAACAAAGGATTTGCTCCCAAAGAGATGCATTGCTTTACGTGGGAAGACTGAGCAGAGGACTGAGAAACTTTCTTAGTACTCAACTATGCCACCCTTCTGCCCATTTGCTCTTGGTACACAATATTTTCCCTCACAAACTGAAACAGATTCTGTAGCAGTTTTGAGCTCCTTCTAGAAGAGCTGTTATCGTGAAAAAAAAAAAAAAAGTATTATTTGAACAAACACATAAGATACAGAATAAGATTAATCACTGTATCCTTATTAGATAGATATAGAAGTTATGATTCTGGTCTTCCCTTGTCTTCATGGGTTTAAGAGTATTGGAGTAATGGTACCTTGGTGACAAACAAATTTTAATTTTCTGCTTTTACTCATGCCTTAGTATCATGAGTAAATTTCCCAGGTAGAGGGGCACATTTGGGAAGTTTGGTCAAACTCAACTGATTCTGGTGAATTCACTTAGTTTCCACAAGCTCGGATTAGATTTTATGAACCAGTCCAGAAAGAGCCATATCTATGTGAGAGGTCCTGTTGACTTAAACTGCAGTTGCCCTGAAATCTCTAGTTGTTTTTCTCACTTACTGGCAGGGACCTGCTGCTCATGTGCCTTCTAGTGTCACTGAATGCTTTGGTAACATGCTTTGGTAAAGTCGGCCAGGAAGAGAGCTTTGTTGGTTTCCAAGTGAAAAGATCAGAGCACCTGATATCTCTTGGCTGTAGTGCATCTATACTTTTAGTATAAACTGCATTCTTTTTCCTATATTGTCTTTGTTGGTGGCATTTCAGTTCCTGCAGTAGTGGGTGAGCATGATTTGAAGATGCAGAATAAAAGGCTGAGGTAGGCACTGGGTTACCAGAAGGACCAGTAGGTATGACACACGGATCAGCAGACGTTTTGATGTCCACAACAATAACTGGACCTTCAAGGACAGTTACACGTGTGTACACCATAATCCTTTCCTCAGGAGCAGAAAAGAGGTGAGGAGGCAGGAGGCACAGCTGCAGCAGCCAGTGCTGCCATCCCAGACAAACCCAAGGCCTTCAAGTTCAGGGAAAGGAGATGGCGGCTTTTGATGACTGTGAACTTAGCCTGCTCAGCGCCTGGTTTTCCTACATTCATCCAAGAAAGCAGATTAACACAACTGTGCAGCATTTCCTACTTAGTTCCTGCAGAACTAGTTCAGTACACCACATGAATTTATCAGAAGAAAAAATAAACAGATGTTCTTATATGCCTTTATGTAGCAACCATAAAAATTGTTATTGGCACCTCCAAGTTGTGATGAGAAGAAAAAAACACCAAGACAAATCTAACAATTTTAAATTTAAAAATAATTTAAATAATATACAGGATGAGGTCTAGATTCTAATAATCACCTAAGTAAAATGGAGAACACCTGATGATCAAGGAGAACTGATTGTCATAGGCACAATTTAGTATTGCACTAAACATTAAATTGCTAGAAACCCTGTCACTTTTTGACCTCACACTTTTTGACCTCGTAACCTTAAAATTTCTGGAATTTCTTTCAGTTTCTCTGCTACTGACCTGGAAGACCATTTGTTCTTGAAAAAGGAATTGCAAGAGCATTACAAACTGTCAAGTCCTTTTTCAGACAAATGTTTTTCATTCCTCCCCCATACTGTAGGACTTAAACCCATTGCTTTCAATTGATCTGCATGCACTGCAGTTTAAAATTTAAAAAAGGTCAGAAAATAGATTGTAGAGACAATTTATCTTCCTCCTAGGTAAGTGTTCTGTCATAGATTTATCTTCCTCTGTTGGATAGGTTTTCTACACTTTGAAATGTTACTAACACCAACTCAATTTTCCACTTTGGTATTAGTCTTTTAAAGTATTGGCTGAATCACAGTTTCAACAACTAATCATAGAGTGTCTTGTGAAATACCTTCATAACTAGTGGGAGTTTATGAAAAATCTATGAAAACTGTGCAAAGTAAGAGGCTTCCATACCAGAGGTACTTTTATTCCCATTGCTGGCAAACATACCTGGGAAACATAGATCTCATGAGCAATGATTTAAGACTTTCTTTGCTTTAGGAGAGAAGGTAGGATTTGGTTTTTCTTTTCTCACAAAATACCCTAGCAAGTTGATAGCTTAAAAATATTTTTTTAACAATTTCACTATTAATTTCTAAAATTTATGCTATTTATAACTTTACTTAAAATAGTTAAATATTTTAAAGAATTTTATTATTCTCCTAAGGAGTTGTTTCCACAGTGGATATGCCTGTGGCTCATGTGGCTCATGCTTCAGTAGTGACACTTCATGCTACTTACTTTTCACTTACTGTTAAACAGAGAAGACTTCACAGAGTCTCTCCTTTGTAAGGAAGCCCATGGTCAGCTCAGGGAATCCTGGTTAGGTGTGCCTGCTCTACACAGTCACAAGAGAGAGTCAAACACCCTGTCCCTTTCCTGGATGTCAAATTCTTTTCATAGGCTTTATGTCTGAAACAGTGGTAAGCTTTCAGGGGTATCCCCTTGAACATGTGAGGTGATGAGCTGAGAAGTGAGGGACGTATTTCTTACTTGGTGTTGGGAAGGGCAATAGAAATGCCACAATTCACAGCCTCACCCAGTTGTTTGCAAATTCTGATATTAGTTTTGTCTAAAACTGTGTTTCTTTATTTGATCTTTCTTTCCTTACAAGAAAGTCTGTTATACAGAAGCCATAGCTGTTTGCCAGTAAAAACATCATAAAACCACTTCCAAGTGAGCACAAAGGAGGTGTTGGCAGCAATGAGTGGGGTGAAGGTGAAGACAGACAAAATATAGGATTAAGACTTTTCTTACTGTAATTTCTATCTATGATTCCACTGATATCACTGTGTTAGCAGTAGAGCAATGCCATTCCCCTTCCCATGGAGCCAGCCTCGCATTGACCAGGCTCCCGATCCAGCAGAAAAGTGTTTTTAAAGAGGACTAAGCAGAACAAAGCGTATCCAATGATGCTTCAGGGACAAACCTGCAGCTGTGTGCCACTATCGGTGGTGCTGGTGAGTGAAGCAAGCAAGGAGGGCTGATGCCAGTGCCCCAGCAGTGAGACAGGAAAGCTACAAGGGCAATACTGCTGAGGGCAGATGGGGCTGCAGAACAATGCTGAGGGGCATCCCTGCAGGGAGCTTCCACTCCCACAGCCTCCCTGGCGTTGGACATCCCAAATAACCCCTCGATGTCTGTGCCCTGATTCCTCAGTTTACCCAGCAGGAATGGGTACTGGCACACCCATTAGACAGGCAAAAGGCATGGTGAGCTTCCTTGTGTCACTTCACTGCCCACTGCAGCACTCAGCATGGCTCACTGCTCACTGAGCCTGGACATAACTTTAAGGTAATCACATCACCTTTAGAATAAGGCACAGTAAGCAAGTTAAAACAAACAAACAAATAAAGTTATTTTTAGCCTTCCCCTCAGTCAAAATCCCTGTTTCCAGAGTTTTGTAAGGAATTCATTCTTGGAAGGAAAAAAGGGGGTTAGAAAAGGGTCTTTTTTCCTATCCCCACCCTGAGAGACAAGGCATCCTTGTAATGAAAACAGGTATTATTAGCTATTGTCTAACCCACTTTAAAGGTTCTGATGTATTCCCCCAGTGCCGAGACTTTATTGAAGACTGCAATAAGAGAACTTTGCAGTTGAGGCATTTTCACCCTTGGGACTTAAACTTCCATTTAGGTTTTTATTTGCTACAACCCCAAAGAGCCTACAAGGTCAGTGCCTGAAGAAATGAGGCTTGAGAGGTGATTATAGTTTTATGTGGAACAAGAGCTGTTATGAATCGGAAGACAGATGCTAAAAACTGAGTCAGATAAAGGTACCTACTTTGCACTTGCAAGATAGCACAACGCCTTCTGCTGTGTTGCAATCTTTTAATCTCTGTCAGCACATCTTGTACTACAAAATAAGTGTGGATCATGCATATGGATATATGGGAAATATTTATTTTAGGAAGACTACAAACTGCCATACATACATGTAAAATGTAATTAAAAAGTACACCATAAAAGAGCTATTTGAGGATTACAGAAGCTTAGCAGTTTTGAACTGTCAAATGCTAAAAATATCTTGCTATCTTGCTCTAGATGACTTTCAGAATTAATTGTACAGACACCAAAACATAACCTAAATACTAGTAATGTCACTTCTTTTCCTGTTCTCTGAATCAGTTCTTGCAGATTTATTCAGATTTAGAATTTATCCATCTACTGTATTTTGGTCACAGATATATTCCTCTTCAGCATCAGGTTTCAAATTCATGGTAAGACCTAGCCAAGGGTAAGTTAAACAATGAGAAAATCTAGAAAAAAAGAGCATTTTGTGTATAGATATACTCAGGGGGCAAGGGGGAGAATGACAGCCACAGGAAAGTCCCTTCCTCTTTGGCTTCTTTGGCTTCTCACACACTTAGCCAAAGGTCTGTCTCTAAAACAGGGGAAAGAGCCCATAGGCAGGATGGTGTGATATGGGGTGTTTTGTGAGCACCACTGTGAACTCAGCCCTCAGTGGTACAGAACCACGAGAGAGCTGTGAGCTTGCACAAGGCACTTGGTGGTACCAGGTTTCTGAAGAGGCTTCTTCTGGCTCATGAGAGCCATTACGGGTGGTGATTACAGGACAGAAGGAGCTTTATTTGGCTACAAGAACCCCAGGTAAACTTCTTGGGTGCAAAAGTAGCTGATAAGGAGCAATACTTTTGCTACAGTTAATCTGACAATCAAGTAAATATGATGATCAAGTAAAGGGGAGTGTGGGGTGGGAGAGTGTCTTTAGGCATTTCATGCTGCTTCAATAGGTCAATTCTTTAGAATAAACTTGCATTTAATTGTTGCTGGCACTGCCAGACCTTTGCTACAAAATCGTGCTTGTCCCAGTCTACAACAGTATTAACTGTGTAGCTGTTAGGACATGTGCATTTCACTTACCGACAGCTTCCATTTGTGACTAACTGTATTCTGCACTGCCTCACTTCTCAGATGACAGTGCAAGGGTGGGTACAGATTTGGACGCCTGTTAAACAAATCCTCAAAAAGTACAATGCTTCGCAAAGGTCACAAAAACATGTCTCTAAGATGTCACCTCTTCCTGACCACCCATAACAGCAGATAAATGGTTGCACTCTAAATCTGTGAAATGACAGAATAAATGCATCTGTGAATCCTTAATTTGAAGTGGGATCCTCCTTGCCTAACTTGCAGTGTCTTTGTCATTGTCCACACACCCTTTCTGGTCTCTGGTGAGAAACAGACATTTCCAAAGCATAGTGCACTTCCTTCTCCCAGACTCATTTAAAATGGGTGAGATAAATTGCCTTTTAGAAGTGCTTGTTTCTATCTAGTGACTATAAAGGGAGTCTAGACAATTAGCTCAGATAGGAGTCTGTGCTGTAAACTTCTAAATAAGGAGTGAGGAATCTCACCCTTCTATCTATAGGACAGTCGCTGCATTGGGTAGATCTCTTCCATCACCTCTCTTCTCCCAGACAAATTCAGTCATGGCTGTGGATTATAAACAATGGTTGAAGTGAGATTCCCAGTTCTCAGTTTTCACTTCAGACACCTGCAGCCTTTTCTGAATGTGGCCCTTGCAATCTCTGCAAATTACCATAATACTGTACAAATATGACCAGTGGCAGGCTACACCAGTGAACTATGGCTTCTATCTTGGTAAAATATGCATGCAGTAAATTTCATTCCTTTGGATCTGAACCTAGCAAAACATGTCACTAGTATGGATGAGGTTCTCTGAGCTGTGCAGTAGCATTTTATTATGGCTTTGATCAAGACAGTTGCAAAGTTCTTTGTTCTGCAAGACCAATTATGTATACATTTTGAAAAAAAATAATTCAATGCAAACATCATTTTTGTTTGCACTGGTATCAGTGCAGACCACTTTATTGAACTCTTCCTCCTCAGTTATACAAAAAAGGCTGGATTTCTACCATGATAGATGGGTGTTACATATCAGCTCTTCAGTACAAGGTTCAGAGCTAGTACAAGCATTCACATTTTCATCTACATCACACCTTTGTTGATGCATGTGATGCAAATTAAGGTGTCAATGCAATAAAGCATTTCATTAACAAAGCTTAATTTTAAGCACACAAATACTTTTCTGTGTTCAATAGTGAAACTCAGGAAGCATGTGAATAAATGCTTTGTTGGATTGGTATCTCTATTCTCATGAGAAAACTTAGAAAAGGAAATGGAAGAAGAGAACACAGAATCCTGGGTATGAGGAATCCTTCTAGGGAAGGTTCAGCTCTAGCTAAGCAGTGGAAATTCATGGAAAAGGGCATCACATGGTGACCTACACACTGACACACCTTAGACATAATATAGGGATCCAATCAGAGATAATGCAGGGAAGAAAAACTGCTAGCTGATGCTCGGATGTTGTTAGAAAGAAATAGCTCCAGTGGTATGATGCACAGTTATCAATTAATCACCAGTCTCTGCATAAGCTGCATAAGTAACAATGCTATGTGCAAATACTGGGTGTAAACGAATAGCAGCAGGGATGGAGGATGAGTAGACTGTGTGCAGAGCATGCCAGGAAAGTAATATGAAAGCCACAAGGGACACAGTAGTAAAAATAGACTCAGCTGATACTGTTACCCAGAAGACCAGAACTGGACAACAGATATTACCAGCAGAGCACCTCTGCTTTCTGCATGTAGATGCTTTTTGCCACCTTTGCTTGCAGAATTATCCACAGTACAGTGGACACAAGTCATTAATTTTATAGTGCCTGTTCATGCCAGCTTTCTCGTACTTCACACCAGCACACTTTTACACAGGTGGATTTGCAAACCCACTTATTTTTGGTCCTGTTCCTTATGAATTCAGAGGAACTTCTCAGGAATGCAAAGCTAAGAGGTTGCATGTTTTCCAGAACAGAGGGCTCTAGACATATTTTGCCACGTTTATCTGTCACATGTTTCAGCCTCTGTCACTTGTACTGTACACTCAAAACAGCAGTATCACTTCAGTTTTCAAAATACAAAGATTTGTAATGTTTAATGTAGACCACCTACATAACATCAAGCCACATCCTTTCCTATTGACAGATGTGATTATGACAAATCAAATACTTTCAAACACTTTCAGAAAGGAGAAATTACTCCAACAGAATAGCGTAATGCATAAAAATAAATGCGTCGAATAGATTTTTTTTCCAGGATGTTTGTTTGTGACCTTTCAGCATGTCCATGTACTGTTTTTCAGCCTCTTACTACACCCAAGATGCACAGATAAATACGCAGGTGTGTGTGGTTTTGTAAGTATCTCTAGGATCTGATGCTTGCCTTATCTGTTAGCTAAGGAGAGCTGTGAGAAATGACGAGATTGGCAGCATTACTCTGGATAAACTAGATTATAACATATGCTTCTCTCCTACAGCAATGCTGATGTGGTTCTGGGGGCTGTTAAAGACTGTGATATTACTACTGGGGCATGGGAGTACCCAGCTGAAAATTAAGCTGTAGTCCTGGGTGTGTTTTTCTCAATTGGATTGCTGTTGGGAGTACCCAGGCCAGCTGTGACCCTCTACAGCCAGCCCTGCTGTAGCAGCCCAGCTTTTCACACAGATATGCTGTGAACACAGGATCAGGGTGAGAAATAGTCTTCACCACATGGTCAGGCAAACACTGCCCTGGCACAATGGAGAAGAGGGACCAGCAGGAGGGAGGAGGAAGGGCTGGAAAGAGGAGAGCAAGGATTTCTTAAAAATCTCTGTCTGTCCAATACAATACTAAAACCCTTTTTAAAGTCAGCTGCATCCCAAATAGCCTATTCCTATTGGTAATCTAGACCTTGTAATGGAAATCTGAGCAGAGCTGTGACTATTACTAATGCACTTAATACATTAGGAGTTCAATTTTGAATGCCTTGAGCACTTAGTTCCCCTGCTAAAGTGGATCAGAGCTGTGGTGGTGTAGCGTAACAGGCACAGTCCTATAGTCTTTGTGACCTTTTGTGAGCATCTGAAAGAGATTGCATTTAATGATTTTAAAATGTCAAGGCCCATTTCAGGCAAAAAAAGAAACCAAATTGGGTTTCTGGACTGTGTAAGCTTTTAAAATGAGTCCATGGGCATCCTCAAACATAAAACACTGGTCTGAAATACCACAGAAGCTGAATACATTATATTCCAGAATCAGGTCTCAGAGACAGTAATTTCGAAATCCAGGCCTGCAGAATAATAATGTTACAGCACATGCCTGCCATAATTTGCTTTTTAGTTCATTCTGGATTACCTCAGCACAACAGAGTAATTCATCAGTGCATAAAGCATGCAGTGACTGGAAGTGTGAATTATGCATGAAGGATTATTTTGTTCTGATGTTCTGCTGGATGTGTAAGTTTGTGCAGTGTACACTGGAAAGCTGCACTAACAGCCCATGATGGCTGTGTGTTGGTTTGTGGGATATATGGGGTGCTGTTTGAAAGCATAGTCAACTGTGGTATGATGCTAGTACGAAAACTGCATCAAGAGTATAAATAAATGATGGTTTTAAAATATGAATTATGCCATAAATAAATGATCTCTGCTTCTCACATTCAGCCTCCGTAGAAAGCTAGGTAACCAAATTTGTTATTCACTATCCATAAACAACCTGGCCAGACAAGGTTGTTTACTTCACTGACACAGACAGATCCACCAGAGTGCAAACTTGTCATGTAACCAGTAATAAAATATCTGTTGATGACATAATTTGTCTGGCTGGTTCTGGCATGTCTTAGATTTGAATGAAGCTCTCCTGGGATTTAAAATAAAGACGCAGAATTAGACTTCTGAAGATGGAATCCAAGTTAATCATCATAATTAAAAACAATAACAAGAAGTCATTTCTAATGCATTATATAATAATCACATAATAACATGCTAAGTTGAAGCTAAATCTGCAGGCATATATTGGTTGATGTGAGTGCCTATTAACTTTTCAAGAACACCAGCAATGAAAGCAATAGAAAATATAGGAAATGTAGAATTAACATGCAATTTCTTTAACAAGTTAGCCTGACCATCTTAATTATAGAACTGATTAAAGAATAGATCTATTGTGTGAAATGCTTTTAAAAAGTCACAATTATTTTTATTTTATAAACTCTTTAGGAAATTATACTTTTCTATTATTTTAAAATTATAGGAAGATGCTACTTGATTTAGCAGATTTCTGGCTTTTATTGCTCTGTGTTGCATTTTTCCATTTTCATTTCCACTTTGGAAAGCAAGATGATTCACACAGAGAAGAAATATACATCAAATAGATTTTTCTATATTTGGTTGATAGCTGCATTTAGAAATGCAAGAAGGTAAATTCAGATTAAAAACATCCTTTTTTATTATTTTTTCATAAAAGCCTCTACACACTTTATGTAATCCTGACCTTTTGATTCTATCTGGTAAGAAAAAATTTCTATCAGCTTTTCCCGTCATATTTTAAGTCATTAACTTAACCTAAGAATTAGTAATGCGAATTTTTGTGGATAAAACATTGGTATAAATTTTAAGGAGGGGAAAACATTTCCATTTTAGCAGTACACAAGTTGCAGTTCTAACCATGAGGCTATTTTCATTCACCTGTTCTGCTTAAAAGCAAATGGTCTACTCTGTATTGAAAACAATACTGAAAGCTATATCTTCAATAAAAATAAAATTTTAGTCCCAGATATTTATTGGGGAAAAGAATAAGATTCCAAATTTATATGGTGCTGGGATCACTGCCAAAGGTAAAATTAATTCATGAGAGATGTTGGGAAAAAAAAAAGTAAGAACAGAAGCCAGCAGCCATCCCCAGGCTCCTACTCACAAACCTGCAAGGTGCAGGAAAAAAATATCCATGGGATGTGTATCAGTCCATGATGACAACAACCAGAAATAGCTCCATGCTACCTTCAGGAATACAAGCAACCCTCTGTTTGAAACAGCCATTTCTTGAAGCTCTGGTGCAGTCACTCACTGCAGGTATCACTGCTGGATGGTTATCCTGCCCATGAAGTTTGCTCTGGACCAAGATAAACATCTCAGTACTATAGCAGTGAGGCAAATGGTTCTATACTATTGCCACTTCCAATAGGCAAGAAAGGGATTGCAGTGAGGCAAAGGGACATGCAGATCAGCCCCCACAAATACCTACATCTGCAATTGCTCTCTGCGGTGGTGGCGGCTTCCTGAATGGGGAGCAGAGATAGACACTATTGCACTGTTTTCACCATCACCCCCAAAATAACTGCCAAGTAGTTTAACGAATGCAGGTTCTTGCTTTTTTTTTTTAGTTATTTAAGGCATAGCAAGTTCCATTTATCTTAGCCTTTTCTGTCAGGGTAAACTAAAGGCTTTGGGGTAGGATTTGTTTAAGGTGCTCTTTGCTACCTGGAAGTCATGAGGCTAGTGTGAGCTAACTGCCTAGCTTCCACCCTATAGTCAATAACAGACTTGGACATATCTAGAGACTAATTCCTCCTGCTTATATTAAGCATCGATGATTGGCTGGAGGCACCCTTTTTAGCTCAGAAAAGTCTAATGTTTGCATTCCTATAGACAGGCTGGCTAAATTAGAACCCCTAAAATCCAAGTTTTGAAAACAAACAAACCCCAGCATAATAGCAAACAGAAAACCCCAGCTGACTCTGAATCCTTGCAAAAAATCCATGTATCTTCCTTATTCCCTGAGCTATTATGTTTTGTGAAAATGTCTAGGAATCATTCTGTGAGGTAAAAGTTAATAAATACTTTCAAAATAGGTATGGCAGAAATAATTCCTTTTATCCTACACTGCTCACCTGGGCCCTGAAAGGTTGTTAATTAACCTCAAACAGGCCCCTTAGCAAGGACAGACATTTAATGGGATTGCCCCAATGCAGAGAAGTTAAGCAGCCTCCTCTTTCCCCCTGCAGCTGAGGAAGGAGTTATCATTTGGATGCAAACACAGAAGAGGTTGCTGCTTCCGATGCTGAAAAGGAGTTGTGACGTATGCTGTCAAGATGAAATTCTGCTCTAATTCCCCTATGCTCTACTTAGGCCAATGAAAGGAGCTTTTTCTAAAGGGACGATGTGATCTGCTATACATTGTGTTCGTGTCTGATCTTCATGTTCATAATATTTCTATCAGCTGCCACTGGAAAGCACAAGTCCCCAGCACCTCCATCACTGAAATTCAGAGGTGATTAGAGTCTTGCAAAAAATCAATATTTTCTAATAGGTATTTCCTGAGTTTTATTAAATATCAAACAGAACTGAGGCATCCACTTATTGTTTATATCTGCTGTCAATATTGCTTGCTTTAGTTTTATTTTTTTTATTAAGCTAAAGCAGATGTGAGTTAGTCACTGGCAGACTTCTCATTAAAACAATGTTTGCCGCCTCTTTTGTGGGTTGCATAGGAAGCCTGTGATAAACACTTCACATTGTGTTGCCCATCAGTTGCTGCCATTGTTACTAATGAAATACTAATGCCCTGATAATGCAATTGTAAGTCTAATTTACCTCTTAGGTTTCGACATTATTCACCAAATAAAAAAACATTCTGAGAAACCAATTCCACTGAGCCATGACAATTTACTCCAGCTGAAGACCTGCCCCCCCTACTCTTGAGGTAGGCTTGGACTAGAAAAAGGAGCTGTCTGGCTAATACAAGCATACTCTGTAGCCTTTGTCAAAACAGTTTTTATTCTCATCCAATGCAGACCTCAGGCATTATTACAGGGTTTCATGGAACAGATGTTCTTGAATTTGCATAATGACAGACAGACTGCCTTTTCTTTATGAAAGGTCAGTAAAAAACAGTGCTACTGTTCAGTCAGTCCTGCCTTCATTAAGCAATTTCAGACAAAACTGCTTTGTCTTCACTTACTGTTTTCATGACCACTGCTCTACATACTTTAATCAGACAAAATTAAGGCCAAATGATTGGCTTATGCCACACCACATGGCTGTCTAGCTTCCCCTAATTCCTAAACATTGGCCATTCTTGCACGATTGCTCAAATAACAGGACCAAATCCTCACCTGCTGTAAGACAGAGTAACTCCAGTGGAACTAGATGATCTTAAGGTCCTTTATAACCCTAACTATTCTATGGTACTGGTGAAGCTCTCCTGGTTGATGCTGGCTAAGAGAACCAGCTCTCAAAGAGAACATCCCAAAACTGGGTGATTGACCTCAGTTTAAATTCACTATTTATTGGGTGGGGATTTTTTGGCAATAATAAAATTAAATTGACATGAAGTTTCAAAGCAGAATTGCTATTTCTCATAAAGCTGATTTCTATTTAACAGCTTGTACCCCTATGTATAAGCAAGCTGTTCTTTTCTTTGTGATTTGTATAAGCATATCAAATAGGTGACAGGAAAGTTTTAAATCTTCTACATATAATGTCCCAATGAGAGACAAATTCCTTCATGGAGATTCCCAAACAGAAGTGCATATTTGCCTTCAAGGCAAAAACTGAACTTTGCATTGTAGTCAGCATGCAGGTGGAGCATTATTGAGAAAGCTGATACACTGTAAGAGTCCTCATAGAAAGTCTTTGGGAGGGGCAAAACCAAGGTAAAAGAGATGCACAGCACCATGCAGTACTCTTAAGTCACATTGAGATGCCTGAGACAGAGGAGAGAAATCGTTTGTGTAACAAGAACATGGAAATGCACACAATTCCAGACTATGAGATCCCTCAAATAACCAAATAATGGAAGGTGAACCACAAAGGCTTACAATTTTTTTCCAGGTAGCGCAGTGTCAATTTTCAGTACAATATTCATTTTTCCACTATGTTTTCTTTTTACCTGAATTCCATACTTGCTGTTGCTGTTATAATACCCAGAATAGGTGATGATGTTAAAAATTGTCTCTTGCCTGTATTTCACATTAATTTAATACAACTAAAAGAACTAATGGCTGGCTTCTGCATATGCAACTGAACGTCAACACAGAACAAAGCATGTGCTATCAGAATTAGTTAGATACTGCCTGACCTCTTGAAGAGAGTGAAAGAAAGAGCAGATTTGGTCCTTGATTTGCTGGACAGTAATTTGGAGGGAACACTAATTTAAGCAGAAGAATAGGAAATTACTGAGAAAGAAGGTGAATCTGGACAAGCTGTTCCACCCTCTTTCACTTGACAGTCCAGGCTGAGATGAGAGGAGCAATACCTCTGCAAGCTGAAGTGGACATTGCCCCTCAGGGTACACAACACAGAACAGTTCCTGTTATTTTCACTGAAGACTCAGTTCCATGGCACCACGGGAAGCCTGGACTTTCCTCTGCTTCTTTCACGTCAGTCATTGTAGCTCTGGTGATCCCAGTCGGGACCATCAAGGACAACTAGGGGAAAGCAGCTTGGGCATGTTGTGCATGGAAGAAGATATGACTCACAGCTCCCTTTCAAGTGTAACTCTGGAGAAGAGGAAGTTCAAACATATCTATTTACAATAAAATTCCCATAATTCCTTAACTCTTCCAATATGTATCTTGCTTAAAAACATTTACATTTACATGAAGTTAAACAATTTTGCACTTACTTAGCAGAATTTTAATATGGGATGCTATATAAAACCATTCTACAGTCATTTAAGGATAATTTACACAGTTCATAAATGTTTGACTGTTTTATTCCTTAAAGCAAGTGCAGGTTGCACTTGTTCTTCAAGTACAAGTTGAATTTGTTTGTGTTAACAATAAAATAGATTCCAATAATAGATTATTAGTTTGCATGATAACAGAGGAGGTGGAAAACCTCAGGATTTTCTGGTTTCTGATTTGAAAGGCTGATATAGTAGATGGGAAACTGAAATTAACTTCAAAGTTTTAGATTAAATTATCATTGCCTATTTGGATGATGAGCTAGTTTTCCTCCAGTATCTGCTTCCTGATATGTCTTTTCTATTAAAAGGCTCTTACAAAGTACAAGATAGGGACACTGTGACTATCAGTCCTCCTCACAGACAAAATATTTCAATACACCAAGTCTGCAGGTAGTATTTTCTAGTAGGTCAGCCAATATTGTTGGGGAAAAAAAAACATGCTTCAAGATTTGGATTGCCTATTTTAATTTCTTTCTTTAAAACTTTATCAGTTGACCTAGGCGTAAATGTGATCTGTGTTTATAAACTTTGTCTTGCTTATACTAGGAAATCTTCATGCTTACTGTGATAAAACAGACATCTCATTTCTGAAATAAAACAATGATGAGAATGAAGGGTTTTTATTGATTAATACTGGTGAACAAAGAAAGATGTTCTGGTTTAGTGAACTCATTCACATTTATCACTAGGGAATAAGTTGTACTCAAAACATAAGCACAACCCCATTATAAGGTTATGTATTTCCAGCATGTGGAAAATAGCTCTTTTCTGTTGTGTGACAGAGAGCTGAAAGCTATACTACAGCTAAGTAAAATATTCATCTTTACTATGCTTATAATTTTCCTTTGTTACTGTTTTTTGAAAGTACTAAATATTCACAAGATATGTCAACATTTAACAATAGAGAAGGCAAAAATCCAGCTCCAGACAATTCTGCCATAAGAAAACTGTGCTCATGTTATCCTATGGAAATTTTTCCTAACCAGAAAAGTTCAATATTTCTTTCCCAGGAGTCAGCATGTATTCTGTCATTCCTGTAATATTCATCTCTGCCTTCTTTTGATGTCTGAAATGTGACTCTATGTAGTGTTTTGGCTGGAGATGCTCACTTATGAGTAAAAGAAAAATTCTTAAGAATTTACAAACTTCACTTTCCACTGGCAGAAGAGAAAGGAAGTGAAAGCAATTGCTTAGATATTCACCATATGACAGATGATCTCACAAGTTCAATCCCTGCAGGGCAAATATGAATCTAATTTTCCAGGCTACAATTTTGCAGGATATCAGCTGACTGTAGGCTCCTAGTTCAACTCCTGCCTGTTTCCCACAATGCTGATATCCTTTTGAAATCAAGCCCCTATAAATTGAATATGACTTTTAGAAATTTTATATAGACACAGAAAATGTCTTAGAATTTGCTCATAATGCACAGTACAATCTACTGTACTGTGTTTTGTCTCCTACAGTTACTATAAATAAGATTCACTCTTTTAAAGGTAGCCAAACAAAATATCTGTTCATCATCTGTCTCTCAAAACCTGACTAGCTGCACTGGGATAGGAATGATATGAAAATGTAGCTGAAGCAAGGCTTTTTGTCCAGCTGTGAAGTCTGGACAAGATAGGTAAAGATTTGGCATAACCTGAAATTCATCACTGAGGTCTTACTAAGATTTAGAGGAGAGGAAGCTATAGCACAGGCTTGCCTGCTTACTCATTTTGATAACAGTGACAGCAGGTATTCAGCCAGGAAATAAAGATGTCTCGTCTTAATACTAAAATCAGAGATAAAAATCATTTTATATCATGGTTAAGGGAGAGGGAAGGAAGGAGATATTCCACTGGAAATGCCATGCCACGCCACCTGACTAAGATGAGGTGTTCTGCTGGAACAGGAAAACAGCAATATTGAGGTAGGGAGGGTGAAAGGCATTAACATACAGGTAAGAACTCCACCAATATCCAGGTCTAACCAAAACCACTTGATGAAGAAACTCGCAAACATGATCCTAGGGCTTGAATGTTTGACTTCAAAGTGCTTGAAATGGAAGAAAAAGAAAAAAAAAATCAAAAGAATGTGCCTCTTCCACTTCCAAGCTCATGGCTGTGATTTTTGCTGGAAAAAAGATGCAAAAAATATTTGGGGCTTTAAGCACATTCCAAAAATCTTGTAACATAAAATGATAAAAAATCAATTCTAGTATGCCTGTAAACTTAAAGTGATACATATAGTTTTATTTGTATAAAAAGTCATTTTAAGATTTGGTTGATAGTTGAAACATCATGAAAATCAAAAACTTGCATACCTTAAATATTTCAAATTCAGAAATAAGTGTGTCTGTCAACTTCTTTGTTTATTTCAGTAAAGAGTAAAAGGTCTTGAATAAGCAAAAATGCCATATGAAATTCCCATGCAAAATTAAGTTTCACTGAGCCTGAATATACAAAGCAAAACCAGAATAGAAAAACCTTAGTACTCAGTGTGGGAAGGTTCATTTTGCAAAGGTCAAGCTTTCTGTTAATTTTGTACCCAGTTTGAAATTTTTTAAAAACCAACATCTGGCACCACAAATAAAATTGTGAGCATGTGCTTTATCTGCAAAAGGAGTGACTACTTTCAGACTATTCTTTTAGGACTAGTCCTGAGACAATTCAGATCATTTAAGCAGAAAGACTTGTCCAAGCGGCAGGTTCTTCCTTCTTTGAAGAAGCCTAGATTGTGAAAAATAAAACAAAAATGTCAAAGGAGTCCACCTTTCTCACTTAATTCCTTCACATTTCACCTATACACAGATATATTTCTAATACATATCCATAAACCCTTATTTTAAATCTACTTATTATTGTGAAGGACGCTTAAATATGTTGGTCAGGGAGCTCTTCTGATCTCAAAGACTTTTTTGTCCAGTCCATGCTCAATGGCAAAACAGCGCACAAATACAGAAACACAACTGGCAATACTGAGAACTAGCATCATGTCACATTTTGTCCCCTTTCTCCTTCCTTCTGTGTCAGCTGCTTTTCTTGGGGGCTGAGATCTTCTGCTTGCTCAACTCCTGAATGATAATATTTGTCAATTTGTCCTGAAGTCTGAATGCAGCCTTGTTAGTTGAAATGGTTTTGAGGAAAAATATCTGCTATCTTAAAACAAAATTAAAACCCCCAAACAAACACACAAACAAAAAAAATAAACCCACAATAAAACCCAAAACAAAACAAAACACCAAAACCCCATACAACCCACAAGCAAAAATCAGCAAGAAAATGGAATCTGGCTCATTCAAATCTTGCTGGCATACAATGCAAAATACAGAAGTGAAAAATACTAACACTAGAGCTGAGCAAACTAAAGAGTGTACATCTTCCTCTGAACCCTGGGGCAGAATTGTGCATGTAGAGGCAGATACTGTGTCACTTGCTAACTAACATGGCTTTGAATTATTAATCACACTACCTATCTGGGTGCATCTTGAGCCTCTAGTTAGTATGGAAGGGAAATACCCATATCTCTCCCCTAGCCTTTTGCAAAACTGAAACCTGTAGAGAGGAAACAGCTTCCATTAATAGCAAGCACTCACAGAGGCAGCGTAACAAATGATTGCTCTTTATGTGTGAAATGAAAAGGACATCTGATGTGCAAGATTGGTTTTCACTGTTGCGAAGTATTCTTTTGGTTAGATATGCTCTCTTGACCTACAGCGCATAATGAATTTTCCATTTCCTGATGTGTATGTATAACTAAGTCTAGAACTTAGTCCTCTTATGGTTGTTTCAGCACACCAGCAAAATCCACACAAATGTAGTGTTTTTAACAGCTTGTAGCTGGCTTACTGCGCAGATCAGAGCACATAGTCCCCATCATGGGACTAATTTGGTCATGCACTAAAAGCCTACAATCAGTAATCTGCAGAAGGAGGTCTAATGTTATGCTGACTGGGAAAGCTAGGGTGAAATCATTGTGTCTCTGTGATAAGAATATGCATCTTTAATGGATAATATGCCACATGATTCCCTTTACTGCTATCTGAAGAAAGAATGTTTAGTCACAGTGACATAAATAATCCCTTTGAAGTTTTGTTGTGTTCCTTTGCACATACAGCTTGTTCCCCTGTGAGCAGTGTGCTGTTCTGGCTGCTGCAGCCCTAGGTCTCGCTCTGGCAGTAAGACTCAGAGCTTTCCCTCTGACTTTTCCATTAAGCTTCTCCTCCACCCTTCCTGGTTATACCGGCTTTTAGGCAACTTTTGTTTCATGTCATGCCATCATGTTATCCTTTAGAGGTAGATAGAGAGATTTCCTTTTATCGTACTTCATAAAATGTGAGCTGATGTTCCATCTATAAAATTATTACCCTTTTCTTTAAAAAAAAAAAAAGAAAATTAATAGTGAAATAACTACAAAGTTACAAAAATGCATCAGGCAAGTGTTTCTAAATATAACTCATGCTGTTATCGATCAATTGGAGTTTGACAGATTAAATAGCAAAACTGAAATGTCTCTTCATATGTCTTAGTGCTAATTATTGGCATTTATCAAAACAAAACCATAAAGCCTCATAAGCAATGAAGAGGATGGTGATTATTCTATAGATGCATCAAGAGGCTTGCAGCATGACTAATTTAAATGTTGGTAATCAAGCATTTTCAAGATTTTTTTTTGTTTCATGAAAATATACAAAATCATGGCAACCATTTTGTTAAGTAAAAAAGGTAAAATATTCTGAAAATTACTGTTGAATTATTGCTACTATGAAAAAAAAAAAAACATGCAAACAAGCAGCACTCTGCTCCTGGGCAGTGCATGCTACTCCTTATATCCCAGAGCTGCACGTGTGCCTGTATAGACAGATGCGCACACTGGGTTTGCCGACATGATTGTGAATTGAGTAATTCTTCTGGAGTGACAGCAACAAAGCAGATCATTAATCTGCTAACCACAGAGACAGAAGGTCTACAACTATGCTCTTCAGTATACCTTTTTTTCTTTGTTACCAAGTTCTTCAAAACAAAGTGATGGAAATAATGGCCAGAAGCCAAAAGATCAAACACTGAGCAAGAACAGAAAAACTAAAAAGAGTGCAGAGGATAATAAACTCAAACACGCACAAGTGCAAGTGGTCCATACCTTAATTTATGAAACAAGATGCTATAGGTATTCTTTCACTATGGTAAATCCTCCAAGACTGCTCTCACTGTGTATGTCTAGTGGCAACCATCAGTCCCTCTGGATTCAGACTTACAGTTGCACAGAAGGAGCAATATAACTTCTTAAACATCAAGGGTTACAACTTTTCCTTGACTAGTCATGTAGGACAAGTGCCACAAAAAAGCTAAGAACTTGTCTAGGATCAAAATCAAAAATCTCAAAGCCTTCATTAAGTTGCTGCTGTGATCACAGCACTTAAAATATTCTCATCTCTGAAGCCTGCACCACTAATACACTTTGTAAATATCTATACTTCTATTATTTGGGGTTCTGTACATATCCATGCAAGTCCCAACTGAATCTCAGATGTTCAATCATCTGAGTCGGTAAACATACTATTCCCTCCTCTTAATCTCTTTTTATTTATTATTAATAAATAATATTTTTTCAATGATAATAAAAATTTTTTTTTCTCCTCTTAATAATGGCTCAGGCTATTCAACCCCCTAAGTTGGAATCCCAAGAGGATGTAGGCATCTTTCAAAAATTGCAAAATAAATTTAAAATTTGTCCCCATCCTCAGAATTTCTTGCTCAGACAGGCTGCCTTGTTGGTATTCTGGATTCCTCCCTGAAAAGCTGGAGCTTCTCTAAGGACAAGCTGGATTCTGCTTGAGGGCTGGGTGGCTGGAGGATACTTTAGGCAACAGTAGGGCAGAATAAGTGTCTAATTCCCTGAGAGAAGCAGGGACTGGCATAAGAAAACCCCAGATATTATATCAGTGGGGAGAAAAAAAAAACAACCATATATATATATGAGACTTATGAAAAATCACAAAGTCAGTACAAAAATCTACATAAGAATAGAGAGAGCTTTGGGTTTCAGTCTTATTTTGGCAGTACAGTTATATCTCTTGGTGAAAAGATATTTGGCTGAGGAAATGGGATACTACAGGAACCAAAATAATGCCCAAAAGGAAGTCCACACTCCATGGAATTACAATATGGGTTTGGTTCTATCCAGCAAAACTATTCAATCCATAACACCACTTCCGAAGAGCATAATGCTGGACACCTAATCATTTAGTAATTATCACATTGTACTTGTACAGGACTAGCAGATAGCCCTTTTAATCTGAATATTCAAAATCAGTACAGGTAGATGCTTAGCTAAGTACAGTTAGATGCTTCATCTTTCAGCTGAAGTGAGACTGGGATTGGTATTTTTTATCTTCCAAAAAACCTGGTTATCAAATATAATGAGCTCTTTTGGCATCAGAAACAGCCTTTGCGCTCTGAGGTAGATCCTGCTGGTATTAGTTAGCATTGCTCTACCGACTTAATGGAGCTTTATCAATTTAATCAAAATGTAAATTTGGTCTATTAGTTTAGAAAAAGAATCAGTATGTCCTGATAATACCTAAATATGCATGATTTCGCAAACAGCTGAGTCAGTTTACCTGAAAATAATTGTGTAATTGTTATGGAATCTAAAAATTACAGGAAAAATTGTACATTAAGATGCTGCTGTATTGTTTAAATCCAAAAAGGTATTGAATTCACTAATATAGCATATGCAAATATGAATGTCAGAGTTTAGCATAATATATAGAGCATGAATGAGAAAAAAGAAATCCATCCTTGTATATGTGAATTCACAGAATGTATTTGAAGATCATAGTTTTCACACCTTGTGAAGTGTGTTTCTCACTTTAAAAAATGTGCTGCAATATACAAAGAATAAATAGGTCAAAATGGTGCCTAGAGACCAACACTGACAGTCATTGCAACCTTCAGAGAAGAACACAAATATCACTTTTGTAAACAGCCAATGTTTCTGCTGACCTACCTGAGGGATGCACTTGTGAGTTTGCTTCATTTGGAGATTTTGTGATGTAGACAAAAGAGAATTTGCTTTCACGGTAGCTAAGCAGAAAATGAAAAGTTTAGTATGTTCCCTATTTGACCACGTATACTTTTGGGAAATACCAGTTACCTCTCTGGAATGATAACACGTTGGGGAAATATCGTCATTGCTTATGTCTTGCAAACTCTTTTCTCTGGGACTCAACACCATACTGAATTGCATTTTAATGAGGCATTTCACTTCTTATTTGGATCCTGTTGTAGGCAAGTGAAAGAATAAATCATAATATGCTTATTCAAATTCATGTATTTAACTGTGAATTAGAATGTGCTGAAGATCCTTTAGAAAATAATTAAAAGATTTAAACATTTTGAAGAGGAAGACTTTCTCACCTAATGAGCTCCTGGTATGCCATGAGTGATGAAATACAGCTATCCTATAAAATGATGTTAAGTACAACAGGGCAGAAAAGGTATAAAAGACAGTTATCCACCTAGCAGAATGACAGAAAGAGAAGCAAAGGTGGTACAGCTACATCGGATTCTTTACCTTTATAACAACTCCTCTGAAGCTAAGCTCCTCTTTCCATTTGCTGCCATGTGCACTTCGGAAATCAACATTCACAGACCATAAAAAAATGTGAATTTTAGCATACGAATCATGAATATTTAATTCTTCTTTTTCATGTTTTTTCAAGAACATTTGACAATTATTTCACAAGACAGATTTTTTCCTAAGTGAAAACGAAAGCCTGCAACAGCTGAACTCAGATATCTGATGACTGCTGACAGAAGTGTTCAGGGATGCTCAGGCTGCTATGCAGAAATGTTAGACGTGTCATTCTTCAGTTGTGATTCTGGATTTACTAAAAAAGTGATTTGCAACATGTAGGCACCCAGGCTTTTGTGCTGGCATACTTTGCACATGTGTGTAGTTACATAGTGAAGTAAGACACACTCCAAGACACTTAGAAACTTCCTCAGAGGTTTTAGTACAGTGAAGAGTAGAAGATTATGGCCCAGACAGGAGCTGGATAAGGATGGGTGACAATCATGCACTGCCTTGACACAACTCGCTGCCTGACCACTCCAAATGGTCCAGCATATCTGAGGTTAGCATGAAATCATCTGTAGGGGTAAAACACTTTTACAGAGTGAAAAGAAGGTGCTGCCCCTACAGCAGGCACTGCAGCAGAGCCGCCTGCTTTGAACCGAAAAGTCTTTAGGCACCTACAACCCCACTTTTGTAACTTACTAATTCTCAAAAATGTATTTCTTGTGGGTTAGAAAGCTCTGGTGAGACATTGAGAACAGTTGAAGAGCATGGGACCTGAATCAATACCCTCCATTTTGGTGCAGTGTTATAAAATATATCTGGAATTACAGGCTAGATTTTTGGTCTAGGTTTTCTGCAGCCTCAGAATGGCACAAAGGGGCTATAAATCTATATTAAAGCTGATTCAGATAAAGCACTTTTATAATAAAATCAGGTTTGAGTTAGCATGAGTAGAAATAAAGCTTTCCCTCAGCTCTTTCTGAAGCTCTATGGCACAAGAAAGAATAAGCAGGGAGTTGGCCTAAACACCAAGAGCAGGAGGACACTACGTGGAGCTTTATAAAGGCAATTTTAGCCAGTCAAACAGGAATAACGAAAACCTTGTCAGCGGCAGAGGCTATCTCACAGTATTGCTTGACTCAGAGAACACAGCCACACAGGCAGACCAGCATCTCAGCAGCTGCAGTCAGGGCTAGCACCTGCAAAGGAGGTAGGTAGGCAGGGATTCTTTGCTGCTTCTGAAAAGACTTGTTTATAAAGCTCACAAATTCATTACAGCCTCATTCTGGAGCCCTTGATGTATTTAATCATAAAACTTCCTCAACAAGTTATAATAAGTCAATATTGTCAACAGTCATCACCTCCCCCCCTTCACATGGTACATGAATAATGGGGGAAACAATGACTGCAGTCATCCAGCTTGATCTTCTGCCTAATGCAGGCTGCAGGACTGCCTTGAATTCTTAACATCCCTATGAACTTTTCACCACAAAAATTTAAAACTACATCAGGCCTGTATTTGGCCCTATATATTGTTATGTAAGAAGGATACCATCCTGCTTGAGCAAGTACAAAGGAGGCCATGAAGATGCTCAGAGGGCTGGAGCACCTCTGCTATGGACACAGGCTGAGAGAGCTGGGCTTGTTCAGCCTGGAGAAGAGAAGCACCCAGGGAGAGCTTATAACATCCTTCCCGTACCTAAATAGAGCCTACAAAAAAGCCTGAGAGGCACTTTTTACAAAGGCATTTAGGAATAGGAGAAGGGGTAATGGCATTAAGCTGAAAGAGGGTAGATTCAGATTAGAGATTGGAAAGAAATTCTTTATTGAGTGGTGAGACACTGAATAGGCTGCCCAGACAAGTTGTGCCCTCACCCCTGGAAGTATTCAAAGACAGTCTGGATGGGGATTTGAGCAACCCGGTCTAGTGGAAGGTGTCCCTGCCCGTGGCTGGGGTGGTCTTAAAATGATCTTTAAATTTGCTTCCAACTCAAACCGTTCTATGATTCTATTATTTATTTCTGTCAATGTCATATCTGGAAATCGTGACTGTGATAATGTGGCAGGCAGTGTACAACAGCGTGAGTCATCTTTCTTTATCTATCTATAGTTTAATATCTGTTTTAAAGTATTGTCAATAGGAAGAAGTAGTGAGAATGTCCAGAGAGCAATTCATGTTATTCCAGTCTTAGACAAGAAAGATGAATCATCCTATGAAAGCCTCCCTCTCTCTTTCTTAAATGTACAGGGAGTCTTGATAACTAACTGAAGTAAGATGTCTCACTTTTAGAAAGCTAATGTATGGTGAAGTGAGGGTCGTGTAATTGCCTAAAAAACTTACATCCTAAATGAGGTAGACCACAAATAAGAAGGAAAATAATTACCCTGATATGAGAAGTGGTCTGCCTGGAGTAACACAATTGCTTTCCCAGGTCATTCTTTCCAGCAGACTATCATCTTTTTGCCCATTCTTCCTCTTCACCATGTTCTGTCAAAGAATGTCATGCAGTAAGACCTAAGAAACACAGTAATGAGTCCTTCAGTTTGTCACCTGCACCATTAGGTACTAAGATGAATAGTCAGTTTTCACAAATATTTCTACACAGTTTTCAAATATAATTTGTTCCTTTCCAGGAAAAAAAAAAGAGGTGGAACTGAATGAAGTATAGTAACTTGCTCAGTTTACTGCACTGCTGTTAGCCTTTACTATTAGTAGGTGGGATTTTCAAAGTAATTTCCAAAATGACTTCAAAAAGGCAGGTCCAGTTACATTGGGGTGATGTAAAAAGACTTAACTAGTGCTGCTGGCTTTCTGCTTTGTCATAGAATAGTTAAATACAAAAGTACAGATTTTCCCTGCAGATGACAACTTCGTCTCAAGTCCCCATTTGATGTTTATGAAGTAAAATATAAAGAAAAAAAAAAAAACACCTCAAAATATTTTCACTGACCTTTAGATGAGACTCTAAGAGTCTTAAAAAAATAACTGCATTTCTTATTTTAACTTAATCACAAAACTTAGGGGGCAAAATTCCTAAACTATCGTCTGGCTCTTTAAAACATAGTCAATGAAATGCAACCCAATTTTTTAAAAAGAAGATACTTCATGAAACAGCTTCTCCCTGAGATGTCACCTATTACCTTTGCCAGACAACACAAGTTTTGCTGTAGAATGCTGGAGAAATCTAATACTGTTGCTGAATGTGTCACCAAACTACTTTTTCAGGATTGATAAATATAAGGTTGAAGAAGGAATGCTGAGAAGTAGTCATACAAATGTCAAAAATCCAAAATAACTTATTCATCCACAAGCATATCTTATCAGCCAGAATGGATGCTCCAGTAAATATGTCTGCTGAAGACATAACTATTAAGAAAAAAAAGCAACTTGCAATACTATCACAAACAAAGGTACAGAAATGTTATCAAATTAATTATAATATTGTATAAATAATGGTGTGTCCTTGTCTGGAATACGATGTTCAACAAAAAAAATTATAGCAGAAATCGATGGACTTGTGTGGAATATGAATAAGCAATGTTACTGAAAAAATAGAGTTTGGGTACACGAGAATAGAACTTGTGATATCGAGAGCAAAAAAAAAAACAACCCAAACACACAACTACCTACTGAAAACACAAATCACTTTCTGGCTTACATAAACCAGGAATTTGCTCCAGCTGTACTCATATTTCTGCAACACTGTTTTTCTGTAAACTGTCTAACCATCTGATTCTTGTAAGACTTCTTATGAGAAAAAGAAATTTAATAGACTATATAAACAGGAAAAAAGAAAAAATAATGCAAACATGATTGAATATTAAGGTCATTAGTAAGCTATCAGCAACATAGTTTCATGAGGCTGTTTAAGAACTGCCTGCATAGTCAATAGTTTACAGATAGGGATGCCCAAATCTGTTTGGTTTTAGAGATTTGGCTCTGAGTGAAAACTTACTTATTCATTTCTAGTACAATGCTAAGTGCACATGAGAGGTCTCTGAGAGAACATAGCTGGCAAACTCATTAAGAATTATGAAATCAGATCATTCCAGTGCTGTTTGCTCTGATTGTCTCTCTGGTCTGAGCATACAAAACAGTGCAATGATATGTTTGAGCTTACGTTAGTTTGCCCGTATTGGCTAAATAAGTATCTGGACATGGAAATATCAGCATTCATTGCCTTCATCAAACTACAGCGGAGGAGTAGTTTGGAGGATGTAGGCAGCAGGGAGGAATTCATTACAGACCTCCACACTGTCCCTTCCCTCAGCAACCTGTGACTCACAGCTCTTGTTTTTATTTTCTCCTTCACAGCAGCCAATTTAGAGACAGGCAACCTCTGACCCAAATAAAAGCAACTATTTCTAGCTGTTTGATGGCATTTAGCTACAGTTTTGTGCTGTTTCCCTCAGGCAAGAAGTCTCACAGCTCTGTAGTAAACACTGGTCCTTGTCCCCTGAGCTCTCTGGCTCTTTTGTATCTGCCCTGGAGCTACCAGCTGGATCCCAGGCTTCCTCCTCCATCGCCTGACTGAGAAGGGCACTGACATGTATATGGGAGCAGCAAAATCCCTGCAGAGCACAAAGCAGCACAGTTTTGTGGGAGAAGACAAACGTCTTCAGATTGCATGAGGATGTAGCTGAACATCTCTCATTGCAAGTCTTGCCTTTCCAGTGATGGGGGACAACCACCCACTGAATGCTGAGCTATAGGAGCACAGTCTGAGGCAGCACCTTGCCACGACAGGGTGTATTGTGAATCCCAGTGACTGATCAATAGTGCCATCCAAGGTTAAGAGATATATTTGCTGAAACACGGGTGTTTCTCATACATAAATACATACATATATACATGTATATATGTGGATATGTTTATATATGAATAGCTATGCATAAACATATATGTATACAAACTAAAAAATTGTGTTAGTACAGAATGGTTCTGTTTGTCACCTCCTCTCACAAATCACCAAAAAGAGGGTTAGGAGAACTTAGGAAACGTCACAAGAGACTGAGTTTGGTGGACTGATCTGGGTTTGGTTCTGGGTTTTTTTGTTTTGCAGGGGGTGGTGATTCAGTGTTTCACTTGGGCATTTTTGGAATGAAATAAAATCTTTTAAACTTGTATTTTATTTAAAAGCTAGGGATAAATCTCAAATGGTTTAGATCAACAAAATGGTAAGTCATCAAAACAGACAAGGCAGCTCTCCCTTATTAAAGTGCCTGGAACGAATGCTGTGGTGCACTTTTTGCACTCTGAGAAAAAGCTGGAAGGAAAGCAATTCCCTCACAAGTGTACACAGCCTATAATGTTCACAATATACTGCTTAGGTGGCTGGGAACCCAGCTTCTCCCTCAGGTACAGACAGCTAATAGCCAGGGCTGGGTAAACTACAGATTTGGATGTTCCTGTTGAATCCTGAGCCCCAGGGCATGAGGTGGACCTCTGTAACGTGTGAGGCCCAAATAATGGGTAGCTTTTAAACTGATACCAGCACCACTGGGTCTGTAGCACTGATATTATTGCTTCAACAATATCTGAGGGCCAGACAACTATTAATCTCAGTGTTGGAGCACTGTCGTTTATTTGCTGTTAGGTTTATTTGCAGTTAGGTTTATTCGCTGTCAGGTTTATTTCCTGTCAGGTTTCTGAACTGCTGTTCTTACAGAGCTCTGAAGACACATATGATGGTCACTAGTGATGGGTGAGGCTTTAAAATGCCTGATATTAAACCAATTCATTCAGTACCCCGTTTTTATAATACCATTTTTGAAAACAGTAGGTATTTACGTTTTACATCTGGCTAGAAGATTTAAGGTATTTACCCAACCAGTAGCCCATTTTGATCACTAATGGTTTCTCTGTAGAGACAGAGAAATCAGCTCTTAAAAAAAAAAGAACAAACATATATACACATATCCATAAAAACAAAAGTGTATATATATCTGTAAAAAAAAAGACTAAAGGATAAGGAATAGAACAGAACACCTTATGCTGAAGTATTGTGTTTAAACACATAACTGCAAAGGCAGAAACATATTTTTCATGAAGGGCCAGAGTAAAGTTCTTGTCTAATATTTCCCTTAGTAGTATCTCAAATACTATTCATTATATTTACACTACGCATTTTTAATGTGTCTTTCTTGAAGTAAGCCAAGAACCTCTAGCAATTATTTATCAGAGTTTAGAACAGTAGTTATGTTGGATTGTTTAACATATTATTGATGACTGGAACTGTGACCTATGTTGCAGGAATGAGGCACCCTGAGCAGTATAGAAAGAAGGTTGTGCAAGATATAAATATACAATGTTGTCACATTATCTTCCTTCCTTATTAATGGCAGAAATTCATTCATATTTCAGGTATTTGTGTGGCATGTCTATATATTCTAAATGTGGTGATTAGCCCTCTTTGACTCCATGGTGCTATATTTTGCTGCGCAGAATATTACAAAGTGTGTAAATATTTAAATAGAAGATTTTCATTTGCTGGCACTGTGTGCTCAGTGTACATTGAACTTATTGTAAGGAAGGGCAGTATTACATATTCCTAACCACACACACGCTTTTTTGTTGTTTCTGTATCTCTGTTTAATCTAAAGCAAACTCATAATGACTGAAAGAATACAGCAAGCTGCGTAACAATAGTCAGTACCCATGGCAGTTTCCTAATTGTGTAATTCTCCTGCCACACTGGAACATATGGATTCCTTCCTTTCTCCTCCCATCCCACCTAAATGAAATTGTTGGTACTTCTATTTAATTAAAGTTAATTTCTGAGGACTGACTACTTGGCTCATCTTCAAAACTGTTGGCTGATATAGACTGAAAAAAAGTAAAAGATCAAAATCTTCCTGCCATAATGGGATGTACTACTGAAAAATGAAGTTGTGAAAAACAAAAACTCTCAATCCTTTTTCTAATTTTTAAAGGAATTTACAAGACAAAAAGAAATGCTCTTTTGGCTACAGTATATATATGTTTGCTTTGCTTTTCCTCTACTTTCCTCTTTTTTAAAATGAAAATGGGAGAAGGCAGAGAAGGGGCAGATATGGACTCAGGAATAAACAACAGCTTTAAAGGTAAACAAAAACATTTCGAAACATAATCAGAAAAGTTCATTGCGTAAGACTGATGAAAAATTAAAAGGAACATCTGCCTTCATTATCTGTGCAAATCAATAGTGAATTTTCTGGAAAACTTAATGAATTCTAACCTGTTATTAGGAAACATTTCTTATTTCTTTTAATAGGATGCTGTGACTGAAAGAGGAAGATCAACTGCCCATCAGTTCAGTTTTCTCTCCAATACATAGCTAGGTGGAAACTAATTTAAATTTTGTTTTGAAACAAGTTGAGAGAGGATCTTGATGATAGTCCTGTAGTGTTCCATCTTGGCCTTTATCAAGAACAGAATGTCTGCATTTTCTACTCACAATGACCTTGTTCCATTTTCTTTTTTTTTCCTTTTTTTTTTTTTTTCCCTTTTTTCAGTGTCCTGCAACAGCAACTTCTGTTTTTCATCAGACCTGACCCTTCCAGCTCTGTTTTAAAGACTGACTCTGCTGGACTGCAAAATGATAAACACCTAAACTTATTTGATTTTCATCTCCTAATATCCTTTTATTTTGAAAAAGAACATGTTCCTCCTTGAACTGTTATCTCACAATTCAGCAACTGCCTGTCTTTGGCCAGGCATGAGAGCTTTCTGTTGGTTACTTTATTTTGGCAAGGTTTAGAGACGGATGTGAGTAAAAAAGGACTTCTGTCTCTTCATCTGTTTGCCCCACTTTTTTTGTAAAATAAAGGCCATCTGGATTTGATTTTGCACTGAAGAATGTACAGCATGTACAGA
This sequence comes from Pezoporus occidentalis, assembly GCF_034315485.1. Taxonomy (NCBI): domain Eukaryota; kingdom Metazoa; phylum Chordata; class Aves; order Psittaciformes; family Psittacidae; genus Pezoporus; species Pezoporus occidentalis. Next base: position 849,555 of record NW_026912907.1, on the reverse strand, counting down.
ATTTGTTTGCCATGTGAGAGACAGCATTCAGTTACAACTGCTTGGATTGTAAGCCTGCAAATGTTTGTGGCAAAATACCTGGCTTCAAGTTCTGCTTTCTAAAAAGAAATGTGAGCTAAGCCTGATATTGGGGGTGATCTTGTGTGGGGGGGTAAATGCCATGTTGGAGAGCCTGAGAGTTTAGTATAACCCACACACAGCCATTAGTGCGCTGCCCTGAACTTTGTGTGGCCGATCTTCATAACATGTGGACTTCTATAATCATGTGGCAGTTCTGGTGAGAACAGATCAAAACCACAAATAAAACATATAATGGCTTTGAGCTGCAGGAAGGAAAGAAAAAAAACAGCTAAAAACCAACTTGAGGAAAGTATAAATTTAGCCTGTGGTGTACTATGTGCTCAACACAGGGTGTCAGAGAGGGGTGTGGTTTGTTATTGTGAACTTTTCTGCTTTGCAATAACAACTCTCCCAGCAATCGCCATCATAGCAATCATCTCCGTCATCATCATTCAGAAAGAATATCTGGGCTCTGTGGGGAACATTGTGGATATAGGATAGATATAATATAGATATGATACATTTTTGCACCCAAATTGTTATGTGTATATACTTAAGAAAACTTGTTCAAAATGTTGATGGTGGCTTACATGGAAGGTACTGCCTCTTCCAGGAGCGCAGCATGGCTCATGTGAGTAAGAAGGGAAGCATGGTGATGTTCTGCCCCCTATATCACCAGCATCACCCTGTGTGGTAGGCTTTCAGGTACAGAGGGGTCAGCCCCACAAGGGCTTCACTGAGCTACCCTCTGCATTTCCTAACTTTCTAGGGAAGAAGAAACCTTGCCAATCTACTGAGGTGTAAGAACAGCTCATTACTTCCAATTTGGAGACAGGGCAAAATGCCATAGTCCTAAAACTGAATCTAAAACCTCAAGAAATTATAAGACATTCTGTGAAGTAAGAGATCAAGCTATACTGAGGTCTCAAGCAGTAGGCCTAGGTTCAGTCTGAAAGATTGCTGTAAACTTAAGTCTATCCCAAGAGTTTGCATCCAAAGTTGTCTTTAAAACAAAGCACTGCTTGAAAGTTTAGGTACAGGGAGGAGAGAAGGATGATTTTACGTGTTTCCTTTCTCTCTTGACTTCAGTACTATCCAAGCTAACTGAGAATTAAAAAAGAAAAAGAGGGAAAAAAAGCAAAAAAGAGATGCAGTTTAAAAATAATAATTTCAAGCTACATGCATACTGAACATACATGGGCAGTCGCATGGAGAACCTCCCAAAGCAGCAGCAGTAAGAAAGTGGCAGTCTAAACTCTCCTACACTCACTCCAACTCCTGCTCCACATATCTACAAGCTATAGACATCTGTTTCAGTTAGATGCAGCCATTTTAACATCTAATTGTTTGGTCTAAACTGAACATTTAGGTTTCCCCCTATAATCAAGAGCAAGGAAAGGCACGTCTAGAGGGGACTTTTGAGATAAGTGGACAAGACATGGTCTGCTGCTGACTGGACATTGTCCATAGAAGAAATCTTGGAAACAGGCAAGCCTCGTTGCTGGAACGCAAAGGAGTCTCCTTTCACAGCGGTACACACAGGATGCAGGACCTGCAAAAGATTGCAGGAAGTTCAGCTGTTGCTGATTATAGTATTTCTTTTGCCTTTTTCAAGTGTATATCAGCCAACAGCTTTAAAACCTCTTTGTTTTCTTTCAACTACCACTTCATGGTACATTGCTGACATGCATGTTCCACATGCTGTTCACAAGACTTGTTTTTCAAGTTGCATCACTTGTAAAGCATCAGTTAGCCTTTCCCCAATCCCAACCAGAACGGAAACATTTCTGCCTGTATAGCATATTTCCATTTCTCCAGAAATATATAATATATTATTATTTTAATAATCCATTATTTAATGTCATCAATCATTTAATATCTGTTTTATTTCACACACATATAATTGCAGTTATTATCAGGCTACATATTTTAAAGGTATGTTTGATCTATCCCTTGTGGTGGGTTTCACAAAATCTCTGCCAAAAAATACTGAAGCAGTTTGTGGGTAGCTACAGAAATTTCAGCCTGCAGTCTGTTTCATTAGGTCTAAGATTGTATTTTGGTTTTAAACTCAAACAGTGCTCACTGAAATGCCATCAATCAAGATAACAAATGAATTTTTAAATGCCATATGTTCTCCAAGTGGAATTTTAATGAGATATTAAAATGTGCTTTAAAACTCAGGTTATACAAAATATCTTAATGTCAACTATCTTAGTGTCATAAAAAATATTTGACTAAGTTAAACAGCTATATGAGTTTTCATGGCTTGTTTTAGTGAGAAATGTCTTTTCTGGTGGAAGAAAAAGCTAAATAGATTTTTCCTCCTGAATAGGGTGATTCTTTTGTAGAACTGACCACTTTTAATGTTAAGCTCACTTCTTTTAATAATAAACATTAACCTGAAAATGACTAAGCTAGTGAGGATTTCTGCTTTTTTTTTTGTGAAGAGTTACATGCATTGTTCTGTATTTAATAGGTTCATCACCCCATCACTTTTGTGTTATCCGATATGAATAGTTTCTCCGTTAGGCAGTAAGACTTTAGAGACGATTTTCTGTATGTGTGAGAGCAAACTGGCCCTCCATCTTACAGAAGCATCTTCATTTTCCTCTAGTCTGTGTGTCTGGTAGTAATACTAGCAATCCATTACTTATTTCAAAACTGATGTTATTTATTTATTTGCAGTATTCAAAACCTGTCAGAGGTGGAACTGACAGCCTCTCACAGGCCTCCCTTTCCTGGCTATGCTAAAGCTGATGGCCAGGTCTGCTAGTTGTGTTAGTGCTCTGAGGCAGTGGTCGTGCACCAAGGAGAGCTTGCACAGCAATCCATGTCCTGCTGAGAGTCATGAAGGGTGTTTAATGGGGATCCTGCTTTTTCTTCAATTACCAAGGAGAAGCCATCTGACGCCATCTTTCCCCCGCCTATTGTAATCTCCAAGAGACAACTGTGGGAACTGTACAGCATCTTTTTGAATGCAACAACTTTTATTACAAAGAGCCTGCAGAAATCATATCAATCAATCATTGTATTACCTCTTGAGAAACGAAGAAAGTAACCATGGAAAATGTTCCAATAGATGAGGGAATTTTCCTGATTACCACCAAGTAGAGTTGTTTTTTTCCTTCTTGTGCAGTAAAAGCTCTTCAAAGCACTTGCTAAGTTGGTAGTTCTTGCAAAATTTTTTTCATGTGTCCTTAAAGAGCTCAAATAATGCTGTAAGTAAGGCTAGGTAGGAATTTATATGTGTGTGTATAAAAGCATAGTGTACTTTTTAGAATCTAAAAATGCAGCAGTTTCAGTGAAGCTTTATAGGGAAAGCTGGCTCTCAGATTCAAGCTGGAATTTCAAGTGGGGAATGGAGGAGACAAGCAGGCTGAAATGATGTTTGCCAAAATAAAAGGTGACTTGGTACCAGGGCATTCTCTCTGGGTATGAAAAATCCCACTTTACATCTGTGGCCTGAATTACAGAAAAGTAGCCTTTTTCTTGATTTGGGGGCTATTTTCCTAGTTTGATTTGATTTAGGGAGTCTAAGCATTATCGGTGGTTTTCTTCACTGAAGACCTACAGTTAGTTGAGATTTTGTCCTAAAGCAGAATAGGGGAAAAAAAGATTTCATGGAACAGGATAATGATTTCCTGCTTAACCTGACTAGTAAGAGCTGGCAAAAACTCTGCAGCTGCTCTGGAGTGTCTCCCTGGTGCTGGGAGCTGGACACATCAGAGGGAAAGGAACGCAGCATGAGTAACATGATGAATATTCATGTCCTGGATGTGGGTCTTGGAGTCAGCAGAAGTGAGCTCCTGCCAGATGTGAGGGTTCAGTCCAGACGAAGGAGGCTTTCAAAGAATCCTGTGGAAAATCTGTTGTGCTCCTTCTGACTGAGAGTTCATGTCTCTCCTAGCTGATGACTCAATAAAACGATTTTTGCTTTAAATTTAAAAAGAACACAGCTGGGTCTGTGCGTGTGTGCAGGCTTGTAGAAGGGAATGAAATCAAGTGGAGAGCCCAAGTAAATATTTTTCTTCATCATCTGAGTAACTATGAAGTGCTTCAGACGTCTATGCTGCGTTTTCTTTCTGGTATTGACACAGCTAGTGCTGTTGGTAACCACTAAGTTCAATAAAAGCTTTTTACTGGCTTTCTTTACTACATCCTTGTTATTTACCATTAACCTGTGAATGCTTTAAGGCTAATAAGACAAAATCTTAGTGAGTATGGAAACACCTCTGTTGGCTGCCCTTGAATGGCTGCCACACCCCAAATTGTGCACAAAGGTAGCCCTAGGTAGAGCTCGCAGCAGTTGAAACTGCAGAGCCATCTCAGCCTTGCCTGATGGAGTTCTGCCTTTTCCTTCTCCTTAATCATTTCCTGACCCTCCACCCCCTTCCAAATGTGTGGGCCTAGAAAGTACTGGCAGTCCCTCAGTTCATTGTACGTCTGGGCTGCGTACTATTTACATTACAGTAGCTGTGAATGGCTCCAGCTGGGACTAGGGCATTTTTTTTTCCTCTTAAACACTGAACAAATAAGAATAGAAAGTTTGGGGTCTAAAGAGATGACAATAGTGAGCCTTAAGAGCGGCTATTACAAAAAGAGCCTAGGAAAAAGAATGAGAGCTAAAAATGAAAGAGAGAGGGAAAACAAATGAACAAATACAAGCTTGGCTTTGATCTCAGACCTTCTCCTGATAGTTTTTTTTAACACATTTCTTAAATTTTATCTATCTCCATAAGCTACTATTTTATTATGAGCTGGAATCAGCATCAGTGCTAGAATCATCTGATGTGTATCACTGGGGACTGTAAGCAGGATGGAGAGCTGTGTTTCACTCTGAAGTGCTGCCTGTCACATTATTATTCTTATTCTGGGACAACTGGCAGAGAAACAACATTTGAGTAACTTGTTCTGTAATATGTCAAAGTGATCTGGTATATTAACCGTCCCATGCCTTTTATCTGCATGGCAATAGTAACAAGAGCCAAAAGATATTGAAAATGTGTCAGGTAAAAGAGACAAAAGAATTTGGCTTTATGATCTGCCCTCATAATCCTTTCAGTCACGGATAAAGGATCTAAAATGAATATATGTGTTCTGAAATTCAGTGCATGGTGAATAGTTGGTATCAACACAAAGATCTTAATTTTCTCAATATATAGTGGTAACAAGCAGTCTACCTTTGAAAACATGAAATGTACCATTGTACAGAGGCTTTGCTAACCTTATTGCGTTTGTTTTAGGATAAGCTGAATGAGACTTCTAAGAAGACCCCATAGGTCACTTATGATGACAGGATCAGAAGAAGAACAAAAGCAAGTGCAGTGGTTCAGTCAGCTGCAAACTTTGTGTTTGTATAGACCACTGCAAAAATAAACAGACAGGGCCCATGACACTTCAGGCCATCAGGGCAGAGATGCAACATACAGATGGGCCGGTGATCAAGGGGTGGATTTAACAATGGACACTATTGCCCAGGTTATTCACCGCTGTGAAACATGTGTTGCAATTAAGCTAAACGGTTAAAGCCTCTTAGGTATGGAGGACAATGGCTAAAGTATAAATATGGGGAGGCCTGGCAGATTGACTATATCACACTGCCGGCAACCCGCCAAGGCAAGCGCCATGTGCTTACCATGGTGGAAGCAACCACTGGGTGGCTGGAAACACATGCTGTGCCCCATGCCACTGCCCGGAACACTACCCTGGGCCTTGAGAAACAGACTTTGTGGCGACCCAGAGAGAACTGAGTCAGACAATGGGACTCATTTCCGGAATAACCTTATAGATATTTGGGCCAAAGAGCATGGCATTGAGTGGGTATATCACATCCCCTACCATGCACCAGCCTCTGGGAAAATCGAACGGTACAATGGGCTGTTAAAAACTACACTGAGAGCAATGGGTGGGGGAACTTTCAAGCATGGGATACACAACAAAGGCCACCCGGTTGGTCAACACCAGAGGATCTGCCAACAGGGCCGGCCCAGCCCAGTCAGAACTTTTACATATTGTAGAGGGGGATAAAGCTCCTGTGGTGCACATCAAGAATTTGCTGGGGAAGACAGTCTGGGTTATTCTTGCTTCAGGTAAAGGCAAACCCACTCGTGGGATTGCTTTTGCTCAGGGACCCGAATACACTTGGTGGGTAATGCAGGAAGATGGGGAAGGCCGATGTGTACCTCAAGGGGATTTGATTTTAGGGGAAAACAGCCAAGGAACTTAACTGTATGCTGTTGCCTGCTATGTAATACTTTTATAGCCCACCAACTAGATGTCTTCAGGTCACCAGAGACTGGCCCTGACTTCCCTCCAACCATCATCCCAAAAAAGAATGAACTTTGATGAAACCAGACGAGTTCTGTGATATCATCAGCAGGAAACAATCCAACACTGCACACAGCCTCTCCTGCTCTGAAAGACTGTTACAAGAGATGGAGCCCGACATCATGGACCAGATGGACTCAGCAGCCTTATAGGGATTGGTCCATGCACTAACGAATGATCTCTCTCTCTTTCTGTGTGTGTATGTATATATATATACATATATGAGATAAGAGTGATGGTATATTGAAAATGTGGGATCTGAGCATGACATGAATGGTATGGAATAAGGGGTGGATACTGTCCTGGGTTCAGCAGGAGCAGTCATTTTTCTCCTTCTTGGTAGCTGGTGCAGTGCTGTGGTTTTGACTTTCAGCCTGGGAACAGCGCTGATAACCCCAATGTTTTTAGTTGTTGCTCAGTAATGTTTACTCTGACCAAGGACTTTCTGAGTCTCATGCTCTGCCAGGGAGGAGGGGAAGCCGGGAGGAAGCAGAGACAGGACACCTGACCCAAACTAGCCAAAGAGGTATTCCGTACCACAGACGTCATGCCCAATATATAAACTGGGGGCAGTTACCCAGAAGGGTTAGATCACTGCTCGGATCAGGCTGGGTATCAGTCGGCAGGTGGTGAGCGGTTGTGTTCTCTTCCCTTGTTATTTCCCTTATCATTATTATTATTGGTGGTAGCAGTAGTGATCTGTGTTATACCTTAATTACTGGACTGTTCTTTATCTCAGCTCATGGGAGCTACATTCTTTCGATTCTCCTCCCCATCCCTCCAGGAGCAGGGGGAAGAAGGGGGGGGAGCAAGCAAGCAGCTGCGTGGTTCTGAGTTACTGGCTGGGCTTAAACCATGACAAGTAATAAGGATGAGTATGAAAGAAGAGCACAGACATGTGGGGACAGGTGAAGAAAGGGCACTGTACCAAATGAACAAAGAGAGGTGAGTCGTAGTCATTCAGTAACAAGATCAGTAGTTGGAAGAAGAAAAGTTGAAAGTTGACAGATGAATTAAGAAAGATGAAATATTTAGTTCCTGGTTTGTTCCCTTCTTCAATGTGAAGGTCAATGGCAATCATGCAGATACCATATTTAACGTCAGTAACAAGGGAATGAGATCTCAGGTTAGAATAGGAAAAGTGTAGGAAGTAGGCCAGGCTACAGTATTTATCTAAGTTGGATTGCTTTAGATCTACAAATTCTGATGAAATTTGCCCTAGGGGACTTAGACAACTGGCTGAAACAGTCTTCAGGGGCATTATTTGTTATGTTATGCAATCTGAGGAGAGCAGGTGTGGGTCCAGAAAACTGAAAAAGGCAAACTTTGAACCAGTTGTAGCTGGAAAATGAAAATAAATATGACATTAGTGACCCCAATCAAAAATTGAAACTGTTTCCCTAATATTTTGGCAGATACACTATCGCTCAAAATCTAATTTAAGCTTAGATGCCTTTTTTACAAGAGCTGCTTGTACTCAAACAGAAATTATAGGAAAATCTGTGAAATTGAATATGCAGAATGGAGAATTCTTTACCTGGGAAACTGTCAAATATTTAGGGTGTTGCAAAAGAGGGAAAAACAAAACCAGGGCAGTAAGTTAATGTAATGGACTAATCATCCTATCTCCATGGAAACAACAGCTTTGAAGTAGTAGTCATAAAGTACAAGGCACATTCTAAGGTATTTATCATTGTTTAATGCAAAGAAAACTGTAGCGAAGGACAATTCATATGAAATAACAGTGCAGTTATTGGGATATGGGGGCACAAAAATACTTAATACCTAGCAGTATCTCACCCTCTTAAAGCCTCTCTTGATCTTGCAATCAGTGACTCCACTCTTCTCTAGAAAAAACATAGTAGCAATGTCAGTGTCAGCAGACCTGGACTATCTTTCCAAAGAAGACAGTAGCTCAACAATAATAATACTTTAAAAGACTTTTTAAAATCAAGGTGCTTTCTTCATGTCTTCCTGTATTTTTAAAATTCCACAATAAAAATTTTAAAGTCCTTAGAATAATCTCTATTCCAATTTCTTGAAAAATTCTTTTTTTTTCACTTTCAATTTCCTAAATAAATTCTATTTAAGGATTAAGATTGTGTTACATTATTTTTTTTTATTGAAAAGCACTTATATATTTTGATGTCTTCAGAAATAGCTAGGTACCTACTTCTAAACAGTAGCAAATCAGAACACTGAAATTCTAGGAAATTACTTTTATACCCCAGAAAACAAGTAAAAGTGTTTTGGTGTCTTAGATGTAAGATGAAGAAAGCTTAAGCTACTGAAATACGTCTTGCTTCTTAGCTAGAGAAAAGTATTTGAGGTTTTAGGTAGAGGCTGCAACTCTAAATGGTGTGAATGCCTCTCTTCTAAGACTGAGCCTTTGAAAAACATAGTACTTCTCAGAGGGAGCACATATTATCTCTTCAGGATTTTCAAAAAGCCTGCAATACAGAGGAGTCATAGCAATAACAGCAGCTTTATGGTAGCTACAGTTGATCACGAAAACATGTCTTGCCTTCACGAATATCTCTATTCAACTGAATCCTTTTTTTATTATTATTACTTTAGGGATTCTGAGCATTGTCAAAAAAATCTGATTCTGTATTCAGAAAGTAGCTGGATTCTAACATAAGTAATGTTTTGCTTTTTCAGTTTTGAATATTCATAGCAAAACAATATTAAGCTGCAGAAGTCCATTTTGCCATTTCTTTTGGCCATTTTGTACAACATTTCTATTTTGTGAGAAAAGAATTTTCTTAAAATAAAAGAAAGACAAATTCTATTCAGTGAATGAAGAACCTGTTTTTCTCCAGTTTATTGCTTTTATACTACAGTATTTCTTAAAAAGCAATATCTGCATCTTTCTGTATGTTCTGGCTTCTCCCTGCTCTAGAAGTCATTGAAGCTGATAAGCTTCCAAAAAGGGACTGGCTTCTGAGAGTGCAACTGGCTACTTATGAGTGCAACTGAGAATGATCCAGAAGGGATTTGAATCTGCACTATGCCTTCCTCTCATAATGACATGCAAATTCTCTTATTTATAGCCTTCCCTTGCTTGCAACCAACAGGACAAAAGGGCTAACTCAATTCTTTCTGGAGCAGAGAAGCAGATGTAAAGGTCAACAACAGTAGCCCACTACCCCACATCTCTGCTTCATCCTACGTGCCCTCTGGCATTTCTTAGTGGCTGTTAAGTTGGGAGCTGGAAATGGTCTTATAAAAGGCTGGAAATTTTCTTTGTTTTCAGAAAGTGTAAATTTTACCGTTTTTCAAGGAAATTTTTCCAATCATAGCTTTTCCCAAATCAAAATACCGTTTGTACTCAAGGCGTAGTTTAAATACGCTGTCCAAATCCAACAAACCTATTAGTGTTTGTTTTACCTTTCCTTTCCTTGCAGCTGCCACCTTTTGTTTCATAAACTACTACTTCAGAGCAGAGTTCAAATAAAATATTTTATCTGGCTTAAGTAATTTTTCAAAGTATTTTTTTAAGTATTAAAACTTTCTTGTTCTGATAAAGGCAAATGCAAAAAATCTTCATGTTTGCATGTCCCATACTTCTTGTATCAACTTCCTCTCACTCAGCTGATGTTTGTATGGCATTATCTAATGCAAGCCAAAGGGGAAAACTCCATTATGAGAGAATGCCAAGAACTGTAGAATGAGATAGCTGCTTCCTTCCAGCAGTTTGCTTTGATTCATGAAAGAAAGCTTTAATGCATACCAGCTGATCTTGGAGACATCAGAAATATCTTTTTTGCATTCAAGGAACCACTTCCATATTCATAGGAAATAAGCATAAAGAAAAAGCACAAGGAGTAGCAAAAAACTAAATGAAAATTAAATATGTAAGGAAAAGATCTGATCATCCTTCTCCCCAGCCATGGGCAACATGAATAAAATGAGGAAATTTTCATCCACCTTAAAAAAAACCTATGTGGACATTCCACATTCCCAGAAGAGCTCTCATTTCCAGCCTTTTGTCAGAATGAGGTAATCTATTTACAATGTCATTACCCCAAAAGACTCTGTAATGACAAAGATTTGCAAGAGATGCAGGTATTTGTGACATCCTAGAGTGCTGCATTCTGGGATGGCCCTAGCCAGATGTAACCAGGAAAGCCTGAGGCTGCTCATAATACTTAAAGAGAAGGGGAAAAAAATGGATTTCCTACTTCCTCTTACCTGACAAGACAACCTGCATCTCAAAACATGTTTTTAATCACTCGTTACCTGTTCCTGGGCCTCAACTCCACAAACCAGTGTAGGAGATCGTGAACATTTGCTGGAGACATCCTTGCTGGTTTCCAGAATTCCTGAACAGCTTTATTTACTGTTCATATTCTGAGTGCCTTTTGGAGGATTATCCAGTGGGTGGAGGTAGGGAAAGTGCTAACAAAGATGACATCTCTGAGTAGTAGGGAAATAGGATTTGTGTACAGCAGCACAAGTCCTGTGCGAGTGATCTGTTTAAAGGATGATTAGGGGGATATACATATGACACTAAGTGGGCTCCATTAGAAGAAGGCAGGATCCAGAAACTGGCAGTCTTCGGTATGAAAGCCAGCCTGCAAGATCTCCAGTCCTCACACATGCCACTATACCATTTCCCTAAAGAAGGTCCTTTGACATCTGTCCTTTACAGTGTTCTATTTCTTGAATAGATGTTGCAGGCCTGTCAGTCAATCACCCATTCAGACACATTATTGCACATGCAGTTTCCAATGGGCTGGTAAGCAGCTTGGTTTCTATTGGCACAGAGTAGGAATTAGTACTTACCTCAGGACCCTGAATCAGCCTTTAGAGGAACCTATCTCTCTGGACATATCTCTGATGGCACTATTGGATAGCAAGATATCTAATTTACACTCCCACAATCAACTTAGTGGGGCTAAGCACTTATTTCTCAAGTATTGCAGTAATAAAATGAGACATCTAAAGCAGTAAGGGAAAATCTGGCTGAAAACCTGTTGGGCAGTAACACAGTGTTCGCATTCTCTTTATAACCTGTCACTCAGTGAGTTGCCTAATTTTCTGGGAAGCAACACACTCCAGTGCCTGCCCATGAATTCACACATTTTATATTTGTAGAATTACTCAACCCTCAAGCCTCTCTATCCCAATAGCTAGGAAGTTCTCCTTGGAGGGAGAATATTCACCTTCAAATGCTGCTTCTCAGACCCCACTCCAAATCATATTTAGTGCTTAAAATGTAGGATCAGTCCTTCACCTATTCATAGATGTGTCTGGGTAATATGTCTCTCTTCAGAACCTGTTTGGCTTAAGCTGCTGCTCTGAGATTGCACCAGTGTGCTGGTTTTAGCTGGGGTAGACTTAATTTTCTTCACAGTATCTAGCATGGGGCAATGTTTTCCACTTGTGCTGCAAACAGTGTTGGTGATACAGGAATGGTTTAGCTGTTGCTGAGCAGTGCTCACGCAGAGTCAAGGCCTTTTCTGCGTCTGACCCTACCCCACCAGTGAGTAAGCTGGGGGTGCACCAGAGGTTGGCGTTTGTCTTCCTAAGTAGCCATTATGAATGATGGAGTCCTGCTTTCCTGGAGCTCGATGAACACTTGCCTGTGTAGGGGAATCGGTGAATGGATTCCTTGTTTTGATTTGCTTGCATGCACACCTTCTTTACCTATTAAACTGGCTCTATCTTAACCCATGAGTTCTCTTACTTTTACCCTTCCAATTCTCATAGCTGTGTGGTGCTTAGCTGCTGGCTGGCGTTAGACCACAGCAAAGATAGAGCACATAAACCCAGTTACTAAGTAATGTGATTTGTCTGTCATACCCACACAAGACATGCCATTAAGGTCAGCTGCTGATGGCTGAAAACAAAATTATTGCCAAGTAATCACAATCCAGGTAATACTGACAGTTGGCGACCTATATTGTAAAGGAAAATGGAGATCAGCCTTGTTCACATATAAATGACTTTAGACCCAGAGTAACCACTGGGCAATATAATTTTAGCTCATTGCGTTCAGAAAAAACCAAACACACTATTTTACATGAACATGTCTGAATTTAAAATACAGAGACAGATATATAGTTTAGCTTCTTCTCTTTTGACCAACTAAATGAATAAGTGACGTTATTCAGAGTAATGCACACCATACCTTTCTGATAAATGTCTTGCACCCATTACAAACTTGGTTTTAAACCAATTTGCTTTATTTCCTTTTCTGAAATGGCTTTGCAGTTCATTTATGAACATGCTTAATTATATGACTATACATAAAAAAATTGCAAGCATGCAAGTAAAGTGGAACCAAAGTTGTCAATACAATGCACATGTTTAAGGACCCTTACATGAACTAGTTTTTGTTAATTTGCTTTCTAAAAAAAATATGCTTTAGGTTCTTTTTGTGTGCCTCATGGTTCCTTGGAGAAGGAACCTCCATGGAGCCTTGAGGATACATAAGAGTCATATTTTGATTCTCTCTTCAATTGTGTCTGGGCAAAAATTATAGTGCAAAAGAGAAAGGCAAGAAGAAAAAATTTATAAGAACAGTGGGAAGAATGAAGAGGTAAGGAGAAAAAAATAAATGTTGATAGGTGTCTCCAACTGATCAATGATTCTGGCTGTTCTCAAAGTAAGCCTCTTCCAGGCCAAAGACCTTGATGACAGAAGGCAACCTGGGACCATAGTGCAGACTGAAGCATGACGTATAAAAAACATAATTGCTTTCTGCTTCTTAAGGGGAGAAGAGACACTAAATTTTAAGCAAGGTTGAACATCAGAAACAAAGTGTTGCAGACCTTTCTTGCCCAGGACTAATGTCAAGCCAGAGAGTTGCTCTTGATATATGCCTCTCTTACCAGGAAGCAGGATGCTTCCACCACCCAGGATGAAGCTCTGTGAAAGGTCCCAGGACAAGAAAATATTAACAAACCCAAGCTATTTTGTGCTTCCCTACTACTTTTAGACAGAGGAGTAGTTATTTATTAAAGTTCCTTCATGGTCCCTTGTGTATCCCTACTTCTTATTTCAGCATCAGCTTCCAAGGACAAGAGGTCATTTGCTCCCTGCTTTTTCTTTCCTTTTATTGTTGTCCTGATCCTCTGAAGACAGCCCCTTTGCACACCAATGAAGTTTGAAAATTGCAAGAAATTAAATTTCCATCTCTCACACAATGGCAGGTGCATCCTTTTCTGCTCTGCTGGTGGAAGAAGAATAGCAGCTGCCCCACCAGAACAATAAAACTACTTTTCAGCTCTCTGTGACTGGCTGTCATTGAATATCCATGCATAAATATATTTCATGGGGGTCCCAGGGGTGGCATTTTTCATCTCTTATCAGCTGTGCTGCACACACCAGAATTTGATAAGACACCTAGAAGGATGATAAAAGCTGCTATCAATCTGTCTAAGTAGAAATAATAAAAGCAATAGTAATAAGGTCAATAGATTTATGGAAAATCAGTGGCTATATTATTTTGATGTTGCTTTAATTATTCAGTCCTAAAATCTTTATTTCTTCTCTTTAAGCACAGGGCAGCTAAAATAGCAGATCTGTATTTTTCCAATAACTTGGCAGATTAATGCTCTTTTGTATGCCTGAAACAAGCTCAAGCTCAAAATATCTTCTGATTAATTAAAAAAAAAAAAAGAAATCACATTGTATTCCTTCAGAGTAACCTCTTGAACCCTTTTAAACATCCACACCACTGTGCATATACACAGCCATATCTGGCCCTTCTCATCACAAGTGGTAGTATACGTAATCCTGCTAAAATTATTTTGGGAATTATTAACACTGAAATAGCTTGGTGATCTGCCTTGTTCCATATCCTTTCTCAGGCAATGCTCTATGGCAGATGTTCCAGAGGAAAACATTAAATTCCCTATAGTGTACTTGACAATTGTGTAATACTATCGCTCAAGGGGAAATTTAAAACTTTCCCCAGCTGGTAATCAGCTCGTATATTGAAGTATATAAGGATAGATAATTATTATCTTACCCAGTGCGACTGCGAATGATATTTTTATTCTTGAACCCTTCTTTCTGAATCCTACTGATTACTTTCTTTCAATAATACCCTGTGAGTTCCCAAGGCTAACTTCGTGTTGCATTTGGTTTTGTTTCTGTGGATCTAAATATGCATGTTGCAGTTTCGTCCAGTTTTCTCTTTTTTTTCACAGTTAGTGTGAAGAGAAGATTCTAGCTGTCCTCTACTGTCTCGATAATATGAATCATTTTATATGCCTCTATGGCATCCATTTTTACCTCTTCACTCCTCAGAAGAAAAAGGTTGTATATTAAACGGATAGTTCTATTCAAAAGTCACACTGTTCAATCTTACCTTTCAAAAAACCCAATATCCCAGATAGGTCTAATCCATCTCTTTGAAACTAAAAAAAGCACTATCTGAGAACACACTAACGATAGTATCTAGTGAATAAATTAAGGCAATTGGTTTCCCCTTTGTAACTACATCCAAACATAGCCTTGCTGAAGTTTTTCTTGAGTACATTAGCAGTGCTGATGGACACTTTTACATGTGAGGTAACCCCATCCAGAGGAGCAGCAGCAGCTGCATAAACTGTTCATTGCAATATTTTCAGAATCGGTCCTATAGATGCAAGCATTACTGCGAAGTACACAGCGGAACAGGCTGTCAGTGAAGCACATCCTTCTCTCTGAAACCAGCTGGCAGCAGGAGGATCAGCCTCTCTGCCGTGGTTCTCAGGGAATTATCAGCAGAGGCTTTCCTTGCACACCTGTGTGAGTGTGTGTCTGAAGTACCTTAAACATAAAAGGGATGTCAGAAGCACTTCCAATGAGTCTTTCCATCCTATAAATATATAATTGCCGATCTCAGATTTCCACATGTTGAAATCTGTTGATTGGAAAGGTATCATTTGAATATATACTACTGTGGAAAAAATGTTGTCTTTTGTGGACAAGCTGTACTGATACTTTTCCAGTAAACAGAAAGCTTTTTAAAGCTTGGCTATCCAAATTATCTCCTTTTGTTTAGGAGGAAAAAAAAATAAAACAAGCTATAGTTCAGTTTTTTCTCTTATACATGTTTGATGGGAAACCAGAAAGCACAAGTGCTCACTTTCAAAAAGGGAGGAAAGAAAACAAGGTCAGGCCTGTAGATCTTCTTGATGTATTGGGCAAGGAAGTACGCATGAAGCTTTAGAGGTAGGAGGCATAATGAAGCACCATAGGGAATAAAAGTCAGTGGGGTGCACGGATGCTTCCTTTCAGAATGATACCAAGGGGGTTAATGTCTGGTCTAGTGATAAAATCCTGGCATCTGTTACAGAAAACACAATGAGCATTGTTGTCATTAGGAGAATGGCTCTGTTTTTCCTGGCATAAGTTACTGTTTGGAAGCTGTTTTAAAATAGAAAAGAAAAAAAGAATCTCACTCTGAAAACTTAAAAATAAAGGGCTATGCCAGAATCATGTTCTCCGCTGTATTTCTAGGAAGTGTTGTGGGTTCATTGTTCTGACAACATTATTTACATACCTTACATACAATTGAAGCTGAGAAGCATAGTAAACTGTATAGACTTTGATGCAGACACCAACTACTTCACTGGATGTGCATAAGCACAGAAACAGAGGCTAAGAGAAGTCTTCCCAAAGGCTGGCTACAGTCACAGGGCAGAAGTCCTGCTGGGCTTCAGCCTTTGCTAGTGGAGAGCCTGCCAGCGCCAGTACAAGACTCAGATCACCCAAATTAAGACTGTTCCTAAGCAAGCTTCTTTTTTTTATCCATTGAAGATTAGCTCCTAGTTAAAGTTCATCTTCTTGGAATACCCTTGCAAAATATGTCAAGTGTTCACATGTGAAATGGGATTACACCTGCCCTCTTCACTAATCAGTTCCCATTTTTATATGAGGTTTTTTCCAAAGTTGAAAAGATTTTCTTTGTACCTTCCAGTCCATATACATTAACAATACATAAAAAATCCTTATGCTATGGCACAGCATCTCAGTTTATACCCAAATAGACTCTTCACTCACTGTTTTTGGTACCTGTGGCAGTGGAAATAGCAGACTTCTCATTTCCCCTGACAATTGTTCTGTTTATGCTCTGTTGTTGTCTGCTATTTGTTGGCTATCACGTAAATAAACACATGCAGGGAGGAAAGGTGAAAACAAGCAGTTCTTCTACCTTGGTTTTGATGTCACTGATTCTCCTGTTATGAAACTTCAGAACTAATGAAAAGAATAATGTCTGTAGGTGCAGAGCAGAGGAGATAGCATATGTTATTCCCAGGCTGCATTACTTGCCTTAGAGCAATGCAAAAGGTCATTCTGACTATGACCACAGCTTGTAATAAAACACTGTTTTTCTACTTATTCCAGACAATGATGCCAGTCTGAGCCAACTGCAGAAACCCTAAGCTGTTCACAAGAGGCAACAAACTGAACACTGTACATGTGGTGAATAACCAAGCACATATTAGCCAATGCAGTCCATGCTCCTTTTACTTCCTGGGAGGTGACAAAGGAACAGAGGTGATAAGAAAGATTATGATCACATTCAGGGCACCAGAATGGCTCTGCTGCTCCTTGGCACCAGAGGAAGCTGGGTGTTGATGCAGCAAATAGCTGCTACATGAAACCATCACATACAACCTCTTCAGCTGTAGCCAAGATATGCCCACACCTCTAGTAAATCTGTGTCTGATTCAGTCAATACTATGGCCCAAATTGACTACATTTCAGAAAGCTTAGGACCTTTCCATGGTTTGTTCACGCCATCATCAAATGGCTTATCTAGCTTCCAGATTGCCTCATTAAGAAGCAATATAATGTACCTGATGTGTATGTCAAGAAAGTTCATTGCCTCTTTTAACAACTGGCAAGTGCACTTCTGCTTTTCTGTAGCCAAAACTGAATTTTCAATTAAATAAATTATAGAACAAAATTATCAAAAAGTACATTGAGCAAACCCATTAAAAAAAAAAACAAAACAAAAAACAAAACAAAAACCAAACCAAAATGAAACCAACCAGCCAAACAAAAAAGAGCCACTAATTTACATATCTTACAGTGGTTGATTATATTGTAGGTAACAAATTTCATTAAGCTGCAACGCATCAGACAGCACAGACAAGTAACACGATAGCAGAAAGCTTAGTTCAGATTGGTCCAGTTATTCAAAAATAACTTTTAAAGGCCAGGAAGCTTACAGTTATGACTAAATATATGGGAAATTTCAAATACAAACTGCTTCATTCATTTTTCAATGTACAGAATGCATAAATAACCCAGCTAAGCTCAAGCATTTATGGTTTCATAGAAGCATAGAATAGTTAGGGTTGGAAAGGACCTTAAGATCATCTAGTTCCAACCCTCCTGCCATGGGCAGGGACACCTCACACTAAACCATGTCACCCAAGGCTTCGTCCA
Organism: Pezoporus occidentalis; assembly: GCF_034315485.1. Classification (NCBI taxonomy): domain Eukaryota; kingdom Metazoa; phylum Chordata; class Aves; order Psittaciformes; family Psittacidae; genus Pezoporus; species Pezoporus occidentalis. The sequence continues at coordinate 831,768 of NW_026912907.1, read as the reverse complement.
ACTTGGTCTCGAACACCACCAGGGATGGAGCATTCACAACCTCCCTGGACAACCCATTCCAGTGCCTCACCACCCTCACAGTAAAGAATTTCCTCCTTAATTCCAATCTAAACTTCCCCTGTTTACGTTTTAATCCATTACCCCTTGTACTGTCACTACAGTCCCTAATGAAGAGTCCATCCCCATCATCCCTATAGGCCCCCTACAGATACTGGAAGGCTGCTATGAGGTCTCCACGCAGCCTTCTCTTCTCCAGGCTGAACAGCCCCAACTTTCTCAGCCTGTCTTCATACAGGAGGTGCTCCAGTCCCCTGATCATCCTCGTGGCCCTTCTCTGGACTTGTTCCAACAGTTCCATGTGCTTTTTATTTTGAGGACACCAGAACTGCACACAATGCTCCAGGTGAGGTCTCACAGGAGCAGAGTAGAGTGGCAGGATCACCTCCTTTGACCTGCTGGTCACGCTCCTTTTGGTGCAGGCCAGGATACAGTTGGCTTTCTGGGCTGCGAGTGCACACTGAAGCCGGCTTGTGTTCATTTTCTCATCAACCAACACCCCCAAGTCCTTCTCCGCAGGCTTGCTCTCTGCCCAACCTGTAGCTGTGCCTGGGATTGCTCTGACCCAGGTGTAGGACCTTGCACTTGGCATGGTTTAACTTCATAAGGTTGGCATCAGCCCACCTCACAAGTGTGTCAAGGTCCCTCTGGATGGCATTCCTTCCCTCCAGCCTATCAACCAAACCACACAGGTTGGTGTCATCGGCAAACTTGCTGAGGGCGCACTCAATCCCACTGTCCATGTCAGCGACAAAGATGTTGAACAAGACCGGTCCCAACACCCATCCCTGAGGGACACCACTCGTTACTGGTCTCCAGCCAGACATTGAGCCATTGACCACAACTCTTTGTGTGCGGCCATCCAGCCAGTTCTTTATCCACCGAGTGGTCCATCCATCAAATTGATGTCTCTCCAATTTAGAGACAAGGATGTCGTGTGGGACAGTGTCGAACGCTTTACACAAGTCCAGGTAGATGACATCAGCTGCTCTACCCCTGTCCATCAGTTCTGCAGCCCCATCATGGAATGCCACTAAATTGGCCAGGCAGGATTTCCCCTTAGTGAAGCCATACTGGCTGTCACCAAGCAACTTCTTGTTTTCATGTGCCTTAGCATGCCTTCCAGGAGAATCTGCTCCAAGATTTTGCCAGGCACGGATGTGAGACTGACTGGTCTGTAATTCCCCGGGTCATCCATTTTTCCCTTCTTGAAAATGGGGGTTATATTTCCCTTTTTCCAGTTGTTGGGAACTTCACCTGACTGCCATGATTTTTCAAATATGACGGACAGTGGCTTAGCAACTTCATTCACCAGCTTCCTTCACAGAAGGCACACTTCAGTCCTTTAGCTGAATGGTGCATAGGTACCTAAACTTGCTTTGAACAGTTTGGATTCATTTACAGATTCTCATCTCTGGACACCTTAATTTGCCTCCTGAAATCTGGAGTGTATACCTGCCTGCTGCATGCATCCCATAACCTGCTGCCAGAAAAGCCAAAACTCATTTTGGTAGTACCAGAGAACTGTCATAAAATCTTAAACTGCAGAAATCAATAGTATCACAGTACTGGATAGGGGATCAGAGCCTTTGCTGACAAGCTATGTAACGTTACAAGTGCAATATAGAAAGAAGCTGGCATCAAAAATTCAACGGAGTGAACTATGCTGTCAGCTAAGGAAGGAAGAAGCTCTACCAGCCAAGAAGTAGCCTCGATACAGCTCTCTGTCTGCCCATTACCCAACATGAGTCATAAGAAGATGGTATCAGCATCTTGCCCTGGGCCACCTCTGACATCTTTTTCTCATGCAGGACAATTTGGACAAGTCAAACATCTTTTTTTTTTTTCCAAAAGCATATCCTAAAAAAAAAAAGAGGTAATAACAGAATTAATAGCAAAAATCAGGGAATGTTCGAAGCATCACAGTAGTTCCATTTTTCTCTGAACAAAGTAACTGATCTTACCTGACTGCAGCCTTGCTTGGCCTAACTGTCTGTGACGGGATAGTTAACAATAAGTAAAGCACCATTGCGTAATGAGCATTTGAGTTTTCATTGTAGCTGCATTCTGACTCTTTGCATACATTCAAACAGCAATACCTGTTCATGTGCAGCAATAACCTTTTAGTGACCAAGTTAGATAAAGAGATTAATTCTTTTTTTTTTTTTTTTCTTTTACCCGAGAAAACCTTGAGGTGGAAAGAGAGAATGGAGACAGGGTATTTTCTGCTAAAGAAGATGGACACAGAGACACTCAAAAGTCCACTTATTTGCATACCTTTTAAATAAAGGATTCATATTTTGTCTGTATATAAATTTCAGTTCCCAGAGTTAAATCACACTTGCTGAAAGATCAAGGGGGTATGGAGGTCAGAAACCTCTGAGAAAATTCAGTCACTGCACATTCTGAAGTAAAAAAAGCCACATAAAAATTTAACTGTCTTCATTCCTTTCTCTCAACTGAAAAGACTTGACTTACAGCCACCAACTGCATTGCTGGGGATCCCAAACTGGGATACTTTTTAGCTCCAGTTTAAGCTGTAGACCATCTTGACTAGCACTCTCTACTGGGGGGGGGGGGGGGGGGGAAGCCGGTAGGGGAGCTTCAAGTAAATGCTCACTGAAAGGAAGTCACAGGTATCCTCTCAGTGGGAATCCCACCTCTCTGAGAAGAGCCATCAGTGGTACACATCAGCAGCATACTTACAAATATTTTAAAAATTATTCCTGTTTCACCATTAAGAAAAGAAAAAAGGTGAGAGAGAAGAAATCTTCCACATGAGTGCAAGCTTACAGTGGTTTGCAATACCTTACATAGGCATCCAGGACAAAATTGATTAATGGCATGTGTCTAAGCCCAGGGCCTTGAGACTTCATCTGCCAGCCACACACTGGAAGGTAGCACTAGCAGAAGCTCCAATCCTGCCCAGCACTTTCTCCAAGTTGATTCTTGCAAGACTGATTTTGTTTCTATGAACCACCTGCCAACACAAGGAAAGGTTACTGATACTTATGGACCATTACACATGGTTTACTCTTCATGTGGGCGCTTATGCTCCACCAGAGAAGACACAATAAATTGCCTCCTTCTCTGGCAGCATCTGGTCCCCACCAGGCCAAAAAAGTTCTTAGTTATGGAAATGTGCACTAACAAATAGCCATCAAATGCTTTTCAGGGCTATAAACAACCTCTCAAGCCAGGAAGATGTTACTAAACAAAAAATACAGCTTGAAGCCATATTCACATCCCTATAATGGCTCCTACACACTAGGAAGCCCCTCCTTTGAACACAGCCTTCCGGATGGGGTAGCTTAAATTTTGCCTCCAGTGAGATAACCTGGAGGAAATTGTTTAGAAGTGCTCGTTCGTTTGTTTGATGCTGTTCTTCTTTCTCTCTCATTTTTTTCATGTGCTTTGTTTACTCTTGAGGAAGGATTTGTGTGCCTGTGAAGATGATTGAAGCACCCTGTTCTCAATCTTTCCCTGGATCACTTCTTTGTGCTGTGTGCCATCCTTTCTTCCCCACTCTTCCTTTTGTGACAAAAAGCACTGTTAATTGTATAGATTAGTTTCAAATCCAGGATCAAAGGTTTAGCATTTCGATTTTCTGCTCTTCAGGCATTTTGGTTTTTTTTCTCTCATTATGAGAAATTTGAAAAGCCACTCACAACAGAATTGAACTGATTTTTCTCTTTAAGTTGAGGAAAAAAGCTAAATGAGGAAGGGGAATATTCTTACTTGACCTATGTGCTGTTTTAGGAGGTTGATAAGCATTGTAACATTGAAAATGCATTGGTGGTGATGGTTTTCAGGAGTTATTTACAAAACACCTACTGCTGGAAGCCACACTGTTGAGAAAGAGAAGGCTGCCACTGTGTCACTTTTAGCATTCATGACAGTGACAAAACCTAACCAACTCCAGGCACATCATAGTCTGCTTATGCACCATTCTCTAAGTTAAATAAAAAGGCATGCTGTGCTCCTAGTCTAGCAAAAATTTGTACATGCATTCAGGATGGATATCTGGCATTTTGAAAAGCATCACTAGGCTTTTCAGAAAATATATATATATGCATATATATATATATATATATACTTTAAGTGGGATGACAGACCTTCATTTCAAACATCGACAAAGGACAGCACTTGTGAAAGTGCCTTATTCCTGAGGGCAGCATGGACTTGAAGTTCCCTGCGCACTTCTCAACCAAATTCAGCCCTATTTTCTCAACTCAGATTTATACATATATATATATATTTTTTTTTTTTTCAAAGAGGGAGAGGAAGGAGGGCAGGAGGAGAGATTTTAATATTTTAAACCTGGCGTTACTTATCTTTTGCCTTTGAAAATAAATTTTAACTTTGATTCAGTTTTGGCAGTCACATTGTGCAAAATTGCTTGCATGCAATTTCAGCAACTGTTTTACATTATACCTTGACATGCTGAGTTAAAACAATCCCAGGTGTAATACTCCTGGAATAAACAGAGTTACACTGAAAGTCAACCTATGAAGTAAAAACTGTGTACATGAAAGTATATATTACTAATGCTGCACTTAAAACTTTCAACCAAAGTAAAGAACATACACTTAATGACATGGGGGTGGTGAAGATGAAGCTAGATAAAAGCGCAGCTTTCCACTGTGTTGGAGTTATTTTCCTTATGTATAATCACTACAGAGCTTTCCTTTCCCTTAGCAGTAGCCAATCAAAACCATGCAAAAATGGCAGATGACTAAAGCATCCTTAACAACAAGCAGCATATCGTTTGCTCAGTGTCTGCATTAGCTAATTAAAATAGAAGCTGAAAGAATCAGAAGCAGATCTATTACGTGGTTTGCTTTTATGTAAGTTGGATTTATTTGTGTTCAAGCTTACAGATAAACAGTTCATGATTCAAGAAAGTGCCTGTATGTACAGGCTGTTGGTATTTTGTTTCTTGAAAGGTTCCCAAGATTAAAAATAAAAAAAAAAAAAAAAAGAAGAAGAAAGATCTACCCTTCCTATAGCTACATTTTATCATCAAAGACAATGGGAGTGCAGAATTATGGTTTACCTGGCCACACACCAAAGAACATTGTGTGTCATTCCTGCATCCCAATTTGCCGATGACTGCACTGGATGGATGTATTTTCTTTCTCCTTTCTTTTGTTTTTTTTGCTTTAAGGAAACTTGAATGCCCTCTTTCCTTGGTTTTCCCACTTGTCCATCTGCAACATCTAATAGGAATTTTTACCAAAGACGCTTGGTCACACTCCCAGACCATGGGAATGAGGTTTTGGTATTCTATTGTCACACAGGTTTAAAAATATAAACATCTTTTTCTAGTTTTGCTTTTTCAGGCAGTGAGAAATGAGAGCATTGAACAAACACATAGCATTAAAGTAATAAAATATCTAGCGAATTTCCTCTGTATTTCAAGCTAATTATTTTTCCACTTTTGTCACACAGAGCTAAGAAGCATTTCAAGTGATGCAAATTAGAAGAGGGCTAATATACAAACTATAGCTTCATCTGCCACTCTTCGAGCAGAGAATCAATCTTCCCCCTCAACCACTGCTTTCAAGTTCAATAGCTTAGTGCAACCATTTTAATTGTTTTTTTTCTGCAAGGCATGAAGATAAACCATGCATGAATCAATACATGAATGAATCAGCCTCTGGTCTAGCTTACTTATGTACTCATCATTTATATCCTTGCATAATTTACAGAAATTGAAACTGTAGCTGGTCTTTGCACTCAGCCGAATGTGGCTTGTTTACACAGTCCAATAGGGTTTCATGTACCAGAAAACCTAATTCTATAGGGATTGCTCAAGTGGGATGAAAACACCTGGGGCTTTGTGTTAAAATAGACAGTTAAGTACCTAGGCGTCCCAGCACTTTAAGCCAGAGCCTGGTGAGATCACCAGCCTCTTGGCTTTGCCCAGGTGGTCTCATTTAATACAAAGGGAGATTTGGTCCCCCAGGAAAAATGGCTTGGGCCTCCAATTCAGGAAGCTGAAATTCACTGACTGTGAGTCAGACTAACCTCAGTGAACTGTAGCTGCTTAAAAAGTAGGCATGTATTCTAAGTTACTTGTCCAGGCTCCTTCAGTGCACTGAGATACTTCCCCCACTCAGCTGTTCCCCAGCCCCTGGAGTTGTCCCTCACATAGCTGGGATTCAAATTCTGGGACCACGCTTCCCAGCTGGCTGACTCTTGGATATTAGCCTCAATTGCCCTCTGCCACTAACCTTAAGGAAAATGAGATCTGAGGCCACAAAAAGCAAGTCACAGTAACTACTCTCAACATTTTTTGAAAACTCCCCTTTTTATCAGCATGTTCCCTTCTGCTTTCTGTGTCTTCTCTTGTTATATATCATAGGGATGAGGACTAATGGGAATGCAATTCCTGCCAGGTCCCCTCAGAGATCTGCTCAGGGAATGGTTCGTCCTCCATTCTCTCCTCCTCCTCACAAACACACCCCACAGTTCCCCCAGGCACCAGCAAAAACAGGGGGCCTTTACATACTATCTGCCTCCACAGTCTCTCTGTTACTTTGGATTCCATTGGCATTTGGTAGAGCAACTCTGCTTTTGTCATCTCTCTTGGTTGCATTCTCCTGGGGATATGTTTTTTTATATTCTGTGTCTTAAAAGATTCCAGGGAAGAATTTGCGTTCCTCAAATTTGTGTTTGAAGTGCTCAGATTTAGCAGTTACAATTACAAAACAGTAGAAGCCTGTATGTGAGGAAAGATTTTTTGGATTGGAAGGATACTTTTATTTTGCTTGTAGCTGTCAAAGGGGATTTCACAGCTGTTCACATTACATCTCACCCCTGCAGCTGACATCAGAGCAACCTTTACTGCCTGAGTAAAAGGAGACTCAGGGAGATACATCATTCAGTTTTGTACAGAGAAGGGAAAAAAATATATTGTCAGAACCAGTCTAGAGCTTCACATTGAATAACATCTGTATTTAAAGAGAAACACGGGGCAATGGTCTTAATGAGTTATTGTTATTTCCTAAAGGCACAGATGAAGTGTTTGGTTCTGTGGAAGTCAGAAATCTCAAAACAGCCACGTCCCATTAACACAGCACATCAAACACCAAAGCCTGATTTTTAGTTCAGCTGAAGGCTAAGGATTTACACCACTGACAACAGCCATGCATCTGGTCACATACAGTCAGGAAATGAATAACTCTGCTTGAACCGAGGAGAGTGAGGGTGCAATAAAAACATATCCTGCGAAAGGATCTGCGAGGGGAAGTGGGAGGAGAGAACTCAGCTCGCAGGAGAAGAACAAAGCCTGTCTCACGCTGGATCCCACTCTTCTGCAAAACACAGTGCAGGGAAGTGCCTGAGCCTCAAAACATCACCAGGAAGATATTTCCAGGCCAGTAACTCAGCGTGCATGATGGTCTGTACCCAGGGTGCCAAGAAGGCACTGAGAGGTCCTCCTTGTGCAAAAACCGAGTCCTGGGCTGCAGGATGCTGGTGAATATGTTTGGCTTGTCAGTCACCCAAATGCCAGTAGTAACTAAGAAGTCAAGACTGCTTGATCTGTGTCTGCTTGTGAAGCAAGAAACTACACATGTGATTTGGCTGGGCCACGTACAGTTTTGGTATTCATTTCTGTAACTGCATACAGATTTGGGAAGCAGTTAAACAAGCATGCCCAGAACGGCTGGAAAAGGGTAAAGGAGTGTGTGCTCTCTTGATAATATCTGATAAACCCAGAAAAAGAAGCTGTGAGTCTTTTTTAACACATTATAATGCAGTGAGAAGGAGCATAAATTCTGTTTTGTTTTGTTTTGCCTTCTTTGTACATTGCCCTCAGTGACTTCAGTCTTGCCCACCTCAGGCAGAAAAAAGCCTCGACTGACCTGCCTGAAAAGTGTGTTTCCAAACGGGAAGCAGGACTACTCAATCCCTAAGTGGGTTAAATAGAAAATGTACCTACTCTTGCTTAAAAATTAAACAGCTTTGCATGGTGACACTTGGTGGCTTGGCCTGTTTCAGTGACATAGTTTATCATGATACCATGAGCATGCCCTTCTTGTTTGCAGAGAGATGTTTGTGTTCTACAGACATATGCCTTGTTGATATCTTTGGCCACCTGGTGTCTTGCTTTATTTGATTAATATTTTATTGATATTTCATGTAATTGGCATAAGCATTCACAAGGTAATTAAAATCAGAAGTATTTTGTTGTGTGGATATCCGCACTGAGTTGTCACACCTGGCCTACATGGTGTACGTGAACATCTTTTATTCATAGATTTTGTGACCTAGAACTAGAATTCTTTTAAAGCAATTAGCCATGACAGATGAGTACTAAATCAGAAGACAAACACAGACATAAAATGGATTATTTCTTCTCTCACATTTCTGATAATGGCAAGAAACTTCAGCGTGTCTTGGCAGAGTGCTCCACTTCCTCTTCTGTATGCATGTGTGAAACAAACGGTACATTTTGTATTAATGTAGGTATACTATACCTAAAAATAAACACATGTGATCTCGCCTTCACAGATTAGTAAATGAGAGCAAAGCCATGCTTGCATCTTCAGAGGAAAGTAGACAGATCACTGAAGGGATGCAGACAGAAGAGGTGTTTGGGCCACTTGGGTTAATGGTGCTATTTGCAGAGCCAATTCAAAGTGCTCTGAAGTCAATAACCAGCTAATTGGCCTTGACCAGCTTCAGATCTTTGGTTCCTGTGACAAAAGTAGGAATCTGCTCAACTTAATCTGAGAATGTTAGTTAGCACTTCAATTTCAGTGAAGCAAATGGTCTAGTAGTCTATACTTTCCTGTTGGTTATTGCAATTTTCCCCTGCTGACAGATGAGGTGGGATTGTTCCTCAGATGCAGGCAAGATGTATACGGTATTTTTGAGAAATCACATGCCAGAGTAGAATTAGGGGCTTGAAGGCTCCTGACAGTAAAAGACAAAGGGAGGTAAGACACACTGCACACTGCAGCAAAAACAGACTGAGCATATTGAAAGAAGGCTTTTATTATAACTGTACCAGAAGAAATTCTTGAAATAACTTTCAAGATGTTCAGCCTCACAACCAAATTAATGGCTCACTCTATTCCAGCTTTCTTTAGGACCCTGGATAGATATGTTGAATGGACACTTGTTTTTTATATTTGGATTTAGCTTCTGTTTTTCTGTGGTCACATCTGTTTGGCGATCCTACCTGCCTTCCCAAGTGAAGCATATCTATGTCTGGCTGACAGACTGGGAGAGAAACTGCCAATCACCACCAGGCCAGGACAGTTCTCAGCTTGAAGTTTTGCCTGCAAGAGATGGGAAGAGCCTGTCCGACTCGTGAAATGCAGTGCCAAGGAGAGGAGAGGGGCTGGGGCAGAGACCTTTCCTGCCCCACTGCTCAGGATCACGCTGTAAAAGGAAGCCCCTGCCAGCTATGTGGCTGACAGATCCACAACAGCCCCTGTCTTCCCCAGGAGCGATCTGGGGCCACGCAGCCACCCCATGGCAGCACGTAGGCAGCACTCCTGCACCAGCCTGATCTCCAACCTCTTACAGCCCAGATGGTAATGGGAGCCCTGCAAGGTGCCCACGGACATAGGCTGGGGATGCAGGAAGGAGCAGCCTCTCAAACCACCTCCCTGCTGTGCACCAAGGTTCCTACAGCACTCCCCATTCTCTGTGCAAAGTGCAGCAGATGATGGTAGTCATCTGACCTAGCCTCACTGACCCTGCACCATTGTGGATACAGAGCAGCCACATGGCCAGGGCACTGGAAAAGAGGCTTAAAATCTGCTCCCAGCTGTTTCCCAGAGGGTGTTCACTTCCTCCCAGCTGACAGGCATGACTGACTGTACAAACACTCCTTGTCCCTTTGGGGACAAAGTCAAACAAGCAAACCTTCAGCAGCAGTTTGAGTTTGTGTGACACTGCTCTCAGACACATTAAGAGTGATTATATGGCAGGTAACTGCCTGTTGGCTGGGAGATGGTAACAAAGAGCTGAGAGTTCAAAGACTAGCTGGAGTCATCTATTCAGTTATGATAATAACCAGGGTGCAAATGATAACAGACTGTGAAACAGAATTGCCATTACACTTAACAACAGATGTGTAATTGTTCCCAAATCCTTCAGTACTGAAAAGTGCACCTCAATGATTTTAGCCCCATGCAAATTAACTGGGCTTGAGCTCTCCAAGTTAAGGAGCCTCAGGTATGGATTCAGACAGAAGAGCAGCAAAACAGGGATCTCCCTGAGCAACAGTGCTACAGGGTAGCAGCATCACCCTTCTGTTATCTAGCCCCCCAGCACATCATCTTCCCCTCATGAATGCTGAGCCCCAGCAGAATCACAGGGAAAGGAGGGGTGGGCTAGCCATGAGAAAGGGATCACGAAACTGCACTGCACCATAATGGGTGACTGACTACAGTGTGAGGTGTTGGTGCCTGGATGAGACATAAAGCCAAGGCACAGTTTACTATGTCTGCTCTTCAAAGCTCTTATCATTTTTACTTCAGAAGAGCAGGATGTGACCCCTAGTTTCCTGCCCAGATTTTAACCAAGTAATTAATTTATTTTTCCCCTTCAGTGTAAACAGTGTTTTTTGCTTTGTGGTAGCATTCAGTGTTGTCCACTGTCCGCTGCTCAATTGTGACAAAAGTCACAATTGAAGAAAATAATTTTAGCAAAACCAACTATTTTTCCAATACTATTTTGATTGAAGATGCTTATCCACCCTCATAGATGTACCAGCTACATCTCAGCCTCAATTCTGCAGCAAGACTTCCTGTCATCTCTCTGGTGAGCTTCGCTAAACACGAATCAAATCAAGAGAAGCTTTTATTGATGTGAAATACAACTGAGAGAGCATTTCCCAGGGTATATGTCCTAACCAAATGGATTTTCTTTTCAAATTTCCAGCACAATTTAGATTCTTCACGTGTTACTCTGCTGCAAAAAATTGTCGTCATGCAAGACCAAACTGCATTATGCTTTCAAAGCTGTTACCATGTTGAAAGGAATATGGAATACCGATCAGAGGTAATTCAGTTGCAGATCATTCTCCTTTGGTGGAGGAATTGGGTTTTGGCCACCAGGACGTGTAGAGCAATCATCCATCTCTGTAATAAAAATCAGGACAGCACATGTATGCATGTGGGGGAATTTGAACAATCAGTTCTACTTTATAGCAGCTGTTAGTAGGATGATGCTCCTGTACAAATACCTGTTATTCCATATTTATTAACCATCAATTTATAGGCCAGATTTTTAGCTCGTGTACATCTGGACTGCTCTGTTGAAGTAGCTCCCTTGTATTATACAAACTGCTGCCCAAACCTAACATACTGCACATTTCCTAACATTTCCATATTTATAAATAAGGTGTTTTAGACAGACAACACTTTATAAAGTGTTGCTTGGAAAGCAGAACACCCTTCTTTTAACACCAGTGCATGAAAGGGGCAGGGACTGAGGGGAAATAAGGTTTTTTATTTTCTTGCATCCACACATAGCCAGTCCAAGGATTTGAGACTTCAAAACTACAAGTATTAGTTAGCACTGACAAAAGCACCAAGTGTTTCCTGGCAAAAAGGGGTTGGTTCAGAGCTTCAGAAGCAAGATATATCAAACGCCTTTAGGTTTCCTCCCTCAAAAGTAAACAACTCTTGTAGAATACTGGGGTTGACCAACTAACAAAATATCTAACTGAAGCAGATGCTTTTGAGTCAGAAGGCTGTAGTCCTTTGTCTGAGATCACAGTCAACCATATCACCCAGCACTACCAAGACAGGAATGAGCCACACAGTTACCTTGTATGAGTCAGTCATGGGTGACTTTGCTCATGACTTTAGATAATTTTCACAAACATACAGTTAGGACTTGTGGGGCCAATTACTGAGTACCCCTAAATTGGGTACAGATTGCAGAGTAGGACTCAATGGATCAGTAGGACTGATTGACCAGTCTCTGTTCTGATGAAACACCATGAACAATGCTGGTTGTGCATGGAGGTAAATGGAGGAGCTACTGGGGGGCTCTGCTTTGAGACAGAAAGGCATTCAGTGAGAATCCTAAGCAACAAGTAAGGGCTGACTGTGCTCCAAGTACAAGAAAGGAAGAAAACTGAATGCAACTGTAAATGTTTTGAGATTTAAATACATGTAATTGTCATTAAATGCAAAATTACGTATTCTCTCTTTTCCCCCAAAAAAGTACTCAGATTTTGCATAAACTACAGTACTCCGTCCTCTCACAGTGCTGTCAGATGACTTCTCACAGACTGTATTGGTCAGCTGGGTCCACTTCCCACCCATGCTACTTTACCTGACATTTTTAGGTGCCCTATTAGCTCATACAGTTTGCATGAGGAAAGGAGCGTAACAGTATTTCTAGGTTTTACATGAGGCCAGTGATTTGGTAAGTGTTTTAGCCATGCCATGTCAATGTGTGCTAAAATGTTCTGTCCCTTCTTTGAAAGAGAACTCATCATAAATTCAATCAGTCTGAAAATGAACCATGGCATAATGTTTTGTAATCAGCTATAAAGTCCCTTTGGTTACAAACCAAACGCTGAGCTTCTTTGCAGGAGAATGTAAGTGGTATGAGCAAACAGTCACCTCCATGGCTCCTGTTCCCACTTGCTTTCCAGCTTTGGCAAGGGCAGGGATACAAATTCCTTCACGTTCCTGTTAGCTGGGTGATAACAGCACTAATGACGGCAGTGTTGACAAGGCAGGGCTATTTATCAGTCTCTTTCCTAACCTCATTCAGAGCTCAGCTAGAGATGACGCACTGAGTGTCACCAGGTGCTGTTCCCTGCCTTCAGGGACTGCCAGCTCAGGACTCTGCAGACCCTCCAATGCTCTCAAGTGAGGCAAAGCTCTTTCCATTTGCCAGACACATCAGTTCTGGTTGAATGCGGGTCACCTGTACACAGTGTATAGTAGGAAAACAGTCGAAGCTCTGCTTCCAGCATCACTGCAGCCTGCTTCAGTCCCACCTAATTTTCACTTTCCAGGGGTGTAAAGTCCACCCTCCTAGGGTAGCCAACAGAAACTGAGGACCCCATGCTGCTTCTGCTGCTGTTTACATGGTCTTACTTCTCACAGCACAATGGGGTACACAGCAAATGTAGCTGTCAGGGATGTGTGTACCTTAAATCATATTAAAAGAGAAAGTGCAGATGGAGCCATTAATACCATCAAGGTACATGGTGTTACCTGATTCTTCTCATTATAAAACACTGGTTTTCAGCTGTTGGTAATTTTGTGAGGCTCTGGGGGAGCACAGGGGGAAGTTTGTCATGCCAGGTGCCTCCCCACCTCTGAATCTTTTATTTAATTATTTGATAGAGTTTTAGCAAAGTGGTTTAGCCATTTCCAAGAATGAAACTGAGGGCATGGGAAAGAGAGAGAAATGTAGTCAAGGCAATGGTAATCCCATTATTTTCTAACTTCTGACTGCCTGACTAGGCCACCTTTATCTTCTTTTCATGACATTTTTGTACATAATAATAATGTCGGAGACAATTATTCTCATCAGTTTTAAGAAAAGAGGGCGCCTGAGTAGTGAAGGGACATTAAGACATGCATTTGCAAACAAAACAAACCAGCACCTTCATATTATTGGCTGCTGGATCTCCCATTGCTATTTTGCAAACGGGCTTTCAGGGCCTAACTACTCGGTTAGCGACATCTTTTTAAATTGCCCTCCATCCAGACAAGATCAAGAAACTCATTTTCCTGTCTTGCAGTGCAATTGACAGCCTCCACACGTTCCGGTATTGAAACCGTTGAGCATATGCTAGTCTTCAAGAACCATTTCCCTTCAGTTTTTATGGCTCATTGTTATTTTTCACACAACAAAATGTTTTAAACGAGGAGGAAAGCTCTGTTTTATGTTTTGGGGATTGTCCTTGGGGAGAGAATTTTACTTTCTGCATGACGGGGAAGACTTTTAAATCATATTGCATCAGTTACAATTTGTCAGATAAGATGTGTTCTTACTATAAACCGAGCCAACGGCACATTTGTAAAGTGCACTAAATGAAAGAAGAAAATAAAAAGAGAAAAACTGATAATTGTCCTTTCAGGAGTCTTGCTGGATTTGCATGCTTTCCTTTCCCACCTCTAGAGCAAACAAGGTTAGCAAAAAAAAAAAAAATCAGGGTTTGTTTTTTTTCTTTTGGGTTTTTCCATTGGAAAAAAACAGATCTGTGGATACTGGAAGTAAATACAGGAATATAGATCGGAGTTTGTTTTGGGAAAAAAGCAGAGTGGAATGTGACAGTCACACTTGAATAGATAATTTTGTGTTTCTAGTCAGAAAACATTTTATTTACATATTTTTGTTGTTGTTTTACATTTATATATATATTAGTAATTTCTGGTATTTAAATGCCATTGCTGCAGATTTTTGTATTTTCATACTGAAAAATATGGAGGCAACAATTTCTAGCAAATAGACCACTGGGTTACAGTAAATGAAATTCAAACTCTAATCAGGGTTTTGCCATTGCATTTCTGGCCTGTATGACAAGCCATTTTATTTCGGTTTCTCTGTTCCCCAGCCCATGAAATTGGAACGATATATGAGCTCCCTAATTAAGTACATTAATATCTATGATAAAAGGCTTTGTGGAAAAGCTGAGTTTCATTATTTGTACATTACATATAAAATATATAGTATGCAAAAGTATTTGTGCATAAGAAATCTAAGGGGCATAAGAAGAGATCATATGTTATACTAGACATCAATATTATCAATTTTGTTCTTATTCAGGTTGAGAAGTCCCCAAAAGTAGTACTTTCTCCAAAGCAGAATGGCTTCTGCTTATGTTTGGTACCACCCATCAGGGCCTGTGTCTTGGATTTGCCCTGGGTATTACTCTGCTGTGCTACTTCCCATATCATCAGAGCTTGCCAGCTTTCTGCTATAGGAAGCTGGGCTCACATTTCTTTTTCAAATATGTTCTGACAACCCATGCAGCTTTGCACCTAGTTAATATGTGTGTAGGTACTGACTCCAATCCAGCACTGTACACCAATTAAGTAAGCGCACTTTAAGAACAGATGTGACACTTAAAAAATCTCATCAAAACCTTTTTCCAGCAAAACATCAAGCACAGAAGTGCTATGAAGAATTTCTGAGAAAATCAGAGATGATTTTACTGCTGCAACAACAGCAACAAAAAATAAACCCATGGCAGGAACAGGAAAACACACTTGTTAAATAACAGCCAAATCAGCCAGAGTGAAAATCTGATGAGAATTTACTGGATGCAAAGGAGTACGTATGCATACACCACATCACTGCCACAGAGATACAGGATGTTATTAGTACAACGCGAACCTTCCCTCAGCTGTCATTAAACCTCAGGCTGTGCTTGCTCTTGGGTTGTTTGACTAATTCTGAGATGCATTTGGTACATTTCAACTTACACCAACTGTTCTCCACCTGACAGGGTGAACTATGCCACTTTTTGTCATGTGGCAGCACTGAAGAAACAAAGCTGCACGTGCTTTCTCCTCCTCCCCAGCCCCCTCAAAAACAAAGTATTGCAGTAGTACATAGATAACTTGAACCACACACCTGCAAATGCTTAAATGTGTGCTGAATTTTACTCCTGAGCTTCCCAGTTTGACCTAGTGCAGGGTTTTACCCTGCCTGTAATAAAATAAGTAGCAGGATTCCCACTGGGAGGAAGCTAAATTCTTGTGCCTTTGCAGTATCATGGTTTAAGCTGAACCCAAAACATGCAGTAATAGGAATATGGTTCTATGCCCGCAGAAGTTCATGCGAATTTTCTCACTAATCATGCATTTATCAAACCCTCTGTTCCAAATAATAGCAATAATTAAGTACATCTCAGTCCCAAGAGGCAGGTATAGCGATGGAGGCACGGGTCAACAAAGTTCATGCACTTCTAACGTGGTCAGTACGGAGTTGACACATTGCTAGGCTTGGAAATCAAATATGGGTGCTGTTCATCTGTCATTTTAATTACTACTATACCACTGGCATGGTGGAAAAATCCACAGCTGTGAAACAGCAGCTGGCAGCTAGTTGTTTCCTGCACTCTTCATGTCTTCAAAGACCTAAAACACCTGATGCTTTTCTAGCTCTTCCAGAAATATAAAGGTGGTTTGCAAAGGGTAACAAAAGTCATATTATGGCCACACATGTATATATGAACCTATACAGTGACACCTCTGTAATTACTAAGAAACTGAGGGTCAGACACAAGGAAAACTGCAGTTTTTCAAAATTAGACAGTAACCAAAACTAGAAATGTGACATAGATGACCTTGCTTACAGCCTTCCTTTGAACATTAGGACACAGCTCTGACAAGAAACAACAGCAAGCACAGCAACCTCAAGCAAGCATTAACGGGCTTGAGGAGATGGGCTCTGCATGAATTCTCTGTGGCTTTTGGACTGGTAGGCATCTGTAACAGGCTGAAATGCCCCCGTGTTGCTCTTTTCTCACCTAAGCCATGTATCTGACTTTTCTGTATCAATTCTTGTGCAATCTATGGGGATAGCGTGAGAGCTTTAAACAGGCAAGACAAATAAAAGCCAACAGACATGACTGCAGTCACATTATCCATTCTGGGTGATTTTGCTCAGGGATTGCCTCGGCTTCATTTGCTGAATAGTGGATGAATGGCACTTTTGCAGATTTAACCTTTGCTATATGCTACTTCTCATTCCTCTGAGTCACAAGGAGTTTATTCTCTGTTCTTGAGCTCACCTGCAAAAAGCACCATTTCCTTTCTCTGCCGTAAAACATGCACACACAGCGCAGAGACAGAAGCTGCAATGTTATGATTTCTCCTTGGCTGATTCAAAGAGATCAAGTGGCTAAAAGCAACACTGTCTCTGCCTTGTTTACATTCCTGCTGAGCAGGTACAGGCAGGGCACAGACCCACATATGTCTACCAGGGCACTGCTGTGAGCACACAAAAACTCTAGAAATTGAAGCTCTGCCAAAGGCGAACTCAAGGGTCTTTTCACAGTATCTAAGGTGGGGATTAACGCTTGCAATTGCTTGCAGGTTTTAATTTCCTTGGGGCAACATTTCTCATGCCATAAAGGCATAATTCTGGGGTTTATTTTGCTTCTAGTTACTCAGCATACCTCATAAAAAGAGTAATAGAATATTATCTGACTCGCTCTTGCTGTTTTACAGATCATATTTTGCCAGCAGTGCCTTGCCCAGTCTGAGGGTACTTTCAAAGCACTAGTCAAAAACGACTGTTTTCCACATTTTTTAAACCTGAACTTCTCCTTTCATGTTAATTTTCTGAATGTCTAACTTGGCCCAATTTTCACATGCAATTCCTGAATCAGAGTACCTCCCCTTTTGCATAGCTGACAACAAAACTTTTTTTTTCAGGGAATTAATTGAAGTACTTTTGGCCTTTTAAGCACTGATCCCGTGGGATTTAGCCAGAACTCATCACAATTAATTGGACATTTTTGAAAATATGGGCAAAATCTGTGCTTTTTCTAGAGAGGCTTTTCAATGCCAAATGCTTAAATTGTAACTTTTTCCCACTGATGGGCCAGTGGGGTGGCACATGCAGAAAGTTTCAGGATAGCTCTGTTCTTGTCTCTCCTTGTTTGTAGACCTAGGGCAAATCTCCCTACATGTAAATTTTTACAGGCTTATTTGTGGAGTGATTGGAGATCCACCAAAGAAAAGTGTTCCTCAAAATTGAGATGTTGTTAGAAATTGTTTGTGAATTCTCACTCCTTCCCTCCACCAAAATTATTTACTTCAGCAAGCAAGATGTTTTCTATCTTGAGGATTGTTTGCTCCCAGAGAGCCTTCCCTGACCCTTTCTGCAGACACAGCTCAGAAATACCATGATGGTCCAAATGATTTAAGTTTTATATGTAGACAATATGATTTGAGTAAGATGGGCCTAATCTTTCCAGCAAGGAGAGATTGACCTGCCAGTAGTGTTGCTGGGCAGGATTTTGCCCTGCACCCACACAGACGACACCAGGATACAAAGGTGGAGAAACAATCAAGGCTTTCTGGGCCTGGGAGATGGCTTCCACTTGAAGTCCATGCCCATATGACTCCTTATCTTTTCCCTGACCACATACACTTGATTGCTCCACTCATGCGACGTGCACTTTGCTGCAGATGCTGCACTGGGGACGGCATTGCTGAGGGTCAGCAATCTCCCTGTCACCAGTTGAAGCAGGGACAGGCCACCTGCAATGGCAGCATGTGGAAAGAATATGGACATCATTGAAGGGGGAGGGAAGAGGCAGGAAGAGGCAGATCCAGCCAGGAGAGAGGAAAGGAAAACAAAGTAAAAGGCAGGGTATCTTGGAAACTGGAAACATCTTACCTAACAGGCTCCCAAGGGTAATAACACCTCCAGTTTGGCCCATTGCCCCAGACATTTCTTCCAGTTGCTCCCAGTGTCATATGGCCCAAATGCCTGCCTTCTTCCGCTGCACCACCACTTGTCTACTTTTCCATTGCAATTAATAAAGCTCCAAAAACCTTTGTGTAGTTCTTGTAAACTGATGCTTACTGCTGATACATTCATCTGTTGGAAAAGTTTGCAGCATTTGAATCTAATTTGTCTTGGCAAGGAGGGACAGACATACTATTGCTAAACTGTCAGCAGCTTCAGCAGCTCTGGTTGCAGTGACTGGTTCAAACTTCTAGGGTTTAACTGGGAAAGAAGCTTGTGGGGAGAAAACCTTTGGCACTTAACAGTTTCCAGTGAAACAAGCAGTGTTTACACAGAGCCTGCTGTGCTTCTCCAGGCTGTACGCTGACTTTTGATGTCTAACTGCTTGAAATCTTACATAGTCATTAGTGAGAAAACAACAAAACCCACCCTATAAAAAACCTCAACCAAACAGGAAAAACACTGGTGTGACTTGTACTTTAATTTCAATTTACACATCATCTGCTATTAGAAATTTCATATAAAAAGGTCCAGCCTTTATGATTATGATTATGATTTTTATTTTTGAAACACCTTTGGCTAAGAATAGTGAACTGTTGTCTTTTGAACTTACGTAATTTCTCAAATATTTCTCTACCACATAGGCATAGATGAGAGACCACCACCATCAGTGAACCATAGACTATTAAGGATATTGCAATTGGGAGTACTGTCATGTAGATTCACAGCTCTGAGTTTCTGCTGAGACAGGGAGAGCTGAATAACACTTGACACCAGGCTGGAAATACGAAGCTGTAAAATCAGTGGTCTTTGGCAAAAGTCTGAAAAAACATAGCAAATGTTGAGAATCAAGGTCAGCCGTTCACAGTGTTGCCTTCAGATGGTCTCTGTCAGCAAACCTACAAGCATCTCACCTGAAATGAGCTTCAGTGGTCCCCACACACATATGAACACACACAGAGTATCCAGTAAGACAACCATAAAATTTACCTAGCAAACTGCACAACAACTGGAAGGAGATATCTGGCTCTTGCTTGAAAGATTAATGGCAAATCACCAATACCCTTCATGCTTAGCTTCACACAGCTTTGTTTATTATTTATTATTTATGGGGCAGCTAAAGGAAAATTCTAGGATGATCAACCTGAATTAGTAAATGCATAGTGTGCATGAGGGGAAAAAAAGATAAATCAAAAAGTCCATGTGCACCTCCTGTATTACCAAAAGCCCACAGGCAAACAATTCACACTCCAGTTGCAATCATGCTGCCTATAGGATTCACACAATGGGATAGCGTGAATTTATTTATCCAGAAACAAAGAGTTATTTTCCCTTCAATTCTGACAAGTGCGAAGTGCAAGGATAAAGGTCTGGAGATGCTGTCACAAGATATATTTGAGCAATGAAGATTTTAACAGGTACCCATGTGGTGGGCTAGTTCACGTTGCGCTCATTGTCTTATACCAAGGGTAGGCAACAATCTTTCACCAAGCTGCCCTGAGATTCAGGGAGATAAGGCTGCATGGCTTTTATAAGAGATGGCAAATGAAAGTTAAGGACTTGCAGAGTGTTATTAACCTACCAAAATTGGAACAGATGCATGAAATGTGAAAAGAGAGCAGGAAGGAAAATACTCCATAAGCACATGTCTACTCACACAGGTTACACTTTTATCTGGATTTTATGGAGACATACAGTATTGCGACATCACTGTCCTTACATTTGGATGGCTTATGTATAACTCCTTATTGTTTCAAAACAATGGTGAGAAAATGGTAGAAAATCTGTTGTTTGTAAAAATTTCTCAGTGTTTCCAGGAATGTTCTCCTTTCCTGGGGGAAAAAGTTCCAGCTACTATTTCAGTAACCCATCCTGTTGTGCTGTCAGCTTGTTCAGTCTCTCCTTTAAAAAAGAGTCATACAACTAGCATTAAAATCCTGTTCAGCACAGAGAGCAGCTGTACAACATAAAACCATAACAAGTGCATACTGAGTCAGGCAACGGGTCCATGTTGCACAGGATTCTTTTTCAACACTGAGAAAACAGATGCCATTTGGGAAGTGCACGTGAGTGAAGACACATCCTTTTCTCCTTTCCCCTTATTGGGGTGCTAGAGGGCACCTTCTTGCCTGTTGCTATCATATTCACAGATGTGCCTTATCCCTCTACAAATCTGCTGACATCTGCAGCAAGTTCCAAAAATTTGCTGCCCAGTGAAAAAAAAAAAAAAAGAAAACTTTCCTTTTACTAACTAAGCTGATCTTCCGCTAGTTTAATCAAGTAACACAGGCCCACAGTGCCACACTCAGTGCATCCACCACCTTCATTTTATCACAAACCTCAACCTTCTGTTTTCCAAACTAAATAGTCTCAGATTGGTTTCTTTAGTACCTTCTCTTAAGGCAGCTGATCCATCTTCTTGAACACTGGAGCTGCCTTTTTCTATACCTTCTCCACCTTTGCTAAATCCTTTTTGAGATGCAGAGGCCAGGACTGAACACGGTACTCAAGATGGGGTTTTGAATAGCAGAAAATCATGCCCCATTTCCTGTTCTCAGTATTCTTCCTCATGATGCCCAGCGTTTTGAGGGCTCATTTGGTCATGCTGCATACTGAGTTGATTTTGGTGACAACAACCCTAAGATCCCTTTCTTGAGTTGTAATGGCTAGTTTGAAGTTCAGCATTATGTAAACATGATTTAGATAATTAGACTACTAATGCAAATGCAGAACTCAAGTATATTTTAATACTATACCTAAAATCAAAATGCAAACTAACCCTTTTTACAGTCCTTGGAACATGGATTTATTTCATTCTTTGACAACTTTTATAGCAATAAATATGATAACTGTTTTCAAGGAAGAAAATTTACGAAGCGTCTTAGAAAACTAATCTTGTAAACATTGAAGTACAGCAGGTTACTGTCAAAAGAGGTCTGTTCAATTTTCAGGACTAAAATTTAAAGCAGACATCCTTCTAAGCTTAGCAAGTTTTTAGTCTTATTTTTTTATTTTCATCTATATAATGATGATAAATTAATTTTAGCATTATTAATTCATTAAGAATTTATTGCATGAGGCATTGCAGTTCTGATAATTTACCAGAACTGTCAGCACACACATATAAAGCAGTTCTTTTCAATAAAATTAAATATTAAATATTATAGCTAAGTTTGACAGATGAATTTTAAGGATAAGTCCAAAACTGAAGCAGGTCATAGGATGAAATTTCCCAATGTGCTGAAGGTTGCTGTTCAAACCGTATCCTACAGGTCCTACTTTTAAACTATGGCATTGGAACGAATTCTACTTATTGTAACTGGAGCTATTTACCATTTTTGCAGATATTTTTAACAGTTCTCTGGGCTCTTACATATGTGTGTGGAAATCACCTGTCTCAGATGATTGCTTTTGCTGTAAGTGAACTTGATGGTTTTGCTAAATCTGCTCCTTGTTTTCTACCAGGATGTTTTGGAAGTAGACTAGACAGCAGCCCTGCCGATTGCTACAAAAACAGCATTTACCGGACAGAGGAACTGATTCTTATGGATTTGTGCCAAAAATAATTGACCTGGTTATCCTGACTGGGTAAATATCAGAATATCAGCTGTAAAGAGTCTGAGAGAAGTGTATTCATGTCTTGGTTCTAAAATCCTGTTCATTGATACTTTTGCCAAAGGGAATGAAAAATAAATACACAGAATAGTCACTGTAATAAACCACTGGATGTTTGTTCTGCACTGTGTAAACTGCTGAAATATTCCCTGCCTCTTTATATGAATTCAGTCTACTGAAATCTGTATGAGCTAATGTCACCTGTTTGAAATTGCTGCAGAGGCTGGAAAGATAATTACCCAGTTTAAAGCAGCATTAGTTGGTTTGATAGGCCCAAAAGGAAACACCTAATCATTTTAATTTCATATTTCCTTAGTCTTGAATAATTTCCTACCTCCCTCTGCAGGTGACAACAACTTGCCTCCTACCTCCCCTACTGAGAGCCTGAGCAAGCCCAAGATATGTAAGTAAGTGAAGGTTTGCAGGGAAATCTTCCTGCCTCTGCATCTTCTGAGGTGAGACCTTGGACCCTTGTTATTTCACTACACAATATTCTGTATGTGGCAGAGATGTCTTGCTAGTTCTCATCTTAGAGAACTGTGTCTCCTCACAGAAGGAGGGCAGGGACAAAAGACACATTCGAAGATGGTGTCTCCCAGTTTGGTTGGTAAATATGCCTTGGTCAGTAAGTTTGTGGTCTGCCTCTACTTAGGGTTCAGACAAGGCTACCATTCCCTCTTTGCTGTGCTAACAGTATTTGTTTTGGCTTGTGTGATAAAAATGAAGAGAGACTCTATCAGAATATCCTGGGATATCCTTATCTGCAAAGCCGTTTGGAAAATCCTGTATTTTGGGACATGGACCATTCCAATGCCAGAATATTGCCTGCTGAAGGAATATTCTTCACCTCAAGGACAACTTGTCTCTGTAGGAGAGTCTGCTGAAGAAAAGGTTGGTTCTGAGGGCAGCATTTATGTTGGAAAGTTTAAGATCCGAGTCCAACCATTACCCCAGCACTGCCAAGTCCACCACTGAACCACATCCCTAAGTGCCACACCTACATGTCTTCTAAATACCTCCAGGGATGATGCCTCCACCACTTCTAGTGCTTGACAATCCTTCTGGTGAAGAAATTTTTCCCAGTATCCAATCTAAACCTCCCCTGGTGCAGCTTTGAGGCCATTTCCTCTTGTCTTATCACCTGTTGCTTAGGAGAGGAGACTGACACCCACCTCACTACAACCTCCTTCCAGGTAGCTGTAGAGAGCAATAACGTCTCCCCTGAGCCTCCTTTTGTCCAGGCTAAACAACCCCAGTTCTCACAGCATCTCCTCATAAGACTTGTGCCCTACACCCTTCACCAGATCATTCTGATTTTCCTTCTGTTTTAATATGGGTAGAAGGATTTAAGCAAGGGTCTCCACAGCGTTATCCAACACATCAGATTCTGTGGGAGCACCTTTGTGGGTGTGAGAGGAAAGTGCAGCTCTTTCAAATTAGGATGTGATACTGCTGGGAATCAAGAAGATTATTTTCTACAACTGGAAACAAATTTCAAAAGCAGGCTGGTTTTCATTTGATGTTTTCAGACATGCCAGCTTAAAGCTAATCAGGCAAAGTAATTTTTTCTAGTCCTCTGAGTTTTGAGCTAATGCATTTTGCTGGCTAAAGGACTTGGTATTAGACAGCCAGGAAATCTGATACCTTTTTTTTTTTCTTGTGATTCATACAGAAACCTGTAGCATTTTAAGCCTAGCAATTGCTATAGAAAATCAAATTGATTGAGATTAAAAATGCCATTTTATTTATCAAAACTAAACTGGCTATCAAAAAGCTGAATAAAGAGTTAAAGCAAATCAGTGATAAAAGAAGGGCAAAGAACGAAACATCACTGTCATTCTCTCTCGTGTAGAGAGAAAATGTGAATCCTTCCTGATTTCTGTATCATCACCTGACAGGGGCAGCCAGCTTCAGAGCTGGACTGCAGCACTCCTCGCTGCTGCTTTCATAACAGCATCACCCACACCAAATCTGCTGTGAGAAAATCTGCACACCTGAGTGCTCTGAAACAATGCTAGGTATAGTTCCTTCCCACTTGGTACCTAGGACACATAGTTCAGCAATGCTAGCAGAATTTTCATGAGTGAAGGGAAAGAGACTTGGTTCAATATTGATATACTTCAAATTAATTGTCTTTCTACATATGTAGGTACAGAAATGTAAACCTACTCCCTCTTTCCCAGGAAATTGGCATCTGTGTTCATTGTTTTCCACATTCTCAGTTTTCAGGAAGAGCTGTAATCCAGCTACAGTCATAGCCCTCAACTTTTAGTTTCCACATCAGTGCAGAATTTCAGGCCCTCACAGCATTCCCCCTAACACATCATCACTGCCCGTGAGAGCAGAATCAAACCTACCATATCAGCCTGGCATTGCTCCCTAAAACTGTACACTTGGCAGGAGGGAAGGAGGGATGGGGGAAGGAAGAAGGAGAGGAGAGAGCAGGAGCTGTGCTGAGGTTGTAGCTGTATGAATTAAAACCCCTGAAATTTTCATCTCTCTTAGACTTTGATGGAAAAATTATATATTTCTCATTAGGTCAGGATGTCTTTGGCTGGAATATATGACTTAGAAATGAGAAAATCAGATCAGGTTTTAAGAAAACAGTTAAAAGTCTTAAATGTCATCTATATTTTAAATATCACGAAGGTGCATCTGTTCTTCCCCTCCCCACCCAGCCCCAAGTTAACATCACAGAGTAATTTCTATGGATTGCATCATACCAGGATACCTGGTTGTTATTGCTCTGGTTGATGTTTTACCGGCAGGCTGCTGACAGTCATCTTGTGTTTCTACGCTGCACAGCAATGAAAGCAGATCATCTGTGGGAATAAACCATGGGGAGGGACACCAATAGGAAAACAGCTGTTTAAACATTAAGATAAGTATCTGAATAGTTCTTGACTGGGAACTAATTTTTAACAATCTTTGTGGATATGGGCAAACATGAGCAAAAAAGTTGGAGTCATCCAGTTATAATTCCAGTCTGCAGGCAAAAATGTTGGTCATGTAACATCGTTATCTTCTGATTGGTACGGAAAAAAGCTTTAATCTTAAAGAGCAGCAGATCTAAACTTTTAGGAGCCAGTCCTCCTGAGTAAAGGCCGAGTGCTGCTCCATTCAAGGAAATTTTGGAAAGGACTGTGAAAGTACTGACACATATGCTGGTGCAGGATAGGGGCAAACAGTTCTCCTTGGGGTCAGGTAAGGAGTACTTCCAGATAAGGAATAGCAAATGCTTATTCTGCAGCCAGAGAAAAACAGGATGATGGTTTAAACAGACTCTCCTTTCCCAGCTACAGAGTTTGTAGGAAGATTATGGACTTGTCCTGAGTTCAGCCACGACAGGGCTTCTTATATGAAAGTGTATGGCAGATGAATATGTGTAGTTAAACAATAGCTATCTTCTTTGGAACAAACCATCCCTCCCATCCTTCTCTTCCCTTCTACCACCACCACCAGTCTCACCATGTGATTTGAAAACAAATAGTGGTCCCTCAGCAACCACAGCTGTCACTGGGGAGAGAAAGAGCGTTGATCCCTGCAGAGCACAACTGCCCCACCACCAGTAACGCTGCTCACAGCCCCAGGTGGGGAAGCACACAGTACACAGGCATATGCCCTAGGGCAGCAGAGCCCAGTCACAGGCAGTGAAGACACCTCTTTCTTTCTTTCTCAGTAGTCTGATCATAGATGATATGATGAGCAGTAATCAGGAACCTGTGAGATGATCTCTTCTCTCAAAACTGATACCTCCCCAAAAGCAGGCATTTGTGCCAGACCCAGCTTTGCCTCATTCCTTCTTTCCATCCCTCTTCTCTCCCCCTTTAACGCTCCTTCTGACCCACAGTAGCTCCAGCTTAGATGTTACCCTGCAACTTTCTTTCTGCAGAAGGTGGTTTCCTGCTGCAAGAAGTCACAGTTCCCCTTCGACTTCTCCAAAGCAAATCACCTCTTGTCCTTCACCTGCATTTTCAACAAAACGGATGAGTTACAATCTGTGGGTAATTTGCTTAATAAAATGTTAGATAAAAATACTCCCCTTTTCATCAGGCTGTTTCATCCCCCATGCCATGTGAGTGGCAGAAAGAAGGCGGCCCATAAACTCATCAAAAGAAGAGCAGAGTCTGTAGTACGGTCTGTAGCACTCTGCAGTGAGACGGCAGCTGCCACAGCACTGCTGCAGAGAGCAAGCCCTCTGTGTGAGGAAATGCAATAAGGGACTGAAACAACTTATTCTACCCCGAGTGTACCATCCTTTTTCTCTTTGGTTTTAGCTCCATACAATCTCACGTTTCACAGCTTTAAGCTTGAGCTTCACATTCATGTAATCCCTCCAAACCTTTACATGAAATTTGGTGTTAAATGATGAAATTTATACCATTTCTCCTCATCTGGTCCCACTAATCACTCCACAGCTCTAGTTTCATCCAAATGTCTTGCAAGCTTTCAGTAAATCTAGATTGTTTTGTGCACCCAAGGTCAGGTCACAAGAGCCCACTGGCTGACAGCAGGAGAGGGCAATAGGTTCAACAGTGTGAAGCATTAAATTTCCCCTCCAAAACTGAAAGCAAGTAGCAGTCATAAAAACTAGAGAAAACGATGTACTACCATGTGGTATCCACATTAGCCTTTATTACATGCAAAAATATAAATCTTACTAAGACAAAACAAGTGCCCAATAATGACCAAGTCAAACTTTATCATACAGCAGAGGTCTTCTTAGCCTGAAGTAGCCCAAAAATCTTTCAGAGACGCTCCGAAACAAGGAAAACCCTTTTAAGGGCACCATAGTTTACTTCTTAACTGTGACTTCCCCTGCCAGAAACTGATGTGAGCAGGTGACCTTGGTACCCTTTCAGATACAGCAGTTTTGTCCTGGTAGAAAGTTGTTCTCAACTATTTCTCATCTGTAGCCCAACTCAGCCTCTGACAGGAGTAACCAGCCACGTTTTGGATGTGTCAGCGTAAGGGGACATGACATCTGGGGTAGGGAGAGAAGATGGGGAAAGTGTTGCACAGCACTTCAATACTGTGGCTATTCAGTTGAAACACGTGCCATTTTGGTGGTTACATTGAGCTGCTTACAAAAAAACAAAAAGGAAGATGGAGATAAAAATATGAATGTTAATGATGTCTGTAGCATGGACATTGTGAAAGAAAGGGATTTTATGAAAAGATGGTAAAACTCTGTTCTGAAGAGTACCAAGCAACGGCAGTCTGTCTATAATATCATACGAGAATGCCATAAGGGCAGCAAAGACACTGAGCAAAGAGTAAGGAGACTCCTCCACACCTCATGCCCATGAACAGCTGTTAGTAAAACTGCAGGGATATTTCCTTGGGAAAACAAATTCAAAAGAGTGCTCAAACTGAAAGCATTGCTCCATACTATGAAAGCATTTTTCACTCTCACAAGCATGGAAGTGAAGTAGATGGGAGTGGGAGTTTGCAGGCAAGGACATGGAAAGGCTTCACAGCACCCTGTGATGGAGCCAGGATGAATCCTCCTGGAAGTCACTCTAGTGCTTGGTTCAGACAGAGTAGGCAACCACTCTGCTGGTGGCACAAATTGTGACAAGCATAACATGGAAAAGTCATGGACTAATTCAGCTCCATCTTCAAAACTGAGCTATAATAATCCATTCAGAAAGATACCTGCATAGCACTGTGGTATTATACCAGTCCAAAAGAAAAGATTACTAGTCACAGAGAGAGAAATTAAAGGTGAAGGGAGTAAGAACAGGGAAGTCTTAGAATGAGCAGAATTCAAAGTTCAGATTTCGTTACTGAGAGCACTCTTTAACTCTTGAAAATGTGAAGTAACACGAATTATCTTAATTCACATTCACTGACATTTAGGCAACAGTACACTTGCCTTGGCTGTGGCTCAGAACATGCATGCATACATTTAGTGCTGCAATGATGAACAGAAAATTAAGATACAGTAATTGAATTGAGGGTCATTAGCTTTAAAGTGAAAAGAAACCTGTGAGATTGAAAAGCTCAGCAAACAAGGCTAGTGGGTATGCATGAAGGAAAGGTAGCTGTTGGAGGACTGAGAGGAACTCCCACAACTGAGCAAAGAGAGTGTCCTCTAAGAAGGAAAAGATAGAGAAGATGGATGTTGAGGAAAGCATGGTAAGGAGGTCTTGTCAAATACTGCATTCCTTTTAGAAGTCATCTACCCATGATAAAAGCAAGAAAGAACCTTGAGGAAGAAGCTAAGGTAGACAAACTAGGACACTGTGGGCACAAGATGTGGCAAGAGAGGTGAAGGTGATAGACAAAGAAAGCAAGATGATTGTTGGATTCCTGCACTGTCTCCAGACTATTCTCAGTGTGTTAGGAGGAGCTGATTGTCTTTTAGATTGGATGCATTTGGCAGGATGCAAGAACGCATATGGTTTAAAGAAATACACTGAATTTTAGAATAGACATCTAGGTTAGACAGTATAAGGTGTGCATTGGTTTTATGGGGACACCAAGAAGATAGCTAAAGCCAATGATTGATTTTAGATGGTTAAATTTTGATTTGGAGAATCCATCTTTAGGAGACCTTACATCAGTCCCATGACATTGTTGTACATAGCTATAACCCTATAAATACCCTTGGGGCAGTTCACATGAGGTTTTTCAGCTTGGGCATGGAGTACTTCAGCTCATACACTTAATTTGGGGTGCCCTTCTCCCCATCTGCCCACAGCTTTGACAAGCTCAGTGTAAACATTGTCATGAACCTGGCACAAAGCAGGTGACAGTTTCAACAGGTTAGCTTACATGGGTCCACAAGAGCAGGAGGAAGCTTCTCCAAGCTTACCACTGTTTCTGTACTCCCTAAAATGCTACAGGTTCCCAGGGGCTGTGCTGCCAGCACTTCCTTTGCTGCACGTAACACCAACCGCCCTTCCTGCAGCAGGAGCAGTCAAGCCCTGTGGTTGAGCCACAAGGAAAGCCAGCAGGAAGAGCGCCCACTGATACCACGCTGCAGTTAGCGTCTAGCTTTCGGTGCATGAAATCACATTATTCCCTAAATATGTGACATAATCACATCAGCATGCATCCCACTGCAAGAATATGATCCAGTTCTTACAAGTCTCAATGATATCAGCAGTGGATGACAGTTTACTGTTGCTGTTATAAACACATAAAGAAGGACTTGTGATAGGACAGTGGAATTTACCTAAAAGAAGTGGGAAGGAGGTTTTCTAGCTTTTAAACTGTAGTTACTGCTTCACCCTTGTTTACCCTATTCTTTCTTGTCAGTTGAATAGGAATTTGAAAGCAGAACTGAATTTTTTTAATGCATAAACATTTGTGGTAAGTACTGAGCCACAATAGTGTCGCAACCAAAACACAGTTGCTCAACGGCACCTGTTAGTGCCATTACTTTGACATAAAATGTGTTCTTTACTGTTGTCTACAGGGAAAACCAGCGGCAGCCTGTTACCCTGCAGCTCCAGCTGGCAGCAATATTTGTTACCTTGATCTTGCATAATATTGCAGATGAGAATAACAGAATTCTAGTGATCAAACTTGTTTTTCAGTTATTACCAAGTGCAAGGTATACCCTGCAACCAGATAACCTTGAGAAACAAGACTAAACCAAGCTGCTTATTTACAGATAAATATTTCCATGGGACCTGAATTTATATACATCAAGGGAAGCATATCTGAGGGCATTTTTTTTCCTTTATTTTTGTCCAGGGTTGAGTTAGTGCTAGAGAGAAGGCAGCCTTAACATTAGTCATCTATTTCTTTGTATGTTTTCACAGACCCTTCCACAGTCAGAAGTAGGGGGAGACTTGAAAGTAGTAACTAGAGGCAAAAGGACAGCCATATAATTAGGATCTGATCAGAAGTTCTGCCAAGTTTCTCCTAAAATAAGTGTTATTGTAGAGTGCACAGCACAGATGTTACCCATATATTTTAGTTTAAGGAGTTTTATGGCTGTTAAAGACAATATCTAAGAGGCATCTGAAAGATAACTGAAGTAAGCAAGAGCAAACTGAAGGCATTCTAGTTCACTGCAACAGGGCATTTACTACTGGTGGGAAAGGTGTACAGGCTCATAACTTAAAAAAGGTTAAACTGCATTAGCCAGTGTGGAGGGTCAAAGAGCACATGTTCCTAGCAGGTCTACAGGCAGCCTGATCCATAAGTCCCTGAGGAACCAGCTGAAATTGGAAACATTTCCTGACAGTTGGCTCTTGGACTAGACTTTTATACATCTATGTGCAAGGTACAGGGAAATAGTGTAGCAGACATAGGCTGTCCAAGGCCATCTGAAGGGCATGGGATTGGCATTGTTTTCTATCGTCTATGTAGAAGTGTAGCACAAGTATGATAATTTGGCTCTGAAGATGTCTACATGGTTTTGACACCATTACAGCAATGTATAGACTGTAAGACACTATACATTCAGTCTATACTTTCATTCTAAAGCCAACTTTGTCAGAATAAAAAGGCAGGAAAAAAAGAAGCAAGCAGATGGAAGGATAAAAGATTTCATCTATCTGTGAAATGAAAGAGCACAAGAGAAATGCTAAATTTATCATGGACAATTTTCATTAAGAAGATCTGACTTCAGACTGGTGGACCCATACAGCCAGAATAAGCTGAGGGCTTTTAGAATCATAGAATTGCTTAGGTTAGAAAATATATTCAAGATCATCGAGTCCAACCCCTAGTTAGTTAGTGCTAGTTAGCCCAGCACTGCCAAGTCCACCATAAAGCGTATGCCTAGGTGCCATATCTTACATGTCTTCTAAATAGCTACAGGGATGGTGACTCCACCACTTCTCTGGGCAGCCCATTCTAATGCTTGACAACCCTTTCAGTGAAGAAATGTTTCCTAATATCCAATCTAAACCTCCCCCGGCACAACCTGAGGCCATGTCCTCTTGTCCTATTACTTGTTACTTGGGAGAAGAGACCGATACCCACCTGGCTACAACCTCCTTTCATGTAGATGTAGACAGCAATAAGGTCCCCCCTGAGCCTTCTCTTCTCCAGACCAAACAACCCCAGATCCCTTATCCACTCCCAGTAAGACTTGTTCTCTAGACCCTTCACCAGCTTCGTTGCTCTTCTTTGGACACATCCCAGCACCTCCATGTATTTCGTGTAGTGAGGGGTCCAAAACTGAACCTAGTATTCACCACTGCCGAGTACAGGGAAGTGACCCTGTGTCCTGCTAGCCACGCTTTTTCTCATACAGGCCAGGATGCTTTTGGCCTTCTTGGCCACCTGTGCACAAGCTGGATCAGCTTGTGGATTCAGCTGCCTATCGAACAACACCCCCAGGTTCTTTTTCATCAGGCAGGTTTCCAGCCACTCTTTCCCAAGCCTGTAGCTTTGCATGCTGCTGTTGTGACTCAAGAGCAGGACTTGGCACTTGGCCTTGTTGAACTTCTTTCAATTGGTCTTGGCCTATCAATCCAGCCTATCCAGATCCCTCTGTAGAGCCTTCCTACCCTCAAGGAGATCCAAACTCCCACCCAACTTGATGTTGTCTGCAGACTTACTGAGGGTGCACTTGATCCCCTTGTCCAGATCATTGATAAAGATACCAAACAGAGCTTACCCCAACACTGAGCCCTGGGGAACATCACTTGTGACTTCCTGCTAACTGTATTTAACACCATGCTTTGGGCATGCTCTGTGGCACTCATATAAAAGTCATCTTCTACGAATTATGATGGAGTGAGGTCTTCAGAGAAAGTGCTTATCTCACCATTTAATGGAGGTGCTGGGAGCTGGTAAAATTAAGGTTGCAAAGCCAAGGAAGACAGTAAGGAAAGCAGGGCCCTGTAACAGAGACAGTCTTGTAAAGGAGACTTAAGAAAAAATGGAATTTGAGAAACCTGAAAGTGGACCCACAAATCTATGTTTAGCACCTATTCACAGCAGTGAGTAGCAGACTGGGAAAGGTCTCTAAGTTTGTTGATCATTCTTCTATTTTTATAGATTCTTTTACCTTTAAAATTGGAAAAGAAAGAATCTCAAAAAAAAATGAGCAAAAAGCACACAAAAGAGCACCTGAGGGAAAAAGGTTGTTCTTCATAACTTGCAAAGCTAACATTGTATAACAACAGAAGGAATAAATGTCATAAAAACCCAACATTGTGTACAGTGCCAGCAAAAGGGCATTACTCATAGCCCGATATAAACAACTAACAACTCCCATCTGGCAACAAAAGTCTTTGCAAAGGGAAATACACTAAAATGCCTGCCGTTGATGACTGAGGCCTGTTATGGGAAATGCCTGCAGGATCCAACTGTGATTGAAGCAGAGGGAAGGGAAATGACATGGTTATGTCCAAAATAGCTTGGAGTCTGACAGTATTTGAGGCATTTCAAAATAGCACACATTCAGAAATGAAAAGCAGGTAGAAGTAGACAGTGGGTGCAGAGCAGTTCAGGCAGGTGAGGTCTGAGATGGCTCCTTGCCCCTGACTTTTTCATGACAGAGCATCTACCTTACCATAAACCCTAACATCCAATTTGAGGGAGGGAAGAACAGAGCCAGGCGGCAGTTTTTCAAACTGAAAAATATAGGCAAAACTCTTTGGGAAAAGAAAAACAGAAACTGAAGATGATTAATTTTTGATCGTTTCAGAGAAGAAAATGTCATTCATACAGAACTTGAGCCAGAGCCCACCAAAGCCAAAAAGAGCCTTGCTGTGAGATTCAGTGGGCTTTGGCTCATATCCATAGGCTAAACGCTTTCTCTGGCAACTCTACAGAGTGATTCAGCCCCAAACTGCTCAGTACAGCCAAATTCAAAAGCCCTATTCATATTCTAAAAAAGGCAACTGGACATCATTCCATGGTCCCATTTGCACAATTGTCTTCAAACAGGTGGCAGAAACAACATCCGTTGCTGGCCAGAAAACCAAAGAGAAAGTCAGGAGCCTGTGCTAGAGCAAGATTTTACATCTAACACTCATACTGTGGAACCAATTTAACATTTTCCATTGAGATTACTCTCTTTAAAAGCACTGGTCGGTTGTCTTCTAGCTTTTTTTCTATTTCCTCACCACCCCACCACCCCCCGATTTCACTGCAGAACTAATACATTCATCTCCTCTTACAGGAAATCATATTAGCATGTGGAACTGATACAGCAGACAGTAGCAGCCATGGTAAGATACTTGAGGGGCTTTTCATTATTGCAGGAAGATACATCAAAATTAAATTAGTATTTTTAACTAAAGGTATCAGTATTATTATTTCGGATAAAGGAGATTGGAGAAGGATACATCTCACAGAACAGGAAGTTCTGGTAGGAAGAAATCAGCTATTTTTATAGATTACCCAGGAAGTATGCAAATCAATAGGCATAAAGATACATTATTGTGCCCATCTTTTGTAAATAGAGCTTTGTCACAAGATCATAGTTTTCAGCATTTATGTGACTAGTATCTTAAATAGCGGGTAGTGGTCAGTGGCTGAATGGAGTCTCAATGGAGATTGGTGACAAGTGGTGTCCCCCAGGGGTCTATACCGGCACCAGTACTGTCTAATATCTTCTTCAATTACATGTACAGGGTGATCAAGGGCACCCTCAGCAAGTCTGTAGAAGAAACCAAGCTGTGTAGTGCAGTTGACATGCCCAAAGGATGGGATGCCATCCGAGGCACATGGACAAGCTCAAGAAGTGTGCCCATGTGAACCTCATGAGGTTTAACATGGCCAGGTGCAAGGTCCTGCACATGGGGCAAGTCCACCCCTGGTATTAGTACAGATTGGGGATGAAGAGATTGAAAACAGCCCTGTGGAGAAAGACCTGGAGGTACTGGTAGATGAAAAGCAGGACATAAACCAGCAATATGTGTCTGCAGCCCAGAAAGCCAATCCGGTCCTGGGCTGCGTAGAAAAGATTGTTTGAAAGAGGTGAAATGTTTATTTCATATTTTTCTAAATGAAATTTTCCTCTTTCAAAATAACATTTTTTGCTTTAAAAGAATCCAGCTGACAAGGAAAAAGATGTTGAAAATCCCACAGGTTTAATAAAAGGTTTTGAATTTAGCTTAAAATTTGAGTAGTGCATCTTCTGCTTGACTCAGACTCTTCACACTCCCCTCTAGCTTTTCAGATGTGGGCCAATGAACAAAAACATTGTGTTGTTTGAACAGTGATATGGGGTGAATCTGCAGTGTAATGATGCTCCAAGAGAACAGACAATATCTTGGCAAGGGAAGAAATGCTCCTTATGATAACAACACTGCTGAATTCCCTGTTGCTTTGTGCTCATTTTAAACAGTTCATGCAGGTCAATGCCTGTCGAAAACCTTCACTCCCTTAAGGCAATATTCCTTACTGCTAAAAATAGATGCAGGACAATACAAGATCAGGCCCTATGGGTCCACGTCATAAGTAAATGTTGGATGGTATCGCAGCACAAAGTTGTTCTAGAAACCCCTTTATGAGAGAAAGGAAAAAATAAACTAACTTTCCAAAGACCTAGAAGTCCAGGTTTTCATCAGGAGCAGAGAAATCCTGGTCATCAAAGTTCCCAGAGACTTCAGTGGGAACAGGCATTTAAGAAAGTATGCACCAGCCTCCCTGCAGACAACTTATTTCTTTTTCTCTTGAACTTAATGTAGGAAGGCTTTTTGCTTTTTTTTAGTCCTGGGTAAGGACACAAGGAGGAAATCTCCATTCTTTTGTAATAGGTGCATGTAGGAACTAGTTGAGGAAGAAACAATGAAGAGCATCCCTATTGTCATTTCTGAACTTCTGCAACTTCATTGTTCATATGCTTCTGGCACTAAAACATCAAAGATCATATAAGTATTCCCATTTACACATTTTGTTGTTTTTCAACAAGAAAAGCATCTCAAAGAACTTGCTTTATGTTTGATGAAATAATCCAAATTCTTTGTATGATAAACATTCATGTTTAATAGAGTTTACTACAAACCCTTCCGAAGGAGGAACAAAACCAAGAATAAAAAAAAAAGACAGGCAGGGAAAGGAACATGTCACACAGATACTCTCCAAATATTCCCCCTTGAGCTCTGTTTCAGCTTGGTAGAAATGAAACCAAAGGGGTAGATATAAGAATTGCTTCCTTTCCCCATCCCCCTTGCCTCTCTCTAACTGGGAGAACAGGGTAGCAGAAAAAATTCCCCTGGTGAACTGTAATCTCTGTTATATGTATGTATAATAGTCTTAAGGCCATTATACAACTGAATAAACATACTTTCATTTCTTATTATTACTTATCTATCTTTTCATCTCACATAAATCACTCAGCTTTCCTCTCCGAATTTCTCCCATTCCCCTGTAAACACACCTATTTGCAGTCTGATGTGAGGTTCTGACCTTGTCTTCAAGGTCCCACCAACCTGACAAAAAGTGCGTTGACCTTGCCAAGGAAGAAGGACCAGGGCAGGTAGTGCAGGTTTGTTTTCCCAGGCAATTCTAGACATACAAGAAATTTATAACTGAGAAGTTTAAACATGCTTTAAGAATATAAATATGCTGTATAAAGTACTTACTAATATGTCCTGACAGGAACACTTGCATAAACTTTGGCAAACAATCAAACGGTATTTAAAAGCTGTCTTTGCTCACTTCACGTTGTAGTGTTTTCAGTTTCCTGTTGTTAAATTAACTGAACAAATGAAATTACAAGATTTGAAAGGAAAAGGTGTACTGAAGAACATCCCCAGTCAGGACCTAGCTCTGTAGATAATTAATTGTGACCAACCATATAGCCTATTGTGATACATCTCTACTGCTTTTTATTAGTATGTAAAGTTCATAAAGTTCATTAAAACTACATGAAGTTGCAGACTCAGCATTCAAAAGGTTGAAAATGCCAGAATGAATTGGCCAACATCAACCCAGCCACATATGCGAATGCATGCAAATAAGTCTTAATTTTATAACCACACACTTCTTCCCTGCTCTCTCCTACCCTGCCTCATTGTGTGCAGGAGGCTCAACACCAGCTATGTCAAATTCTATTTCATCCTTTCTTTTTGAAGGTCAATTAAACTAGAGAAGAATGGACACATAATGTGGCAGTGAATTTCACAGATGTTTGTTGCCAGTGAAGAAACTGGCATTTCATTCCAGGCTGCAGAGAGAGGTATGAAAAGGAGAAGACCACACGCTCTTCTCCTGACCAAACTGTCCTGCTCCTGTCTGTCTCTTCCTTATGTCTTCTACTTCTTTCTCGCACTCCCACCCTTGCCATTTCAGTCTCCTTATCCAAGGCCCAAAACATTCCCTCCTACCCTATTGTCAGTCACAACATTTTTCATGCATTTTTCATAATGGTCTCAGTCTCTCAGACCCTCACATTTCTATTTTCTTTCCACCACTAAGCATTTCCAGCTCACCCTTCATGATCCTCACCTTACTAAGTAACCCTCTACTACCACCAGACTGGAACCTTAGCTCTTGATACTCCTTATACAAGGTAAATTAACTCCTCTTCCAGACCACCTGAGATGCCATGAGCAGTCTACTTACCTTGCAACCAGAAAAACAACTTCTTACAACCAGAAAAAACAGTGTCAGAGAAAGTCCTGGTTAGAGCATAGCACCCTGGACCTAGCATATGTCTTTGAATGACAGGTATTTTTCCTCCTTTATCTTCTTTTCCTCCTTTATCTTCTTTTTTATTTGTTCACCTTTTGCTTTGCCTCTTTGTCCAATTTTCTGGGAATTTAGCTGCCAAACTGTCTCAGTGGAGCACATATGAAGAGATTTTTTTAAAATGTCCAAGTTGGCCAACACTGGTCAATTTGCCCAAAGGCGGAAAAGGCAAAAAGAAAATTCCTTAAAAATAAAAAGCTTGTCAGGTTTCAGAATGTTATTTCAGGGTTGTACAGGTACAAGCTTTGACCAATTCATTCATGGAGGTGTTGAGATTTTTTTCCTTTTTATTAAGAAAAACTTTTTTTTTTTTTTAAAGTGGATTTCAGAAGAGACTTAACTATTTTGCCTGTAAAGTTTTTTCCAGAAATATTCCATTCAAGGCAGATAGCCATTTTGGAAAATATCATATGGTCCTATTTCCTCAGAAAGATCCTTGTGGGCCCACAAAACCTGAGCTATTCCATCCAAATGGTCATCCAGCTTCCACCCTGATTTCTAATAAAATGCTTTGGTTTCTTAATCAAAACAGATTTTTACAAGATTTCATATTTTTTTCTCCCAAATGAGTGTTTTCTGTGCTTTGTCACAAATGAATAAGATTATTTTTTTCCTCTTGAAAACTCAGTTGCTGAAAAATGGAAATTTGGCTCACTGTAAAGCACTTGATATAATAAAATCATGGGTATCCATTGCACCCCTGATACTCAGGAATATCAACAAAATTTGAAAAAGATGCAATTCAGGAACTCCTCCAAGCAAGTCTATACACAACGGTTTTGGAAACACTTCCTGGTTTTTTTTGTTGCAGTTTGGTTTGGCTGACATGTACTTCGAGAAAAACAAAAGTGCACATTTCGTTCCTGCAAAGATTGAACTACATGCTTAATTTTACCATTTGAAAAGTCAGTAAGATTAAATACATGCACAAATCTTTGAAGAGGTAAGGCCTGAACAGCCTTCTGGTGGTGGTACAGGGAAATATGTGTGATCGTGGATGACATCTTTTTCTCTCTAGATACTACAAAGGCTAAGTGCAGTCTGCAGCAACTTACCAATTAACTGTCAACTACACACAAAGTTTTTTTCATTTCTTTCTTCCTTTTTTCCTTCTTCCAGCTGACAGCTGGTAGATTTACTTTGTTTTTACTTTGTCTACGTTTTACTAGCAATAAGTCCTCAAAGAATTCTGCTTGGAGTTTCTTGCATCACAGAGGGTCTTCCAATCAAAACCATTTCTTCTGGCAGCAAGTCCAGAGATTTCCAGCAACCCACTTTCAGTGGATCACAGCAATGGAAATGCCCTTGAAGACTTTTCCTGGAAGGGTTGGTCTGCTCTGGAGTATTTACAGCTCAAAAGCTATTACCACGTATTAACATGAGAAACACTGACATGGTGGCACAAAGGTACACTAGCACACTGGTGAGAAAAGGCATTCAGGATGATTTAAAGCAAGAAAAACCCAACCAAACAAATAAAAAAAATCCACAAAACATTCTGGCTTTGGAGAGTTGCTTTTGTTTTGTTTTAGTTTGTTCTTACGGTGCTCTATAAATACGGCCAGTCTAACTTTTTCCTTTGGTAATGAACCACCTAAATACATTGTTTTTGAAGAAGACTATCAAATGCTTTGTGGAATCCAGTAGATAAGACGCTGTAATATAGTCTCTCATAGATCTGTTGGTGTAAGTAGGCTAAATTTCCACAGAGAAACTGGGAGAAACTCTTTGAAGTCAGCCCTACAGCACATGCTGAATTTCACCCCTGAGAGAGAGAAAGTGTCTATCAAATGCCATGCATCTCTGACATACTAGCTAGGAGACAAAGCCCAAAATGAATGCAGAGAACAGGGTCTGGCCCACTGAAGCAATTCAAAGTATATCTTAGGAAACAAACTTCATCTAAGGTATTTGTATTAAATCAAAATGCTGAAGTAGAATTAGCATCAAAAGCGCAGGAAGGATGAAATAACTCATTATGCTTATAATCCAGTTATTAGCATAATGGCTTCAGTGGTTCAAAGAAGCACTGCACTAGTGAAACCTGCAGTGGAATGAAATGGAGCTTGGAATAAGTTCAGGCTGCAGTCCAGAAAGTGAAGAAGGTTTCACTAAAAGGACCTCAAGAGATGATCACCACGTCAGCCTGAAAAGAGAGTGGGACGCATCCTGTGTGTCACTTCAGCAATTTCAAATGTCAAAACAATCACTTAGCACATTACAAAAGCTAAAGATGGACAGTTGAGAGGACCGATAAAAATGCAAATTTCATGCCAAAATATTCAAAAAGTATGAGCAATGGAAACAAACCCGAAAAACCCACATTCAGCCAGGATGTTAGAAAGCATGAGTCAGGAGAATGATGAACGCTAATTTGCCTTTGAAAAATGTGAGGCAAATACGTTTACAGAGCTGGACAGAAATGAGGTTAAAGAGCCAGTGAAGATTTGAGGAAATAACCTAAGTGTTTAGCCTAAAAAGAAGAAACAAAACAAA
Source organism: Pezoporus occidentalis (assembly GCF_034315485.1). Lineage (NCBI taxonomy): Eukaryota > Metazoa > Chordata > Aves > Psittaciformes > Psittacidae > Pezoporus > Pezoporus occidentalis. The sequence continues at coordinate 792,558 of NW_026912907.1, read as the reverse complement.
TTCACTGCTGGTAGCTGAAATGTGAAGATGTGAGAACTTGTAACCTGATTTAGCATATCAGGAGTGAGATTGCTCAGGAGGTCAACGCATGTCAATCACCACATACATATACTGTCTATTATAAAACATGAAACAATTAGAAAACCAAAATTAAATAACCATAGTCCCTCTAGATGGTACATAACCATTCAACACAGTATACAAAGAAATAACAATGGTTAACAAGAAAACCAGTTTATCTAACTTCTTTATCATCCTCAGCACAAATTATGTAAGCACACAGACTTGGGCATGGACAAATTCAGTATTGGCTAGCATATCACACTCTCAACAGTCTTTGCCAAGAGCTACGTTTTCAAAACAACTCACTAAATTTGCACCAGATAATCTGTCATGCCAAATATTAGGCACTTAAGTGTTTACCACCAGGAATGTTCTGAACTTAACTCTCTACCCACTAAAGCTCCTGTTCTGAACATCCTGTCCAGTTCCTGAAAGACTGAAGTGCTTGCTTTAGCACTTTAGCACAAGTAATTGGCTTTAGCTATCACTGTGGCCATTCAGCTTCTTGCTTAGCTGAAGACTTGGATCCTCAGGCTTGAGTAATTGAAATGTATTAACCTAAAATTTGAAAATAAACAAAATTTGGTAGAAATAATTGGGTTTTGGAGAGTTTATCTTAATCTATGGCATATTCCATCCATCTCTTTCCTTCCCACCTATCCCTTGGCCCCCCAAAAAATAAAGCACGTTTTTGAAAAGTATAAGAAGGAAAAAATTGACACATCAGAGATTATTGTAAATTGTAAACAGAATGCTCAGTAACTGAGAAACAGTAAAACTTTTTAAATCACCCGGATCAAGATAGGAGCTACTTTATTTGCAGATCTTAAAGGGATCAAACTACATTTTGTGGTAGATAAAACTCATACAATCAGAGAGCTAAGGACAACAATGACTTGGAACGCCCAATGCTCAGGAAATACTGTATGCATGCATTTGTCCCACTGAGCTCCTGGCATTGCAGGGCTGAGGCCTAAATCTGGGTTTGAATTTCACACTCTAAGTCTTGCAAAAATAAGTTTAGACAAATTGTAAGAAAGGTCGGGCTCATTTCATATGCTCTGATATAACGATATATCAAAGCATAACAGATACATCTAGACACACACAAAAAGAACCAAGTGTGTTGAGAAAAGAGTTCTATTGTAATTCACTTGAGGTTTTCAGAGAGCAGTACATGGCAGTACATGGGTGGTTAATATTTTGCTTGACCCATTGCAAAGAACTAATAAAAGTAAAAGCTGTGCAGCTGCCCCTTCTAATCTGAGAACAAATCACAAAGGCAGGCACAAACAAAAGGCAGGTGAGCTCTCAACTGAGCAATTAGGGGGAGGACAAACAGGGGAAAAAAAAAAAAAAAAAGGTAAAGTAATCCACCAACCTCTTTGACAAAATTTAATCAGAAAAGCAGCTTAGAAAGGGGCTTCAAATCTACTGAAAACAAAGTTTCAAACACCAATAAAAGTATCATATAAATAATAGCCCTGAGGCCAAAGTGTAGAGATTAGCAGAGCAATCAAAAGGAGCCAGAAACAAACAATCATAAGTTTGAGAAGCAGTCTGTCAAGCAAACAGCTCTCAAAACCAGATTTAGAAAACACGCTCTGTAGAAGATACGGTCAAAGGCTGACTGATAGAGTCAATATATCCACCTAGGCTGGTAGTTCTTAGTGAATGTCAATCTAATAAAACAAAAGGCCTTTCCTAAAAGGCAGCTAAACATTGCCAGGATAAGGCATCACAAGGAAGAGACCAGAAGTTTGCTGCCATAATCTTAGTATTAAATAGAGCTATTCCCACTTGGCGCTGAGAATTTTGGCGATGTTGACTTACGGTTACTCTTAGGAAATATCTTACGTGTACTGTGGGATACAGTATACAATAGCATGAGTGACAATAATCAATACATATTTGGCATACGGTCAATGAAAATGTACACTTAGATTCAGCAGCCTTGCCCTGAGTATGGAGCAGAGTACTCATTTGTGATAAAGCAGGCAAATTGTCCCTTTTTTAATCTCCTGCACTCTCCTGAATTTTTGAGATTCAGAGCCTACCGCAGCTCTCAGCTAACTGTGGACTTCTATTCTGGGATTAAAATGTCACTAGATGACCATTTGGTCATATGTGACCCTGCCCTTGCTTGCAAGATCATAACATCCAGGACAGCAGTATTTCATAATAAGATAGGCCTTGAATTTAAACAGTTGGCAAGTAGAGTTTTATAATTGTACATTAATATTCCAGAATTCAACTATTAAAAAAAAAATTGCCAAATAACAAAAGGTAGAGCTAATATCTATTTCCCCAAAATATTTATTCTGCGAAGTTTGAATTTCACCACTTACTTACTCTTTCAAATCTCGTCTTGCACCTTCGCTGCTGAGGCAGGTTTTTGCCACATTTGGCAGTAGCAAGCCCAAACCTGCATAGTCTGTGTGTATTCTGAACTTTCTGGTGACAAACCATGACACGGAGGTTAGCAGGACTAATGACATGCATGAAGCTAAGTGCATATCTAATCAAATATTTGTGGGCTCAGACCCCATTATAATATTAACACAGGATCATTTAAGGGAGAGACCTGAAACTTTTCATTGTATTCGGGAAATAAATCACCTACTGTTTCAAACCTCCTGAACAAATAGGGGTTTCATATTTGGCTGTGTCCGCTGTCTATTTTGGATCTTTGGCATTTACCTTGCCCCACATTTAGGCCTGGAGCAGCTGAGAGAAAAGTCTGGATGTGTTTATTTTTCTATTTCCCATGGAGCCAAGCCACAAGATAGTCCTCCCCAAAAGGAAACTAACCCTGACTGCGTGACTGACAAGATTGTAGTAAAAAAAAACATAGCTCATTTTAAAGTTTACCCAAAAGCAGTGTCTCTTCAAGCAGCATGACCCTGTGGCTTCATTTAATATTTCTAGGACAGAGCCTGCAAGGTTAATGTGTTAAGACAGTAAAAACTTTCCCTTTGCCTCAGGCACATCACTTCTATTCAGCAAGGCAAATAATACCCCACCTACAGCAGCCTGCCCAGAAGCCCAAAGGCTGCACAGCAACAAGCCTCCATTTCTTCCCTGTCTCCTTGTCTCCTTGAGACTGACATTGCCTGGGTGCTGAATAGCCTGGTGGGAAGAGTTCAATGCAGGGTTTGCACTTTCCCAGCCATTAGCCAGCTGCCACCGCATTTCATTATCTTAGGGGCTGCTTTTATACATCAAAGGCACTTCCAAACAGTGTGATGAAGTGGAAGTAACGGAGCTTGGTCCACGTTGCAAGTCGCAGTATTATTTATTGTCATTATTTTTTTTGCGCCCATCTCATGCCATCTGGCCTGCTAACTGTAAAGGCCAGTGATGGAAAAAAGGCTCAACACACCCCTCTTGGTTTCTTGGAGTGAATCCTGCTGAACAACTAGGCCTTGGAGCAACTGCCTGTCGTTATCAGGACTCTCTATTGTTTTGCACAAGGAGCCCTCTAAAAAGCAAAGGGAAAAAAAACAAAGGTAGCGCACAGGATCTCATGTGAAAACAAAGTAAGCAGAGCATGAAAAGCGGCACTGAGATGGCTTTTTCTTTGCCTTCTTTCCAACGTAGCCAAGAAATAAAGAGTTGAAAAAGGTTTTCTTTCAGTCTTCTAAAGAAGCTGCCTGTGAACAAGCCAAGGTAGTGGGTTTTGCATTAGACGGCTTCAGATCACTGTTCAGCTGTTTTAACTTACTTCGGCTTTTGTCTTATTATGTCTTTCTTTTAATGACAAAAGCCCATATGGTTGGTAATTTATTGTACTTCTCCAGAGTTTGAGACCTGCTTTCCCTTACCGGAAATCCCTAATTGATACATTCAGAAAATGTTGAGAATTACATTAAAAGGTGAAAAAAGTGAAATCTCTCTGTGTCGCAGAGTGCTAATTAGTGGCTTAAACAGGAGTTGTCACTGGATGTATGATTAAGTTGCACTCTTATATGGTAGCTTGGTTTTAGAGGCCAGGGAATAAACTACAACACATTTCTGCCTCTGCTGTGCCTGCCTGCCACCAAAACAGCCTGTTGCCAGAAAAATAAACCAACAAGAAATGTTCTTCCTTCCATACTGACATGTTTTGGCATATATATTTTGTGTAATGATTTATTTTACCTATTAACTTGAGTCTTTAAGAATATCATAGTTTCACTCTGAATGAGACAGAGCAATTGACTGCAATGTCAAGGTAGTAAGGCTTGCAAAGTGCCCCAGACGTGCAGGTCAGTGCTTGCAAAACATTGTTTCTCTTTTTAAAAACAACACAACATTGTTTTGCATTTTTGAATGCTTGCCATGAAAATAAATATTTGGTATGGTGAATACTGGTGTGTAAGGCCCTGATTCTGTAAACCAGGTCATGTAGGTAAAGCTTTTGCCTATACAGATTCTGAAGGTGAGTGTGCATGAAAAAGAGCTTGCAGCATCAGGGTCAAATTTGGCAGCCCTTTGGTAGGCTTGATTAACTTAATTTGAGATTGGCATGAATAAGGGTTGAGACAGTGCAAGACTTTTAATTTTGTCCTGAAATCTTTTTCGGTTCTGTGCTTGCTGCAGCTAACCTGTAGCTGTGAAATATCTCCCTGTACGCTAGCAATTAGATTGCTATCTGAGACCAACTTGGAAATAGGAGTCAAAGAAGTCAAGCTACTGGCAGCCAGCATCAAAACCAAAAATCCCTGACCTTGACTGCTCTTAATACAAAGGCCCTTTTCCTGCTGTTTTTGAATGAACGAAGGAATGAGAGCCAGCAAATGATATAGCAGACACTTTCTTCTGAAAAGATAAAGCCAATTTATTTTATTTCTGTATACAAGCCACTGCCCAAACACAAAGACAGGAAGCAATATTGGGAAATTCCTAAAAACATGATTTATGCTGGATAGTGTCTCTTCTTTCTCCTTCTTATCACTTGGAACTAATAGGGAGCCAAGAATTTCCTGACCTTTTGCAATTCTTTTGGAAAATGTGCTCTCCCTTCATTGCTACCGCATTGTGAAGAAAGCGCTTATTTCTAGTAGTAGGTTTTAAATTTCACTTGAAATAAGACTGCATCTTAGACAGTCTGTCTCTGCTCCTTTCTTTGGTATGGGATTGAACAGGTGCTGCAACACAGCTTCATTTTTAAGCTGCACACAGATAATCTTCCCCATTTTAGAGCACGGCAGGCATCCCTTCTTGGGTGACCAACCCCACACCATCCAAATGGGGGGAACAGTCACAAAGAAAGAAGTCCTTTGCTCAGTTTTAGAAACATGAGCAAGCCAGATGTATCCGGTAAGTCTCCACCAGACAGATTTGTGAAGTGTCCCAGATGAGGTGTCCACAGGAGATCTAGGGCTCATGGGACAGATATTTTTATGCGGATGAACGAGGGGAATTGCTCAAAAGCAATATGACCAATGCAAGTAGGTTCCCCATCTGCAGAAGGCAATAGGACAGCACTTCTTTTGTCATTTCAATGAGCATTTATTCCCCATTCAGGACCAAATGTGTAAAACAAGGTCCCTCGATAGGCTGGATGGGCAGCGTTTTACCCCACAAGCTGTCGTTTAGGCTATGGCACCTGGACAAGCCCCACCTTGGGGAGGCAGTGTGCAGTGTCTGCTGCAGGGAAGTGGGCAGCCAGCACAACCCCTCTCTGTGGGGTTTAAAGGAGGAAAACACAGCTGAGTAGCACAAAGCTGCAGGGCGTAGGGCTCCAAGCAGCCCAGAAAGCAGAGGAGAGAAAGGCTCCTGGAAGACCCTGTGCTCTGAAGAAGTGAGCGTTCAGTCTTGGAAGTACTTTTGTCTGGAGGGAGAAGCTAATTTCACCCTCTGATAAACTGGATTAGGGAAAAATTTACTGAGATAGCCTTCAAGGCTTGGTTCCTCACCTGATGAAAGCAGGACGGGCTTTTATTGTCCCACCGGAGCAGAGCAGCAGCTGAGGACGTGGCTCCCATGGCTTTCTGCCCTCCTGCGAGCTCTCCCCTGGCAGCGATGCTGTCAGCCCCTCGCTGCAGGCAGGTGCAAGCTGAGGGCCAGATTGCAGCTTGCTCAAACACAGCTACCACGGAGAGAATGGTCCTCTCCAGCCCTCACCTCCCCCTTGCCATCCCACATGGATGTCATATGGATACTTTTCTTTGCCAGCTGGTTTGGAGCAGCCCAAACTGCTCCTATGACACGGTCCTGGTGTGGTAGGAAGGATAAAGGAGGTTGGATCTGGCATTGCTACAGGGAAAACAGGGAGGAATCGGAGACAGAAAATGCAAACAGTGCTGCGTTCAGAGCTACATGTAGCTCTTTCCCTTCCCAGAGAAAGGGGAAAGTGGAAACACATTGCAGCCCTCAGGATTGCCTGTCAAACCATGTAGCAGGCCTGGCTAAGAGCTGGTCAGCTGTGTCCTAAATCTGATGGTCTGAGAGAAAAGAAGTTCAAACAGTGCATCCCATTTACCAACACAATGATAAAAGTAGGCTTCCATGTGAAGATATGTTTCCTCTGCACTGGAGTATCTTTAAATATCGTAACAGAAAAGACTAAAGTTAATAATAGTTCTTACATTGTTTCAGACGTGGTAAACCAAAAGCAGCTTTCTTTAGCTTCGCATTTTATTAAAGGTCACCATGAATTATGAATCTCTCTTCTGAACTACTCAGCTGTTTCCATGCAGTGTCACTGTCTGGACAGCCCTCCTAACACAGCAACAGCTAACGAGCAACGACAATCAGCTATGAAGCACAATTCAAGGAAACAGAAAACAAAAATGGAAGGATGTGAATTCTATGGAGCACACAAAGAAAAATGGGTGGGATGCTCGTTTCCTCAAATTGTGTATCAACTTCATAAGTTAGCTACGAATTATCCACCTTTAAAGGATGAGGGTATCGTACATCCCACCTTTGTGTTCTTTTTCCAGCACTCCATTGTGGAACCTGTTCTCTGCTGCTTCTGTTTGAAGAACTGTAATTTTTTTACATGTGTTTGAAAGATAAAGCACGGTTGTTGAAATGATCAGCGCTGGTCTTGCAGCACAAAAAAAAAATAAATCAACAGATGACTTCAAAATATCTGAAGAAAAGAAATCACAATGCAGACTTACACTAACTTATGCTCAAATGACAGTGCTTAGACTATATTTAGCAAGTCAATAAATTAAGGATTATTACATCTTGAAAACAAACCAGATTTTTCATACAAAATCTTGCAGTAGCTCTCAGTCAGGATGTCTGCATTTCTGAATAAGACATTTTTAATATTTATTTTTAAAACCTGTGGGCTTGTTTTCCTGTTACTTCATTGTCTATTTTTCGCTATAAAAAAACAAACTCAACAAAAGCACTTTCCTCTTTCATTTTTTTTGTAACTCAGTACTTCAGGAGTTCATTTTTAATCCAGTTGTTTAGTTTTTACATTATCACTGATGTCTTCTGCTTTCAATGAGATATACACAGTAGCTAAAAATGCTGTCGCACTGATATACTGGATGCAGTACACTGTGTACCAAATGTGTGTTTGTTTTTAATGCTTAGCAGTTCTTGGTCATTAGACTAACAGAACTTCTCTCTCCCCTCCTCCCTTTTCCCCTCCATATTATTTAGGAAAAAAAAGGAAAATCCTGAATCCATTTTAAGAAAATAGATTCTCCTGTAGTATTAAAGGGTTTGAAACATTGATGAGTTGCAGGTTTTTGAGAACAAACTGAGAAGTAACTCCATGTAAAAATACTGATTTACAGACCAAATTTGTACATCTTTTGCTTCACAAATACAGACTTGCAGGACAGAACAAATGTGTTATATCTGTAAGGGGGCATTTTCTAAGAAAATACTTCTGTGTTTAGGAAACAGTAAATTAATGTTACGGTAGGATAGATTAATTAAATGCTACCTCACCATTAAAGCAAAGAACATATTTGTTTCTTACATGAAATATACACTATCCAGACGAGGAAGAGTTGCAATTATATGTAACAAGCATGGGTTTCTGTTTACAAACAAAATAGCAAGTATATAGTATAGTAATTCAAGACAAAGCAAAACAAATGGATTTTTTTTTTGCTTGTTAGAATTTCACACAATAGATGCAAATTCAGAGTTAAGCAAATCTAGAAACAAATAAAACTGAAAGAGGATGCTCTGTACCAAAGAAAATTTAGTTTGACATCATTGTTAAGTAGATAGCTGGGATCTGCTGGGAATACATACCTTGGTTTCATCTGACTGACCTCATATCATTGTTACGGCACATAACTACACCTGACAGGTCATTGATTTGGCGATATGTAAAGTGGATCCTTAAGGAAATAGCTTGGCAGAGAGCAGCTTCCCATGTTTTTACATTCCCACAGCAAAAATTCAAGTCTCTATCATAGTATTCATCACATATGGAGATGAAAGAAAAACAATGCTCTTACAAAATGCTTTATAAAGAAAAAAGACGGTTATCAACGGCCTCACATGTCATTTCACAGATTTCAGGGCTCAGATCACAAAAATGACAGAATAATATTGATTTCAAATTTCAGAGTGAAAAAAGCAATACATTTTTTTTCTCTTTCAAGCCCAGCTTTCACACCACAACTCCAACAACTTTAACACTTTTCATGCAGAAGGTCCTGCTTGATAATTTTGCCAGAAATATGCAGCACACACGTGCACAATAACAAAAACAAATTAGAATGCTATTTATTCTGCTGCCACAAAAGCATTTTTACTCTACTTTGTGCCACCAAATGTACCACAATGTTTTCATCACCAAGTTAAAGAGAGTATGCCTAATGGCTTATACTGTCCTACTGCACAAGAACCCTATTCAAACATTTCCTCAGGTCATGCATGGCTTTAGTCACATGCATAATAGCCTACAGACAAAAGGCACAAGAGACAAGGAGGGCTTTATGTATCAAACTGAAAGTAGTATTTCCCTGCGCTAATACTATGTAAACAACAGAGAGCCGCAGGATATCATATTAACATGATTTTTTTTGTGAGAGAGAAAGAAAGATTAATCAATACCTAAAAACTTAAGTACCTGTGTCTGGAGAGAACAAACACATAAACAAAAATTATTATGAGAGACAAAACATCAATTTAGATGAAGGAAAAAACCCAAAATGATGTTTCTTACATGTTTACAATAAACTAAATTATATTACTTTAACATAGACTAATCAAAAACCTTTTCATTGGGATATAAAAGAGCCACCTTTTGGGTTTCTTATTAGATAGATAGACACACACACAATTTCAGGAAGAAACATTAAATAGGTAAAACTTCACTATATATTGAAAGAAGAGTGTTTAGCCATAGCACACTTCAGCATCCAGTGCCTGTATAAAACCTTATGCATTGACATGGGGCTATTGCTCTGGACTCAACACCACTCATAAGGTGTCACCCCAAGAGACAAGAGTAGGGAGAGGGGAATCATTAGGCAAAATCATTGTAAATGCAAATGACAGGACACTCCTCACTCCCCACTACTCCACCGCTTGCCTTTACAGCAGCCAAAGCTGCACTTCAAGTAGCAAAGACTACAAAACTATGACTGAAATCAGCATAATCTGACCATATTCATGGACAGCACATACAGCTCTTCTATGAATCTAAAGGGCAGGTCACAGTCAACAGAGTTGTCTCAAATCAGATGCCTACTCACTAACACAGGCCTAGTTTGGAGATAAACTGCCATTTTCCAAGCAAAAAGCAAAGGACTCATAGGGGAAGCAGTCCTATGGATCAAGTCCTTGTTTTCACCAAGAAGACATGATGCAGCTCTTCTACATGGTCCCATTATTCAAAAGTGCCAATAAAAGCAGATCTTTGAATCCTGATCCAAAATGTTGCTTTAAAATATACGTAAGTCATACAGACAAAAATACACCTGCAGCATTTCCATCTATAGATTCTGAAGCATGGTATGAATGAGATCAGCAATGGTATTCTCATTTTCTAATGGAATTCAGGATATTAGGACAAGGAAAGTGAACTAGCCCCAGTCCCTCAGCAACCTGAAAATGAGCCAAATCCTTTGTAGTCCTTTCTGAGTCCAAGTGTCGTATCTACAAGAATGTGTCACCTCCCTCAACACGAGGCTGGGACCCAAGCTGAGAAAGACCTCTATGGCAAAGAGCTGCATAATTCAACAAAGCAGTGTGAAATGGAAGTTCATTCCAGATCAGAAAAAAAAAAAAAAGTTAACTTATAGAAATTAAAAATTCTATGGCAATGGCTTACTTTTAAGAAAATGTTCAGAAAGAAATTGTTTCTCAGGTTGAGAATAGGATTTTGTTTCAAAATGAATGAGTTAGGTCCCTAAAATGGCTCCATAGTTTGAATCCCCATGTACAGTGTGAGCATTTCCCACCTGATATTTCATACTCTGGCAGTTTTCTCACAGCCTAGAAGACAGATTGATGATATGAGGTTAATAGGAGAAGAGGTTCAGCTTAAGCCTTCTGCCCCCCCTTGAATGCCTCATCACCAAGCTGTTAACTGTTCTGGTGTATTTACACCTGGTGTGCCCATAGCTTTAGTGTCCGGAAGACTGAATTTTTAAGGTGATATTTTTCAAGTATTTTTCCAAGGGTTAATGCTGGATGATCTTGACTTACTCATTGCATGGGAATAAGAGGTCCACAAAATCCTCCCTCATGAAAGAAAACCCTAAATAACCAATGAAACACACACAAAAGCCATAAGCCCTCATTGGGTAGTAGACTACAGGATGATGCACCCTCAGAAGGAAGCCGAGCTGCTGATCTGGCAGTTAGATACCAGCACTGCCCTTTGCAGAATGTTTTGCAGGATAGCTATCTGTCTGTTGCACACACAGATACACCCTCTTCTAAGGGAACATAACTATTCCCACACGGTGCACTTTTGCTTCTCATATCTTTTACACGTTGCCACATAACCTGAGCCTTGTTAAGAGATTAACTCAATTTACCACCACATGTAGTGTGCTTTATTGTCAACATATTTTTCAGATTGTCCATCTGTGTGTACTAGCATTTCTAAAATTAAACAAAAACCCTGTGTGGAGTGCCAGTACCTATAGATTAACTATACCTTCAGGAATCTAAAATATTAGAAAAGAATCAGCAGTTACCTTTCAGATATCCCCTGCAGCCTGCACTGCTCAGTCAGTGTGGTTATGCTTGCAATCGGTTTTATGCACACTCCAGAGCCACCCAAAAAGCCTGGCAGTCCCCACAGCCTGCCGTGCCCATCATGTTATTTTCCCTTTTCCTATTTCCAATTGGGAACAGTTGATCAGCAGTCTTCTGGCTGCCTGATATTAGGAACAGACATGAACCAAAGGAGGAAAACTCTGCCAGGACTCCAGATTTTTGCTTTTTCCTCGTGTCAGTTTGAGCAAGGGTTATACTGTGTGTAGACCCAAGTCCTAGCTCACTCATCAGGACTGACCCTTGTATAAGCTTTATACCACCATTTGCAGGATATAAGCCTATATATAGTGTTTGAACAAGGCAAATAGAAGTGTGATAAAGCTTGAAACTAAGGTTTTGACCTTGGCTTAGCATTTGCGACAACATACTCAGATACAACAGGCAGCTCCTTTATTTACCATCCTACAAAGCATGCAGGTATATTAACCTTAAGATTACTCTTTTAGTACTGACAGAAACAACTCACTTACTAATAAGTGAAATTTCCCATTAGCTTTTAAACCTAAGCTCTGTCAAGTGAAAATACAGTCTCTCTGAAAGCCAACAATGAAACTATCATAAGCTTCACTGAATTGATCTTCAGGTTATAAGAACTATGAACTACATGAAGAAGTAGGTTTTTATTTTCGGGGGGGAGGATTTAGAGAAAGTCATGAGAACACAGGTGAAATGACAACTGAGATTTTTTGTGGAGATTTTTTCCCCCTTTGTTTGCAAAAGAAAAAATAAACCGCTTAAACACCTCTTTCAGTGATACCAAGAGCTTTGCAAATTTGGCTTAAATTGAGTGAACGAATTTGACAGGCTGAAATAAGGAAAAGAAACACTGAAACCTTGGCTTTCCACATTTGCTACTCAAACCGTGTAGGTTTCTGATTTTAGGGTGTTTTCACTCAGAAGGCTGCTAAAGCTTTTTACAAGCAGCAAGAATTTTAGTGGATTTTTCTCTTAGGCAATTTGAACAATTTTTTCCACTGTGTGTTCTGACTCCTAAATATATAATTTCCACAACATTGATTCTTTAGATTAGTTATTATGACATAACACTTGTGTAACCCTCAGAAACAAGCAAATTCATGTTTACTGTGAACACAATACAAGAGAAGAATGCACAAAGCTGGTTGGTCCCTCTGGCATTCACACCTCTCTCAGCAGTTCCTCACCGCTACCTGAAAACAGTGTAAAATTATTAAGCTGTCCATGGAAGGAGCTTTCCAATAGGCCTGGGTTCTGTGATGATGCAAACCTGGTGTAACATTTGTGGTGTTGCTCCCCAGGGCTGCTCCCAAGGCACGTTTCTGTGAGAGGAGCCACAAAAAGGCACAGAACTGTGGCTTCTAAGATGACCAAGCTGCTTCTTTCACCACTGAGATGGCAGTGCACAAGCTTTCAGGTCTCTGAAGTCCCTCTAGTCAAGCATGCCAAACTCTTTCAGTATTGCAGTTCAAGCCCATTTTTAAATAGCTGCTTCCATCATTACAGCTGCAGGACAAAGACATGCACCAATATGGGCAAAGATGCCTATTTTGTATCAAGAAGTATGGACAGAAAAGGATGTTCAGGGCATTTACCTCAGCCTCCTTCCCCCCACTGTGTTTCAGGAACTATATTAATCAGCCTTTTACAATAACTGATGGAAATCTCTAGGGACCTTTTATTTAAGAAAAATAACAAAAAGTAATATTGCTGGCAAAGAAAACAGGGTGATTTCTGAGCCACCAAAAGGCTTAAACAAAATATGGATAGTGGGGTTTAACCCAACTGCAGCTGTAAGTTTCCAAAATTAACTGCTTCATTTATTATGACAATAAAATGTAGGGAGAACCATTATATGCTTATAAATGCAACATCTGCAGGACTGAATGCAGGGGTCACTTCCATGGATCTGACTGGCTCACAAAAATGTCCATGCTACAGGAAGTTGTATTTGTTCAGTAGCCATTGCCAAAGTACGAAATCATGGTCAGTCCCGGTAGAAGATAAAAGCTTTTGTTCATTTAGGCTTCTTGTCTGAATTTGTGTTTAAGCAAAAGGAAATCAAATATGAGTTCTGTAACTGATGGAATAAGAAATATACACTACATTTAAAACAGCTGGATAACCTGTGTACCTCCCCTGTTCCATACAGCAGACCATACTACCATGATTTAGTCAACATATGCAAAATGCTACTGCTTTTCAATCACATCTATTGGGCTTGCAGATTCCTTACCTGGGGGACCCTCTCCTCCTAGAAGCTAAATCCCAATCTCAGTCTTAAATGCTAGCCAATAAGGTACTTATGGAAATAAGTACTTAGAGAGGGCCAAAAACGGAGGCAGGTAACGAATTTGCCACTATGAAGTAGCAGCTGATGCTTTGCAATTGTCAGATGCATTTGGAAATCTAATATGTATTTAAACATGCATTGAAACAATTGTCCCTTGTAGGCAGTCACTTTTTCTATATGAACTCTGGTCATATTTTTGTTTCCCTTTTGTATTTACTTTATCCTCTATTCACTAAACCATGAGCTCAAAATGATAACATAACCTAAGCAAATAAAACAGACATCAAAGCAAAGAAAATGTTATTTTTGAAAGATAAAATTTCAACAAAAGCAAATACACAGGAAAAGCACTTTTGCCTTTCAGATTCCCTGAGAACCTCTCCCCTTCCTCCAGGCTTCCTATACCAGTTCAGGTGAACACACAAAAGACTTCATTTTCACAGTACTATCTGTATGCTACTGCCCAGAGCAGTTTTCTTACACTCCTTCACCTCCATAGTAACAGAGGGGTTGACTACACTTGGAAAAAGAGTAACCCAAAACATTTTAAAAGGCCTAGTTTATACTTCTATAGAGATTGTTTAATCATGCAACTTTTTTTTAAAGAATCAGAGCTGGAGACAACTTAGGGATCACTGGAAAGAAAAGAAGTGTCTCTAAATGTGTATGGATCACTGATGTTAATGAAAGGAAAGTTCTTCCTCTCTAAGAAAAAGCTGAACCCTAAATATTCATAAAGTGTCTAGGATGGGGTTTTTTTGGTTGGTTGGTTTGGTGTTTTGTTTGCCTGTTTGGTTTGGCTTGAGTTGTTGGGGGTGGTTTTTTTTGTTGTTGTTCTTGTTGGGGGAGGTTGTTTCCGGTTGGGTTTGTTCGTTTGGTTGGTTTGGGTTTTTTGTCAGGACAGATGCATAAGGCACAGCTTGGGAATAATGTACAAAAAAATCTGAAGTTTTAATGAGCCTTAGCCCTTATAAAGAATGAATACCAAGGCAGCATGGCATGGCCAGTTACTGATCAGGGAATGCAGGCAAATGTGAGAAAATGCCCCAAATATAGAAGCTTACATATGCAAAAACTCAAGAGTTTAAGGGAATGAAAAAAAAAAAAAAGGGCTAATGATGTACTGTTCTATTGTTTCAACCTCTCATCTATCACATTTCATCCAGTTTTTTTTAATAACAAACCTACTAACTGGTGTTTAACTTAAATATACCTTCCAGAAAGTCACATGGCTTTCATTTGCAGACACCAGGAAATGGGTCCCTTGGCTCCTTTGGTAGGTTGGTAGGCTGCTCAAAGGATTAAACCCTCTTTGTGAAAAATGTGTAATCTTCTTCTGAAAAATGCCTGGATTCAGGCATTTCCCAAACTTATCATTATCTCTCTTTCCATAAGGAGAGGATTCTTGGTCACCGGCACTTGATGCTGGGAAGGTTCTTTCAGGCTGTTAAGCAGCTTCCCAGTCCTGTCCTTTTGATATGCTAACCAGGATAGAGAGCTACAGTCCAACTGCCAGGAACTCTTTCAAGCCTGATGTCATTCTGGTGGCACTGCTCTGCTCTCTTCTCCAGTTTCTGAAATCCTTTCTACACCAGCATTGACACCAACATGATAAGCAATTTCCTAGCATCCGTCATGTTGCATTTCAAAGTAAAATCACACCTTTATTTCCCCCAATTGTTATACACCCAAGGAGCTCACTTTCTGCCCCAACATTGTGCTGTTAGCTGCTACTCTTCTGCCAAGCTGGAATTTCAATTCCAGCCACTAGACAGTTTCCCATTGCATACTGAGGATCTGTGTTTTACACTCTTAAGTGTATGAAAAACTTTGTATGCATTTCAAAAAGGTCAAATATAACATAAACAGACTGCTTATTAAGCAACCGGTGTACGCACTTTATTGTCCCTGTTTTATGCTCCTCCAAACTGTGGCATATAGGCATTTTAAGAGCAGAGATTACATGAACTTTCAAAACACTAATGAAAATCCTTAATGGCATTTTCACAGCGTTTGTCTCTGCAGAACTTCACTGGAAATATTTCCGTTCAGTGATGAGTCTCCATTGACGGTCTTTCTGAGAACAGCTAGTTCTACTCCATTTATTGCATTCTATGATACATTACATAGTTCTTAACAAAGCTATTATGACTGGAAAAAATATCCAAACAAATGACAGCTCTGTATGTCAGAGCATCAATGGACAAATCCTCTTCTCTCCAAAATCATGTAGAGCCTGGGAGTGTTCTTTGTTGAGAGCAAGAGCAGCCTCAATCTGTAAAGGTTAAACCATGACTCACTCCTATATTGCCACATTCACAGAGGAAATTCATTTGCAGCAATCAACAGCATCTTTCCCTCTAATTCAAGGTAACACCAATCTATTCTGTGTAACCTGAATTACACTGTTCAACTGAGGAACTTCTTAGTGGATTTAACTAAAACGATCCATCAGCATTCACAAACACAGACAGCAAGCCAAAACTGAATAGCAACTTACTTTGAAAAACAAAGCAAAATAAAATAACCCATGACTATTTATTTCTAGGTGTATTAATTTATGAGTGGGATAAATTCACTCCATGACCATATCAATGGATCATCCTGCAAAAGGTATGATACTGTGGGGGTTTATGCAGACACTGAATATCCATACGTTCAGCTGAAAGGTGATGTTTAAAAAAACGTGCAATAAAATGCACTGATCAAGACAGAATACAGACACACCTCCTCCTACCATTTAATGGAAACACAAGTGTAAAATTTAGGAGAAACAATGAAATTTGATGGGCTTGTGTGCTATTCTGAATTTGAGCTCACTGTCTGGTCCTTTTCACAATCACTTTTAGCTGGACAGATAAACAGGAGTAGGAGGCAGCTTTATTTACAACACATTAAAAGAAAGATAAGGTGGAGTTCAGTGCACCACCTAAAACAGTGACACCTCTGAGTCTGTCTGTTGCTCTCTGCTCCTTTAGTGACCCTGGCTGCCCTTCCCTGAAATGAGTAAGCATCTTCTGTGCCATGAGACAGCCCTGTTTCACAAGATGCCAATTCAATACAACCACCCTCCTGGTTTCATGCAGAAAAAAAGAAAACAAGCACTTAGGAGCAGTCTCCTAAAGTAAGAGGACATGGGGCAGCCCTTCTTGCTTCCTAAACTTATTTCACTATTTCATAAGGATGATGTTAAGGTTGCCCTGGTTCCCTGGGCTCCCCTTCTGTATTTTAAGAATCCCAAAGCTTTACAACAGCATACACCTCTCATCCAAAAATGGATGCTTGAGAAGATAAAGATAGCCATAATCTGGAGCTGCATGAGAAAGATTGGTTTTAATCTTATTCTGACTCCTTATAGTTTACTGTTGATACTTTTACCAGCGGGTAACAAAAAGTGAACTGGTATGTGACCTCTAGCTACTACATAAAAGTACTGCCATTTAAGTGCCTTAAGATCTCCCAAGAAATCAGCAGTAGTACTGGGGAAAATTCTCAAATGGTGCACACTGCCTTTTCAAGACTGCAGAGTACAACAGGCAGCATCTATTATCCAGCTGGGTTTGACTCAGAAAAACAACCATGTTAAACTGGCAGAGACTCCCTTACCAGGCACTTTTCTGGATGCAGTGAGAGTACGTCTCTTGCACTTTGGTAGCCACTATCAGACAATGCTTTTCTGTTCGTCTAGCTCTGCAACACCTGCAATGCTACCTGAAAGAAGCAGAGAGACCCCATCCTCCCATGTGATTCCTCAAATGGTTTATTGACAGCCCAGTACTCTTGTCCAAACCCTTAACACCTGAACTGGAGGTATAATTCACCTGGCAGGGCTACCACCCCAACAGCTACCACCCAGGAGCCAGAGTCCAGCTGCGTTCAGTTTGGGAATGGACTTTTGAAAACTGAGAGAAGCATGAAATGGGGAATGAAATAAAGATTTATTTCTTCTTTACCTAAGAAAGTAATATATATACATTAGCATGTAGTACAAAATTCCCTGGGGAAAAATGTGTATGCCCAAGGGCACAGAGCATGGGAAGCTGCCATGGGACAAGCCAAACCCTGTAACTTCTCAGAAATACATTTCTACCATTCCAACTACTCAAGCACATGTTTCCAAAATTCAGGAAACATGCTGCTAACGATTTCCTGCCAGGTACTGCAATTCCAGTATATTCCCAAATGAATATGTGAGCAGAGTAAGCTATTCCTCATTTGGGGCATTAGTAGTTATTAAAATAATGACAGGTATCTAATCAATATACTGCAAGCTAAAGCACATTAAACAATCACATGTAGGACCATGTGGAAGGAGAGGACCTAACTTAGATGGACTCAGTGCTCTTTCTTCATAGAAGAAGAGTGCCCAGTGCTTACTCTGGAATGCATCCCCTCTAGCCTAGGACACTGAAATCAGTTTGAGATTTTTCTATGCAGAACGTTTTCTCTTCATCAACCACCAGGAAAGCCTTGGGAAGAGGTCTCAGACTCAGGTGTGGAGGTGACCAGAGACAGTTAATTTGGGGAGAGAGAAGCCAACAGGGCATGGAGAGGCATTGTCACCTGGATGCAGGGCACTAGTAAAAGAGGTGACAAGCCTCTCTGAAAGTATTTTCTTTACCTGTGGATCAGCTTCTCCAGCTCCCGATAAAAAACAACCAAATTAATTTAAACTCAAACTGATGACACCTATGTCATGGTTAGTTCAGAAAACTACATTTGTTCATGGCTCGAACATTTTGTAGTGAGAGCCCTAACTTCAGACTTTCCTTTGACTTTGCACCCGCAAGTTTCTCCAGGTCCCTCCTCTCACTGGCATTTATCCAAAGGGCAGAACTTCAGATAAAAAGGCTAAGTATAAGAATTCTCCTCAAGTTTCCAGGGAGAAGGACATCGAGTGTTGTCTTGCTTTTGGATCTGTCTACCACTTTTTGCACAAATATCATGCAATAATAATTGTTCAACCATACCAAGGTGTCCACTCCAATTTCTTCTTTCATAGCCTTCATTTAGGTTCTTACGTATTCGCATGAAGCATGTATGTAACTGAACTGCCAAACATTTTAAGTAACCTGACAATTCTCGAGAAGGTAAGGCAGTGTGCAGGCCCACCACAGGAACAGCCAACCAACCACAGTTACCTCTCCCTGAATAATTTCCACTGAAAAGGCCTCTTTCTTTAGAAATCATTAGCCAAAAAGGCCTCTTTGCAGTTTATATTATACCCCACCACCGACAGAATAACTGCCTTCTAAATCACTGCAGCTCCCCTGACTGCTGACCTTACATTATCTGCAGCCCAGGCTGGATCCACACTGCCTACAGCTACATCTGGAAAGCAGGCTGCAGAGAAAATAATCACTTGAGAACCTAATGCCAGCAAATCAGCACTGCCATTTATCTTGGACTTGAGCAATATATAGTAACAGGGGAGGCAGTCAAACACATACCAAACTCAAGGACCACGAAGATGAAGGACAGGATTATCCACTGAATTCTGAACGTGCAAAGTCTGTTTCTTAAAATACCACTGGCGTGCTACCTAACAAGCAGGTAACATGAATGCTGCAGAGTGACACCCCGCGTTCCTGTTCGTGTCTTAAAAGCAGTTGTACAATGCTTGTTCCCTTTTTAGCAAGCACGCTTAGCTCACAAGCAAAATTCACCAGGCTTATTGGCACAGGAGCCTGGGACAATGAGATTTAGAATACGGAAACTTTCAGACATACACAAGAAGTAAGCTAAAATTAAAATCTTGCTGGGTACTTTTCCCCTGTAAATTCCCTTGCTTATCCTCAAGGACAGCATATAAATGTGTACGTTAAAGCCCATGTGATCAGACACTCTCAAGAACTATAAACAATGGGACTGTGAGTCATTATTACATGGAACTACATTCAGTTCTTTCCCACTGACTCACCATACGGATTGTCCAGTTTTTTTGCTCTCTCCTTTCTTCCCCTTTCCAAACCATACATGACCTCTTCCTAAATTTCAGCACAAGTGTGTTGGTTTTACACATCCTAGCTCTTGCAGCCCAGTGACAACAGCAGTCTGCAGGGCTCACACATACAGGCGCTGAGCTCACCACATCTCCAACACCCCCAGCCGTCTGCCAGAGCCTGCCAGCTCCCCAGCAGATGTGACAGCAGCACTGGGCTCCCATTGTGTCTCAGGCACTGCGGTCTGACGTGACACAAATTGACCAACCCTAACAAGTTCAGCTAATTCTGAGCAAGCGCCAGAAGAGCCATTTCTGCCACCTCACCTAACAGGATAGTAATTTCTGGCAAAGTGGAGGAAGGAGTGGGTTTGGATAGTTACACATCTTAACCCACTGCAGCTAGGTCAGACCTAGCAATAGATCAATCAAAGCTTTCATCTTTCATTTAAAGGAAAAAGGTAAAGATAGTTCCTAGCCTTCATAGCTGTAGAAAAAATACGTTAAAGTTATGACTTCCAAATCTTCAAAGGCAGATTGTAAATAAAAGCACTGACATTTATTGCTTTTAAGCAAATCACATACTGGAGTGTGACTCATGAACATTGGAACTGCCAAGCACCAAGGCAATCATGTTGAGAATGAGATCATGATGCAGTAGGTGTGCAGCATTCTCTTTTCAGCCTATTCACTATCTCTATTCTACAGTAATAAAGAGGAAAGTTTAAGTCAAAAATAAAGATTTTAATGTGCCTTCCAGTACCTATGGAAATGATAAAAACCCCCACATTTCCACTTCACTGGGAAAGCTTTTGACACATATTTGATCTCCTAAAATACTGAAGGGCGCATGACGTATTCACATGAATAAGTCAAAAGGCTTCATGGTACTCATAATGGTAAAATTAGGAATGTGCAAAGGCTGGGGTCTTAGGTTTTAGAAGTGCAGATCACATTGGAACTCCAGTCTTCCTTTTATTGAATGCAAACTGCTTACAAAGGGATGCTCCTGTAGATAGGGAGGTGTACCAAAAGGGACAAGAGAAGGAACATATTTGCACTGCAGAATTAGTCACAGGGTTGCATCAGTTTGATAATTCAGGAGACATTTTGTACACATATCAGCTTGGCTTGGAATTAACCTCAGTAAACTCTATGAACAGTGCACATATTTTTCTACTGAATAATTGCAGAAGCTATCACTTTCAGTATTCAGAGTCAGGGCTCTGCTGTTCATGATGCAGGACTTGTCAATTCTGCAAGCAACAAGCTTTGAAGATAGTCACAGGAACATTAGGATAAACAATCAGGCAGCTACATTTGTTCAGCTGTCCTTCTGAAAAGTACTTACATATTTACAACACGTTTTTTTCTCAGTTATATTACAAAAGCTTCATCCATGTTAAAATATATCCAGACAACAAATGAACTATAATAAATATCATCAAAATTTAGACTCTGATACCTTCGTCACACAGAAACAGATCCTTCATAAACATGAAACTAAATTTATCATTTGCTTTAATGTCATCATGATTCAGACTGATATTGCCATTTCCACTACCTTATTTTCTCCTTATGGATCTGAAGTCTACAAACAGCTGATTGCAAGCTGGGGAGTTAGATGACTGGCTGTACATGACAAAGGAAGCAAGCAGTTAGGGGTTAAAAAAGCAATTATTATAACACAAGCTAAAGGTAGAGGTGGAATGACAAAGCTTGGTTAGTATCACCAGTATAACTTTGTAGCAGTAGGTGTACCACAGAGGCAGCATGATATTGCAGTTATGATATACAGCCTTTCACACCTGTAAACAGATTTCTAATTCACACACTACAGAACCTGAATTCTATCAGGCAGAAGCAACTGTTCTGGTGCACCCATCTCGAGAAGCATGTTAGGCTCAACCGAAACGAACCTTTTGCTAGTTGCTCAGACAACTGCTTACCAGCAACCAGAGAAAGCTCTCTTCTTCATTACAAAGTATTAGTATGAATATACAGTTAAGATCCTAAAAGTATCTTAGCTTTATTTCATTTCAGCCTGATGTTAAATTGATTAAAATGTTGCAAACATTCCTTTTGACAACTACAAACTGCTTTAAAATGCTACTGAAAATCTTGTAAATCTGCTCAACTGAGTAGCAAATTGAGCTGAGCTGCAAATTCACGTTCAGAAAATTGAAAGAAAAAATAGGAATACATGTTCCTGTTAATACCAATGTATTAAGGCACAAAAAGTAAAAGAGGAGGAGAATTTTCCTCCATCTATGTGAATTTACAATGTTCAGAACACCTGCGATGATTTGTGAATTAAATCACAGTGAGCAGGGACTTCAGGGTGACCCATCAAAAAATACTCTAGCAATTGAATATGTATGTGCATATATATATTTATACAAGAAATTTAAATATGTGCCCCTGTGTATATACAAATAAAATTTGGTTTAAACTTCAATGCATGGAAGGAATGTTGTCTTTCAATATTCTTCTCAATGTACAAGAAACTCATCAATTAACCTGTGGCCAGCAGAACTCCAAACACACATGTTCTTAGGTTACAAAAAGGAATAATAAATTCATTTTATAGAACACAGAACAGCAAGGGCATATTCTGCTGGAATTTTTTAATTGCAGCTAGTATCAGCAGATGATACAGTAGGTACTAGATATCTGTCTTTAAGCTGACCTCAGAGTCAGAAGCTGTACCCAAGCCTTAACTCCTTGTTATATAGCCCTTTAGGTAAGTGTGCAGTCTGGAACCATACCATGAAAGCTGGGCAGGATCACCAGCCCTGCCCCTGTCACTGGCCATTTTAGACACTGCTGCTCCTTGCATACATTCAAGGCTGCTCCAAGAATGCTGAAGTTCTTCTTCCTTGCATGCCTACAACACTAATAGATTCATTTATTTATCACTTTATTCAGTTATATAATCAGCACATAAAATTTCAGGACTTAAAATCACATGAAATCATGCTGGATTCTACAATGCCCAGAAAAACTACAAAGCTAGAAGGCATTTCCTGACATCCAAGAGGTGAAATAAAGCTACACCTCTCAAGGAAACTTTAAAAGGTCACTGCAAGTCACGATGAGAGGCTTAGCAGCTGATCACAGGAATCACAAGGGAAAAACTCATCCCTCTGCAAAAATGTACTCTACATTTTCTCATCCAACCAACCATGTTTGCCTTCCTCATGTATTGTCATGGGTCCCTTTCAGTGAAGAAAAATCTCAAAATGAAGATGCAGCATTTTGCTTTTTTTCCTCAGTTTCGACACATCTCTCCTTGCCAGCTTTGCAGTCACAGAATTGCAATACTACTAGGGCAAATATCCACTGTCACGCATGCAGTATTACTGCTCATGTGGATTTCTTCCCAGCAGCTGGGAGGAAATGTTCCTTCTTGTTTAGACAAAAATATCAAGTGCTTAGGAAATAAGGAGTTAGGAAAAGCTGTAGACAAGGTTCATGCTTGAGAAACACAAGGGCACAGAAGACTTAGCCACTGAGAAAATTCCACTGGACATTAAGTTACAACAATTTAGCTCTGCTCATTTATGGTAAGTCAGCCATTTTACTGTTGACCTACTTTGTATCAGCAATAATTTGTCATAGTGCATTCTCCAACAGCTACTGAAAGAAAGGTTGAAACCATACATTAGAGCACAGTGTCAAAGCAACTGACATTAATTATACCCTGCAATTCCTATGTTGATGAAATTGTCACTGCTAACCATTAATACAGCATTTACTGTTTAAGCCCAGCTTGCTCTACCAACCCTTGAAAGCCACTGAATTAACATCCTGCTTCACAATGTTCACATTGGAATGTAAATCTGAAACATGTAAAAATAACCTCTGCTATTACACCAAGAAAGTGTAAATATACATTCCTTTTCTGGAGAGCTATTTATCTCCAGTCTATAGATGTTTCACTCTTTAAACTAAAAACAGCTTTAATGTTCTTCAGTTGAGTGGCAGCTTTTGCCAATATAAACTATTTTCCCTAAAAAATATGGCATCAAGTAGAGGAAATTTTGGAAAATGTAGAGTAAACGTAGAGTGCTACTTGATTTATAGAAACTCAGAAGTAAGCTTTACATAAATACACAAAAAAAAAAAAGAAAAGCAGCAATGTTCTTAATTTTATTCATTGCTAACCTGTACAATAACAAGAGATCATATTCTCCCAGCATAAGCAAGGTTAATTAAAAGGACATCTTATGCATACTGTTCATGTTCAGTGACATCTGCTTAATTTGGTGACAGAAATGTTTACAAGCATCAGCATGAACCAACCACTCCAGGAGCATTAACTGGATTCTTTATGGTTTGCACATCAGTAAACTGTTTTGTAAGGTCCTACTATTGCAGCACAGTTCCCCCTGTTTCTAAATCATCTCCCAAGCTACTCTTTTACCCATACAAATGGAAGGCAGTCAAGAGCATATGGGCTGAAAAATATTTAGCCTTCAGAATTGTCATCACTAGCTATGACACAAGACAGCACAACTTCATCTTCTGATCCAAGAAGACTCTTTTTGGCAACAAATAGGAAAGACTTTTGTCCTATGAACTGATTCAATATGAGATACCACAAATTAGAAGCTGGTGCTGGCATTTTCACATCAGAGGAGTGCCTTACATAGGTTACTTCCAAATTCTCATGAAGAATGATAGAGCAAACTAATAATAAGAAAATCCCATGTCACGATGAGTCCCGTCATACAGATCTACGGGAAAATCTTTGCAGAGTCAGCAGAAAAATAGAAAACTAAATTCAGCATTATTAGTAATTGATTGAAAGCAAGCCCTCACATCTCTAATCAGACCTAAGAATGACCGGAAGATCTACAGGAAGAAAATTATCATGGTCCACATAACTGCTTAACCAAGATGTACATCTCCAGAATAAGCAGGAAAATACACAACTGCAAAAAAGAACAGAAGGATAGAAATTCTTACAGGATATGTAAAATACAATTCGGTACAGGAGCATCATTATTACCAAACTTGAAATACAAAAGTAAACTTGAGAGCATAGGATGATACCATGCATAGAACATACTGTGAGAAAAATAAATGTTTGCTCACCTGGCATAAACTAGAAGGCAATTGTACTTTATAAAGACATTCACTGAATGGTGAACAACTCTTAGTAGACCGGTCCAACAGTCTAAGGAGAGCAGTAACATTAAAGTTGCATACAGCTGAGCCTGCCCTCAGACCAACAGGATTATTCAGTGCTTCATAAGGAAAGTCCAGCTAATTTAACTAACATGCACTGGGCAAGCAGGTCTTGAATGTGCTCTCTCATCTCTAATATTTGCATTAAAAGCCTTGCTAGTTTCATAATTGCCCCTTAAACAAAATTCAAAAGTGGCAAGTGTTTTAGCTTAGTGCTCTGTTTGTACTACCTACACCAAAACACAGGATTGGCAACAGCTTCCTCCTACAAACATACTCCATTTCTCTCAGGAGTCCTTCCTATGCCCTGCTGCCACAGTATGCTAAGTACTTTCAAAATCAAACAAGGGCACATTGTGTGCACATTGGGGTATATTTAAATTCCAGCTGGAAGAAATCCCAACAACTCCGAGGACACAGGTTGTACCAATTACTAGTTACAGCTGCAGCTGAAAATTATGCCATGAATGAAAAAGCACCCTACCGTAAAAGGACTAAAATGTTAACCATCTAAGGATGCAGGCTCATTCTTGGTTCAGTGTCAATACCAGCCTCGCAGATGGAATACTTGCTGCCTTGCAAAGCTGTGCTTATCAAAAGAAAGTTCTGACAGCTAATGCTTTCATAATGTGCATAGATCATGTCAAAGACCAACTACACAGCTACCCTTTCTGATGGTGTTCTTTCTGTGCAGCAGCAAAGACTATAAGCAGCACCACAATATACCAAGCACAGCTAAGTCAGCAGCAAGCTTCATGAAAGTTTAATATAGCTTTACAGGAAGCCAAGCTCAATGTTTTTCTTTCTATTTGGATACACTTATGCTGTTTGCGGACATGTAATGCAACAGAAATGCCTTTGAGTACTCCTACAGCTTGAATAAATCTCTTCCTTACACTTAAGTTGAAAGCATCATCTTAAAAGTAGCAGAATTTTTAAGCTATCAGGACGTGCATCTACACTCTGAATCTATGTATGAGTAACATCAATACTTTACAGCAAGCTCATTCTGAGGCTTCTGAAGATCTGTTTTTGCCAGATCCAGATACTGAGACAGCTCTTTAAAGTTCACTGCTTCAGGAACACTTACGCTTCCACCAGTCTACGCCACAAAGTTATAGTACAGGAGAAGCCCCAGCAATGCTTTACAGTGCTGAATGTTGACATACATTCATGGCAAAAAAAAAACACCTGTAAAGCTAAGCTTTTAAAAAAACAGTGGGGAAAATATTAGTACAAAAAGCTCCACTGTTCAGTCTTATGTTTTTGCTTATCTATAGTCAGTTGTATTACAGAGCAGAAGACAAAGATTGAACTAGATATGACATTAGGATTGCCACATTGTAAAGGCTCATATTTGAGTAGCAGCTGCCACAATGCATGGCAAGTCTAAAGCTCAGTTCTGTTCAAGCTATTAAACAGCTGGCAAGTAATGATTATTCTTCCTTCAGAGAAAAAGTAGCATTTCTCCTAACTGAAGTGACTAAGTTGGATAGGCCTTTTATTAAATACTCACAAAACAAAGCACACAGGAGATAAGGAACAGAAAGTTCTTGAGCTTTACTCCGGCACTTCAGCAAGCATAAATAAAGTGGTAAGGAATTCCTCTCAAGTGTAACTAACCACTATGCTGTATACAAATGACAGTGTGGTGCTTAAGTGAATCACATCTCCACATCATTCATTAACTTTGAACACAAATTTAAGCATGGGCCTCAACCAACCTTTTAAGTTTGGGAAAAAAGATCTACATACCTTTTGTTGAATCCCATCTTAATGATTTCTAAAGTGAAAGTCTTGCAACTGAAGAAAGCAAAAGGCGAGCAACCTTTCTGTAGAGTGGTTAACCTGCTCTTAAGGCTAAGGGACACTTGCCCCAGAAACTCTTATTGAGCAGGGAATCCATCAGGGAAGAACTGAGAACTCGTGAGCAAGTAGGTCAAAATGGACATTTAGGTTTTCTATATCCTTCATCAGGAAGCCAAGTAAACTTTAATCCTCTGGATTTATTCAAGTCATCTTTGGCGGATGTTATTTCTGTACCTTTTCCTTATATCCTGGAATTATTGGCCCTGGAGTTATTTCCACATTGACTGATTTTAAAAGATTTAAAGTGACATGTACATCATTGTGTTTCCCTAAGCTTCTCAAGCATTTATATATGAGGTCTTCATTAATCCATGTCTGTACCAAGTGTCCCTTAGCATCAGGGTGCCATTGACGTTCTTAAGCCTTTATAGTACTTGTTTTGTTTCTACTGTGAGACAAAAATAGTTTAACTGATCCTATGTAATCACGACAGGAGATTAATTAAAATGCCAAGATAGGAAACAATTTATTATAGAGAGAAGAAAAATTTCTCATCCAAAATATAGAAATCTGTACAACTTTGCCACAATCAATATACATGAACTGTACAAATTTACACCAGTTCATAATTTACCAAATAAAAGATGACTAACAAAGTTCACAAAATAGATGGTGGTTTGTGGAAAAGACTTTTACCCAATTAAGAACAAGGAAATTACAAACCAGACCTCCACTTTCTAAAAATAAGAAGTTTACTCAGTCTTAGAAAACTACAAGCTAGCAAATGTACAGATAGCTGGCTGGTGCTATCACCACAGTTCAGACAGTGTCTTTATAAGGTCTTTTTAAAGCCTGTTGCCATGGCAGATTCTGATCACTTGCTACTTTTGAGTCCAATGTAAAGATCTGACCATTTCCCCAGGTCATACTTACTAGTTTATCTTATGTACATTTATACATATTTGTAAGTGCTAGGTAAAAGTCTGAAAAATAAAATTTCCAGTACTATGGTGTTCATAATAGTAAGTCTTGTTACTGAGCTGCCAAAAATGCTAACAATTAGTAAATGTAATAGTGCAAATTTACTCTGCAAGACCTACTGCAGAGAATCACTTTATAAATACAGATTGGGGTTGAAAATTGGTGTAGAAATTAAAGTAAGATGTCTTGGAGAAACTGACCCTTCCTAGATCTTCTTCACTCCCTAGCAAGTTTCAATCATTTTGACTCACAGGCTATTAAATCACTGAAAGGTACTGTCCAAACTATGGCACTGTCACTTTAAAGTATACCACTCTAATGTGTGCCAGATCTTCACAGCTGTGACATGGTTTAAATTCCATAATCCATCCCCAGAGGTGCCCACCCAAAGTAAAAACCAAATTTATCCATCCATTTTAAGGTGATCCATCCACAGACTATATCTTAACCTGATACAGTCATCATATTGTAGCTTTTGGAAGGGCTAGTTCTGCCCAAGAGAAGTTCCTCCTTACAGCTTATTCTGCTGTCTACCATTTGCATGTTGGTGTTATTTTGGCTACCTCCTGCTGGTGCAGCTTCATACAGCACACAGATGGAGCCATCCTCTCCAATACGATAGGACACTTCATACGGGTCAACCCATAGAGTGAGTTCGCTGGGAAGAAGCTGGAACAGTTCCTGACTGCTCAATCCAATCCGCTGTGCTGCCTGTCCAATGAGAGGATCCATTTTATGGTTGATCCGGATACATCGGTAACCTGATCCCTTGCATGGTTTTTCTGGGAACCAGTGGTGTTTATAATGTTCTATAAAAAAAATAAAAAAAATTATCCTCCTTAAATCCCTGTTCAAAAAGACATACAGTGTTCATTGTTCGCTGTCAACTTTCACCCCTCGAGATGTTGGGAAAGCTGATTGTTTTAGCATTGAGTGACCTGAAAAATCATTATACCCTTTATTCTTGCTGATGATTTGCGTAACTGCAACACCCCCTGGGAAACACTTGTGTACAAAGTTACCATTTCATGCTCCTATACACAGAGAACAACATTTGCCATCTAAAGGGAACAAAATGCAACTTCCTGGCATTCACAGAAACAAACTAGAATACAGAAGTGATCGCACACACAGCAGAAAAACTCAAGGGCTTCAAAACTTCAGAACCAGTAAGTGAAAAAGCACCTTTCCAGCCTCCTCTCGAGATCACACCCATGCTTAGATCCTCACACTCTAAGAACACCCAAAAATAAACACGGAAGGAGCTGGGCAGCGTTCACCGACTGACTCAAGCCGTATTTCACCACTGCTCTCTCCAGACTGTTTTCCAGGGCGAGACAGCAATGACTTCACTTACCTTAGGAGTGTTATCCCACCCAAAGCCCTCTTGGTCTGAGGTTACTTACAGGCACTATCAAGCGCACTGGGACACAGGCTCGGGATTACAAAACCCACAGGGCAGCGAAGAAACCCTCGGTATTTGATCCTAACCAGGGCTGTCAGGTGGCTACAAGATTTTCCAGAAGAAAGGGGAACTGAGACTCATAGTCCACCGATTAGTTTTACTGACACACAAAAGAAATAGCAACGTCGGAGCATTTTTCCTTGTGTAAACTGGGCGGCTTGAGCCCTTGGAACGGAGCCCATGTCCGGGCTGCTCGGAACGCTTTGTCTAAGGAGCCAAGGGGGGGGCTGCCGAGCCCCTTTTGTTTACAGCCCGCTCCTGCCGCCCCCACCCGAGGAAGCCGCCTCGGAACCGACGGGGGATCCCTGTAAGAGGGGAGCCACTGTCACGGAGCCCCGCTCAGCCCCGGCCCCTCTTCCCCTTCCGCCCACCCCAGCCACCCGCTGGGCACGGCGCTGCTTCGACCGGAGCTGCCGCCCGCACCCCGCCGTCCCGGGCGGGCGGCTCTACGGCGGACGGGAGTAGTGCGGCTCCCTCCGCTCCGCACCGCCTCACCTGCCAGCAGCTCCTGCAGGCTCTGGCTGAAGGTCTGCAGCTGCCGCTCGTTCATCAGCCCCTTGGTCCGCAAGAACTTGGAGATGAAGCCCACGGCCGCGGCGATCTCACGTATCATGCTGGCCCGGGTGTACAGGGCGGGATGCATGGAGGCGGCGACGGGCGGCAGCCAGCTCTCCGGGACGGCCGGCGCTGGGAAGGGACGGGGCGCGGGGCGAGCGGCACGGAGCAGGACGGGACGGGGACGGCACGGCTCTAACTGGGAAAGGTGCGGACGGCGGAGCCGAGCTCACATCCCGGGGGCGGCAGCCTCCGCCTCCTCTTCCTTCGGCAGGGGGGCGGCGGCGGCGGCGGCGGCGGCAGCAGCAGCGGCGGCCGCAGCAGCGCTCCCCGCATTTCCTGCTGCGAGAGGCGAAGGGAGCTGCCGCCTGCACGCCGCTTCTTATAGACCCCGACAGACGGAAGTAGCGTCAGGGCGCCGGGGGCGCGCCGCCGCCAATACGGCGATCGCACCATTGTGACGGCAGGCGGCGGGGCGGGGACGGCGAGCGGAGAGGGGGGGGGGGGAGAGGGTGGTGGTGGTGACGTAATCGATTGTAAACAAATAGAGCCGGTGCTGCGCGGAGGGGTTGTGTGTCGCGCAAGTGCCTCCGCGTGCGCGGAGCTTGACCGCGCCAGCACTGCGGGGTCTGCTGTCAGGGCAGCGGTGGGGGTACCGCTTGTGCCGTGTGTTCCTGCGCGAGTCCCGCCCGAGGAGTGAGAGCGGCGCCTATAATCCGCGCACCGGCGGGGCGAGAGAGATTAGGGGTGCGCTGCGCGGAGCTGATGAGCGGCACCGCCGCGCTGAGGCAGCGATGCCTGCCTGCGCGGGTGCGCAACCGGGGGCGACTGCCACGTTAGGGCGGCGCGGCGCGGGGACGGAGCGGCGGCCGTGCGCTGTATCCGGGGAGAGCTGAGCCACGTCAGCGGCGGGCGGGTAGCAGGAGCGCGCAGGCGGTTGAACTTCTTTCACTGCCCTGGCGCTGCGCCTGGCCCCGCGCAGGCGGCGGGCGGTGCGTGTGTGCGGTGGACGTGCGCATACCTGCCTGCCCGCCTGCCCGCCCGCCCAGTGGAACCAGCGGCGGCGGCGGCGGTGCGCGAGGATGTGTTTGTTTACCCCCTCAGCCTTCGGGGGTGACGCGGCTTTCTCCCTTTCCCCGCAGTGCCCCCGTGGGACCGCTCCTGCATCCAGCACGCCGGGGGGGGAGGGCCGAGCGTGGCTGTGTCCTCACGTTTGTTCACCATGGGCGCAAGACCACGGTGACATGAGGGGCTCCAGGCAGGGTCCCTTGCGCTCAGCGAAAGCCCCGCCTCTGGGCACTGGTGGGCCATCACGCCCCGTGGCAAACATGACGAAGGCCACGCCGGCCGGCAGGGGAATGAGCTTCCCCCAGGCCACCGACCAAGCCTCTGCCCAGGTTCTCTTAGGACACCCCAAAAATACACAACTTCCAGTCTTCCATGCACGTCTTGCACACTGCTCAACGGCATAGTCTCCCTCGGGACTACACAATTACCCGTTTTGGCGATCACTTACCTGGAAAAGGGAAAAGCCCTGGGTAGGCGGGAGGGCTGATGTATGTTGCTGAACTAGCCGTGGCCAGTAAGAGTGTAAAATCTAAAGCCTCCCAATGCCGGGTGTCTCTTTTTGCAAAACCAGAGGGGCGATAAAAGAAGCAGGAGAAGTGTTTTTATTCTTTATTCTAATTTTTTGTTGTTGAAAACACAAAGTGTAGCTTCTTTGATAGAAAACTCCCTCTTCCACTAGGGTATATGCCCTGCCCTGTGCAAAGCTGCAAATGAAATACAGATACTTACATGTGCAGTTCTTCCAGTCAAAGATCAGAAATCAGATCATTAAAGGCAATAATAGCACACAATTAAATCTTAAGATTTCTTCTTTAGTAATGCTATAATGAAATATATAAAAATACACGTGTGAAATAATTTGAATGAAAGATGATAGTACACCATTTTTTGCTTCTTGGTGTTGGAGCTTACCTGGAGTTTTGGCCTTTTCACTGTACTCAGGAGCTATTTATTCTGTGTGAGACTCAGCCTCCAAGGGCTCTCTGACTGTCTATACACAGGGGAGATCTGCAAAACACCATCAAAAGATAATTCTGAGAGCTTAAACTCGCAGCTTTACAGCATACTAAAAGTGTTGCTGTGAGTTTCAGCGCATTTTGCCCCTACTAACCTCTGAATATTGCGCTAGTGATCATGAGCTGTCTGTCTGCCCTGTGAGAAGGGAGGAGCTAGTAATCTGGCTCCTCCTTTTGCTGCTCCATAGGTGCCAGCCGTCTGTACATCCTTACCGGTGTTCTGCAGAGTGTGTGAAATACATCCAGAGTTGCTATTTCTGCTCTGTTCAAAGGTTGGATTTTTTAATCTTTTTTCATTTGTTTGTTTGTTTTAAAGCGATACCATCAAAGGGTTTCCCTCAAATCTCCTGCAAAGTCAATAAATTAAAAGCTCTTTAGCAATCAAGGTAGTTCCTGTTGCTTCTGATCAGTTACAGCATCTATAAAAAGGGTCTTGTCTGTGGGAAGGATAAATGGCTGTGCAGTCTACTAGGAAGGAATGAACTACCTCGGTATTTGCCCTGTGCAGCCATCAAGCAGTTTAAGTGTAACATCGAGGGAAGGCACTGTGAGATACCTGCCAGCACGATCTCATCCCTGCCTGTGGGAGGGAACAAGGTAACAGGAGCTGCTGATGCAGAGAACTATCTTGTTTTCCCAGTCTAAGCAGGTCCACCTCCATCTCAGACCTATGGTGGGATAACAAAGGAGCTGCTGCCATTTCCTGCCTGTGAAATGCTTACAAAGATCCTCATCTGTAAAGTATGCAGGCTCTTGGCAACGATGACGATTTTGGCATACAGCTCATGGTATCAAGGAAAGTTAACCTTCCTTGAAAGGTCTTCAGTGGAGGACATCAGAGAAACTGGCCATACCTTAGCCCATTGATGGTTTGTACCTTAACCTCATGCCAGTATGTCAGTGTGTTTCTCTGATCCAGTATTTTGCTCCAGACTTTTTCAGCATCTGTACATTTGGGGATATAGGAAGTAGTAGCCAGGTCCCAGCTGTCTATCCTGCCTCTGCAGCTCCAGACACAGAGGAGGCAGTTTGCCTGGTCAGTAGTGCAAGATGCTCACTGATACCTTAACAGCAGGGTGCTGAAGAAGATAAATGTAAACATTTAACAACTGCCTTATTCAGCCCATCTGATACTTTAAATGAGGCAGAGGCCCTAGAGAGAGAAAATAAAGAAAAAAGGAGTATGCGATGATGTAATTAAAGACTTCATCATAATGAATATGCACAGAAAGGCTGAATTAAGGTTGTACTGGCAGCCCAGCTTCTGATATTTCCTAACTTTTAAGCAACACAATGCAACCTTTACAACACTTCTTTCATGTTGTTTTGGCAGGAACTTTTTCTCGCCATTGGTTTGGAGAGAGCCTAGCACTTTGTGAGTTCTGTCATAAGGGAAATAAGTAATAGAAATGCAACTACTTTTATCTGTGCCACACACACATACACACCCTGCAACTATTGCAACATGCTCTTTTTCCCAGCTTTTTCAGAAGGAAGCTACTGCGTGTTCTTTAAGTAAGTGGGACGATTCAAGACTTCAAAGGAGAAGAATTAGAATTATTTGATTTAAAAAAAAAATGTTCTGGTCTTAGAGGCTGAATTAGGATATATTTGTTTATAAAAATAAATACAGTACATGTACAGCATGTTTTGAGGGTTTTTTTCCTGTTTGGGAAATTTTTCCTGACAGAACAAAGAAATGCATGAAAGTCTGAAAGTGTTACAGGCTCTTTCTGTAGTGTCTTGTTAAAGCCTTTCAGTGTAGAAAAGTGTTAGATCTGTTCTCATCCTATTTCACTGTCAGTTCTAGCTATGGTTTTGCACTGTTCGGCATTGACCTAAAAGGACTAACAGTTCAGAAACAATTGGTATTTGTTTCCAGAAAGCTGTATATGTGCCTTAGATTGGCATAAGCTTTCTCTCACCAGTTAGATGAAGAGTACTGTTTGCAATACATAAAATACAACAACAATCCATTCTATGTATAGAGTTTAGTGTAGGCTAATGTTATTAAGATGCCACATTATTTTTGTCATTTAGCAGGCATTTGAAACTGCAAGAGGTTGCTTCTTTATTTTTTGTTTCTGCAGATGATAGCTAAGCCTGGGATGCATAAAACATGTATTAATGTTTAGCTCCCTTCAATATTTGCTCTGAATATGTAGTTACAGCTGTAGCAACATGAAGTTGCTATTCCAGGAGGCAGATGTAACCCAGAGAGTCCATAGCCATCCCTTAAGATGAAGATAGAAGCAGTTAGCCCCCATCCCTGTAAGATGAGGGCCCTTAGGTTCCTCTCAAGGGATATCCCTGAAGCTTTGAGACTAGGTTGCTATTATATTGTGTTGCCACAAGAAATGTTTGCACCCAAGCTCAGGTTCAGACCCAGGTTTAGAATTGTCTTATGGATCTAGCCCACATGTAAAGTGGCAGTCTGCAGTAGAAGCAGGGATAAGAGCTTTTATTGTAAGCTCTGATTGTAAGCCTTTCTCTCAACCCACCATTACGACATTTGAAAGTAACCGCAGTGTTGTAGCAATGACTGTTTTATCCTGAAAACTTGTGGGGGTGAAGAAGTCAGTCACGTATTCTTCCAAAATGGAGAAGTAATGCTTCTGAAAGCGTAAGATAGACTGGTATGAGTCAGAGAAAGGGCAAAAGTCTGATTTGTGACCACAGTGGGAACCCCCGTCTCCCTCACCATGCTCACTCGTACACAAACACACACGCACGCATGCACACACTCTGCAGTTATAGATTGGTCTATCAGGCAATGAATTCCTTAAACCATTTATCACACAAGTAGAGTCCTATGTAAGCAAGATGAACAAATCCCAGAGTCCCATTCTGTGGTCCAGCAATAGTTGAGCAAACATCTTTGCCACTGCAGGAAGCTTGAGGGGGGATGGAAAGACTCAGAGAGACAAGGGGGAAGCTATCAGCAAAAGTAATTTCAGGAAAACCAACTCATGACATCCTAAAATGACAAAATTCTGCTGCACTTATTCCATAGAGAAAAAGGCTTGCCCTGTGAGAGATAAGTTTGATTTCAAATGGAGCACTTACAGAGAAGATACTCCTTATGGCATGAGCCTCAGGTGGTAAAAACCAGAATCTGGCCAGGACAGATTGAACAGAAGGCTTTTCCTATGCTATTGCTTTGATTTCAGCAAACAGCATGTGACAGCATGCACATGTAGCAGATAAAAAGGAAACTCAGAAAACAGTATTCTGTTTTTGTTATAAAGATGATGGGTTTTTTTTCAAGTGGAATAGTAGCAGGTGTGGCAGCACATGGGGCGCTTGTTTTTAACAAAACAATCATAGTTCAGATCCAGTAACAACAAAAATTTAAGAAGACAATAGAAGAAGATTATTTGAAAGCTTGTCAATAGAGAGCTCCTGACAACACAGAGTTATACATAACCATTACTGCACAGCCAAATTTTCATTTGTATGCACTTATGAATAAAACAGGAGAGGCTAGTATAGATGAGATAAACAATCAGACATTGCAATCCTGCATGGGAAAGTTATTAGCAATAATATTAAAGTGAAAGGAGCTTTAAAGTGGAAAGAATGATTTAACCATTTGTTGTCGTGGTCTGCAATCAAATGTTGTAATCTTGAATTCCAGATTTTTACCTCTCTGGTAGTTTTTCATAGTGCAGCTGGGATGGGAAGGGTGATAAAGAGGTTTAGAGTTCTCTGTTTCCCAGCGTTTTTCCTTTCTGGCCTATGGTATAGATTTAGGAAGGCCTGAAATCATTTCAGAACTCCCTTTTCCATTCTGGCTGTATATGGGCTTTTGCAGTGACTGGTCTTTTTCACCTTGGTTGAACAAACAAGAGGAATTAGAGATGTGTGCACGTCTACAGGGGTATGATATAATAGGCATCACAGAAACATGGTGGGATGGCTCCTATGACTGGAGTGTTGGAATGGAAGGTTACAGGCTCTTTAGAAAAGACAGACCTGACAGGCGGGGAGGGGGAGTTGCTCATTATGTTAGTGATAGGCTGGAGAGTATGGAACTCTGTCTGGGGACAGGTGAGCAGTCCACAGAGAGTTTGTGGGTCAGGGCTAAAGGGAATATAGCTATGGGAGACATTACCGTGGGGATCTGTTACAGACCGCCTGATCAAGGAGAACCTGTGGATGAAGCACTCCAAAGACAGATAGGAAAAGCCTCATGCTTACAGGCCCTTGTTCTTATGGGTGACTTCAACCACCCTGACATCTGTTGGAAGGACGGTACGGCCCGGCACAAGCAGTCCAGGAGGTTCCTCAATTGTGTAGAAGACAACTTCCTTCTGCAAGTAATAGAGGAGCTGACAAGGAGAGGTGCCATGCTTGACCTCGTGCTCACCAACAGGGAAGGGCTCGTTGGAAATGTGATGCTCCAGGGCAGCCTTGGATGCAGCGATCATGAGATGCTCGAATTTGAGATCCTCAGGACAGTGAGAAGAGCGTGCAGCAAGCTCACTGCCCTGGACTTCAAAAGAGCAGATTTTGGCCTCTTCAGGAACCTGCTTAGGAAGGTTCCATGGGATACAGCCCTAGAGGGCAGAGGGGACCAAGACTGTTGGTTGATATTCAAGGATCACCTGCTGCAAGCTCAGGAGTGTTGCATCCCAACCAGAAGGAAGTGCAGCAGGAGGGCCAGGAGACCTCCTTGCATGGATAAGGAGCACCTGAGGAAAATTCAAATGAAAAAAGAGGCTTAAAGTAAATGGAAGCAAGGACAGGTGGCCTGGGAAGAGTACAGGGATGTTGTCCGGGAAGCTAGGGACCAGGTTAGGAAAGCTAAGGCTCAGTTAGAATTAAACTTAGCTAGAGGTATTAAAGATAACAGGAAGGGATTCTACAAGTACATAGCAAATAAAAAACAGACTAGGGAGAATGTAGGCCCCCTCAGGAAGCTCTCAGGAGAACTGGCTACACAGGATTTGGAGAAGGCTGAGGTTCTGAATGACTGGCAAAGGCTCTGACTGCACCACCCAAGTCTTGGAAGGCAGACGCAGGGACTGTGAGAATGAAGACCTTGGGCCCACTGTAGGAGAGGAACTGGTTCGAGACCATCTCAAAAATCTGAACGTGCACAAGTCCATGGGTCCTGATGAGATCCATCCGTGGGTCCTGAAGGAGCTGGTGAATGAAGTTGCGAAGCCGCTGGACATTGTATTTGAGAAATCATGGCAGTCAGGTGAAGTTCCCAATGACTGGAAAAAGGGAAATACAACCCCCATTTTCAAGAAGGGGAAAATGGATGACTCGGGGAATTACAGACCAGTCCATGTCACCTCTGTGCCTGGCAAAATCCTGGAGCAGATTCTCCTGGAAGGCATGCTAAGGCACATGAAAATCAACAAGGTGCTTGGTGACAGCCAGCATGGCTTCACTAAGGGGAAATCCTGCCTGACCAATTTGGTGGCCTTCTATGATGGGGCTACAGAACTGATGGACAGGGGCAGAGCAGTTGATGTCATCTACCTGGACTTGTGTAAAACGTTCGACACTGTCCCACACGACATCCTTGTCTCTAAATTGGAGAGACATCAATTTGATGGATGGGCCACTTGGTGGATAAAGAACTGGCTGGATGGCCTCACACAAAGAGTTGTGGTCAATGGCTCAATGTCCGGCTGGAGACCAGTAACGAGTGGTGTCCCTCAGGGATCGGTGTTGGGACCGGTCTTGTTCAACATCTTCGTCGCTGACACGGACAGTGGGATTGAGTGCACCCTCAGCGAGTTTGCCGATGACACCAACCTGTGTGGTTTGGTGGATACGCTGGAGGGAAGGAATGCCATCCAGAGGGACCTTGACACACTTGTGAGGTGGGCTGATGCCAGCCTCATGAAGTTTAACCATGACAAGTGCAAGGTCCTACACCTGGGTCAGAGCAATCCCAGGCACAGCTACAGGTTGGGCAGAGAAGAGATTCAGAGCAGCCCTGCGGAGAAGGACTTGGGGGTGCTGGTTGATGAGAAAATGAACATGAGCTGGCTTCAGTGTGCGCTCGCAGCCCAGAAAGCCAACCGTATCCTGGGCTGCATCAAAAGGAGCGTGACCAGCAGGTCGAAGGAGGTGATCCTGCCCCTCTGCTCTGCTCTTGTGAGACCTCACCTGGAGTATTGTGTGCAGTTCTCATGTCCTCAACGTAAAAAGGACATGGAACTGTTGGAACAAGTCCAGAGAAGGGCCACGAGGATGATCAGGGGACTGGAGCACCTCCCGTATGAAGACAGGCTGAGAAAGTTGGGGCTGTTCAGCCTGGAGAAGAGAAGGCTGCGTGGAGACCTCATAGCAGCCTTGCAGTATCTGAAGGGGGGCTATAGGGATGCTGGAGAGGGACTCTTCATTAGAGACTGTAGTGATAGGACAAGGGGTAATGGGTTAAAACTCAAACAGGGGAAGTTTAGGTTGGATACAAGAAGGAAATTCTTTCCTGTTGGGGTGGTGAGGCACTTAAATAGGTTGCCCAGGGAGGTTGTGAATGCTCCATCCCTGGCAGTGTTCAAGGCCAGGTTGGACAAGGCCTTGGGTGATATGATTTAGCGTAAGGTGTCCCTGCCCGTGGCAGGGGGGTTGGAACTAGATGATCTTAAGGTCCTTTCCAACCCTAACAATTCTATGATTCTATGACTCCTTGACTGCCAGAACAGCCTGTGTCAGTCATCATGGCTGTTGGTGCCCCTGTGGTCAAGCAGAGGGAGAACCAACAGGGGTAATCTGCTGGAAGAAGAATATCCTGACATCCCTTAGGCATTTCAGGGATTCTTCGTGATGCTGAAGCAGCTTAAAGAATCTGGGGCAGGAAGGCCTGACATTCCCATGTTTAATTCCACATTAAGTGGTGTTCTCAAAGGGGTGATTTCTAGGTTTGAAGGCAATAGTTCCCTCCGCAGGGTCACAGCAATAACAAGTAGTGTTCTCAGCTCAACCACAAGTTGGTTTCTTCTGGTGTTTATGCTAGTAGTTGCGGAGGCATGAAATCAGCAGCAGGGAAACAGGATTACATCTAGAACAAGCTTATTGGCTACTGTGTTAAGGACAGCAAAAATCAGTATGGGTTTATGATGTGGCCTTCTGCATAATGTTTGTTCACAGAATAAGCATCTAAACATCTGATCCATCTAAATACACATCTAAATACATATTTTTATGAAGATAATGTCCAGTCCAGAGCTTCATATAGTGAAGAGTCCATCAGCCTGACTATATTAGCCAAAACACAGGAATTTTAATAATACTTTCATAACAGTATTTCCATATGTTAGAATTAGAACTATGTCTGCAGATTTTGGGTGCAAATTTCATCAAAATAATTAAAGCTTTTAAGAAACCACTATGTTGGTCCTGCAAGGGTTATTTTTTCGTATTTGCAGGTTATGTACTTTGATGAGCAACCTGGTCTAATGGAAGATGTCCCTGCTCATGGCAGAGGGGTTGGAACTAGATGATCTTAAGGTCCTTTCCAACCTAAAACATTCTATGATTCTATGATGTAGTTAAAAAAAACCTAGAAAGGTTTTTAAAGAAAAAATTTAAAATATCTGAGAAAAAAAAAACCAAAAACAACAAACCATTTAATTTCCAGTTATGTCATAAAATTCTCTTAAGCAGTTTTATTTACTTTTGTGATTTGGAAACCAGGTACACTTTCAAATGGATAGAGTCTTTGAACCTGGTATTAAAAACTAGCTACACACCTTCAGCAAATCTCTCTGTCTTAAAAATACCTCAAAATAGCAAAACATTGAGACGTGGTGATGGTAACACTGGGGATTTTAGGCTAGACCTGCACAGACTTCAAAAGAGCTTGCCCACTTTTCACTTAAGACAGAAGAATCAGTAAAATAGTGACTGTAGTATGTAGGTAGACAAGCACCTGCAACACAAATTCATAACATCCCTTTGCCAAAGCTGGACATGATGGCTTTGGATGTAAATCAGGTGCTCCTATTAATGTTTCATGCAGTGCCAGCTCTGACTTTGGAGGACAAATGATTTTAGATTAGCTGTTTTCTATTCTTTCGTTGTGGTTTGTCACGTCTAAATCCTGCATAGCAACGTAATGAATACACTCTTGTAAAAACAGGCACATACCATTTTATTTTTCATTTTTCCTAGCCAACACTTACCACAGCTTACTCTCCCATTGTCATTTGTAGTCATGGCACTGTTCCTATTACAGCTTTTTCTTCTCCTTCCAATGGTATTAACTTGAGCATTTTAATCAGAGACAAAAATCTAGCCTGAAAATTCTCAGGACAAAATTAATATAATTAGCTCTCTAGAACAGATTTGGCAGGCTGAGGGAACATCATACTGAGAGCCTGTATATTACCTTCTTTTGAGTACTGATAGATTTTCTGGATATAATCAGGTAGGGGAAAAAAATCACAGATACACAGTTCTTAATTGTGTAGCTGTATATATATTGCTGTTTAACTACATTTATGTGTGAATACTTCAAACATGCTGTGTGAAAATATAGGCATTCATCCCTTTAACGGGATTGTATTGCATGTTGCATGCCTAAAATTAATCTGCTTGGCCAGTCCCTGTGCAGCTTGAACTCTTTCCCCAGAAGCAATGAACACTCACTAACTTCCTTTCCTAAATTCACTCACATATGTAATCTCCCTGACTTTGATGAGATTATCCGTATAATTGCAAATCAACAGGATCATGATTTTAGGGCATATATCCCGAGACTTTACATCTCAGAGTTCCCACCGCATGCTTTTTCTCCTTTCTGAGAGATGTGCCATAAACTGAGGAACCAGCTTTTAAATTAAAAAAAAAGGAAAAAAAGTTTTAATGGTACTGTTTTTGCAGAACACGAGCTATCTGAGTGCTAATACAAATATGAGCATGCTTGATAGCACTAGAAATGGGGGGAGAGGGGCCTACATACAAGCGGAGGTAGTAGGCTACTTTTATCTCACCGAAAAAGAAATAATTTCTTTTCCTCCATTGTTTTTAAAGAACATCAGAAAAGACTAAAGTCTTGACAGCAGAAACATGCACCTCCATAAAATTAGGCCATTAGTTCTGATTAACCAGATGTCTCAAACAAGCCTGTGATGAAAAACAAGAAAAACACAGCTTTTTAATTATAATAATAAAAAAAGCAATGCATAGCATTTATGAATCCAAAAAAGCACAGCCTTGTGATCTAAGTCTGTGCGTCTTCTGCTTCCAACACCACCTTCAAACAGTGACCATTTTCCCCTCTGATGCATTTCCAGACACAGAGGAACAAAAAGCTGCTTGATACCTCTCTTACAATAGAAAGGAGATGTGCCTGGCTGTGTGGGAGGAGCCGCTCGATTCTTCCATGCAGTGCTGGGTACACATGCTTTGAGCGGCATTAAGTGTTCCTGGGAGCAGGGTACAGAGTGTTCCAGCAGGCAAAGATAGAAAGCCATTTTCTTCACAACTACGCAATGCATTAATACAAGATCCCGAGCTTGCAGAGAACGAACCTACTGCTGCAGAACTTTTTCTTTCATTTTCTGCATCTCTGTTAACTTTTAAATTATTTAAGAGGACACTCTGATTTTCTTCAAACATGATTTATTTTTTTTTAAATTCACTGCTTGAGGAAAGCCTGCTTATAAAAAGATGCATAAGAGGTATAGCAGTCGCATAAAGCATCCCTTAAAGATCTTCATAAGATGTCTTTGTGGCAACATTTTCTTCACCTTGGGGTATTGCAACCCACAACTTGGGTAGCAGTCAGTGGAGAGGGAGAAAGTATAAATTCATATGAGATATCAAGGGAGAAGGGAGAGCTAAAGCCATGCACACCTAGCCTATGGAACAGGATCATGCCCCTCCAGCTGTGTCAGACCTACTCGGATACCACGTCATTGCAGCCAGCTCAGTCCCTGAAACTGCGCTACTTCATACCAAGAAACCAACATGTGCAAGGCTGAGGCAGGGAATGTCTACAGTGCATTCCGTTCCTCCGTGTAGACATGCCTTCATTGTTTCCACTCAGTTTTGTTACCCTGGAGCTGTAGGGTATTTCCTGCAGAGTCATCTCCTCCCACCGGCTCAGAGCTTCAGTCTCATCTATCTACCAGGCAGTGTGGTTTCAGTAGAGCCATGCCAGAGTTGGCGCTGCCAGCACCCAAACACTTGTTTCACATAAATAAAAAAAAAAA
This sequence comes from Pezoporus occidentalis, assembly GCF_034315485.1. Taxonomy (NCBI): domain Eukaryota; kingdom Metazoa; phylum Chordata; class Aves; order Psittaciformes; family Psittacidae; genus Pezoporus; species Pezoporus occidentalis. The sequence continues at coordinate 750,812 of NW_026912907.1, read as the reverse complement.
AAAGCAAACCCTAATAACAACAAAAAACTCTTTAATTCCTCCCACTCTTCCCTTACACACACACCCCCAGAAAATTCCAGATCTGTTCAAAGCTCCCTTCAAGTGTTGGGTGCATGCACCCTGGATTTTCTATATTGATAACAGAGTATAAACACATTACTAAGGATGTCCAGGAGTTACCATAAGAGAGCTCCTTCAGTTGCTACAGTCCTAGAGGAAATGATCTGGCCATCAGTTATGCAATTTCCTACTTTATATCAACGGCAAATTCAGTAGTTTATGTAAAGATGGCTTAGTAATAGCTGATATTTCCTGAGCACTAGTCATCTTTTTCATTTTTAAAGTAGTGGAATGTACAGTAAGAAATAGTGATTGAAACCTGGATTTCTCATGTACATATCTTAAATTGCTAGTCTACTGCAGTGATTTCAACAAAAACAGACAATCTTAGAATGATGAACCAAACCTTACTTCTCTGCTTTGTTTATTTAACCTAAGTATTTCAGCCAATGGCCAAAACTACGACAAGATGGCCTTCAGTTGCTTGAGGTTTGAGGAGTAATTACAACCCTCAGAAGAGCACAACAGCTATGAGGGCTCAAAACCTTGAGGAGCTTTGATGATGTGAAGAATCCCATTTCTCAGGGTGCAGATGCAAAGTTTGCCTTTTGCCATCTTATGGTGCATTTGATAACAGTGGATCTCATTTCATTTTTAATCTGATAATCTCAAATCACTTTGACCCTGTGTTTGTAAGTGCCAGAAGAATTCTTTACCTTCCCCACTCCAGTTATAAAGCAGTTACATTGACCACAGAAATGCTTATGTCATCAGCAGAGGGTTTAGAGCAAAGGCAATAGCAGTTTTACTATTCCTGATAAGGGTAAACACTCTCCTTTGTGAACACAGAGAAATAAAGGATTACCTGCAGTAAATAAAGGTATGGATGGTCACATAAAAATGCAATAGTGTTGCTCATTAACTCCAAAGACTGGAGACCAAGCAGATGTTTAATGGAGGGTAGAAGAGACTTTTACATGTACTCATTTCTGAAGAAAATGAAACTAAGGCAGTGGAATATTTTTTATATGTATATAACTGCCGTGACTCCTCTCCAAGTACTTTTATAGTTATCATTACTAAATTCTTCATTGATTATATATCAGTCACACTAACTCCTTGAAAAGAAGGTGACCAGCCTACTTATCCACACATTCCTCTTCTGGAAGCATAAGGTGAACACGGTTGTGCAGTGATGTCACCTGCTTGCCAGTGCATACACTTCCCAAATTCAGCAGGCTTTCTTCTGATGTCAGAATAATTTTGCCATGGACTTCTGTGGAAAGAGGGCAAGGTTTTTACCACATTTTTCACTGTGCTGAATGATTTAGAACCCTTTCCTTTAAAATTTACCAAGGCAATTTTCCTTCACCTGGCTTTTGACCTGTTGACTGACATTCACACTTGTTTTCCTCAGTTTTAACTGTCAAAGCCTTAAAAAGTTGGGAAATAGCCGAGTTCTTTTTCACCAATAGCAGAGTATGAGACCAGACATTGTGAAGAGATAGATAGAGTCCAAAGGATGCTTGTTAGGAACTATAGACCTTAAGAACTTAGTAGCCCTTTAGCATCTAGCTCTGAGTCCTAGGACCGCAGAACTTTGGTTACCCCATGCACATGGCAAATAAGTTTAAAAGGTATCAATCAAAAATGCTGCAATACTGAAGGGCCACTTCAAAGGGAGTTAGGCATATATAATATTGTAACAGGTATACACTATTTCTAGGATGGTTGAATGAACTGTTTCTCTCATGCAGATGAAGCAACACAAGCAGCAATGAATGTCACCCATTTGCTAATTTGAATTATTTGAATCCCTCTGCAACTACTAAAAGAACTGAAACCCATTTGTCGTGTTTTAAACTCAGTCAGCCATGCAGTCTCTCTCTCACTCCCCCACTTCCTCCCCCCTGCTCCCAGAGGGATGGGGAGGAGAATCGAAAGAATGTGACTCCCACGGGTTGAGATAAGAGCAGTCCAGTAACTATAACACAAACCACTGCTGCTGCCACCAATAATAATAATAATAATGGAAATAACAAGGGAAGAGAATACACCACCTCAGCACCCGCCGACTGATACCCAGCCTGACCGAGCAGTGATCTAGCGCTTCTGGGTAACTGCCCCAGTTCTACATCCTGAACATGACGTCTGTGGTACGGAATACCTCTTTGGCTAGTTTGGGTCAGGTGTCCTGTCTCTGCTTCTTCCCGGCTTCCCCTCCTCCCTGGCAGAGCATGAGACTCAGAAAGTCCTTGGTCAGAGTAAACATTACTGAGCAGCAACTAAAAACATTGGTGTTATCAGCGCTGTTCCCAGGCTGAAAGTCAAAAGCACAGCACTGCACCAGCTACTAGGGAGAAAAATGACTGCTACTGTTGAAACCAGGACACCATTTTCTAAAAAATTATGAATTACTGCACAGATAAAACACAGTTCAAGGGACACTTTCCTCAACAAGTCATTCACAATTTAAGTGAAAACAGCAAATTAAATTCTAAAGAAGTTTGAAAATGTTTTCAGTTAACAGACTTTGAAGTTTTACTATTAAATTGGGACTACACTATTCACACAAATAAAGTCCTAACCCAAAAGAGGAATAAATCCATTTTGACTTTCAGTTTCATATGCACAGGTAGTACTTTGAAGAGAATTGAGTATATCCCCTGAAAAAAAATTTAAAGTTTAAGCACTCTTCAACTTGCCAGGACAGAAAACAAAGACATAACTGTGTAACTGCAAGTAGTGGAGCAATTCAGGTTTATTTAGGTATGTAATTTGTGCATCTCAGAGCTTGTAAAAGGCGAGTAATTATTTTCACCTCCACCTTGGAAAGCCTTTTATGAAAAGAAAAAACCCCACAAAAAACAACAAAACCAAAACAGTCATCCCTTTTCTCTTCTTGTACTGGGTCTCCCAGACCCCCTCTGCATGTCCCTGGCTGTAGCTGGTTTCCCACAAAGATGAAAGGACATTGGGGTCTCTACCCCACTGACTCTGGGAGATCTGCAGAGGGCTTGGTTAACACAAGCTGCATCCACAGGCATGCCTAGAAAGAACAGCCAGGGCAGAAGAGTCTTTTTGTTCTATATGATTCCCGTTTAACTCCTGATTGATTACCACTTCTTTTGCCTGTTCTGCATCTCTTCACCCTGAATTACCACCTGCAGCCATGCCCACAAGGCCACACAGTAGCTGTGTCTGTGTGCTGTGGCACAATAGAAGCAAATTTAGAGAGTGAAACTTTTGGTGCTGAGGACCCAAAACTCAATATACATCTTCTGGAACCTGGTTCTGAGGGCTGTATGTGACCACCCTATCCCAGTCCCATGGGCTCTATGTGCATTAGGGGATGGAGCCTATTAGGTACATGGTCCTTCACAAGATGACATACATCAGGCTACTTAAATGCTGTCAGCATGGAGAAAAGCATTGCTGCAGTGGTAGCTGATAACACATCTAAATATACCAGTGACTGGGGCTACGCTGCATAGATGAAAGTCACAGCTCTGTATCTCCCATCTGAGGCACAACCATTGGCCTCATGACAGCACAAACAAGAACTCTGACCTGTTTTTCCAGACTGTTCTTTTTTGAGCACACTTTAAATATATGGGGTCATTGTAGTAGTGGATCACCACAAATGCAGTCCCTTCTCCTAGAATGCCTTCCTTAAACTCTAGAAATTGTACTAGGGTGGAGCAGGCTACATGATTAGGAGGACATATCCTTAATGTTTTAGATGTGTGTGAGTTTGCCACCTTGTATTTAAAAAAACAAAACCAAAACCAAACAAAACCCGAGAACAAAACAAAACAAATCAAAACCACTAAACTCTGTGTACAACAAAAGCTTTAAGCAAAAGCAAAAGCTCAAAATCAAGCATTTCTTTCAAGCATTTCTTTTTGTCACCACTATGGCAACAGTGAATGAGATACCCTGTCTTGTTATAATGCCACCTCTTCTTCTTTAGGGGTCTCTGTTATCTGTCTTACACCTTTCAGGGGACAGAAATGGATACTGTGATCCTGAGCAAGCCATTCTAATTGCATGTCTGTCCAGAGGCTGAATTTAAGGCGTTGCTACCTACCTTGGCACACAGGCGTCCCTTTGCTTTGCCTCAGAAATCCCCAATATAATTATAGAAGATTCAATTCTTCTTGTATTTTTCCCTAGGCAATGACCTGCTTTGCTTGTATGGGAAAATCAACCCCGATTTATCATCCAGAGGATAACAAAGTTGCCTTATCCTTTTCAAATAAATACAACTGGGAATTGCAAAAAGAAAAAAAATAGTCCTTATTCCTTTAATTGTTCGCCATTTTATCATGAAGAAGTTACACACAGGGGAGCCTTGAAACTTCTTTCATGTTCATACCCTTTAATTCAATTAAGGCCCTAAGCTAAAGCAAAGAGCTAGCAAGAGTCAGATACTATTGCTACTGATAATGTAACTGCCAAAAAAATTAATGGCATATAAACAATTCAAGTAGCTGTTCTGTTATGAGAGTCCCCTTTTGAAGCAGATTCTTATGCCTAGTAGATGACAAAATTATGGATGAATTCCTGACTCACTTTCTTCAGTCTTTGATTTAAAATGGGCCACTGGATTTAGGCACTTGAGGTGCAAAGAAGTATTTATATTTTCTAAATGGCCATCTGTGATCCGAAGAGATCAATGGCATACATTTTACTTGCACTGCCTGCATTTGGAGCCTAGGGGGAAAGCAAAAGCACAAATAATGAATTGATTTAGATGGAATTTGAGATTATAGTCTAAGCATTTCAGACACATTTTGAGGATATGTGAGAGGTCATGTAAAGACCCAACCACATGGGGGGGTTTTGTATGGTAAAGAGATTAGCCGCCAAATGTGTGACTTTAAAGAAAATGGAATTTAGGCTTATAATCATTAATGTTGTCAAAGGGAAGGATCGTCATCCTGGTCCTGAGCCCTAGAGTGTAAAACAAAAAGCAAGTAATAGGAAAGCAAAAAAATATTTTGCTGAACTAAAAAATTAATGTAGCCATGATGAAGACTTCTGCACTGACACATTTTCATGTAGTATGAAATAAAGAACTCACTCAGAAATATCTGTTTAGACCCAGAGAAGAAATACATGTATATAAAATGAAAAAATACTCAGAAAAATGTCTAAAACCCCCATGAAAATACCCAAGTCTGCTAAAAATATGTGAATAAATATATTTCGTTATCAAACAAAAATACTGAAATAATTGACTGTATATTTGAGGAGCTGCATTTTTCTGTTTTGTGTTGTTTAATTAAATAATGACAAAAAGAGAAACGTGGACAATATTGGCTGTACACATTTGGGATGGCTGGACTGAAAAAGGCAAAAAATTCTCACCATCTAAAGGGAGAAGTCAAGTAGAGCTGTTGCTCAATTATCTACCTGCAGATCCCCTCTCACAGCAGGGATTTTAGGAAGAAGATACTTTATCTGCTTTCTCTTGCAGCTCTTGAATACTGCTTTGGATCAAACTGATCGTAAAGTTCCCACTGAGGAACTCTGAGTGGAGTTGAAGGCAATGAGACACTGGCAACCTGGTTTGCTTGTCATCTTCTCCCAGAAACACCTGAGTCACAGAGTTTCTCAAAATGAGGGTGAGGTGGGAGAGAGGAACCTTCTCCCTATGTAATACATGCAAATGCCAACATCCAATTTGGTAGGATCTTCAGAAACCAGTGTAGGTCCTGTAGGCTATGTGAATTTCTTCAGCGGGAGTGTTGTATGAGAAATAATTCACCTTTAGTGAAAAAGCTGGCTCTTGGACTTCACTGCACCTCCTTAGGATGTCCACGCTGCCTGACCTCGTTAATCTTGTTTTTCGTGGTCACTGTACTGTGCAGTTATTCCATTAACATATTGTAGTGCTGCCCGAGGCTGCTCTAATGTATGCTGTATTCTATATTTGCCTAATTTATTTAGGCATTTGTAGTGCATTGCCCACTGTAGGGTCTCTCTTTCTATGGGCAAATGAGGAGAGCATATGGCATGGAACTGTGAGCTATTGACTGTGCTTCTGGAAAGCCCTGTGAAAGGGCACAGATACTCTGGCACAGCAGTTCTACACACCAGCTCAATTAAAAAAAAACAATACAACTTTTCCACAGAAGGAGCACTTTACACGCATTTATGTGTACCCTGCACCAAAGGGAAGGAAGCGAGGAAGTGTCTACAGCCTGTAATAGGTGCTTAAACCCCCTGACAAATCTGGGATCCAACTCAAAGAATAAATGTTGCAGATCTTAGAAGCAGACCATGTTGTGTGATAACGCAGGGAGCAGGACACAGTTCACTCACTGTATATTCTATTTTCTGTCAGTTTTTAGAGAGAACAATAGAACTGGCCAGATTCAGCAAGCAAAGTAAAAAAATTGTGACAAGGCACTAATGGAAAAAGGACTGCTTTCCATGAAATCATCTCTTCTGCATTTTGCATATATACATACATTTCCTTCCTTGGAAATAGGGGCCACTAAACGTATACATGGCCTCTTTCTTTAAGAACACACAGAAAGCCAACTGGCAGAAGCTAAAAAGCATGAGAATGTCGGGTTTTTTTCATTACACTGAGGTTTAATATATGTTGGTGGAAGTTATGAATCAAATATAAATGATTTTGTTTTGCAAGAAGGCATAAGCATCATCCATTATTGAAAAACATTTTTAATATTAAATTGCTTCATATCCAATCCTTATTAGCATCTAAGTTTTATTATTAACTTATTTAGCAGAACAGAAGTGGAGAGAAAGCGTGGTATGTTACTGTTTCATTCTTTCATCATCAATGTTTAAATTGTATTCCATGTTTAATGATAGTCATCAGACAGTACCTGTAGTTCGTTCTGAGTTGTTTTCCCTATGTTAAGAAAACTATTATGGATTTTTGATTGCATTATTCAGAAATAGTTGGTGACTTTGGGCACCAGATTCGAGAACCTTTAACAGATGTACCCATGGTTACTGTGAATACAGTTCACACACTAAAGAACTAGCACAATATTAACAGTGAGAAACAGAAACTGATTCACTCCAAGTCTAGGAAAATTAAAGAGCAGGCAGCCTTTTGTTTAAGCATTAAAACATCCATTCATCTCAAAAGTAAGCCAGGACAGCACTGCTCAAAGTAATGAAAAGCCAGTCTCAGCTTGAACTAAGTACCCATCACCCCTCTGTCGCTGTCATTACATGTGCAGTTGCTGTAGGCACAGAGAAGACATGCTTTTAGACCAGGGAGCAGTTATCAGCTCACAGCCCTGCCTTGACCATTTGTCCCTCAATAACGGCAGGAACAAGGCAATTGGGAGAATAGAGCTGAGTGCTGCTAGAAGGATAGGAACATCCTGAAAGGCTCAAAAGCTTGTTCAGATTGCTTAATGGCAACGAAGTAGCCTTTGAAATTATTTGAATTACAAAGAGTGAAAGTTTACTGTTAAACCAGTTATTGTTTCTGAGCCACAGGGGGCATCTGAGCAGGGAGGGAAGAGCTGGAGCCAGATGGAGGAGGGAGCTTGTTACTAGTGTGTGGCCAGCACAGCATCTCAAGCAGTGCTAAGAGCAGATATTTGCTGGGGGAAGTAAAGCCTTTACCTACTCAGGACCTATTTAGTTACCAGCACTGATCAGCCTGGTCCTGGGCTCAGGTAGGCTGCAGGAGGAAGGGGACACCATGGAAATACAAGAGGACAGAAGTATCAATATCTACGTTCTTCGAATATATTTTCCTCTACAGCATCGCACATCACTTTATCCTCCCATGTGATTCTGACTTCAGTTCTAGGTGGAGCTTCTGGAGGTGAGAAAATACAGAGAAAGTGTTGAAAGTCTGTAATTGGTGTTTACATCTTGTATGTCCTGAGGGAACTGAGTTCATCTTCTCACAGCTATAAAGCCTGGAGGAAGAGTCCACAAGCAGGTATGTGCACACTATAATGTTGTGTGGTCCCGACATCATAAGGTCATAAGGAGGTAGTTTTTCTGGAGAACTGATAATTCCCACTGATTCAGATCAAGAGAGAAACCGTCCTCTTGGGGAGAAGTTCCAGATTCCAGAAATCATGCAAAAACTACACTTTTGTACTCTACTGTACAGAGAAGTGAAGTTTAAAAACTGCTGTACATTATAGCTCTCCTAACATGACTGACCAGAGAAAATCAGAGAATCTAAATACAGCCACTTGGCCCACCGATATTAACATATCAGCCTGAAGTCCCTGATTTTAACCGTACCAGTGCATCCTTGGAACAGGAAAAAGCATTTACTCAGAAAATGATGTCCAGAAGTGTTAGGAGCACCAGCTGATCCAAGCAAAAAACATGCTATTCCCAAGTCTGAGTAACTGATTTATGCTTCTGCTGAGGGGACACACCATGAATAAAATTACGTCTCATTTCAGCAAGACCTCCTACCTCCAAACAGCTGAAAGCACATTATCAGGGCAACAACCTTCAGCTCTAGGTAGGATGTATTCTGTAAAGAAACCAACTCTCTGATGAAACACGGGAAAACCTGTATAACTGCATACATTGCACAAAGTAAATTAGCAATTTATAACTCATTCTCATGATGCAGTTGCTCACAACAATACCATATTCAGTGAAGCTTTAGGAAGACACTGTTTTCACTCTGCTTACAAAAACCGGTTGCTACAGAGGCCAAAAGGAAACTGTAGGTGTTAGCTAGCCTAACCATTGTGGATTTGACTGCCAGTTTTGTGTCATATCAAGGTTGTGCATGCTTGCATGCACATCTAAATGTCAGACTCCTTACATACACTGCAACTCGACTGAGTCATGTTAACAAGATATTCAGAAGTTTGTCTTTAGGTGTTCCTGTGGCCAAACCAGCTTTAATCAAAGTCTTTCCTCAGCCTCATCCTCAGTAACAAAAATACACTTGTACTTTCCTCTTACTCTTAGTGTTGTCAGAACTCTTACTTGATGGTCTGAGATAAAATGTGTATGCACACGTTCACATGCAAAACTAGTACTTCATGAATGCCAGAGTGTTTGTCTTTGGAAATTTGTTTGAGTTGCTTATTTCCTGTCTGAGCTTTGTAAAGGCATCTCACAGTGTAACTTGGGGTGAGGGAGTGGTAATGCATGCAACAAATACATGCCCAAACCATTAAAACATTTGTAGACACCAGCATGCTCATGCCCAAAATATAAGAACTTAGAAAAAGTTCTCTGTCTGTTTACATGGATTTTTTATTTTTCTTGTCTTTCACCTGAAGTGGTATCAATGTAGAGGAGCTGCACACACAGTGGGACTTAATTCAGAAATAAAGCATTTGACTAGTCCCATGACATGTTATTATTTTGCAGGGTATTTAAATTACTGAATGATTACACAGAAATTTACACATTCATGCAGTGTTTGCCAAAATGAATTTCGTATTCTTTTCTGTCACATTCATTACATAAAGAAAATAATTTCTGATCTATATAAATGGCATACAAAACCACTCTCCCCCTCCTTTTCTAAAGTTTAGTCCAACAATCAAAAATGACAACAGCATAGATAAGCACAAATGTCAGCCAGCTGCACGCTAGCACAGACATGTTTCATGGAAGAGGTGGTAACAGCTCGCAGTTTTCTACAGAAAGAAGGCTGTGTTCTCTTTCCAGTATATATGTTCTTAAAATACTTGTGTTGCTCAGTTAAAATATAACAACTGCTGCTAACATGAAGACAAGCTTCAAGTGACCCTTCAGTTTTCTAGGTCATGGTTTATTATCTTGAAATAACACATGCACACGCACATACACATGCTCTCGTACACAGAGATAAATTTTCTGCATACTAGCAGATTTTCTTAGTGCTCAGGTGCTTTTGTTGCAGAGCATGTTCTCTATGACAGAGTGAATAGTTTGAGTCAAATGCAGCATTTTTTCTTACATTAGACAGAAACTTCCTCCTCAAAGCGCAAGCACAGGGAAAGCATGGGAAGTGCAAGAATAAGGACTGCTCTTTGGGGAAGGGGTGGCTGGCTTCCAAGGGCACAGAAAGAGTACATGTCAGAGCAGCTGCAAATGCTTGAACTGGGATTCAAGCACACAACCGCAGCCCTCATGGTGATTAAGGAATAAGTTAACTCTCTGTAGAAAGATCTATTATTTATAATGTGCAGTGCTCAGCAGTCTACCACCAAGGAGAGAAGCACCAACTTGGCTTCTTTTCTTCAATGTTAAAGTTATCAGCAGCTTTGGATCATTCCCTGCACATGCTGCACTTGAAGCTCAGACACCAGGTTATACCAGATTTCTTAATCATGCATTTTAAATGCATTCCTCCTCTGATTTTATATTTTCAAACCAGTTCAGCTATCACCTGATTGCAGTTTACACACAACCCTAATCAACATATTACAGCTTGGGAACTGCTGTGCCATGTCTTTCCATGAAAAGGAAACTAGCTGTTCCTGTGATGCATCCAATTGCCTGTTCACACAACAAAGTTAAACCCTTAAAAAAAAAAAAAAAGAAAGAAAAAAAAGCAGCAAGTATTAAATGCTTTTTGAACTGTGCAGCTATATGAGATTAAGCCTTTCCCACCCCCTGCATAATGCACATTATGCTTCTGGAAACCTGTCCAGGTGTGCTTCCCACTGCCTGGAATCACGGGGTTGGTGGAGCCAGGATCTGAAACCGCTGACATTGGCTTTCAATAGACTCCTTATTTCTAAGTAACTATTCTTCAAGCGTGTGATTTTTTGGCACTACCTTAACTATTGTGGCATTGCCCCGAAGGACAGAGTAACCCAGTTTAAGTGTATTTAATAGTGCAGAGCTCTATAGCCTGTCTAGTAGGACTTTAACCATGACTTTGTAAATGATTTCAAAACCAAGTTACAACCAAAGTGAATTGTTTGTTTTTTTTTTTTAATAATAATTTAAAGGTTGTTTTTCAGGTTTTTGTTTCTGCAAAGTGCACAGGTTTACCTAACTGTAAGCATACTTGTGAAGGCATCAGATTTATTTTTTGCTTTTGAATCAGAACATAGACTAATGTTTTAATAAAGTTTTCTATCTTGAGCTTGCTCAATATGCATGCAGCCAGGAGGAAAACAGACCTACTGACTGACCTTCCTTTCCTCCTACCCAGACACACAGAAACCCTTATACTAGAGCCAGACCTAGTAAATGCTGGGAGTTAATTTCAACTTCTTTAGTTTATGTCCAGCACAGTTGTGGTGTTTTATGTCAATGGCCATGTTGTACTGGACAGGAGATTCAAATCTTTAATGTAAAATACTTAGTTGTGTTATTAGTAAAGTACTTGGTTGCTAATTTATGTACTAATAATGAAATATACTTTAAGTACATCCGTTAATCTGTGTTTTAACACAGTAAGAAAAATTATTGTCTTCAGGAAGCAAAGAGTCCTGAAATTATTCAACATGGAGACAATTTACTCAAATAGAGTTGTTCAAAGGTTTCATAGCAAAGCCATGCCCAGTTTGGAATTTATTGCATGACCGACACACTTGGACTGGGCTTGCTGTAAGGTCCATATGCTTCTTTCAAAGATTTTACCCTGGATTTTAGCTATGCTTCTGGTGAGCCATTTCATAACCAAGTGATGGGAAAACTGTGGTTTTGCAGTCTAAGCAAAATTTACTGAATTTTGAAAAATTATGAGATCAAGACTCCCAAAATTGACCCAGGGTCAGGCTCCAAGTACAGAACATTAAGACCCAGCATGCTGCTTTTTGCTGGATCTGTATTTCCCTTCTTTCTTCTTCCTGTTCAATCATAGAATCAGAATGGTTTGGGTTGGAATGGACCTTAAAGACCATCTAGTTCAAACCCCCCTGCCATGGGCAGGGAAACCTTCCACTAGTTTAAGTGGCCTTGAATACTGCCAGGGATGGGGCATCCACCACTTCTCTGGGCAACCTGTTCCAGTGAAGGACAGATAGAAAGTGACTTTAGCAGCTAAGTTAAAGCCATTAAATATTGTGTCAGCACAGTAATCTTTTTTCAAAAGATTTTGTACTGGTGGTAATGTTGCTCCTGCATTTTTGTTTCACATCTGGTGAGGGGACAATGAGGTAACCCTGAATGATATACAAATACAAGTTCAGATTTGCACACCACTGTCTTTTTTGCTCATCAGTATTCTTTGAAACAGGAAAGGTTTTTTCTTTGTTAGCACATTGGTCTACAAAAACATAAGAATGGAACAATATAGCCATTATTCGTATAACAGAAAAAGCTCAGAAAAATGTATGAAACTGTCCTAATGTCTTGTGTAGGCAAGATACGACCAAAATTTTGTTCTTCTGAACTGACTGGTGTTCTATGTCTTCTTTGAATGGGACTTCTAAAGACTATTAGAAATCTACTCGAAGCCACTTCAAATGCAGAATGGACTAGGCCAGTAAGTCAGGGAAAATATAACTTTTCTTCTTGTAGATACACCTTTGATGTAATAATATTGGCCTAAGTACAGCCCTGACAATTTGAAGTGTTTCTCTTGGTAAGTGAGTATGAAGTCTTTGCCTTCATGTTCAAAAACAACCAAGTTTTAATTGTGCTATCAGAGCTCTGGTGTTTGAGAGACTCTCAAATACTTGCTGATAATTATGGAGACAATAAATTAGATGATTCTATGTTTTCCCAGTATATTTTGATTTTTAAGGGAGAACCAGTCCTCAGGAGACAGGCGTCTAGACCAAGGAAACAGCATTAAGTGGCTGACCGTCTGACAAAGCAGAGAGCAGAAGCATAGCCTCATGCAGGCGTCAGACAAAGCTTCACAAAATCCTAATTTTGCCCCATCAGCAAGATATTACTTATGCCAGGAGACAGACATCAGAAAGGTGGTACACAGATGGAAAGTGGGTCATTCAAAGGTGAAGGGGCACAGGAGGAAGTGTTCAGCTGCTGTCGCTGGTTGAAGATAAGATTATCTGAAGTCTTGCATTTTCAGTTGTTTATGGATGCGTCTTACTATTTGGTTCAAATATTTACTAGACCCCATCAAATAATCAAGTGAGATTTATTATTGTTTTTTCCAAAGCTGATTACAGAGAAGAGATATTGCTTGTTAATCTTGTCCTATTCTTTGATTATACACTTAGAATATATGCTTCTGCATCTCTCTTCAGAGCACAGATGCTAAAACCACAGGACATCATTTTAATCCTCAGGTACTGTCACAGCTATGTATCCAACTGGTTTTATTCCAGGTAAAGTGCCGCCAACTGCAATATGCCTACTTGCAAAACCATAATTGGGGTAACTATCAGCTAAGCAAAGAAGTTTTAGCTGACCCATACACAAAATAAATCCCTCTTCTTTCGATATTAAGCTTATAGTCTGTTATTGTCTTATATGATGGGAGGTAGGAGCAGTTCAGGAGTTTGTCCAGTTTTGGTAGCAGGGCACAAAATGTGGAGCTTATCCAACTTGAATGCAGCCAGACTTACTTTGACCCTGGCTAGCAGGGAAGCACAGCACGTCACCAGAGTTGCAGATGACTCTATCACCTTATCTGTGAACCCTGTAGAGGAAAATAAAGAAATAAATAAAAAGCTCCTGAATTGCCTAGAACATTTCAGCCCCCACACTGCAGTAAGACTCCAGTGCACTGAAACAGCCAGCTTTATCTAGTGATAGAGAGCAACTTATAAGATACCCAGTGAGGAATACAAGCACATTTCAAGCATTTGCTTCAGTTTGCAAAGGAAACCTAAACTACATGCTTCTCCACTTCAAGTCTTTAAAGGAACTATTTATGGGTTATGGCTGCAAATGGGTTGCACATGTAAAAGGATTTCTTAAAATAACAAGGGGGAAGCAGTTGTTAAATTGATTCATCATTAATGAACAGGGCCCTGGAAATAAAAGTATTTGCCAAACAAATAATAATAAAGATTAAAAAAAAAAAAAGTGAAACTATTTCTAGAACATGGACTATTTCTTGTTTAAAACTAGCTGATTAAAGAGATGACAAGCTGTATGAGAGCATCCCAGCTACAATAGTACAAAATTCATGGGGAAGAGTAAATTTTTGCTGAGTACTGAAGGATGCACATCAGCAGCTCGTGTGAGCACTCCTTGTTTAATTTCCATTCCCACAGGTGTCCAGAGTATTGTTCCCATGTCAGCTGGCAGGAAGGGCTGAAAGCACCCCAAACACTTCTGTGAGCACCTATTTCTGCATAAACACAAACCTCCCACATGTGCTCACCAGGCAGGTGCATGACTGCCCGTGCACACAGTGGTGTTTGGTTTATCATCACAAAACAGCTCATGATAGCATAGGGTGTGAGGTGTGGATCTGGCACCTCAGGTACCCAAACAAGGGCTCCTTTCTGTGTAGTCTTTCAGGCAGCAGAGCCATACAACTGCTACTTCAAGGGCAGCAGCCCTGTGCAAACACCTGGGTACAAATATCACACACCCTGGGCATTAGTCACAGCATGTCGCGGGCTAGCATGTGTTCTACACAAATAGCATGGAAGTCAACAAACATAAAAACCCTGTCAGCTGGTCTCAAATGAAAGTATCCTAACAGGAAGATGCATTTACCAGGGGCAGCTGCCAACCTTCATATGGCTGCCCAGGGCAGCGCTACCTGCCATTGCCAAATCTTTTGCTGAGCAGACCTACGGGAAAAGCTGTTCCCAAAGCCAGCCATGCCCTCCAGCTCCAACCTCACCCTGAGTCTTCTTGGGTAGAGTTATGGGCCCCACAGAGAGAATTGCCTCAAGAAATTCCCACGGGGCCAGATCAAAGAAGGGGATGTCTGCGCTCAGTTTTCCCCATATTGTTTATTGTACAGAGGAAGCATCATGCAATCACCACCTTCGCTCTGAACACTTTTTTCCTGCTTTCCTCTCAGTCCTATCAGCATTACTCTATGTCCTTTCCAACATGTGCCTCTTAATCTTTCATGAACAATTCCACACCAAAAAAAGAAACATTTATTTCTTATAGGGTTAATAAAGTCCTCTAGCTTTACTTCTTCCTCTATTGTAAATCAGCCATCCCCAAAGACCCTGGAGAAAAAAGTGCATATCCAAGGGATACATTGCCACCTTTTATTGGTGCAGGGTATTTACTAGCTTAGATTTCTCCTGAGAAATGTAAAAAAGGCACAAGCCAGGAACATAAATTAGTTTACAAATGAGAATTTCTTAAAATAGTGAGACACTGGAATCCTTTTACTAGCCTCCATGACTCACATCTAAACAGGCTGATAAAGTGATTTATCCTTCAGGAGAGTCATGTTTAAATATGCTGCTGCTATCACACTTCCAGCCCCAGAGCAGTCAGTCCAATGGCTTTTCTTATCCCAAGAGGCACCACCCATCCAGACAAAGAGCAATGCAAGTTCCTTCACACTTGCAGGTTTGACAGTAAGCGAGCTGACACTACAAGGTGAATGGATAAAAATGAATCAGAAGAATGTCCTTTACAGTGGCTCTAGGTGATGGCAGAGGGAGGAGGAAGAGGTGACTTGGGCTCACTTTTGGGTTTGCATTAGGTTGAGCCTTTTGTCTTTACACTTGGCAGTTGCTGTGAGACCATTCCACATAAATTTAGAAGGGCATCATCCAACAGCCTTTGAGTCAGTCATTGAGTCATTAAATCATTAGTACTACCACAGCTGGGAGATCTATGGCCAAAGGGCCAATGTTTTGGAATATGTCTGATTTTCAAAAGACACAGAGATACTGCCTATTTTATATCTTCTTCTTAAGAAAAACAAAAAAAAAAAAGAAAAAAGAAAAATCTTTACTTGCAGAGAAAAACTAAAAAGACTTAAAGTTGCCCAAGCACTGATTTTATATGGTTTAAAAATATTCCTATGTTTCATTCAGGATCAGTAGAGTGACTTATTTCATACAACTTTTCTACAACTACTTCAGAGCAGGAGCAGGGAAGAATGATTGCATGCTCAACAATACCAAAATCATGTCATTTCAGCAGAATATTCATTTTTTGACCTTTCAGTCTCTCTGACCCAGTTCTGAGAAAATTACTGCTGTCGTCAGGTCAGAACTTGTTTCAGAGAGCCAAGTGTTAACTTTACACTTACAGATTATTCTGGCAGGAGTCTGTCTGCTTACACAGGATATGTCTTTGCCTTTGACCTGCATTACTTCTATAGCTCTCTAGTGCAGAAACAAGGAATTAGCCTTCCAACATAATTTATAGATGACATTGATCATTTGGATAAAAATCCACAGCTGATTAGTTCTGCCTTCTTTAGGAGTTAATGAGAAAATAAACCTTCCCCTTAATGAGATGGACAACATAAAAAATGTTTTCCGGGAAATAGATAATACGCTCTATTGCAAAAATGATATATAAAAGTAAAGTGCCCAAGCCCCATAGAATTTATAAGGCTCAATAATAGGATGGATGATCAGAAGCCTATACACCCAAGTCAGTTTCATTAGAAAATGCTAAAACAGTATTGAAGGCGGTCAAGAAAACCATGCAGTCTTGTGGTAATTTAACCTTTAGCCTGTATGGAATATTAGACAGGAAAACCACATTTGTTTTAGAGCTTGAGTCTTAAATGGGAGCCTTAATTGTAAATACTTGAAGCTTATCTCAAATGGCAAGAGAGATAGTGTTGTAGGCACAGGGAAAGGCATGTATTAAGTACCTGTCTTTTTAGAGAACACAGAGTCATAAGTTACATACAGCACAACACCAACACCAACACCCTGAAAATCCCCAAATGTAAGAAGTTTGGTGCTTGTTAAACCATTGCTTTCTAGAGGGAGTGCTCTGCCTTTTCATAAACATCAAGATCTCTTGAAAAGTGCCTCAGTTTGAACCCCATCAGCTGAGACACTTCTCAAGTTATGTGTGTTACTGAAACACAGACCATGTGTAGCTCCATGTATTGCATGTTTTCTTCCCTCTCAGGCCAAATGCATTAATGATTATGTGTCATCATTGACTAAAATAGTTACAGTGTGGTATGTGAATTGGGAAAGTAGATTTTTCATAAAAAAACAATTTCCTATCAGAGATGTACCTGTCAAAGTTATAAATGCTGTTGATAGCAGTTGAGGTCATGCAGATAAATACAGTGGTAAGGTGTGGTAAAGTACATCATTGGTCGGTTTTACTTGTGATTCTATATTTGGGGTTATTTATGTAATTCTTCTGCATCAAGTCAAACAAAACAGTGTTGCCTGTAGGAGCTTTTACATTCTTCAAACATGGAAGTGGAGGAACTGCTTCTCTGCTGTTAGTTCTGAGGGGAATCTGAAAACATCAGGATGATGTTTTGCATCCCAACCAGAAGGAAGTGCAGCAGGAGGGCTAGGAGACCTCCGTGGATGGATAAGGAGCTCCTGAGGAAAATTCAAATGAAAAAAGAGGCTTTTAATAAGTGGAAGCAAGGACAGGTGGCATGGGAAGAGTACAGGGATGTTGTCCGGGAAGCTAAGGACCAGGTTAGGAAAGCTAAGGCTCAGTTAGAATTAAACTTAGCTAGAGGTATTAAAGATAACAGGAAGCAATTCTACAAGTACATAGCAAATAAAAAACAGACTAGGGAGAATGTAGGCCCCCTCAGGAAGCTCTCAGGAGAGCTGGCTACACAGGATTTGGAGAAGGCTGAGGTTCTGAATGACTTCTTTGCCTCAGTCTTCACTGGCAAAGGCTCTGACTGCACCACCCAAGTCTTGGAAGGCAGACGCAGGGACTGTGAGAATGAAGACCTTGGGCCCACTGTAGGAGAGGAACTGGTTCAAGACCATCTTAAAAATCTGAACGTGCACAAGTCCATGGGTCCTGATGAGATCCATCTGCGGGTCCTGAAGGAGCTGGTGAATGAAGTTGCTAAGCCGCTGGCCATCATATTTGAGAAATCATGGCAGTCAGGTGAAGTTCCCGATGACTGGAAAAAGGGGAAATCCTGCCTGACCAATTTGATGGCCTTCTATGATGGGGCTACAGAACTGATGGATGGGGTAGAGCAGTTGATGTCATCTACCTGGACTTGTGTAAAACGTTCGACACTGTCCCACACGACATCCTTGTCTCTAAATTGGAGAGACATCAATTTGATGGATGGACCACTTGGTGGATAAAGAACTGGCTGGATGGCCGCACCCAAAGAGTTGTTGTCAATGGCTCAATGTCCGGCTGGAGACCAGTAATGAGTGGTGTCCCTCAGGGATCAGTGTTGGGACCGGTCTTGTTCAACATCTTCGTCGCTGACGTGGACAGTGGGATTGAGTGCGCCCTCGTCAAGTTTGCCGATGACACCAAGCTGTGTGGTTCGGTTGATACGCTGGAGAGAAGGAATGCCATCCAGAGGGACCTTGACACACCTGTGAGGTGGGCTGATGCCAACCTCATGAAGTTTAACCATGCCAAGTGCAAGGTCCTACACCTGGGTGGAGCAATCCCAGGCACAGCTACAGGTTGGGCAGAGAAGAGATTCAGAGCAGCCCTGCGGAGAAGGACTTGGGGGTGCTGGTTGATGAGAAAATGAACATGAGCTGGCTTCAGTGTGTGCTCGCAGCCCAGAAAGCCAACCGTATCCTGGGCTGCATCAAAAGGAGTGTGACCAGCAGGTCAAAGGAGGTGATCCTGCCCCTCTGCTCTGCTCTTGTGAGACCTCACCTGGAGTATTGTGTGCAGGTCTGGTGTCCTCAACATAAAAAGGACATGGAACTGTTGGAACAAGTCCAGAGGAGGGTCACAAGGATGATCAGGGGAATGGAGCACCTCCCGTATGAAGACAGGCTGAGGAAGTTGGGGGCTGTTCAGCCTGGAGAAGAGAAGGCTGTGTGGAGACCTCATAGCAGCCTTCCAGTATCTGAAGGGGGCCTATAGGGATGCTGGGGAGGGGCTCTTCATTAGAGACTGTAGTGATAGGACAAGGGGTAACGGGTTAAAGCTTAAACAGGGGAAGTTTAGGTTGGCTATAAGAAGGAAATTCTTTCCTGTGAGGGTGGTGAGGCACTGGAATGGGTTGCCCAGGGAGGTTGTGAATGCTCCATCCCTGGCAGTGTTGAAGACCAGGTTGGACGAGGCCTTGGGTGATATGATTTAGCGTAAGGTGTCCCTGCCCGTGGCTGGGGGGTTGGAACTAGATGATCTTAAGGTCCTTTCCAACCCTAACTATTCTATGATTCTATGATGCACAGCCGTTGCATAACAGCATGATATTTCAGGGAGCACAGACAACAAATTTATCTGAGGTTCAGCTGCCCATCCCTCCGTACCATGACATTAGTCTTAGTAAAGGATGCAATAAGCTCCGTAGATGTAGGAGTCAGGCCATGCACAGATGAAAAGAAAAATCTGTTTTTCTCTTAGAAAATGGCAGTCTGTCCTGTCACTACTTTGCTTTCATTTTCCCTCAGTCCCTTCTTCCTTGTACGTTATTTTTTTCATTGTTAGCCTCAAGTGTAGGTTCTGCTTAACCTGAGTTCACTAAGAAAGTTGTGCCAAGTCAGCCCTTTCAGGTCTCATGTCTTTGGCCAAAGATATCAGCAGATCAGTTTGCTTGTATTTCCCCCCCAACACACCCAGGGATTTTACTTACAGTAGAGACCCAAAGATTTAATTACCAAGAGACATCCTTGCAAAGACAGTCGCTGCCTGACACAGCTGCTACAGGACACCAAGGAAATCACACTGTGAAAATAATACTGCCACCTCTGGGTATACAACATATACATCATTCATGCAGTGTTACAAGGATGATGGAATGGCAGGTGGGGTAATTTTAAAGTCCTCCTAGACTGTAAAAACGTGCCCTCTCCAGAACACAGGGCACATCTGCATATGTGTGCCTTGTGGCAGGTATGGGAAAGAGAGTCCTGAAAACAGTAAAAAAGAAAAATAATAGCCCTCTTTTAAAAAACGTTTCTTTACATCCCATATGGCAGTGGATTATTACACTACCATCATTGGAGCCCCTCTCTGCTCTATTTGTTCTGAAGTCATCTGCAGAGAGCAGCATACTGCGTGCTGTCTTGGGAACATTACAGATCTCATAGTAATATCAACTGCAAGGCATCCCTCAGTTGTAAGAGGGTGTGGATCTAAAATAGACAAAGAGAAGACGGATCACCAGCACAAGACTGCGACAGCAAAACAAGAAGTGGAATCAAGAGACAGGAAAACCAAGAAAAGAGAGAAATATTAGAAGATAAGAAGGCAGAGAGGGTACAAAAATAGGCACAAGAAAACAAACACAATTTTACACCAGGGTAAAGGGCTCATGACATGCCAAAAGGCTCCCAGTTATTTTGGCACCTTTTTGGTGACAGTCGGACTAACTACTGCGTCACATCAGTGCCGAGCTGCAAATAGTCATCTCATGCTGACTTTTAATCACCGACACCTCAAATTCAGAATAGCACAGCAAGAAAGCACCAGAGGTCTGCATATCATACAGTGACCATACAAGGACTTAATTACCTTCCTCTGGTCAATTTATGAAGTAGGTGCTCTCTCAGGCCCCAGTGCTTAAGTATGAAAAATGTGTTTTTAGGGATACTGCTCAGTATGGAGGAAGATTACCATGCATGTCCTTATCCGTGAACACCACGAGATGAAGGAGCTGTTCTGCTTGACCTTTATTGTAAAGGAGAGAGAATTTTGGAAAGAAAGTGTGATTATTTGTATGTCCCATTTTATAGCCTGCATAACGCTTTTCCAACTCATGCAGCTGTGTTTGACGGTAGGCAAGAGGAGCTCTCAGATTTTTTTCTAGCGCTTTTCATACTGAAGGGAATGTAACGTTGGCCTCCCTGGTGCAAATACATGTCTAAAAAAGAGATTAACAAGGATCACTTTCTCTTCCTTTTATCCCACCTAAGTGACACATTTAACAAAAATGTTAGTCAATATGTTTATATACACTTTTTCCTTATTCTGGTTATTATCACTTAGGATCCTGGAGAAGTAGGGATTTATTTTGGCAATTTATGAAAGAAGTCTTACACATAAAAAATCAACCTGGAGAGAAAGAAACTCTTTCCCACATATTTACTGGGGTTTTATATTCACCCTGAAAGATGCCTGCACCCCCTTAGGGGAGGAAGTAGCCAGCTTCAGCGTTTGGAGATGGTTCCTTCAGATGGTAATAAATAAGAAAGATTTACCTAAATGTAATCACTCTTTTGTTGGAAAAATTGCAGGAAGCAAATACACTGAGTTTTTTTCTCTTTGTTTTGCTGTATTTCATACTATGCTAACAAATACTATGTAGAACAAACCAGGAGCTTGCGCATAGCAGATATCTTCCTGTGGCCTTCAAAAAAACCACACAAACAAAGGGAAGTCCAGAAAATAGCATCCATCGAAAATATGTTTTGTCATGATTTGCAATTTGAAAGTATCAGTACCATCCCAAACTCAAAACCTAAGAGGTACTGTTCTCAAAATTCTCTTAACAGCTTTAGTAGCGACATTACTAGTTGATAAAACAAGGCACTGAGAAACAAGGTCAACTGGCCATTTAGAACAGCAGAGTAGAAACTGTGTAAACCATTGGGAACGCCATAGCTTGAATTTCAATAAACCGAGGATTTTGAAAGCCCTATTTGAGACTTCTTAATAGAGCCTGATTTTTGGAGAATGTTGGTCCTTGAAAATAAGTCCTTAGAATGATTTGCAACACAGCACTCATTTTGAGAAAGTCACCCTTTCTGTAATCACTGTGTCTAATCTCTGTAATATTGTAAAGACCTTCATATTTTAATTGCAAAATAAGCACTGAATCAAGCTTTGCAGTCTCTTAGTCACAAGTTGTCTCCAATTTCCAACAGAAATTGAAGGTAATGAAAATATTTGCAAGAGGATGAGTTGCAGGAGAAGGTTTTAAATTAGAAGGGTCAGTAACATCTTAACAATTTTTATGCTACATTAAGTCAGAAAATTATTTCTGTGCTTGTCGTGCTTAACTTTTAGGGAAAGTTTCAATGCATATCCAACATCACAGTAACTTAAGCTTTAAAAATGTGGGCAAAATGAAGGAGTTCATTATCAGCCATTATTAATTATTTTCCTAAATAATAAATATAAACATAGGTTTTCATTTCAAAACTGGCATTTTCCAAGCAGATCTCCAGCACAAGTTAAACACAGTAGAAATAAAAACTTTTGAAATTGCAAAAAGTTAATATAGCTACATTTTCTACATGTCAGTGTTGCTAAGGAGAGACAAGATTTGGTCTCCATTTGTGTGTGAAGACAATAAGGAGTGGTATCTGCAAAAAGGCATACCTGTATATTATGAATAAATACTGGCAATTGAATATATTCATGCTTATGACTAAGAATTTCTGGTTTAAGTGTCCTGAGATGGACCTGAAACACAACACAACTCTACTATAAAGAGCTTAGAACAAGAACTTTCTGCCCCAGAGGGAAAAGAAAAGGAAGATAAGATGCCAGGTCATGGTCATTATAGTGTCTTATACTTCAAATTAGCTAGCATACCAGAGCTAACACCTCTGCTCTAAATGAAGATGCCTTGGTCTTTGTAACATATCCCATTTTTGGGTGATCCTTGGGTGACATGATTTAGTGGGAAGTGTCCCTGCCCATGGCAGGGGTTTGGAACTAGATGATCTTAAGGTCCTTTCCAACCCTAACTATTCTATGATCTAAATTACTTTGTCCATAGTACCATGCTGTTCACTGAAAAGAAAGAGTGGCACTTAGTCATCTACATGGTGTGTCAGTTCCTTGTAGAAATTTCCCTGAAGAATTTCCCCAACGAAGAATTAATCAGAGCTGAGCAAAACATTTTGCAAACAGCTATGGTCCATGCTAAAACCTTGTTCTATTGTCAGCCATCTGAATGAAGTGAGTACCATAATATTTACTGTTCTTGCTTGCTTGCTTGCAAAAAAAGAGAGAAAAAAAAGCACACAACGCGGACTGGCTTATGTCAGTGCAGCTGCGCGTAGGAAGGTCATGGCAAATATCTCCAGCCTGTTGAAAACATTGTCACTCTACACTATGGATTGAATATGAGTGGTGGTACCTTGCCATAATTTCACTGATTTCAGCAAAGCTATGATGATCTGTGCCACAGGACATCTAATTTGTTGGACTGTTGTAGCTAAAATAATGTTTCCTGTCCACTACCCACTCACATACACAAACAAAATAAATAATATTTAAACAATTAAAAAAAATATAAAAGGAAAAAAAAATATGAAACTTCACATTATGTAATTTGATTTGAACTTAGAAACACTTTTCTCCTCTTTGAGGTACATATGGAGGATATTTTCCCTGTCCCCAAGCCTTCTCCAAATATACAGCAGCTGCCTCATCTTATACTCAAACTTGCATGGTTGACAGTCGTACTGTGGTTGATTACCCTAAGGTCACACTTGAAACAAAAGCTATAGAAGCATTTGTTCATGCACTGACATAAAAATCACTTTTTTTTTTTTTATTTTATCTTCCTGCCCTCTAAGTGTTCTTGATTCCTTCATTAGGAACCTTCACTTGAGATCACATCTTTCACTTTACAAAGTCTAGCTGAGACGCAGTTTCCCTTCTGTTATGTCAGCTGTCCTTTCTTCTCTTTCTCAGAAAGCATATAAATAAAAATCATACTTTCCAAACAATATACAATAAAGAAAAATAACAGACTTCTCAGTCACTGAATTATCTGCCGTCTTCAAACTGTCAACAGCTTCTTGATGGAAATATTCTGTGATTCATTTCTTTCTCATTGTCATCCCAGGGAATAATTTCCCTCCTCTTTTTCAGCCTAAGGTACAAAGCTCACTTGTTTGTTTAGATGGTTTGGTTAGCTGTTTTGGTTTTGGATACTGATTCTGTGCCATTGAAAACACTTATAAGTAGATAATGTGATCAATTCTATGAAGTGAAGAAGTATGAAGTCTGATGCTTTAAAATATTCCACTTGAGGTCAGCCTGGGTTTACAGAATGTCACAGATGGTTTCAGTGTGCATCCATGACTTGGGTATTGGTATAGATGCACTGCCATTAGTTATGTCAAGCATTCAGGCTCAGAAATCCCTCCTTCTGAAAATATATGTGTGCAGCACCATCCATTTCAGTGGAGCTTTATTCATATTTAATGAAGTTTTGAAGATCTGAATTTTCAAATCTTTTATATGTTTGATTTCAAGAACCATCTAATTGGATTAACTAAGTAGCACTGAGCTTGGTGGTGATGAGTAGATCTTCACAGATTTTCACATACTGCTGTTTGTCTGCAGTTGGCTAGTGTCAATAACATTTAGGATAAATCATTTGCCTATAAATACTTTTACGCCTGCTTATATCCAGCTCCTGTGGATCAGTCATTATGAGCACATATTACAAATCTTTGCTTTGAACTGGAGCAGTCTATGGCTGTTCCTCACAGTTCTTCGTGAGCACCAATCTAGAATTTTCCCTTAGATAAAACCAGACAACTGTTTCCCTGAAAAATATGAGAAAGACTCATTAGAAATTTGTTTTATGAAAGAAGATCTGCACAATCCCCCTTAATAACAAATAGATTTTCCTGTTATCTTCTACTGAACAAAAAAAAAGCACATTTCCTAGAATAAAGGGAAAATGCAATCTAATTTTCCTAAACAGTGCTTAGTCCCTTGTTAATTTTTTCAGTAGGAATGAGGAGAACAGCAGCATAGAGCAGCACACACTTAACAAAGACTGCCGTTAGTGCTATGTCTCTCTAGCTGCTGCCTCATTGAATCTTTTCTTTACAAGGTCTATTATCCCTGCATCATACTTCTTGTTTCCTCTTCTTCATCAGCATCTTCCCTACTGCAGGTGGCCGCTGCTGGCCCTGAACTGAAATTTTTTTGTGCCATAGACCCTGTAAACTCTCTAAACTGCACAACCTCCATTCAGTTCACAATATACTAAGTAATACTGCTCTTCCTTTCAATTACTGCGGCTTCAGCATTATATCGGGTCATTATTTTTCTCATCTTTTTTCTGTTTGTTACCTCTAATATGAGAAAATAGTGCCTCTGATCACTGTAGACATATAATCAGGATAATCAAAGTCATTCCCTGTAGTCTGCAAAGATACATATTAGAAAATCAGAGCACCTAAATGTAAAAGTCTTGGATTAGATAGTTTTAGACATGTTTAGATAGATGCTTCCAAGCACGTGTCTTCAAATAGACATAAATATAGATCTCGATAGAGCCTTCAGGCCCCATGTGTTCAACACTAGCTCAGAACCTGGTAAGGCACAAAAAATAATATATCCTTATAAAGTTAAGCATGGCATTAGTCAAGCCCTTTGAGTTAAAAACCAGAAAACATAATGCACATTCAAGCACCACTGTTGCTACATTTTTATTTCACAAGAACTTACTGTGTTAAGATGCTACATCTAGTCCACAGGTAAAGAAAGAATTTGACCTAGTAGCTGGGCATAATTGGCTTCAGATGAAAACTGATTTTCTTTACAGAGTTTTCTGGACCAGATCCCATTGCCTAATTAATTAGTACAACTAAACAAGGATATTTTTGCCTTTTGCAGTTTTCTCCATTTAAGTATCTGTTGCATTTTGAAATGATACAGGTTACAGTTACTAATTTTTAGGTACTTAAGGAAGAATATGTAAAACATATGTAACAACACATACATTGACTTTTCAAGTTAGATTGAAATATGTCTAATCTGCTCTTGTGAACTACCTATTCTAACAAAAAAAAAAAAAATAGGGAGGAAAAAAACAGGGATCAGCTGTAAACTACTCTTTGTATGGGACCTATCAAAATCATCAAATTAAAAGACCAGAATTACAAGATTTTGACTAAGACACAAAGAATGAAAACCTTTTAATTTTGGACTTCCATTTGCTAAATTCAGATCTGACATGATGACTTCAGTTGTGGCCCATGGACGCAATGTTAAACTGTCTGCTTTGCGGTAGTCCAGCTGTAAGCTTTGCAGAACACTCAATTATGGCTGAGATCTCATTGTGCTAGATTTTATATGCACAGAAAAAAAGTCAATTATTTTATTCAGAGGTTGCAAATCCCGTACTTACACATAAATCCGAGTATGAAATATAGTACAAGAAATGCTATATATGAAGACAGATTTTGTCAAACTACTGCTTTCTAAGATATATGTTAGATTAATAGGTTAGACTGACATTTTAGCATGCTGAAGATCATAAGATGTGTTTTATGGTGCATTAAAATCTCATAATAACAATTTCAGAGGGTTAGCATAATATATTATTCAGAGTTAAACACTGCCTTGAATGATAAAGGCTAACATGCCATTAGGCTATAATAAACTACAGCTTTGAAATATCAATTTTCATTTATCAGGAAGGTCATTTACATGGGTAAATGATGTATTTTTGCACTGTCTTGGAGGGAAAAAATGAACTTATATTCCAACGACCAGAAAATACAAAAACATTCTAAGAAATCCATTATTAAGTCATTTGACCTTTCATACAAAATAAACTTTCATGGATTTAGTTATAAAATGGAAAATAAATACATTCTGGTTTCTTATATTGAATGTAAGTAAACTTTTAAACTCTAAGGTAAATATGCTATTCAGGCACAAATGTATTACTCTAACTGAAGCTTTGACAAATTGTATCTATTTATCTGATTTCTGTAAGTGAATCTGATTTCTGTAAGTGACACAGAAAAGCCATGAAACCTTGCAGCACTCCTCTATAACTTCACTCTAAGAGAAATGCATCACCGTGAGTTACTTAGAGCTCCACATTGCCCTTAATCCACATGCAAAATACTGTATTTTAGGGCCTTTAAGCTGATAAAACGCATGCTCATACAGTTAATATGGTGGAAAAGAGGGCAGCTGATATAAGAGATGGGAAAAGGGGCCCTAGATTAAAAACTATCTTTACTCTCAAGTCTCACTCTAACCTCCTCCGTCTTCACGCTCATGGAGAGCCGCAGGAGTCATGACTGTTGTGCCGACCACTCTGGAGAGATTCAGGCTACCTTCAACTGATTTGATGGCCAAAATCTCAGTCTGCAGTAGTCCTTCCCTTAAAAAACACATGGCCAGGCAAGGCAATGAGCCACCAGGAATTCCTTCCCATCTTCCTTTCCCTTCCTTTCCCTTCCCTTCCCTTCCCTTCCCTTCCCTTCCCTTCCTTTCTTTTCTTTTAATATAAAAGAGAGAGGAAGGGCAGATTTAAGATTTCAAATAAAAGAGAATGCCAGGCTTTTATTCTGTATTTTATCTCAAGGTGTGATTGCATGTGCCAGTCACTGTTCACATGCCCCTGTGAGATGACAAACAGGCCTGCAAGAGCAGAGCAAGTTTAAATTAGTATTTAAAAGATATTTTCTTTCTGTACCTTTAAACCTTGAACCTTTTCTATTTTCCCCTTCCTTCATACCCCTCATACACACAGCATTGCTGTTCTTTTTTTCTTTTTTGTCACCGGCCCTATTAGCAGTGCAGCAGAATAAGAGAGCTGATGAGCCTGTATGGAATAAAAGGATGTTGTCAGGCTGGTGTCAGGTCAGACTGGACTTTGAAGAAAGAATCAAACAGCCCCCTTTCAAAATGATTGATGCCTTCTTCAGCTTTAGCTTAATAACTTTGTGCTTTCTTGTCAGCACCTTTGGGTCCGCTGCAGTGAAATTCCTGGCACTGCTTTTGTCATCCCTGCTGAAGAGGTTTGCAACATTTTCACTTAATTTAGGCTAGTGCAGTGGACAGAGATTAAAACTACTGTAGTCAGCTCCTGTAAATTCCCTTCAGTGTTGCCAGCTTACGGGTGAAATATGCTGGGAGTGGGCAGAGGTAACATCACTACCCTGAAATTAGCTCTGGCTAAAAATTAATAACCCTGCTTTTAAAATATGAGGATAAGACTCAAATCCACATTTAGTTAAGTGAATGTCCTGGTTTTCAATACTGCTAAGAATTACTAGGTGTGCAGTACAATGAGGGAGAAAAGAAAGAAAAAGCAGACACTGAGGTGCAGAATTAGGAGCCAGGCATGGTCAGATCAGAGTTCCACCCGAGCTCTGGGGAAGCTCTTGATAAGAGCAACAGAAAAGTACATCATGCTGTAGGTTTTGATTCCCCCACATTTGTTTTCAGACTCATTTGTCAACAACAAAAGAACAAAGTTCAAGCAAAATGCTAGGGTGTCATTTCTTACCAATAATGAACAAGACTAAAGACACCTCCTGCAGATTGATGACTGGTTGGAACCAGTTAATCACCTCAAGCCATTAACCCTAACTGTTATTAAGCTCTAGGATCTAAACCAAGTCCTCAATCACTGTGGCTGCTATTCACCCTTCCTATTTACAGACCCATCCCCCAATCTGTCCCCTGACTCATACTCCAAAAAATCATCTAAAAATTGCATGTGGGAATTTGTATTACATGTGTGTGGAGATATAGAAGCCAGCTGCACAGATAATGAAGTGGTCCATTTCTCACCTATTTCAGAGCAATATTCATTTCACATCACATACATATCAGCGCAAGGTATTTGTGGGCATTGAAAACTTGACACATTAGGTAATCAGGGCTCACCGATCTTTCCACAGGGTAATTTAGTTTATAATATAGCAAGAAACAAAAGGAAAAGAGCAGAGAAAAAAGACCTGGGGGAAGGCAGGCAAAAAAAGAAGGAAAAAAACCCCTAACCTGCAGGAGATAAATCCAAACATTCCACTTTCTGAAGAAGAACCTGTTCATAAAGTTAATTCTTGATGTAT
Source organism: Pezoporus occidentalis (assembly GCF_034315485.1). NCBI lineage: Eukaryota > Metazoa > Chordata > Aves > Psittaciformes > Psittacidae > Pezoporus > Pezoporus occidentalis. Next base: position 722,022 of record NW_026912907.1, on the reverse strand, counting down.
TCTGATAGGTTTTGTTCTGGTTATTTTGTAACCCTATTGTACAGTAGGCAGCCTGTTGTTTGCTCTAATCATCTGTTTCCATGACCTTCACCTTTATTGATTTGTTTTCTTCCTAAATTTAATGCAGTCTCTGAGATTAAAGCCATTTTTTCTCCAGGACAAGTTGTTTAACAGTGGATTTGCTTTAAGAAGTGGAAATAATTTTGATGAGTAAAAAAAAGATTTTTAGCACAGAAGGTATGTTTCGAGGAAATAAAACCTCTTTACAGAGATAAGCAATAGAAGGTGGATTCTAGCTCATAAAGTCAGCATTTTTTTAAAAGTGTGAAAAAGTGAGTGAAATAAATAAAAGAAGCATTGCTTATAATATATTTACGAGTGCTATCAAATACTGCAGATTTGAAGAGTAAGGTACACAGGATTTTATTCTCCCTTCCCCGGTGTTATTTTAATCAGTCTTATAGTTTCAGTAGGTAGAGATTCGTACAATGTGAAGTAATTTTCCCCAACAGATAGAGTAATATAACTCAGTATTTTGCAAGTGTAGCAGTTGAGATTATAAATCAAAGACAGAATTTACTGCAAGAATATAATAAACCCAATCCCATTTTCCCTAACAATTTATAGCTCTGATTTGATTATACAGCTTATTTGCTTGGCTTTATTACTGCATTAAACCCCCTCCTCCTTGGTGATACTTTGTTCTCTAATGTCTGCCGTCAACCTTCAGTCGCACGTTTTGATAAGAGAAACACCCAGCTGCTTCCTGCACATAGTATATTAAACACTACAGACTTCCTTTCCATAGTCACACATACATGGATTTGATTCTGCAGCCCCTTTACCTTACTTGAAAACATAATGAATTACCAGAGATAAACAGACTGAACCAAATCCACTGCAGTAAATGGAAAATAGTCTGTTGACCTCACAGGGCTTTGAACCATTCCTCCCCTGACAGCAGACATTCATTTCCTGTTCCCAGCCTCTGCCAGGGTAATAATAAATGTATTACCCAACTCAGCTCTAGCACTTGGTAGCAAAGTGAACCAGAGAGAACATGCAGTACAAATTAATATACCTATTTTTTTTTTGTACCCTACATAAAATCCAGAAGGAGGAAGAATATTGTAGAATTATCCTAATCTGAAAAGGAATTGAAAAAGAAACTTCAGCTAAATCTTCACTCACATTTTTTCTCAAATACTTTTTTGCCATTATTTTTCTATTTCCACAATATAATTTCTGTTAAAGAAACATAATACTGTCATTAATTAACTATACATTTATCTTATAAATATTTGAACCACATACTGCTTTCAGTTTTACTGTTAAAATGAGACAGATTTACTGGACAAGAAACCGAACAGCAGCTACAGAACCACCACTTCCTGTTGGTGACAAAACCTGAGCTCTACATCTGTTGTCTGGCGTTTCCCTTACAGTGCTTCAACAGTGTTTTCTCTAGCTATTGTTTTGTGTTCATCCCTAGGAGTTTTCTAAAATTCCTCTGAAGCTGAACAATTGGGGAAAATAATTATTGAATGTTACTATGGTAACTAAAAAAAGAAGAAAAAAAGAAAACAAAAGAAAAACAGGCAGACTGATGACTCCACAGCTTCTCACCACTGGCCAATGCATTGTCCACAAATAGAGCAATCTGAGGGCCTATTTAAAGGTGTTGAACTCAGGGAATATTTTAATGACGTACTCTTTTATTTAGAATAGAGGGGTTTCATTTTACTGAGCAGCTGCACTGCGCTATTTTAAGATAACATTAAGGTCAAAGCACTATATGCTCAAAAATTAGAACCAAAACAAAATAAAACAGAATATCAATTAGACTTTTTACCCTCACACATAACAATAAAAGACTGAAATGCCATTTCTTGTTATCAACAGCTGATGGGATCTGGGTTAATGAGACCAATCCTCAACTCAGGGAACCACACTGCATGAACCCAGATGTGAAAATACCAGAGTCCTTATAACAGCTATGACTTTTGCATTTATGACTCCTGTTAAGAAGCTGTCCCACAGCTTTATTCTTGTCATGTTTCAAAATCATCCTCTGATTTTCATTCATTTGCTGCCAGATTTATTTTGTATTTTTCCAGATTCCCCCCACTCCTTTCCTCCCCCCCCCCACCCCGACCCCTCACCCCCCCACCCCAAGCAAGCACTGTCCTTTGGCTTAAACAGCTCCTCTCCCTCTTTGGGATCTAAAACACCCTCACATACTCATACAGAACAGCATTTTCCCTACCCAGTCTTTGTTCTATGAAACTAAACAGTTTAGTTTGCTCATCTCTATTTCTAAGATGTACTCTCCTTTTATCTATAGTCCCATAGATTACAGTCCTGTAGTCCTCTTCAGCTGTTCCCATGTAATTACATTCTCACTGAGCAGCAATAAACTCCAGATGTGTTTTTACCTGGATGTTCTTAGAAGGTATTAATGCCTCTGTGCCATCATTGGGAATCGCTACCCTGATGCATCACAGAAAACAGCATTATACTACCCTTCTCTTAGGCTGTGTATCAATTCATGCATGTTTGAAAATACCATGCTAAATAACGTGAAAAAAAAAGAATATTTAAGTATTTAATCTTTTCTTGGAAATCAAGACTAAGAAAGACTTCTAAATTAAAAGACTTTTCATCTCTTTCCTTTAAAAAGCAGCATAATTCATCAAAATATCTCTACTAAGACCAATGACTTTTGGGAAACCTAATGTTTATCAGTCATCAAAAGTCCTTATGCAACCTAAAATAAGGAACACAAAAGAGAAGGCATTTCTTTATTTAACACGATGGTCACATTGTGGAGACCTTCAAAATGCAAATTAACAAATGTATGAAACAAAGAAAAATTACTATTTCTTAAACACTTGGTTCACTATCTATTCCCTATGTAATAGCCATCTCCATAATATTCCCTATGTAATAGCCATCTCCATAAGCAATGGCTGATGCAGTTATTCACAAATCTTCCAGTCCATAAGAAATATACCTGAGAAATAAGGGGACTGAAGCACAAGATAAAAAGAAGGTCTTTTGATATTAAGAACTTGGTAGAAGGGATGGTGGCAGATTTTTAAATAGTTTAACTGTCTCCATCATCTTACTTGCAAAGAAAGCAAGCAAATAAAGCCTTGGGAATAATGGTCTATAAACAGCTTTCTTTAAAAGTAACTGACAATTTTAATTGCTATGATACTTCCATCTGAGGAGAAAGAAGCTGAAAGGCTTGTAGCACAGGGTTGAAAACTGTTTTTCCTTGTTGACTGCAGGAGAGAGTCAAAACTATCTCATCCTGGTGTTGCACATAAATATATGTAAGTATAAAGCAGGAGCTGATCAAAATAAAACAGTGGGGTTTAGAAATCTATAAAGATTTGATAGAATTTTCATCACAAAAGCAAATTCTTCAAATTGGGTGTATATTTACATTCCTGTAAATATAAATACTTTGATATGGAATTAGTCTTTGAATGTGGTCAGCATTTTTGCTGGTATATTTCTCTTTCGGTGCTGCAATTTCGGGGTTATGCAAAAAACTGAGGTAGTAAGTATCGTCATTGACCACCCTTCAGTTTAAAAACACAGATCAGTAGCTCAGTGTCACCTTGAAATAACACAGGGCTATGTGGGATAATGGTTCTGTATCTTTGCAGTTTAGAGTTCATGTAAGTGTGAAACTAATGGCATTAGCAAAAGCCAGGCAAAGCATCAGCAAGCAAGTTGTAAGCTTTCCTTCCCTTGGTCAGGGTCTATTTCATCCTTATTACTGCAGACCATGGCAAAGACTGCCAGACATGTCACTGCTGTGACAAAAGTTTCTGATGTTCATAAAAGAGCCAAAGGTGAGACCAAACTCATTGCCTCTTGTTGGCTCAACTAGGGTTTGGGTACAGTGTCTAGATAGGAAACTTAAATGAATAATGGTAAAGCATTTCTTTACTACAGGAAGTAAAAGGATTGATGCAGAGCTCAAAAAATACCAACAACTACTGTACCTTTGTATCCCACTACTATGACATGATTAAGCAAATAATATTTATTATTTAATATATTTATCATACACTAAATAATAAGGGTAATATATAAAATATTATTTAATGTATTTGTAACAAAAAATGATATTTTTAAAAAAAATCAGTGCCCTAACTATAAAATGCAACATTACAAATGAACAAAAAGTGCAAATAGAAGTTCAAAGATGCAGAGTAAGGTGGGTCCAGTACCAGGTCAAATGACATGGCAACATAAAGTGATGGCAGCAGACCTGAACAAATTTAACCCAGCTGAAGAGTTAACATATGAATACCACAATAAGGCACAGCTCATAACTAATAGTTGTAAAAGCCAATGAGCCCCTGTGAAACAGCCTCACCTTTGGAAGCCTTTGCAACAACCAATGAAGAATCAATGACAACGTTACGAAGAGCAAAGTATGTGCACACCATCTCACAGAGGTTCCCTTGGCCAGTATACACTCCTGCCAGCAGATTGCTCTGATCACAGAGGAGCAGAGGTATTGATATTCTGTACAGACACCCATCACACTGACTAAACAATAAGACCCTAAAGACGTATTTTAAAGGGCATCTCACTGATTTTGCTGCCTGTTTCTGAATTTTAGAGCTTTTAGAGCACCTAACTCTATTAAGCTCCTACTTCAGCCTACAATTAAGAAGGAAAAAAAGACCAACTGCAATCCTTCATGATGATTTCAAGGTGCTATTTTTAAAAAGAGCTGACTTTTTAAGGCTGAACTACACGACTTCTTCAAAAATTCAAGTTCCTCAATTTGCCATCCAAAATCCATCTAAAGCTACAAATCATTTCTGGTTATTTGGGTAATTAGTGTTGTGAATATGCAGTTATAAAATTCTTCTATATCTACCTAGGGAGACAATTAAAACAAAGCTAACTTGATTATTTTGGTTTCTGTTGTCATCTGTTAACAAGCCTTGAACCAATTCATGACAGATACAGAATACTCATGGGGTTGCATCAGTATTACCCACACATTGAATACACTCTTGGTTACATTTGTTATATTCTTGTTCACGTAACATTATTTATCACGTGAATAGGATCTTAATGGCAACTCAGACCTGCTTAATCTGTGCCTAGTTTATCCATATGTCTGGCTAGTTGAGAGACTTAAGTAGTAACTAATCTAACCAACATATGTACCACTGATTTGTTCATCTAATTTTATGTTAATTCAAGTGAAAAATGACCTTAGAAAGTGATGAAGCAGGTCTGATTAGTGTTCTGTAAAAACTAGAAATAAATTGTCTTAATTTAAACACCAATCTAAATTTTTGGTTCTTCTTACTTTTTTATACTTACAGACTCTATCCACGGTAGAAGAAAGGGAATTTATGGACAATCAAAGCACAGTAAGCTGAAAAAGTCTGGGTTTACATGTATATATTCTCTTTCTGGGAGATGCAAAAAGCACAAATTAAATTACATAAGTGATACAATTCTGCAGCTTCATCATTTGTTTATAATAATGCAGAAGGCTTTGCTGAACATGAAAAAAGAAACCCTAAATTGATCGTAGAAGTGTACTGAGGAAATGATCTTGATCAGATGAATGGCACACGCTTGAGACCATTTCCTGAAGTAGTGTTTGCTGCTAAGCACTAATCTATTCCTATAGAGATGAAAATTGAGGATGAAGGGCAAGGCTAATCCTGTCTAGACTTTGACCTATGGCTCTAGGGAGATTAGTCATTTTAAGCAAAAAAAGCATCCAAACAATGCTATTATTCAGTATCTTTTTTTCTGTGTTTATGTGTAAAACCTTCGCCTCCCCTGCCAAATAAAATGTTTATGCACCAGCTTACACCTGAAATTTTCACTCTTTCCCCACGCCTATTCTTTGTGCACACTTCAGTTTCCCAGTCCACAGGCTTACCCAGCCTAGGTATAAATCAGGTTTCAGAGGGTGATATGTCTGGTCACCATGGGGAAAAATTCAAAGAGCATCTTGCTATGTAAGTGCAGCATTTGGAATATGTACTAAAAATTGTATTTCCTCTGTTTACACCCACAACGGTGGGTTGCATCTTTCAGGTTATACAGATCTATATCTGATTTTTGTGATGCACAGACAGGCACATCCTCTCTACCAGTCTCATACAGCCCTTCCTCCCCATCCAAGTCTTCTTTGCCAAAAAAAAATCTGGTTCCAGCAGCTGAGCTAGGGGGAAATATTGGCCTATTGCTTTAATAAGGTGGTGGACTGATTTACATTTGGTTTGATGAACCTCAGTTTACCTGGATGCAGAAGCATATGTTGGAGTGTTAGCCTTAAGTGCCACCCAAATCCCATCGCTTCCAATGTCCTTTATCAGCAGAAGTAGAACCAGACAAGCACTTCCTCTGCTTCTTATGGCTTATTACTGTGTCTAGAAACATGGGTCAGCTGGATATAATACCACTCTGCAAAATATCTGCAGCTGCATCACTTCAGGCTTGTCTCTGCAACCCTGTCTCAATGACAGCCCCACTTGCGCACAGCCCTACCCCTAAAGTTCTTGTAGTGTGCAAGCTGCTGCTAAGGACCAGGGCAGATAATGATTGCAAAGCTGTTCTGGGCAAAGCCACAACAAATTAGGGTGAGCTACAGAAGAGTGTTTTCTAATGGAAATCCCTCATATTTTTAACCCTCCCTTCTTGCAAATTCCTTTTCATTTTGCCTTAAGCTTCCTGGAAAAAACAGGATCAGATCTGTGAAATTCAGACAGATTTTGTTGGTTTGCTAGCAATGAAGGATGAGCCAAAATCAGGCATGAAATTGAAAACTCTTCTCTCAGTGATAAGGAAATAAGCTATCAGAGGCCTTGGATGGAATACTTGACCTAGCAGCCTTTCCATCTCTAATTTCCTTGATTAAAGTGATCATAAGCAATTTTCTTAATTATGCATAATATTTCTGTAGTCCTTGCTTTGTCCCCATTAAGTTCTTGCAGATCAATTTCATATTTCCTTAGTTTATTGCTAGGTTTTAATATAAGAGATTAAAGAGATATTTAACTTCATTGCATGTCTGTAGAGCACCAGCCTCCAAATTTGCCTTCAATGCATATGAAACTATTTTTTTTGTAGTATCTCCAACTTCATTTCCACCAATTGTTTCATTCAACAGTGCAGCATTTTAAAAGACACAGTATTACAAATAACACTACTGGCAAATTCTTCTTACAAGCCTCAAGCCATGCTGCACTGGCTCAGTTCCAGGGGTCTCTCCAGGACCCTGCTTCTGCAGTGTGGTCTCTTCAGAAGTTACGTGACATATAGGCCAGAGGGCAAGAAAGAAGGGAAATTCAGCTCAGCTGAACAATGGGGACAAGCATTAAGGAGAAATCTTTCCTAGAGAGCAGGTAAAATAAGTTTTTAATAAATCATTATAGAAAATTAATAAATTAACACATAGTGTAAGGAAGTTTGCTCTACCAATTTATAAATATCTACAGGCTTAACAGACTTTTGTACCGACATCCTTTGTGAGCTTTTGCATTTGCCTAGATAAAGTAATGGAACTTCTTCTGACCCACCTATTCAATTAAACTTAATTTTAGATATGTTTTAGAACTCAGTACATTTCAGTTCTTAAATTCCCCCCCCCCCCCGCCTCCGGCTGGTACATAGCATGGATCCAATGTGCCATGCTTGTTTTGCCTAGCAGCTGGCTGCTATTTAGTGATATTTTCTTTGAGGTGGATGCTAGTGCTGAGCCACATTGTTTTTATAAGTAAACAAGGTATAAATTAAATCACTGTGTGATCATCTTGCCATGAGATAAAATCCGTTAACATTTAGAAAACTGAACTGGCAACTGGAATCGCTGCATGTATCCTGTTACAAAGATTGTTCTTCTACCTACATTTCTCCATTCTACCTGCATTATACCTCTACTCTGAGGTGAAATTCCACATTATTACATCTTACTTTTCTTAGCACAGTGATAAGTGTCAGAATTAACATATGAGGATTTTCCGCATACAAATCAAAAGTAACATTAAAATCCCCAACGAATTTCAGGGTCACTACCATTTTGTCATCTCTGAGACTAAAATTCTGCTTGGAATAGGGATTCTTGGAAAATACAAATTTAGGAATAAATATGAGATTATGGCTGTCACGGCACATGACTGGGACATAAATGATTTACAATGCATGCAAAAATGTGATGAGCGTTTGGATCTGCCTAATCTCCAAGGCCAGGCCATTCATAGCAAACCGTTCTTTCCCCACCCTTTTATTCCCCCAAACAGAAAAGTTTTTATATTTGGGATTTGTAACCTTCTCAGCTGTCACAGGATTTTGGTCTTTTATGTATGTGAGACTCAATCCCTTAATTGCTTTGTAAGCTAGGGCAAGAGCTATCTCACAAAACTGGCATCAACAGCTGACGTAAATAACTGGAAGACCTCTCTAAAGACCTGTTATGCTCACGCTGACCCAAACTACTGGATACATGGTGTTAGCCTTCTGCCTGACATATTTTGCTCAGCTTTGGTGATACCTTTGGGGAAGGTTATATTCATGGATGGATACAATGATGCCTTAAAGGACTTCTGTTCACTTTTACTTCTCTATTTAGAAAACAACATTAACTGTCCATCCCAATTTCATCAGCATCTAAACACAACTCCTTCATCTTCCCAAGACTTTGTTACATGCTGACAAACAGGTATATTATCTTTGATGGGGAGGCTGAGAGGGTATCAGCCAATTTTGTATTTCACTTTACTGACCAGCATCGCTTCAGTTTTGCGCAGCTATTTTTCATCCAAAACTGCATAATCATTGCCATTTCCCTGATGTGAAGACATTGGTTTTACCAAAATGCCCTCCCCATTCTTTTGACAGCTAAGCTACAACATGACATAATTTCCTTCTGGATCATAAACAAAGACCATATTTTACCTTATGACCTCCTCATTTATCCTATGGCATCTCCATATCCTATGACCTCTTCACTTTGTATCTGAATGTTTAGTTGCTATTTTGATCAATATTAGCAAAATATTAAACACCACAATATTAAGCAACACAATGACTTCCCTTTTCATTGTATTGCTTCCCTCTGTACCTGCAGTGGAAAAGAATTGCTTGTACCTGAGCCACCTAAAAATACAATGTTAACTAGCAAATAAGTGACATGAAATTCAATACAAAGATTTGAAAGAGTTTCTCTTTTGCCTTTAACATATGCCAGATTGCAACAGCTGTAAGGAAATGAATAATTTTCTAAGGGAGGATCTGCTAGCCCCTCTAGTTCTTCACAGACCATCTGACATAGTAAAATGTGACACTGTGCTCTTACATCCATACACTAGGTTTAATTTTCAGGAACAAAGCTTAAGTCTTCCCAGAAAAATCTACGTTTTGAAAGTCCATTTGCAGAGCGGCATCACCCTATAAAGTAGATGTGAAAACGAGAAAGATTTTGCTTAATGAAGATTTGTCTCCTTCCTCTTTCTGCAAGTGGAAGGTCTGCGGGTACAAAACATATTAAGGATCCTGAGCTGCAGAAATACCTGACTGTGCTCATGAGTAAAGGTTCCAAACACTGCAAGTATCTCAGAAGATGGTCTCTGGGGGAATCGCATATTAACTTAGTATGTCTGTATTTTTCTGCCTGATCTGTGGTTCTTTTTACTTACTCCGTTCATCTGTCTGTGTTCACCCCCACCACCTCCTTTCTCTGTTGCTCATAATGAAAAGAAATATAGCTGGCTATAAGGAGAATATAATAAAGACAAAACTAGAAATGCTACAAGAATGGCAACTATAGCAAGGTTTTATTTTTTTAATGTAATTGCCATGCTATAATTGCCTATTCACTCTTTTTTTTTACTTGATCTAAAAAAGTACTAAAAAAAAAATTCTATCCATTCCATCATAAAGCAGAAATCAGATATGAGAAAGTAAATGAAAATGGAAAAGTAGCTTGCTGCTCTTGAGTTAACCTCTCATAGAAATAAATAGGTGCATTCTCAGATTCAACAAAAAGGAAGATAATGGACAAGGGGAAACCATTCTTTTTCATAGCGCTTCTTGGCATCAAAGCCTCAATTTCTTGTCAAGAAAGAATAAAGACAGAGACTACCTAAGGAGAAAAATGGTAATCTCACAGCATACTCAACATGCTTCTAAAATAAGACTCTCCCTTCAAGCCACCCTGCACTAGAACATCACTTCACTCACAGATTGCGTTGGAGATGTCAATCATGCAGAAGTCTAATATGGTGGAGGTAAAGTGTACTGTTTGCCTTGTCCTGGCCCAGATGAGGTAAATCCATGGTAAAGGTATTTTTCCTTAGTTTTCAGAGAAAAAAAAACCAAAGAGTAACATTGTTATCACCAGAGTACTTTATAAAACATCCCTGAAATCCATGCTCTCTTACATTCAATTGTTTACTTGGACTTGAGCAACATTTGTTATCTGTATTTAAACCTTTTTGTGGTTATTTGCCATTGAATCAAACACATTAATCAACATGCCTGGTTTCAAATGGTAATGTCTTTCTGAAAGTGTCAGCTATAGACATAGACACACTGTAAAAGCCCAATTTAACGTTACTCACTCAGTAACTGTGAAAGCTAAAACACGTATTTTAGTCTCATCTCAATCATTTATCTTTTGAGTGGCCTTGGCAACTGATTATCTCTTTTTCTTATGGTGTCCATCCTTGAAGGAAATAACAAACAGCCAAACTCCAAAGTAAAGAGCTCAGCTCTATAAAAAAAAAAAAAAAAGCCAAATATTAAATGCTACTGTTGCTAAACCTCCTTACCAACCTGTTCTGATACGTACTAAATTGCACTCATCTTCACTATCTACCACATACTTGCTTAGTAATATTTATTACCATTTACAACAGTAACCTGTAGAAATGTTATTGAGAGCAAACCTGATCACTCATTAGCAGCGAAATAGAAAAAGGCAGTTTCATATTCAAAGTTTTATTTATGCTATTTTAGGATTTACTGAGACTTAAATGCATATCCCAATTTCTACACACAAACAACTGTGCAAGCAGATACTGTATACTGCATCAGCTTGTTTCCTAAGAAGCAAAAATTTCCAGGGTCTTCACCTGAGAAAAGAACTATAAATGACAGACATGAGAGATAGCTGGAGCAATAACTCCCTGCCTCCTTCATTTCAGCAGCACTGGAGCAGCTGAGATTGAGCTGCCCTTGGAGAAACCTGTGTGAGCATGTGCTGTAAGGCTAAGATTATCAGGAGAAAACAAGAAACTGAATGCACTCAGCACTAAAAGACATTCAGAGACCACTTGTGAAATGGCTACTTCAGACCAGCACGTACTACTCTCTGCTGAATTTAATGGAGCCACTCTACAAAAAGGCTGGGAAATCTGCCAAGTGAGGCTTGAAGAAGTCTAAACTATTATTATGCAAGAAACTATTAAAAGGACTACCATAAAGGGATTCAAATTTGACTTATAGTTAGTTCACAACTCACATGTTGCAATTATACTGCAGATTGTAGATATTGCAATATATCCTGGATAACTATAGAAATTGCAATATATCCAAATATACCTATATATTTACAATATAGATATTGCAAAATATCCTGGCATAGGGAATAATCAAAGTCACTATGATTTTTTTTCTCAATTTTATAGACTAAAGTTTTTATACATTAGGAATGCATACTGTCAGGTAATTAAGCCGTTTTATTTCTTTCATCAGCTGTTTTTCTCTTGATGTTCTGTTCCTCAGGCACATGTAGCCTAATGTGGACTTTTCCTGCAAGGATCCATGACACGTGAACTGGTCATATCTGTTACGGAAGAGACAATTCTCCACAAAGGAATGGGAGCAACAATTGCTCTCAATTCTCAAAATTTGTTAGTCTCTTCTCATCAGTTCATGAAAACATAATTAAAACAGGTGATGAACTAGAATACGAATAGGCAAAAAAAGGCCTATATGGAGCCTCATTGATAGCAGATTTTGGAGAAACCTAGATGTTTACAGTGAGATATATGCTTAAGAGTACATCTGAATCAAAGAGGTATCTGGGAGTGGGTTCAAGAGTAAGCGAAATTACTTTGTCATTTCTAAACCAAAGGAAAAAACCAAACAAGATTAGGCAGCTGCAAAACCTGGACTGTATTAGAAAGCAAAGGTATTTACAGCTCATTAATAAACCCTTCAGAGTTCACTGAAGGAGCATTTTTCTGCCTTTAGCTGCAGTCTATTGTGCTTCATCAATTGTTTAGCATTTATTTTTGGATTTGGTTGAAGAAATTTCTAATTTCCTGTAATTTGAGAAAAAAACACATCTTGCAGAAATGGATGCATTGTTTATTTTCCTTCTTCCTCCCTGTCACTGTGATCTCAGGTCACACACATAAGCATCTCAGAAGATAATTCATAGGCTTCCCTGTATCCAAGCCTTCCAACCATTGGGCTGCCAACTGTGGTGTCTCCCAACAGCCAAGGTAACTGCTGTCACTTTTATATCCATATCATCTCATAAATGCTTCTCTACTTTTGTCACGCTGTTACCATGTTTTCATAACCTTCTGCCAATTTCTGTAGCAATTTCATACCTTCTGACCTGCCTTCCTCATCAGTGCAGCCAAGATGCTGCCTTGACCTCTTTTTCCAGTCCACTGAGGTGGCTCACACAGATCCACAATCTTTTCCTTGGAAAGCAGCACATTGGCTTCACTGCTATTGCATCACATGTATGTTTCTTGATCTTAAATCTCTACCAAATTTATGTTACCTCCTGCCATTCCTGTCTTGAGACCTTTAATTTGTTCATTCCTTTCACACATCCTTTGGACCTTTGGACCTTTGTCCCACAAATCCTGATGTGACCAAGGTGTGCTTGAAATGAGACACCAGTTCTGTGACCAAGAGAGCTTCCCCTGTCCATGTCTCACCAAGGACCCCATTTTTCAACTCTCTCTGTATTCCTTCACCTCCATTCCTGTGCTATTTCATGTTTATCTCATGCGATATTTAGTAGGTAAACTCATTGAAGAAACAAAAGCATGCAAAATAAAAGTTAGATTACTTTGTGGAAAAATCAGACTAGAAAATTGGTTAAATTTCACCCAAAATCCTGTAGAAGTTCCACCAGGCATTGCTCCACATATGTAATAATCTCTTCAGCACAAGGGTTGGATCTTTTAGATTATTATTATATACCACAAAATTCTCAGTTTCTGCATAAACAAATCAACAGTGTTACGAAACACAAATTGTGGGTAATAGAGGAAGGAAAAGATGCAGCCTAAGTAATGGTGTGAGATTCAGGGGGTTTCAAATCAATTCAAGTTTTACCTGGATGTAAAACCTTCTGTGTGCCTGGAAAAGTTATTTCATGTTTCCATGGCTCTCTGTAGGAGAACAACATTGAGCTTCCCTGGGATGACTGTTCTACCATCTCAGCCATTAGCACTGTAAACTCCTCAGGGCAGAGTCCACCTTGATACAAATATAGATGATGCCTGCAGCAAAGAAACCCCAAACCCATCTGGGCTCCTAAGTTTTAACATTTTATAAAAACTTCATTAAGAGTTTATTATTAATATAGCAGTTACTGGTAATGCTGAAAAACGCTTTTCTTTCTTCATTTTTTTCCTCTCTTTCACAGACACAGGCATACACACCCTGTTCACACAAGCTTTCTTTGGCTGCTATTGCCACCACACACTGACCTTTGAAATATGGAAATAAAAGTGCTCAGAAATAAAGCTGGCAGCAACAGCAGCCCGACTGTCGTCATTCAGAATCTGAAACAAGTGGGGCCATAGTTTGCAAGCTGTCTTCATAATTACTTGAAGCAGTTGTCACTCTGGCTCTAGTTTGTTCATTACACCCCAAACAAACAGCTGATATTTGTTAAAGAACATAAGCCACTTTGTTGAGGCAGGGGACTTTATTGTGAGGAACCCTGCAGCTGCAAGTCACATGCAGTTCATAGTATTTCCTGATTTCCTTTTCTCTATTTACTTCCCTGCATTCCCTTTACAGCAATGTCTTTTTTACCAGAGAGAGAGAAAGTTAAAAAAAAATCCCAAAACAATAAGGTAAACATTAGCTAACATAAAGTTTGATAGGCTTAAGCTTTATGACCCAAATCTGGTTCCCATTAAACAAATACTTTTGCTGTGGTAAGGAATGCTTAGCAATAAGAAAGTCATGGATGGAATTTGAGACTGCTGCACTCCAGTGAAACAACTGCTGCTTACAGTTCAGTGCCTTCTGTCTGCAGTAGCCTGAAGGGGAAGCAAATGGATGGCATCCATCCAAGCCAAGTCAGGAGGCTTTTGGGAAAGTCCTTTGCTCACTTACATCCTGAAAATTGAGGTTCTGGAAAATGGTCTGCAATATTTCATGTAAGAATGGTCACCTGGCTGATGGCTGTGGTCTTCCCTGGTGAACTTCTGGGTAGTTGAATGGGGAAAGATCACCTTTCAGTCTGCAGTTGGCAGGTCACCATGACTGCTAGTGGAAATGAAAGAAGGAATGGAGAAGGTATGCAGAAAGAAGAGCTGGTTTCATCTGACTTGTATGAGATGAGAAAACCCTGTCCAATGAGACTTTTTTTTTTAAGCCTGCTCTGGCAACATGTGTTTGAAAGAATAAAGACAATAAATGAGCTTAGTAGGCCAAAGAAATTGACACCATCTTGTACATAACTAAACAGCTCTAGATGTGTGGACAGAGATCTCAGCCTGATCAGCTTCACAGCAACTATCACTGAAAGAAATAATGTATTTTATTTTAAAGTAAAGATATAGAAGAAAAAAAACAACAGTGAAAGCATTTTAAATGTAGCATATTTCATTTTGATAGCATCCCTTATTCCTTTTCTCATGACTTGCAGAGAACTTTTATATGTGAAAAATCCTGCTTGGCAGTCTTCCAGATGATAAAAAAGATATTGGTTGTCCTTGTTGGAGGGGAAGAATCAACTGAGATGTTGCTACTGCAACACTTCAAAATGTGCATGAGGCAGTCATGATGAGAAAAGACCAGTAAAGGGAGAAAATGTGATATATTTCTATCCTGCTGAGTTGTAGCTCCAAGCTCGTTGTTGTGGAAACATGAGCCCAGCACATTGTCTTGTCTGACATCTGTGCATCCAGCAAACTTGTACCAGTGCTGAGCTATTTGAGATAATTCTTTTGTCTATACAGCAGCTGATGAAAGATACACTCCTAGACTGCTAATCAGTCTTCACGTTAAACATGAGACAATGAGAAAGAAAGAAAGAAAGTGAGATGCAATGCAGGGAGATACTGGGCAGTCTCACATGTAGGGATGGTAAGGCCATGTAAGAACTTCAAGGAAGCCAGGGAAGGAGATAAAATCTCATGGGTTCTTCTCTCAGGAAAGGGGTAAAAAAAGAAAAGTTCCATGGAGTGAAAGTGGGTAGGAGATGAAGCCCATCATATGATGGGCTTCTTTTCCATTTAGTCACTTCCAGTCTTCTGCTGAAAATTTATTAAAATGAAGTATGTAGAACAAGTTACCTTTTCTTTATTCATAATTCAGGCCTTTAATATCTCATTCTCTTTTCTTCATGTTATCTATAGCTTGCTTTTTATAGAACTAACCTTTTATTTCTGCTCTTGTCCGTGTCTTTTATACTTTGCATGTAAGAGGCCAAGTTAGACCTCTTCTATTTTGCATGAGGCAAGAAGGGGATCTGGAAGTTGTACAACTGATCCCCAGCCTAAACCATCGGGGCAGGACTACAGGGAGTGTCCTTGTGTGCAGCTGGACGTAGTCACTGTGACTTTCTCTCTCCAACAGCAGCAAGCCCATATTGCCATGGGTTATCTGCCAGTACAGTCAGAGACAAATTGCTTCTATCCTGATGGCAGTTTGCTGTGATTCTGCCTCGGCTGAAAGAGTTTTTTTCATTTTTGTATAAGTTAAACTATGCCCAACACTAACCACAACGTAAGGGCTCAGAACTAGCAATGACATTGTGAGGCAAACTTGCAAAACTGTTTTATTTGTTTGTTGATTCCCAACTGTTTGTGTGAAAGCTGAGGTAGAAACATGACACTTCAGTATATTACCCATGTTGGGTCAGTTATACAGGGCATGTGCCTCCACCTGCATCCATCCTGTGCTTCCTGGTTTACCCATGTGCATAAATAAAGCAAATTTCATTAGAGCTTTGGCAAGCCTGGCTTTCTCATCAGAAGCTTTTCAGATTATTTTCCCTGACACTCCTACAAGTAAGTTCTTGTAAATTCAGTTACCACTGAAAAGGTAACAGAATGTTTATAAGAAAAGGGTGGCAGCAGAACAGCAATCTCCTAATACACTTCTCCAAACATGCTTTTCAATGACAAGAAAACTTTTTATGCTGGGAAATTTTAAAAGAAGACAATACAGTTGACAAAGATCAGAGAGGACATGCTAGTGTAAAGAAAGGACTGCCATAGCAAAGAGGTACTGCGCATTGAATTGATGACCAAGCTGAACCTCCTATAGCACGTGTAAGATTTATTGATTAAAAAAACTCTAAGGCAGTACTATGATGATATAGAAATACATGTTAAAAGGTGATGCTGAGCATTGTAAAAGCCTATATACCTCAGCTGGGAAATAATCTTTCTGGTAAAGGCTGTCAAATTTCTTTTCCTTCAGTAGTTATTTGTATCACTTACTAAACAGAAATGTTTGTCCATACAGAGACAAGTGCGATCAAGCCTAACTGGGGTTAGGAAGAAACCAAAGTAGAAAGCATCTTAATAAAACAATAATGCAACCAGGATGTATTGAACACTTATTATCTGGTTTGTCCTACCACAAAATACATTTTAAGAGTCCAAGCTTGAGAAGTAGCTATTTAACAAGAGATTTTTTTGTTTCCCTCTTTTTCTCTTTCTCATTTTCCTTCTGTTTCCTCAATGCATGCCATTATTTGAATATTTTACAAGATAAGCAGCATTCTCCCTCAATTTAAACCCTGGCAAAAGAGCGTTAGAAAAAGTGACAAGACTATCATTCAAAGGAGAGGATCACACTAGTGGCTTGTTGTTACTTCATTTTCATGACAAAGATTGCATCTGACATTTAATATCCAACATCTTTGAAGAAATATAGTGAAGTGCTCCACCATTTTGACCTTTTCTTGGGTCTTTATTTCTGATTGGCCCATCCATTCCACTCTTTCCTAGGCATTATATCCCTATCAATCAAGGAAACAGAGATTATAGTCCACTGTGAAACAATACACATTTAAAGGAGGCACCATTAAGGTTTTTAGGACCCACATCTTCTACACTTTAGGATTGTTATAAATGGATCACTAGAAACTATTTTCCCTTTTTTATTCTCCCCCAGCCTCTCGCAACAAATTAAGAAAATAATAAAGTCTTCAGGATTGGCAAAGATACTGTGACCCCAGAACCTAACAACATCTCTAGGCAACAGGTTTGCACGGGGAACAGATTTGGCACAAATAACCGAGGATACTCACTGAGAGGTAGAGGGTTTTGCTCCTTTCCAGATCAACCTTTTTGCAACAGCAGCTTTGCTTCTCACTTTCATGTTCTCACTTTCTTTCGGCTCCCTGAGTATATTCTGGGAAGAGGACAGGTGAAATTTAAATCACACTTTAAAAATGTCTACCTGTAAAAAATATTAATCGGTAACACCTACTTTTCAGTGACACTTCATAGTGCTTCCCAGAATTGGTAAGGGGAATTTTTGGGAATGCCCTGTGTTTGATCCAGAGGCCACTGTGGAGCCAGGAGTGAAATCGAGTGTTCCCCATTCCCCTTAAGAACCAAAATAATTACTGGTAAAAACATACATTTGGAGTTGTAGGAAGGTAACATTAAAAAATGGGAAACACTATAAAGGACCGTCTGCATCTCCTTTATTCGCTTTTGCTATATTTTCTCACAAAACCCCCAGTGATTTGTATACTGCAATTTATGGCAATGACAAATAGATCAAGGAGTTTATGGCCACTAGTGACTGACTTCAGCTCTGAATTATATCCTGCAGTGACCAAACTTTTAGTTATGTTACTGACAATACAGTGAAATACCACTGAAGTTGCCATATAGTTAATGCAAAAGAAGACAGTGCACTGTTCAAGCAGTGCAGCCAACAAAATGGATTACATTCATACAAAGAAAGAAAGAAAGAAAAATATATGAAAAAGACAAATAACTTCAGGGAAGGTATTATCAAAAATGCACAGACAACTAGAGAGAAAGTCTGACTGAAAAACTTTGATCTGGAATGGAAAATCTAAAGAAGAAACCCTCTGCTTTTCACTCCTGCTGGTGCAGAGTCAACAAATTCTCTTATTTGTTTCACTACTATCATAAGGTTGTTGTTGCTCTCCGATTTTCATGGTCATTAAGGGAACCTTTTGTGCATGTTCTGCGCACAGGACAAATGTTCTGGCTGCCTACTCACTCTTTAAGGTGAGGGCAAATATCTTCTGGAGTTCTAGAAACCATTGCAGCCTTCAACTTTGAACTCCTGCTGTCTTCTCTTTCTTGCTCCTTTACCTCCAAGGGCTATCTTTTTTATTATCGTAATGCTTACTGTTCCCCAGAGTAATAACATCTTAGGCCCTTCCATATAGAATCAGAAGAGATGTTAAAACTTCTCTTGACCTTTGGATAGGTTCTGCCTTTTACTTTTTCAATTAAAATTCTGCCCAGGTGATCTTTTAATTTGTTTTCTGAGGAATATTCGTTCATTCATGGTTGCTTTTATATTTTCTGTATTTCTCTGGTTGTTTGCCATGGATGGTTTTCAAAGTGTTTTTTTCAGAGTGGGCAAACAAAGTAATCAGTGTTGTGAGTGACATTCTTGACACAAGTTTTCTCTCAAAGGAAAGTTTATGAGGCTTTCACTAGAGATGGGACTTAGTCTAAGAGTGAGATTCAAGTTAGTCACAAACTTTGGTTAGAAATCCAGGTAATCTCTATAGGAATTCATGCGGTAACTGGACCCCTTCAGCCAAGCGTGTTACCAGCTACCAACTGTTTCACTCTGCTTTTTGAACCACAGCTATAGCAAGCTCTGATATCCCAGCATTCACTCTGCAGTTAAAATCAAGTCCGTGATTCAGCCTTTTTAGGCCTCATTCTGTCTGCATTTTGGGAGCCATAGCTCCTGGAGAAGTGTCCTGAGCAAGGGAAATGCTTGGCACTGGGGAGTGGTAGCATGCCTACACACTCCCAGAGCAGAGACAGTGGGATCTTGCCTCAAAACACCACACAGGAACAGATGCTGAACCTCCTCTGATGGTGCCAAAAGCCATTGCTAACTTAGCAGACTGCCTGAGTTTTTAGTGGTGGTCTCTACAGAGCACAGATCCTTGGAGGCTATATGAATTTTTTTCTTTCCCTTAATTTGGGATTTGTTTTTTTGACTTTTTTTTTATTTATTTTAACCACAACATAATTTATGTGAGACTTGATAACGTGCAGCCTTCAGCTCATGCCTGAGAATGCACCTAAGCATAAATTATTGCACAATAATTCCAGCCTTGTCTGGTCTTATTGCTTAATAAAATTAACATTGTGATATGAACCAAAATGTCTTGGAGTGAAACTGCACTTTTTTGAGAGTTCAATTGAAAGGAAGAAAAAACACCATCCAACAATAAGCAGGTTTTTATGAGTGAGGTAAAATGTAACTCTCTTTCATCTCAAGAATTTCTTTTTCCTTTTTACAAGCCAGCAACTTAGTTGCTTTTTGTTCTGTAAGCAATGTGAGATGCCTTTTTATACATACTCTGAGTTGTTTCATCATTCAGAAGCAAAGCAAAACCAGAAAGTTGCATGTGTCCCTGGATTTTATCTTTAATGAAAAATACCTATTCTCCATTTTTTTGTAATGCCAGCAGTAAAAGGAATAGTACAGTGCTCTGAAGAAAATACCTAGGAGACGAGAACTTCTGTGTCACTCTCTTCTTAAAAAGTTCCCAAAATAAAAGTCATGCAGGAGCTCCTCAGTGCTGTCCTGGTGACAAACCAGGGGGACTCTGTTCCTCTTACTTCAAAATATGCACAAATACATAAGGAAACCCCAAGTCTAAGATTGTAATGACAGGAAGCATGAGGAAGACTGAAGATGCAGAGCCCTGCAGTATCAGTTAGACTGACAGGAAGGCTTAAGATTTAAAGGTGGCAAAGCAATTGTGACAGGCAGCTTATTTGCTCTATTATGTCTGCAGGAATGTAGAAAAGCTGGCCTTTTACTGGAGAGTTCAGCCTGTCATAGGGTCCAAGTATACAGCCTTCTGCAGCTCAAGAAATTCTGTTGGCTACACAGAGACAAGCCACAGATCAAGCAAACAATTTTCCATATGTATAAGTTGCAACTGAAGTTACAGAACCTAATTTCTGTATAACTTACAGTTAGTTTTAGGTCTTTGCCTATGAGATGGAAAAGATGCAAATTATTCCTAAGCTAAAAGTCCAATTGCACATTCATAGTTTCAGGTGGTTTTATTTCTTGAATTGAATGATCCTCTCTCTCCCCCAGATAAACAGGGATTACACTGCTCAATCTATTTCTTGTCAAGACAGGAAGATTGTTTAAAACAGTTTATGTGATGGTTAATACACTAAGCCCGTGAGTGGTGCCATGGAGATTATTTTGCAATTGCACAAAATCTCCTTACAAGAAAAAGTCTGAGTCTGGAGCAGGTATTTATTAAGGCAGCCCCAAGGAACTACAATGTAGTAACTGCTGGGTAACACAGAATAAAAAAGAAATACAGGTCTAGAAGTGTAACTGAATGAAACAAAAAAGCAAGGGTAGCCTTTTGTCAGCCTCCTATATGTGCCGGAATGGAAAAAAAAGCCCAGTGAATTTGAATCAAAATCAAAGACAGAGAAACTGCTGGGTCTGCTCTATACATGCCTTTGAACTGGCCTAAGCATGCCTCAGTCTAGGCTGGAAAACGTGCACATACTAGTTTGAGGATTTCACAATTATGAAAACTAAAGAGCCTTTTGTTTGTATATTTTGTTTAGTTAAATGTAGCACCATACACATCTTGTCAAAAAGGGTTTTGAGCAAGTCTTTACGTACTTTTAAAAGGCAACTAAACAGGCAGAGAGACACTGACTGGTTTATCTCTCCAGCCAGCACACTAGGAAAGCAAATAACTTTTTCCAGGTGCTGCTTTTTAATTGGGTTCTTTCCAGTGTAAACTTCATGTGGGCTCTCAAGAACTCCCTTAGGTGATCCAGTAGGTCCCATTTGTGTTACAAAAGTCATCTTCTGTACATTCTCCTTTCTGTATTATCAGTATCCACCCTCAGGCCTGGTGACAGAAGAGCAACAGGACAGTCAACACAACAATCCCAGAGTGCTAATACAAACTGGAAATGAAAGGCACAATTTCCACAATGAGGAAAAGTTCAATGTGAATAGCTTGGAAAAAATCAAAAACCTCAGACAGAATGAAGAAAAGAATTAGGTCACTGACTCTGAGCCAGGAAAAAATACACACAAGAGGAAATTAGAACAGCAGAACTATTTCATATTAGCTCATCCAAAGATTCAACGTGCATGGGCAGCAGTATGTTCTGTCTTCTGGAAAACTGTTATAGGCCAGAAAGATTGTTAGGAATTTCTATGCCATCTCTACAATGTAACCACTCCTATCCAACAAATTACATGTGGCAGTATACATACAATATGAGATATCCATTAAGCCTGAAAGCTAAATGCTGTACTCACCTTAACGAGAAACAGCACAAAGCCTGTTTATTAACCCTTTAATATTGTACATTGCACATCATCAAGTTTACAAACATTGCTATTCTTCTCACAGCATATGTGGGTATTTAATTCCATGTTAAGATTTTTACACATCAAAATCACTGCCTTAGAAGCTGAAAGGAAGCTACTGTTGTTTCTAAGGTTTCATTCTGTTGCAGAAGGTGGATGCAATATAAGACATGATAATTAACTGCTTGTAGAAGGCATTCCCTGGTGCATGAAGGGTAATAAATGATCAGAAACAATCTTCACAGAATTATCAAAGGAAAACTGTGTTTGTACAACCTGACTGCAGCCTGAGATGAAAGATTGTGGATAAGGGGAGAGCGGTAAAGTTCATTTACCTTGGTTTCACTGAAGCTTTTGACATACTCTTCCACAGCGTCCTCATAGATGAGATGTGACCTAGACGGATGGACACAGCATAGGTGGGAAAAACTGCTGGTCTGTTTGGCTGAAAGGGTTGTACTCAATGTTCTAAGGTACAGTTAATGGCCAATTATGAGTGTGCTCCTGGAGTCAATACTGGGGTAATATGCTTAACATCTTTATTAGCAACCTAAGCAATGGGAGGAAAGGCACCCTTAGAAACCTCATGGAAGACACCAAACCGGAGGAAGCAGCTCAGATGCTGGAGAGCATTTTCACTCATGAGCTCTTATCTGGAATATTCTGTATGGTATGGGACCCTTTTGTACAATGCAAACTTGTAAGAGTCCTCTGGAGGGTGAATGAAAGGATAATGGATGGAAAGCACAGAAAAGGAGAGGCTAAAGGAACTGGATTTATTTAGATGGAAAAAAGAGGCCTAAAGGGGACCATCCTCCACTGCCTAATAGGGAATCATAGAGACCAGTTCTCAGAGGTGCACAGAAAAAGGACAAAATTCAGTGAGTGATCACACACTTCAGAAAGGGACATTTCAATAAAAATAGTGAAGCAGTGGAAGAGGGATCCCAAGAAGTAGTGGGAGCTCCTTTCTTTGTCATCCTAAGAACTCTCCTGTACAAGGCCCTGAGCAACCTGACCTAACTTAGGAAGTTGGACCTGCCCTGAGTAGGGAGGTGAACTGGGTGATTCCCTTCTGACCTAATTTTTATTATGTTTTTATTGTTCAAGATACCAGGTGCCTAAAGAGACTAAAGCCCATATCACACATGAACGTAGCCTCTCTGCCCCGACTGGGATGAGACCCAGCAGATAAACTGCCCACAGCTAATATCTGGTGATCATGGGAATGTCCATGCTTTCAGAAAAAGCAATACCTATGAATTGGTTGTAGCACTTCAAAGGCACTTTGAATTCACAACTCTTATCTTGCAAGAAATATTCTAACCCCTGAGCAACTCACCCCAGTTCAAAAGAGTTGCTCTCCATTTTCTGAAACCTCTGTTGAAACAAGCCAACATACAGGAAAAAAAAGGATTGGTATGGCCATTAGAACAAGCAAGTAAGGACTGACTCTACAGTCAAATGATTAAGGCATTGAAGTAAGTGAAAAAGAACTGGTGACAATTAGAAAAGGTGAAGATCAGGTTTCTGCTTTCCAGCATATTCACATGTTTTATATTTGAGAATCATCAACTAAATGATCCACGGAGGTGAGAAAAAAATCCAGGTCTTATATTTGTAATATTTTTTGCATCTGCTCCCTAGTCAATAAGGGAAAGAAATAATAAGGGAAAGTGAGAACTTACACTGAACAGACTGGAGAACTTAACTATGTCCCTTTTTCAGCCACAAAATATCAATGTGTTACAAGGCCTGTCCCTCAAACCAACATTTCACAAGACATAACAGGAGTCCTTTGCTTGACTCCCTGAGATCTAATACAGAGAACACTGCTCTTCTTCCAAATGCAAGTGGAGCCAGTGCGAGCTGTGTTGTTAATATACAGGCTACAGCTCTTTACCACTCAGTGCTCTCAGGACCAGCTGCATGGAGTGCCTCTGTCTATATTGTTCAGCTCATCTTCCAAAACAGCATGGACTTCTCCACAGTCTACTGGTGTTAGTTCCTGTCCTGGCTCAATTCCTGTGCTCATGAATTGTCAAAGAGGAATTGTCATGAGCCAAATCTATGTCAGAAACTGCTCTAACAATTCCGAACAGTATCTGAGTGATCACCAGAGCATAAGGCTTATGGCTACATGTGGAACAATGAGAAAAAGTAAGATATTGAATAAATGATTGTGACGCAAATGCTGTCCTCCTCACTTAGCAAACGTAGATTTCCTGTGCTACCCTTCCAAATTAGCCCTTCAAATCTTCCCTCTCCTTTCTTTCCTGAGCCGTTGAGTAGGTATGTGAGATAAAATCTTAGTGCACTACTGATCAAAATCAGTAAGATGCCTCATTAATCCTCCTGCCTGTCTTCTTTATCTGTTGTGGCATTTCAAACTTCTCTTGCAAACTCTGTGTAAGGGCTTGTTTCATCTCAGATTTTATAGCGTGAAATCCAGTCAGAACCCAACCCCGGCTAGAACTGCTTGCAATAAATAACAAAGGCTGTCAAAAATTATGACAATGTTTTTGAACAACAGTGTTTTTAAGAGTTTAAAATTGTTGCTTTAAATTATTCAGCTCCTTAGTTTACACTTGGTTTTGTCTCTCAGTTCAGGAAGTCTGGCTTAAATATTTTTTATGCTGATTTAGATCATCAAATAGGAAAAATCTTGCAGTTCCTACTTCAGGGTATCTATGCCTGAATAGTGATAGAGGTATCTCTGAGATGTCTCTAATTTGTACCATTTTAGGAACAATTCCTTGAGAAAAAAAGATAGGACCAGAAACACCAGCTTTTGAATGTCAGGTTAACAGACCTCAAGCCTTTATACTACCTTGCGGTTTTTCCCAAAACATATTAATTCTTCTTGGAGCTGCAACAGGTGCTAGTACAGGAGACTACTTTATGACTGTGTTACATCTCCTTCGTGCTAACCTTCAATAAGTAAACTGATAGGTCATAGAATCACAGAATCACAGAATGGTTCATGTTGGAAAGGACCTTAAGGTCATCTAGTTCCAAACTCCCCTGCCACGGGCAAGGACAGCTTCCACTAGACCAGGTTGCTCGAGATCCTGTCCAACCTGGCCTTGGTCAAGGTTCAACAGAGTCAAGATACAGCAACAAGGTCATATGTTGAATAAAGAGATGTCATTGCTCTGTAAGCCACATTTTAACTGTAACTGTAGACCTGTCAAAACTCAAACACTGAAGTCTTTGCTCCTGCTCCACAATTTCCAATACAACTAGGAGGCCTGAGACAACAAGCACACAATCCTCAGTGCCTGGTGTACCTCAGTGGAAGTACATTCTTCACTCAGTCAGAAATTCAGCCCCATTCTGAAAAAGTTCACTCACTCAGCCCCATTCTGAAAGACGACTCTTCCATATGGATGGCATAATGGAAAAGCCTTTTGTCACAAAAAAATGCCAACCTTTTGCCAAAAGGAATTTTCAAATTTGTGAAGTTTTTGGGAAAATGGAATTAAATCTCTACAAAATCTTAATCATCCAGGCTGACAGCTGCTGAGGAGACAAAGACATTGTGAGCCAAGAAGGCTGGGCAGCCATCAATTCGGAGAGATTAGGAATGTGTCAGCCTCAGGAGCTGGGTATACCAGGAGAAGCCAAGTAGCTTGGCAGGCCTTGCTGGCAGAAAACATCAGCTTCTTTATTGTCAACAATATTTTTCAATAGAAAATATCTTTCAGCCTATTTTTCAACAGAGTCTAATTCTTAGAAATCCCAACAGTGACACTACTAAGTCAATCTAACTATGCCAGATGGGAAGGCCAGTTGGAAAACGATGCTCAACTTCATAAAGGAACGGGAAGCAGAAGGCTGGGGGAACTCCCATGACTCTAAAAAAGCAAGGTACCACATCTAGGTCCCAAGTGCTCTTTGCTACTTATACTGTAGCAGAGAAATCACTTCTCAGTAGCAGATACCTTTTTTCACAGAGACTAAAAAGACTACAATAGACCAGGGGACTGCTCTAGTCTGTTCTGTTTGCCCACCCAGGCTAGAGTGGTCCTCTCCAGGAGGAGTGAAGCCAACACCTCTTACAAAGTCAGAGGCGCATTGTAGATCAAGTTGCACTGACCTGTAACGTGGAATCACTGCAGTTTAGGGCATTCACAGCTCAGGGTAGAGCTGAATGAACTGGTGCAGTACAGCTGAATAATTGTAACTTCATTCAGATTATACCCTGTTGCCGAGCTTGTGAATTTCTATGTCTTTCTTTCCTTTAATAGAAATTCGTTTGCTTTGCATGTTGACTTACAGCTGTGACAAGGTCAAAGCACTCTTTAGGTCTATAGACAGTGAGTTCTTGATAAGACTGACTGCAGGAGGATATTTTTTTCTCAGCCCAGACAGCAGCCAAATGAGTTTTGTCAGAATCCTAGACCCTCTGAGTCCAAATTTTGTTGTTATCATAAACTGCCAGATTATTCATGGCATTGCTACAGTGGGATAGGACACAGATTTATCATGCATGACCACAACATGAACAAGGCTTTCGCATTCCTTCCTTCTATTTGACCCTTTGTCCTGCTTTCTGGCCCAAATCCTCTCTAGATATCATATTCTACCCCAAGAACTGATCTTATCTCCATCTCACACTCTGTCTGTTCTTTCTATGGTTGCAATCTCTCTGAATTCACATTGTCCCACATTTCAAGCCAAGGTAAGGCCTGAAGCACAAAAATCAATAGGGAAGTGCAAGAAAAGTAGCACAATCCAGACCTAGCCACAGGCAGCTGCTTTTATCTTCCTGAGATGAAATGTCATTTCTGCAGCAAGTGCCTTTTCATTTGGAATCCATCTTTTCAGTGATGAAACAACACTTCTGAAAGCATCACATCAGAGAGGATGGTTCTTTGGGGATTCAGTGATAATAAGCATAGCAAGTGACAGAGGATAATCTCAGCAAGCATTTAGTAAGGTAGGAAGCACAATATCTATTCAACCTTTGATTAAGTAGAAAACTTCAAACTGGGATTAAGCCAAATCTCTTGCATCCATGACACCTCTAAAAAAGGCAACCAGCTGCTGGGGCATATAAAGAGCTACCATCAGAAATTCAGAGACTCCAAAAGGCTCTGGATGGTTTTGCTCCAAAAAGACTTATCATGAACAAAATATGAGTATGCAATTAATTTTAATTATTTTCTTCAGAGTTAGTATTTTCCCATTTCCAAATCCAAAGCAAAAAGATGTCTATTCTTTGAATCAGAAAGATCTCAGTTGTGGCCTTTCATCTTTCAGAAATATCCCACAACAGTACTGCCATCCACAGGCTTAAATTCTTTAAATTCAAGTGACTTTGCCCCAAAGCACTTATAGTCCCACAGCTGTCATTAACATGATGAGTCATAATAAAGATCTACAATTTTGGAAAACCAAAATTCAACTTTTCCCCCCTTTCTTAAATAAATAGGAGCACAGCTAAAAATAAAAGGGAAAAAAGTTTTACTGTAAATGAGTGGTTCTGCTTCAGCTACCATCAAACCTTTTGTTTCACTGCCAGTCTTGTAGCATACCTGGGTGACTTATGTTTCCTTTTAATTTGTGCAATTCCCAGAAAATAAAATGCCTCATTATGTTCTGCAGTACAGTAGCATTTCTGCAAGGTCCCCCAAAGAATCTGATCATCACAATACTTTTATTTCACTAAAATGAACAGACAGGCACAGAAGATATTTAGCTTTTGGCTTTTAAAAGAACAGTTGGC
The DNA here is from genome assembly GCF_034315485.1 of Pezoporus occidentalis. Lineage (NCBI taxonomy): Eukaryota > Metazoa > Chordata > Aves > Psittaciformes > Psittacidae > Pezoporus > Pezoporus occidentalis. The sequence goes on along the minus strand of NW_026912907.1, from coordinate 694,469 downwards.
ATTCGCAATTTAAAGTATTTCTGTTATTTCAGATAAGATGATTAATAGAAAACAACTGTTGTCTGGCAAATTGCATTTAAAACTGTACTACTGAACACATCCCCAATTACTACAAACCAAGCAATGTACAAGGAATACATCATTAAATACATTTTTGGCAGGGAAACAGCTAAAAAAATTTAAGACAGGCAATTGTATAAAGTTCAAATAATACTGGCAGAAAATCCACCTATTTCAATAAACCCTTCACTTTGAAAATAGAAACACTTTTCTCTCCCAGTAGAAGAGATCTAAACATAAAATAAAAAATACACTTAGGTGTCCTTGTGGTGTGAAAAAAAGATACGCTTTGAGATCAAGTTTTGAAACCAACAGGAAAATTGTTTAAATACTGGTTTAACCATCAGAAGGGCAATTTAAAGATATAAATAAGAGTAAGACTGTATCAGTTTTCCTCGGATTTATAGTTTCATTTACCATGAACACAATTTACACCGAAACAGGGTGCAAGCACAATTTAAGCCTTTGTTTAAAGCCAGGTCTGGAGTGTCGCAGACTTGTCAGCTGCCTCTACATGGTCCTGTGGTCCTGCGGTCCTGCGAATGGGGAACCAAGCCAAGAGATTTGCAAAGCAGAGGTGCTCAGTGCTGCATTATGTTCTCTGATTGTGTCTTAATTTTATCATTAGCACCTCCCTCACCCCCAAGACCTCCTACTCTCAGTACATAAAAGCAAGATGGAATGTAAAGAGCGGTGCAGCCTGGTGCTACCTGCAGGTCTGGGGAAAGCAGGGTCTGTGCAGTCATTGCACTGTGGGTATTTCAGCTGCTACTACGGACAACCAGCATCATGGAGGCATGCTGTGGGGCTGTGCTGTACATTATTATGTAAGAGAGGCCTTCAGCTTCAAGTGCACAGTAATTGGCGTGAATTTAAATAAGACAATGAAGGGAATTAGCTGCAGAAAATTAATGGCAGGCGAGCCCATTCTAAATAAAACATGCCCAAACCCCTTGTTTGAAAAACAATAAAGCTGAAAGTAGATACTAATAATGTTAAATTGCATGCTTGCATACATGGTCTCTGAGCTCAGCACATGCAAGCTGTCTCCAGCCGTCACACAGAGGCATGCATACACTCACACGCACACATACACACAGAGTCACACAGTTCAAATGCACATACAAAAGTATTCTATTTGCTTTATTCTCATCACACATGTTAAATGGGTCAAAATAATGAAAGAGTATACATGAGGATGCACATGAGCAGCTGTGTGTGCTAGATACAGAACAAGCATATGAGAGTGTAAATACAATGCACAAGTCTGGATTACCACAAAACCAAACAAAAATGCACAGAAATTACACTTAGGATTTCACAATTTGTCATTTTATATTCCAGCCCCATAAGCTCCTTTGTGTGTGTGTGCATGGTTAGACACATTTCTAGACACCCAGATCATATTTTTCCCATAGTTATTATATTGATGTTCTACTAAATCTGTATTTCAATTTATAATGATACTTGTTTAACAAGAAAATAATTGCATGGCATCAGTAAGGTAGTCTGTACAAAATGCAGTTGCCCATACACTAAACAAAATTTCTAAGTGAAAAGTTTCTGTTGTATTGTACTTAAATTGGAATTGTTATTGAAAATTAATTACTGAAAATAAAATATTATTGAAAAATAAGGCACTACCAAAGGTATAAAAGGTGCAACCAGAATCAGTTATGGCTACTGTTTGACAAGATATGGTAAGTAAAGTTCTGCTTTGTATAGGTATATAAAGAATTAAAGAATTAGAATTTCAGTCCTGAAAATGGGAATTCTTAATTGGGATTACCTGTGACAATTTTATAGCCCCAGATGTAGTGCTAAAACAGCAGAACTGACAGAGAAATAATCATCGTATTCAAAATTAGTTACATTTTCTTAATTTGCTCCTGCTGACAATTGCTAAGCACATCTTCCTAGCTACTCAGCATCCAAACATATCAGAATACTACAGCAGTACAAAGGGCAGATGCTATGATTTATTAACAAAGTATTGAAGGTGTGCATGTAGACTCCAAATTTGAAGATGCATCACTCGAGAATTTTTTGTGGGTAGAATTCTTCTGTACCTCTAAATGTTAAAGCTCAGTACCTGACATTGTACAGACAGATATTGTCTGTATAATGACAGATTGTGTGTTAAATACATGCTTAGGTCAAATAGTACAGACAAATTTATGTTTTTTTTTAATGCACCATATTAAAAAAGATGTGTAAGCACAAATAAAATAATGCTCTAAAATTTAAAAATAGTAATTTAATTTCAGGGGGGTTGTCATTTTGGCAGAGGACAGAAGGAGTTGGTGAGGTAACATTCAACGACAGAATTATTACCCAGATCTGCAGTTAAGCTATGTAAATAATCCATCTCCACACCAGATATGTCTTTTTGAAAATGTACTGCGTATCTTCCCTCTGTGACGAACGTATTACACATCATTATTTCAGTGTTAATTGCAGTGGAGAGCAGATAGAGGAGCTCAGAGTGCCTACTGTGCAAGTGAAATTGTTTGCTCTATTCAAAAGCAGTAGTGCTTGACGTGGTAAAGGCTAAATGCCATGAAGAACAGTGAATGGCTTTCAGTCTTTAGTGCTGATAAACAAGTTTATTGTTCTTATTGTTTATTTTTGGAATTAAAGCTAACCCATTCCTGTTAAACCTAGATATACGTCAATCCGTTGCTATATGTAAAGGAAGAAAATGTCAGTTAGACCCATAGGAGAAAAAGACCAAAGAGTATTTAATCCATTTGGCCCTGAAAAGAAGTTGTTCATTGGACAGGAAAATTATTGAACAAGCATAAGGAGAATATCTGAGTATTGTTCATGGCTTTTCCTCTGAGGCAAAGACAAAAAAGAGATTTTGAAATTATTTATTACATGAGAGGTTTATTTGGGATTGCTGAAAGCAAAGTGCTAAGTAAGTGCTGGAGAGACAGGCCTCCTTTCATCTAGGTACAGATGAGACCTGGAGAGCAGCACTTTGTGCTTGCTGTCAGCTGTGTAAAGATAATAAACCAGGTCTGCAGGCAGGATGAAATGAAAAGGCCAGAGTTTTTGGTTTCCCACAACCCAAGGCTGGAGATACAAACATAACACAGCACTTACAGTGAGTGAGTGATGGTCAGATGTCTCTGTCTTTCTGAAGGAAACACATTACTGTAGTGCGGAAGAGCAAAGCAAGCAAAAAATTACTTTCATGATCTTGGTCTATCTGTTGTAGTCCAAAATTGTACAGCCCTTTAGGTAACTTTGGAAAAACACAAGACTCCTTTGAGAGGTTTAAAACTAAATGAATTCTCCACTTGAAGATCAAGACTGCTTTTTTTAGCAAAACCACTCATTTTTAATCAACCCTTGGATAATACTATACCAGTGTCCCTGCCCTAGCTTTGCCATTTGTTAAAGGAGTCTTCAAGCATTTTTCTGCCCTTGCTGCTCTGCTCCTACCTCTGCTCAGAACACACAGATAAATACGCATGTAGATATATGTTCTTTTTTTCAAATACTAGTAAATTAAATTAAATTAAATTTATTTATGTCTGGTCACCCTAATAGACTACTAAATACTCCTTCCCCTCCCCGCAGAAAACTTCCCATCTTTTTTAGTGTGTGACATCTTAACCAGCTTTGTTACACAATCAGCTTTTGTCTGTCATTGCTGGGGATGCTGTCTTGGGTGCTGGTTTGTCAGCCAGGTTGCCATCTCTTCATACACATCGGCCACCATGTGAGTTGGTGATCACCCCCCCCCCCTTTGAATTTCTGTCCCCTCTTAATGTGAAAGGCAGAAAAGGCAAATGATACTCAGAGCTGAAAAGGAGACTGCAACTTGCAGCAGCTGCACACAATAGAGATCCTAACAGCAAATAGAAATCATAGAAATAACCATAATCTCATCATTGCTACAGTACAACAATAGAGAGCGATTCGGTTTGGGATACATTAACAGAATGTGAATAGTGCTGTAACAGCAGTGTGATGCACACAGTTCCTGCCTCAGCTATGTTATGAAAATACTGTCATGCTTTCAAAGCCCTTGTGAGGTGTTAGTTAATTTTCTCGATGCATAGGAAGAGCTAACTGATCTCCAGAGGTATTTGCTAAGGTTACTGTCCCCACAAAAATATATTAGAAGAAGCAGGTTATTTTTTAGTTTATGCATCAGTCACTATAAAATCCAAAAGCAAAACCAACCAGCCTAGCTGGGGCTAGAACACAAAATCTGGGTTTTAGAGAATTTGAAACTTGAAGTTGTAAAACCCCAGGAAATTCTGAACTCTGGGCAAATCCCTTTTTAGTTCTCAGATGTGGGAGATTTCACAGCAGTGGCAAGAAAATGACAATCCTGTTATTTATGTGTAGTTCCTTCTGGGCCAGGATGAGTGCTTTTGAACTGAGCTTGCATCCATCAGTTTCATATTAAAACTGGGGAATTTTCCTGAATTACCATCGATATGTTATGTGCATTCATGGGTGACTCCCATAAAGTCACTGCTTATTTTAAATTACAAACTGTGTTCAAAATTGTAATCAGAGCCTCATACTCCTGCCATTCCTGTCTTGCAGGCCATTTGAAAGGTCTTTCACTCAGCCCTGTACACTAACTTCTCTGTTATGAGCCAATGTTTCCTTACTACGTCATTTCAGATTCTACAGGACACTTTAATACACAGTTTGTATTCTATAACATTGCAGGATTTTTGTTTTCAACTTTCATTTTCCAGCTGGGGAGCATTTTCAACGGGATTGTTTGTAATTTTGGTTTTGTTTTATACATATCAAGACACAGAAATAAACATGATATCACATGATATACTACAAGTGAAAGTCCTAGGCAAATGAGACAACAAAGGACAGCTATGTTCTAGATGAAAAATGTCTCAGGAAGGAGTTCTTTCTGCAGCCTGCTGCCTCTTTTAACAGTCTTTGGGAGACTCCCCTCAACTGGACACCAAGGCTTTGTCTCTCTAATGCCAAAATTCTAATCCTAGGTGTGGACTGGGCCTTACCAAAAGACTTTCTGAACCAGCCAAGATAACAACTGGTCAGTGCAAAATTCTTTTCATTGCCCAAACCTTCCCTCAACAGGCCCTTTACAACCTTATCACAACCAGACCCTTAGGCTTTACACCTCTGCTAACTGTAAACCTACCCCAAAGAGCAATTAGACTTCTCAGGGGAGAATACCTTTGGTTGTCCATTTGCAGAACTTCTTAATTGTATTCATCCATCAACTTTGTCATTCTCCTGACCCTAAAAGTGGCCCAAGCTTTAAACCCAGACAACCCCTGCCTTGGCCAAAACAGAAAATTCTTCAGGGATATTAATTTCTTTCCCCCAGACTTTCTGTGGGTAGCTCCTTGGTAGCCCCTCTCCAACTGGATCCTTAGGGCCTGTCTTCCTCGTAACCATCATACCCCAGTCCTAAACCTAGACATTTCCTAAGCCTTAGAAGCTTGGGCTTCATAAACCACCCAAGCCACAAACCCCCATGGATTTGTTTGGCAGTCTAATTCTTATTGTCCTTCTGGGCAGATCTACATACTTTCTCTCTCCTAACTTCAGTCCCAACCATAACCATAATCTAGCCAAGGATTAAGCTAAAATTTTCCCCTGACAAGGGGTAATGGGTTCAAACTTCAACAGGGGAGATTTAGCTTAGATATAAGGAAGAAATTCTTTACTGTGAGGGTGGCAAGGCACTGGCGTAGGTTGCCCAGAGAAGCTGTGGCTGCCCCATCCCTGGCAGTGTTCAAGGCCAGGTTGGATGGGGCTTGGAGTAACCTGGTCTAGTGAAAGGTGTCCCTGCCTATGTCAGGGGGTCGGAACCAGATGATCTTAAGGTCTTTTCCAGTGCTAACCATTCTATAATTCTATGATCCTATTACATAGTGTTCATCTGGGCTACCCCTGGGGTTTATTTTTTAATATGCAAGACACACCTCAAGGTTAGGACCAAGGTCAGGAGACACATAAAGCACAGGGCTTCAGTTGTATTGGCATTGCAGAAAGGCTACCAAGGAAAGGCTTGGACAATGAAAATAAGTTTCTTTTGTGAAATTTTCTGTCTGGGATGTCAGCTGGAGACCCAGACTAATGCTCAGACCAGGCTTAGTCAGTCTTCTTACCCACGGTTAGGGTAAGAAGAAATACAGTTCTGTGGCCACTTCTAGGGAAGAGAGTTAGGAAAGACAAAACCTTGTGATACAGCTGGGATGAGGTTGCAAAGAGACTACCAAGAGAAGGTTTGGGCAACAGAAAGAACTTTCCCCTTCTCATTTGACAGTGGTAAGCTGCTTTGGGGTAAAGGCTTCAGCCACTTTTAGGGTTACATTTAATGCAAAAGGCTAAGGGTTCTGTTGGAGCAGGGAGATGCAAAGGATCTGCCTACAGGTTTGGGCAAAGAAAGGGCCAAACCTGGAGGTCCTTCTGTAAAGCCCAGCCCTTGGCTGCGGTTAGGGTTAGGGTGAAGAGAAAGACAGACTCAAGTCCCTTTGTGGTAGGGTCACAAAAAGGTTGCCAAGGGGAAAGCTGAGCAACAGAATGACTTCTTCCCTGAAAGCTTTTCTACTTCAGCCATTGCTCGGTGTCTTAACACTAACTCACAGCCAACAGCAATATTTAGCTTTTATATTTTCTGATTAAAATTTTGAAAATGAAACAGAAAGTTTTTAAAGTGACATAAAGACTCAGCAGGTCTAAATACAAATACATCAAATTAACAATCCATCTTCGAGATAAATATAAACCCTTTAGCAACTTTCCTGTGGTTATAAAAGTTGTTCCCAAGACATCTGTATTATAGCTAGAGCTGGTAGTGCACTTCAGGGTAGTTTCACTGATTCAGGAAGGATCAGGACCATCCTTGCAAGTGTTCATTTGAGACCCTCTCTTATAGGCAGCTCTCACTGAGGAAACTAACTTAGGGAACAATTCAGCCTCAAATACTTTCACTCTGCAGGGGCTGAGAGTCAGCATTTTTATACTCCAGATGCCACCAGATGAGACAGTTCTCAACACTCAACAAAGCTTGCTTCTACTGAATGGAGATGGCCCCAGCCCTTAGATCTCCTGGCAGCACGCACCTACCTACCGCTCTTAGTACTACTTCCGCTGCCTTCCCAGCCCTCCCCTGAGTTGGACCAGCTCAAGGACACAGCAGAAATGCAGCCCAGCAAAAGAAGTGTAGAACTTTCTGCTGGACTAGCGAGTTGAACCGGTTCACATGGTGTGAAACAAGGGACAAAGCTGAGGAGAAGGAGGGAGATTTGGTGTTGCAGCTGTGCCTGCAGAGAAGAAAGAGAAGTACAGGGAGAAAAGAGATAGAAGCATAGAGAGAAGCGCAGCGTGGAGGAGCAGAGCCACCACTTTTGGACAGAGCAAAGAATTTCAGCCACCTTGTCTGACTGCACAGTAGGGGTGGGCTGTGCCAGTCCAAGAGCAGCCCTGCTCTCCTCCCAGGTCCAGATGCCTTCCTTCCCACAGCGCTGTCACTTTTGGGCCATTGCAGCCTCCTAACCAAAGAAATGGAGTGACTGCTAATTGCTAGGTTGTTTTAGAGTCCTTTTGCAGAGCTGAGCTCTTCTTGAGCTTCATAAAACTTCCGCCTGATAAAAGACCCCAGAGCTTCAGCCAGAAGCAGTTATAGCTATGGCTGGAAAGAAGATGACTGGAAAATGTGATTTCTGTCTCCTAAAAATGTCATGTTTGAGAAAAAAGGATTATCTGGGCAAGGCACACGAACCAAAACCAAAATCATGTCACAGGGAAAGAATCCTAAAAAAAAAAAGTCTCTTTAGGAATTGGAGTCCTTCACCTTCCTGAGAGGGGTATTTGTGGGTTCACTTTCCTCTTCTTAGCAGCACTTTTTCAGACCATCTGCAGGGTTCTATCTGTCTGTCATGCCCATTTTCCTGGAGGAAAATAGAGCCTGCTTTTTCCCTTTGGAAAGGTCCCCCTTTCACCTTTGTCCAGAAGCTCAGTTTTAACCTGGTACAAAGTGCAACCACAAGGCTAGAAACTGTTCTGGGATCCAGTGATCCAGCAATACAGACCTAGGCAAATTACTAGCATTAATTACTTTGATTCTGAGGCTTCATTAATAGACTAGCAGCCTCCTGAACTGCTCTCTGCCTCTCTCTGCAACAATATCCACCTTATGACGTCAGCCTTGATCCCTTTCATTTGAAGTTGTTTACAAGAAGCAGTGATATTCAGACAGCATTTATATACCTCTTGTAGAGTACCTCAGCAGCTGGTAATAAGGGGCCACAACATGAGACAAATGAACCCACAATAAATACTCCCTTGGACAACTGTTAAAAAATTCTGGTTTATGGCATTATAGAAGCAACCTTATCTAATAAGAAAAACATTAAAGGTGACTTAAATAGCTCACAGTTCCCTGGAACATCTGGGCTTGCAGTCATTTATCACATAAACTATGAATATCGCCAAATGAACTAACAGTCCTTTTGCTTTCCTTTTCCTTTATGTATAGCTTTTTCCACTGGAAGGATACACTGCAGGCCCTTAATCACTTCTGCAATATCACAGAGTGTCAGCTTTATTTAGTGAAGCAATACATATTTCAGCAACAAGGCTGTGTGCACACATTTACATTTTATTTTTCTGTTTAACTAGGTGGGGTGTTTTAATCCCAAGGGTTTCTTGATGGATTAAGTTTTTTTGTTTGGAGGCTAATACTGATTTTTTGGGTAGTGGCCAGCCAGTTCTGCTGGAATGCATTTTTAAACTTATCTTCTTTTATGCAAGTTTTCTGTTTGTTTGTTAACAGCTGCTTATGTATTGTAGTGATTATCCTTTGCACTGAATCATTTGGACAAAGACCACACTGCTATGTAACTAAAAAACTGTATCATAACACATACATGCAAGGGGTTGATTACAGCTTCAGAGGAAGTGATTGTTTTGACATTTCCTAGCTTCTCTCTTCCTCTGTTTGCAATCTTGAATAACATCTCTGTTAACAAAGGATTTTTTTAATATGATTTCCTAAATTTGGCTTTTCTGTTCAGTTAGACTGTAGAACAAATTGTGCTGCATGCAGTGGTCTCTTCTTCCCAATGACATCAGAGATGCAATCCTGTTTCTCAGCCCTGCAAGCAGCAACCTCCACCACTTCATTTAGACAATCAATATGTTGTTGGGTATCCTGGCCTCAGGGTCAGCTGTGCCTTCCTCTTCCTTTTGTGCACACCCTTGAGAAATGACAGGCTGAATTTCCTTTACGTCTTTAACTGTGGCAATGAGCACTTTAGAGTGGATCTCTGGATGAGCATATTACAATCTCTGATGAAACCTTCTTTTTTTTTATGGCTGACTGATGTGGCAGGGCCAGCTGTGTTTGCCACATAGAAGAAATGTTCCTTTTGCCATCCCAGACCAGCAGCAGCCTAACATGTGGAGAAAATCTGGGAATTAGAACCACTCCTCTGCTGCACTAAAAGCTCCTCAGACTCACAACCTCTGCTTCCAGGTCTCCATATGCAACAGTGATGTTCTGGGAACTACATAGTCCCCCATCCTGCTCACAGGCCAGCCGGGACTGCCCCAGTCTCTCCAGAAGTGAACTGAGAACCCACCAACTAACCAAAACTCCTTTCCACCAGTAACCTGGGATTTTTTTGCATCTTCCCATGCCACATATCCCTTCCTCCTTTCAGAAAATTCTGTCTATAGATGTGACCACAAGCTGCTGATTTACACAACTCAACTTCTTGCAGAGAAACTCTTTGGTAGTTCTGCCACAGGCACACACTGAGCAGGAACAAAAAAGCCCTGTAAGCCTGGTACTCATATTAGGTTTGCTGTTCCTCACATCCCTTGGGGCAGACTAGCTGTCAATGCACTATGTAAGACCTGTGTTTTGATCACCTCTACTATATGAAGCCACTGCCTCTCAAATTCTCCCTCTCCCTCATTTTTCTCCACACTTTCTAAAGTGAAAGCTTTAACTGATAAATGTTTGGGTTTGATCCTTAGCCTTAACAAGTAGGCTTTGAAACTCTGCTTGGAACATAGAATCAATCCCCAGTCAACTGCTTGACCGTATTTTAAATTTTTGATGCTATACCCAAAAATGCCTTATTTCCTTGCCATTGTTTCACTTCCTCCTTGACAGTACTTGCAGTTCCTTTTGATTTGAGTCCATCTTGGCAGGCAGAATTACATCCCAAAAGTGCAATGAGGTACGCAGTCCAGCTCACCTAACCAAACTGTTTAAGTTCCACATCCAGTCAGCAAAGAGAGCAAGATGACTCTGAAGGCCTGCTGAAGGGTATCTGGTCCTTATTCAGGCACATCTAAGGGGCAGTGTAGTTCACCAAATCACACGTGGACCGGTAGAATGGTGGCAGCATTTCTATCTAGCTTCCTAGCCCACTTCTGAAGCGAGGCACTGGGAGATACAGAGAAGGGGGTGCTACTTACTTACCCCTTACCAGATAGGGCTGTGTGAGGGCAGTCACTCAGGAAGCAGGAGGCCTCTGCTCTAGCTTCTGCTCTAGCTTCTGCTCTGCTCACATATCAGCTCCCATGTCTGATCTCCATGCTGTAATGACAGGCTGTTGCATGGACGCCATGCAAAGGCCATTTTTTTTACACCTCTGTGTAAAGAGATTTTCAATCCTCTTTACAAGCTGAGCCACCACCAAGCCAGACATGTAGGGGTACTGCAGCCAGACGGAAAACACACAAAAGCGATCTTAATTTTATGCTAGTAACTAGGACGCTCTTCAGGCTGATATGGATAACATTACACCTTGATAGAAAAGCAGCTAAATCCTTTACCCTCAGATTGCCTTTCTAAATGTTAAAACTGTAGTTAAGACCGTCATAGAAAAAAATGGACTGCCACCACTTCCTATGGCATGGTTTGTTATACTGCTGACTTTACCACATCTCCTTCAGGTTTCCTCTGGGATCTTAGAAAGACTTCGTGTGCCCGCCCATCTACAGTCACACCCGGATCACAGCAGGGCATACACAGGAAGACTGAGTCCCATCTACGCTATGTGTCCTTCACAGCACCTAGGGACAGATACGATGAAGTGCCAGTGGAAAGAGTCAGGCACCTGATGAATTTAGGTGCCTGCAGGGGTAGGTAGTCCATTGAATCAGGCAGGGTTGATTACTGTCTAGACCTCAGCTGGGCTGCGGGTCACCATGAATACAAGATCCAGGCAGACAGAACCGCACCTATGTAATCCATAAAATATTGTCCTTTGTCCGATGCATCTGGTAACAATGGAAAGTTACTGTCTGGGAACAGATCTATTACTGTATAGGAACAGACTGCAATAACCAATGCTGAATCTTTTCAGCTGGGTTCCTGATGGACAGAAAAATGATTTTCATAAGCTGATCTGTTTCTAATTATCTTCCTAAGGCTGTCAGCTTGTGGTTTCCAGGTGGCTGCCTCTGCTGCTGCTTTTCCTTTGGTGGTATTTTTTAACCCAGCTATTTAAAAATGTTTATGTGTATTTATTTTGTGCAAGATCTTAACATTTCTCTGAAGAACACAAGTGTGAGGCAAGAAATGGTGATTCTAGTAGTTTATACCTCTGTTAAACTTCCCTGGAATTGCATGGGAGCAAGAAAAGACACATCTCTAGCCCAAGGCCCTCTCCCTTCTGAACTTCAAAGCCTGTCATAAACAACAAAAGTAGTAAGACAACTTTTTTTTTAATGAAAAGGTGAGCAAATATTTTATAATTGAGAGTATAAGACAATATTCATGTATGTTCTATTCTATGATATCACCACATATACACAGATATTATCAGTATCCTCTGTAAATCCTCAGATTTCTAAACTTTATCAAGCAAGTGAATTTGACAAAGCTTTATGAGGAAAGCAATGGGTTATTAGTTGGTCTGTTACCTTTTAAGAGCTAAATAGACTTCAAGAAAAGTAAGAAACCACTACAGTAGTGCAAGCAGAGCTAAAAATAAACTATTAGGTCCCAAACACAAAAATGCTGAGACTCAATAGCCTGAGGTAGGCAGCAGGATGCAGAACACCAACCACTGTACATGAAACACCGTAATAGCTGCAGAGAAGCTGTCCAATAAAATAGACCAGTGACTCAAGGTCCGTGAGATTTGGTCTGACACCATTCCAGGGATATCAGCATATGACTTCAAACACTGCATTAAGAGATAGAAAGCTTAATAGCTGCTTTGTGGTTTAGTACAATGCCTAGTGATAATATTCCTGAATTTAGAACTCGTAAAATATCTGTCACCTCCAGCAGCAATATCTCAGTACTTTACTGAGATCAAATCCTTTAGTGAAATGTGTCAAACAGGTCAGAGGAATATGACAGTACATGAGAAGAGGCACTGCCTCCATAAAATCATTTGTAAGAAAATGAATATATAAGGCCAGAAGAGATATATGGGAACACATACATTAATGATTTTGTAAGATACTTTCAAACCTTTGAATTCTCCAGCTATATGCTCTACCCAATATTTTCAGAAATTAAAGTCAACACTGGACTGGCAAACATAGGCAAATGAGGAAAGCTCAGTAAAACTGCCAAGGATATATGGAAAAACGAATTGCCACTGGTTTGGATCTACTACCTTGGCTTGGTGAAACGGTCAGGCAGGAAAGAGAACCTCACTGGCCAGTTCCTTGAGACTGGCTCTTTAAACCAGGGCAATTTTGTAGTAGTGCAAGCGAGCTGATTTCATTTCCAGATCTTTTTCCTTCAGGTGATGGTCTTATGCAGTTAACAAACAAGCAACTCAAGTAGCAATACTCCTTTACCTTGGACACCAAACCTTTAACTAAAAACTTTTGAGACTATTAACCTTTGGAGCCTGAGCCAGCTAGAAAGTATTTTCCTGATTGATTTTGCTTTTCTGCCGATCTTTGTATGAGACTTGCGTAGGAGTTGAATATTTACACCAGTAATTGCCTTTGAAGTTCAGTCCTTAAAGGCATTAAGTTATGAAAAATGGTTACCTTGGAAAAATGAGAACAATGGACCCTACTTATTCATTCTGTATGTTCTGCCTAATAACTCAGGGCTAAGCCTCACCCAGCTGTGTTCGACTGAGGTCAAATGCAATAAAAGACTGATGATAAATACTGAATTGCAATAGCAGGATCCTAGCTGATGGCCTTCTTCCATGAGTAAACTGAAATCAAGACTACGCTTTGCACTAAGCTTGTAGAATTTGGAAGAAGGTTGAGAGATTTGTGGAGTTTAATCTGTTATAATTCAACAATCTCCTACATTTTTAAACAAGACTCTACAGAACAAGGTTACAAAGGACATTCCTTATTGTTCATTAAAGCTACTATTTCCTTGTATATTATACTGCAGGGTGGAGTACAATTATTTTCTGCAAATCAACTGAGAAAGCTATTAGAATACAATAAAATTCAAATGTGTATTCTTATCAGATCCTTCCCTAAGAGCTAAATATTTGCATTATAACTGCATTATGTTGGATAATTTATTTACTATGAATCTTGACTCCAAGTAGTCTGCTCTTCTGCCATGCTCATATTGTATTCAGTATTGAAACTCTGGGATACACTACCAGTTTTTTGTTACTCTTTATATGTGAAATGATGTAAGCTCACCACTAGGTTAGGTGACTATGCTAGGTTTATAGCTTTGCTTTGCCAGAATAGACCACAGCAGCAGGAGGTGGAACTAGTTTTAGGCCAAAGCAAAACAGGAAGCTGCTTAGGGTAGCAACCTTCCTACTTTTGCTTCTTCAGCCAAAAGAGTGACTGCTCTGGAAACACAAGGTAGAAGAGCCATTTTCTGACTCTCACCTGAACATTTCAATCTGCTTCTCCTGAGGGACAGGTAAAAGCAGTAACCACTTACACTTGACTACTAGTTTCCTTCTTTTCCCTTCGCACATCTAAAACCCAGACTGCCGGAAAACTTGTAGGCCCTCTCTAGCCATTTTCACATCTCTTACTTCTCTGTAACTTACCCGCCTCTCTACTTTCCTAGACCAGTTGCCTTGACCTCTGCTGATTTTTGCAGCCCTTTCTCCACTAACTTCCCTCTAAGCCTGAGCTCATCATCCCAGATACAGCAAGAGAGAGAAAAATTAATTCTAAGCTGCTGAGAAGATTTAAGATAGCCTTGGCTAGACTGACCCCAGGCGATATGGTCTGTAAATGCAATTTAGACATTTCTACCCCATCAGTCACATAAATTTTGTGGAAAGGAATGCACAGATACTTCTGAATGTGCCTATTTAAACATAAACTTTTTTTTTTAACTGAATCAATTTAATTATCAGCTGTTAATTACAGAGCTGCCTCAACCTATATTTCCCAAATTGCAACACTAAGAGTGATGGCAGCATAGGAAAAGCAGTTGGTGGGTTGTGACCATACCCATCAAGATGTGTGGGCCAGGGCAGGTGACTTCAGTGAGGCTTGGAGTGAGATGTGATTTATTCAAAAGAATGCATTGAAAATAATGACATGGGTTCATGAAATTTCTAAGAAGCCAATTTAATCCTTTTCTAAATCATTTTAATGAAAAGGTTAGCTATGGAAAGGTTTTAAAGGTTATTCAGTCCTTTTGTCTAAATTTTTTCCCTACAGTTTAATATTTAGTAACTCATGTTTCATTGCACACATCTTAAGCAATGAAGTTGCTACCACTTCCCTTAGAGAAATATTCCATAACTTGCAATTACTCACTTGTCAGGAAATTTTCTCACACCAGCTTGCATGTTTCCTGAACTAATTTCTTCCAGTTGTGTTAGCAGTGTCCTCATCTACTACTTCAGCAAGAGCAGTAATGAGTATTGTTGTTGCTATTCTTACACTATTCCAGCAGCTACAGGATGCCTCTGTGTAGCAGGTGCTATGTAACAAAGGTTCCTGCTCCAAAGTGATAAAACCCTAGGCATTTCTTTCAGAAGTGAATTAATACTTTGGCAGTCTCATGAGAGTTCATTTCACATGAAACTTTTCCTCTCTTTTTCAGTGACACATAGGTGTAGCCAATGTTAATGTTTTGAAATGAAAAAAATAGCATACCTTTTATTTTTAAGCCATTGGTGGATTTGGAATTCAATATTCCAGAGAGCTTTTGGAGTGAGCTTCCTGGGATATGCTGTTCACCTGCAAGGCAAAGGCAGCCAGTGTCAGTTTATTCCCCCTTAGGAAGTCCTGGTACTTTTTCTTCAGCATAAAAAGAAGGTTTCACTTTTGGGGTCAAGAATGGAGACCAGCTTCCCTGTCAGACTAGTCCTTGGGCAATGTGATGAGTTTAACACTTTATGTAAAGTGTGGAAACTCAGCTAAGAAAGTCAGAGCTAACCAAGCCTAAGTGTTAAGGCCAACAGTTGCAAGTGAACTTTGGTAAATACAGCATCAGCTATGAAAGGCAAGGCACTGCAAATGGTCAAAACTAAGCAATATAATTCCACTGGGATTTCTATTATCTCAGAAATACATTTCAGTTCTGAATTTTAAAAGATTGCTGACTGATAGCTAGCTGAACATGAGCCAGCTTGTGCCCAGGCAGCCAAGAAGGCCAACAGCATCCTGGTCTGTATCAGAAATAGTGTGGCCAGCAGTACTAGGTAAGTAATCATCGCCCTGTACTCAGCACTGGTGAGGCTGCACCTCCAATACTGTGTTCCCTTCTGTGCCCCTCATTACAAGAAATACATTTTGTTACTGGATTGGGTCTAGAGAAGGCCAACAGAGCTGGTGAAGGGCCTGGAGCACAAGTGTGATGAGGAACAGCTAAGAGCACTGGTGTTGTTTAGTCTGTAGAAGAGAGGGCTCAGAGGAGACCTTATCGCTGTCTACAACTACCTGAAGGGAGGTTATAATGAGGTGGGGATTGGTCTCTTCTCCCAAGTAACAACTGAGAGGTTGAACTTAATGATCTTATAGGTCTTTTCCAACCTAGCTGATTCTATGATTCTAAAGGATGAAAATTGTGTTTCCTTAAAACAAACCTTATGGAAAACTTGTCAAATGGAACTGGAACATTATGATTTGCTAAAGCCAAAGTGTCTTGTTCTCAGTTAAAATTGTTTTTTTCCCCTAGCTGTAATGCTGTGATTTATAATGCTATGTACTGAACTTAAAGTTTTATTTTAATTCCAAAACAAAAATTTTTAATCTGTTTTATCTAAGTATGGAAGTGTCTTGATCCAAGGTTTTGCTTTCAGTGTAACAACATTTCCCTCCCAGAGCATACCTACTAGAAAATTTTCAACTAACTCTTTTTAATGCATAAGCCGTTATCCTTCTTTATACACCTGATATTTTGAGATAAACAGGAATAGAGCATGTTTGTTGAGATGGAAATTTTGCTTAAATTGTCAGTTGTTCAAGTGTGTGATTCAGTGCCTGGAACTACAAATAACCTAGGTTGTTTGTTGTTTTGTTTTTTTTTTTACATAATTTGAACAGTTTGCTAATAAGTTGGGTGTGAACTATTCAAGCAATCCATTCACTCTCTGTATGTGCAGGAGTCACTAAACCTGACATGTGTATATTCTGCATTTTTGTCAAATATATGGGATGAAAAATCGTGAATCCTTGAGTAATAGTTTTCAGGTAGCTTGTTTCCATCACGCTTCCCATTGTGAATTTTAATCTTCAAAGTTTGTACCATGTGACATGATCCAGAATCTAACAAATATCTCTTAAGCAACACCTTTAAGGGGTTTTCTTTATTTGCTATTGTTTTGGTTGTTCAAAGCATAACAACTCTGAATAGCATGGGATAGAATCCAGAATCTAAACAGAGAAATGTAATAGCCAGTCGATCTGTATGAAGACCTTCAGTCTGGCTTGACTAAGAATCTTTACTATTTTTGCATTAAACCTTTACAAGACTGGGGCTTGGGGAATTTGTATATCAAACTTATATGAAAGTATAATCTCATTTGTCTATTTTTTCTTTTTTCAGATGTATATGTGGTTTTGAAGGAGGGCTATGGAATTACACCAAACAGTAACTGCTTACCTAACCAGCATCTTGATGAGTGGCAGATACTGCAAATTTTGAATTGAAGCTGAAAAAGGGGAAATGATTATCAGAATGATGTGATACTATCCTAATATTAAATACTACCAGTCATGGGAAAAAAAAATCTAGTCAGTTCAGTCCATCTTTGATCACTGCATTTCTACAGAGGGCCTGCCCCAGCACTGTATGCAGAGTGCAAGCCTGATTAGACTCCTTCAAAAAGATCCTTATGTAGGATGGGGCTTCCACTGCTGTGTTGCAATCACCTTCTGAATAACCTTACCCTAAGAACATTCATTTGAAATAGTATGATTACAAGCAAAGCTGCTCCAAGAATACTGGGTTTCCTGGATTTTCCTAAGGGCAGATTTTTAAGATGAAACTGTGAAACAGTAAAAGGGTATCAAGCAGTAAAAGATTATAGAATTCTACACTGTCAAAAATAACCAGTTTCAAAATACCTTACTAATTCTTTTACTCGAACACATAATGGATATGAGTCCTTTTTTAGATCTCTTTGTCTGGATAGCACATGCTTTGTAAACTTTCAGCTGGACTAGATTAACGGAAATGGAATGGCAATAGAGGGCAAATTCTTATCTTTGATTCAGCAGAATGCTCACGTATGTTTAATCCCAAACACCCGATTCCCTCTAGTTCAAACTTTAAAGCATGAAGGGTCAACTAGTCCCTTTGTGACTATTACTAGTATTACTGCAAAACAGGCAGCTTTCAAGTCATGTAAGTAGCATGCATCCCTGAGATCTACCAGTCAGGTTAAGTGAAGAGCTTGCTTTTTCATGCCGTGCTACCTCATGAAACTAAAATGTGAAAATACAGTGCATGGTGACACCGAGCGCCCAACTGAAATGGTACTGCAATCTCAAATAGGCATCAGGATGTTTACAAACAAAAATAATAATGCAAAGAGAAAATGATTACATTTGCAAATACTGTAGAAAGCACAAATCAGTAACTTTAGTGTAAGAAAATAGCAGGGAAGATATAGCAAAATCCAGAGAAAACCAAAGGCACAATAAGAAGTTCAGAGGAAACAATGAAGTTGTATATGTGTGACCTTTTTTCCAGCATGTGTTGGAAACAGCAAGCTGTGGGTACTCGAGAAAATGTTGAGCCAGGTATTAAGTGAACAAGTCAGAAATTTGGGAAATTAATGGGAGAAGAAACACATCCATGACTTGAAAAGGAAACTATCAGCACATCTAAGAAATCAGTAACTGTTCTGAACTCTGAGATCAGAAGTCTCGCAAAGAAATGTGGAACACATAACACTTCAGGGTAGGAAAAGCTAACGTGCTACAGAGAAGGACAACTATCCTGAGAGGACGACAATAATAGAAAACCCAAAGTCACACATTATCACCAAACCATCAAGGCTCTAATGCACTGTCCTGCACTGTTCAAGCTCTCTCTAGACATATGACAGAACCAGGGAGGATTGCTGATGTACACCTCAGCTGAGGAAAACTTCATCTCGGTGCAGAAGTCTGTCTTTGAGGCTAAATTTTTTATTAGCTCTGTCTCCAGAAAAAGACAAAAATGTTCCAGTTTCAGTCTTCCTTTCAGTATGTGGATGTCCAGAGGAGTTCTCAGTTGGGTGAATTATGTTAGTTTTAAACAGTCCATTATTCATTCTGTGATCACATCACGAGTAAGTGAAATCTTGGTTATGACAATTTTATCACAGTGTGAATTTTGGACATGTGGCTTTGTAGACTGAAATTCATCCATCTGTATTAGGACACCTAAAATGCAGACGCCTGTCTTTATATTGGGTAACATAGACTCCTTTTTGACCAGAGAGAGAAATACGCAATTCTAAAAAATCATTCATTTCATCTGCTTCAGACATCTCTAGAAGAGACAAAACACACCCCATACGTGTCAGTGATGCTCCATTAACTACAAACAGGGTTGTGGGTGACTACAACAGATGGAGCTCAGTGTGCCACAGGTGTCTCTCACTTTGAATGGAAGTAGCTTAGATCTTAGAACAGCACCAGGACTATGTGATTTAACTGACTTCTCTAACAACCACCACTTTATTACAGGAAAATTAAATGTGAATTGCCTTCAAGTAACCTGGGGGACAATCAGATTTCATCCCAAGTACCAAAGAGTTGGAAGGGGAGTGCAACTTAACTGAATTCATTGATGGAGAGCTGGAAATGCTGTTTGCAAGTCTATGTGTTAAGGACTGCTTATCAAGTTGATATCAAGCATGAAAATGTCATTCTTCAGATATGATCACTGATTTTCATAAAGAAAACAAGATCAGAAGCAACTTGAATTGAAAGAAAAGACAGAAATCCTGGCCCAAGCAGTGCAGCACTGACACATGAGGGAGGGTATGCAGCCCAAGCCAGGCAGGGCACGAGGGGCCTCCCTTAGCCAGAATCTACCCAGGGTCCATTTTAAGTATCATAACATTTCTGATGTAATTTTCAGTTTGCATTGATCTTTGTGTCATCCTGAAGCAGCCATTTCACTCTCTGAATGCCTTCCCTCCACTTACCAGTCCTCACAGGTCAGACTAGGATCTTTGTAGGACTGAACCTGTCCAAAGTAGAGTAACTATCAGGGAGCTCCTCCAGTTACTGCTTCTGCAGCTACTATATTTACCAAAATTAATATAACTAGTAGTCTGGGTATCTGGCAAATTATATATCATAATTTGGTGCAGTGATACATCATAATGGAAGTTTCAGAGCCCTGGAGAAAGTGGTGATACCTAACAGCAAGCCAATTTCTAACCCAAATGCCACAAATTGTGTGATAGGCTTCATCAGGAGCAAAAAAGGTTTAGAGGCATGCTTCAAAGAAATTTTGAAAGCGGTACAATATTTTGTAGGATCGCATATTGTGATGAGCGAGGTCCATGTTTTGATCCTCTCCCCCTCTTACTGTTATTCTGTTAAAAGGAGTAATCAAAAAGAGGGAGCGGAGAAGGGAGGGGGATGGGAGGACTTGATGCCAGATAGTCTTTTTGAAGTATTTGTTCTCTTGATTAAGAGTTCTCAGTTTGGCAAGACCTAAATCAAGATACATCAAAGAAGGTTCAAAATAAAGAGCAGCTGAATGAAAATGTATGAGACGACAGAAGGAATAAACAATAATAACTATGCATATGTTTAAGTCATCTGCAGCAATGTGTAAAATATCCGGAAATAGATGTTAAAGCACCATCTTAATCCCCTAAGGAACAAGAAATCTGCTTAAATCTTAAATAAATCCTGTTTAAAATAAACTGCATCCATTGTCTCCTTTGCCTTATGACTTCAGGAGCCTTCCCAACCTCTGTGGTTGGTTATATATAATGTGGAAACCACTACTGTTCCTGCTCAGATTTTCTGCCATGGTAGTAGGTTTCTGGAATATACTGGTAACGCAAACAAAAAAAGGACCTCCCCAACAGTTATAACTCATATGGAGGGCATGAGGAAGCAAGGGCTTATACATGCCTTCTGTTTGCCAGCATTTATTTCCCCCCCCAGCTGAGAAGCTCTTTTTCCAATAGAAAGTTGTGTGGAAAGTGTGATTAGAGGTATGAGGGAAATGATTTACACTTCACTGCATGATGGCTTGAGGGTTGAAAAAAAGGCCAATGGAAAGAGATGAAAAGAGAAGTTCAGAACAAAACTCACAAAGATAATAGGCAGCAGAAGTCAATACGAGATTAATAACATGATGGCATCAGTTTCAGTTTCCTTTTTTAAAATTATCCCCATTCTGTTACATACAGAAATCTAAAACAATCTAACAATGAGGCAACTCTAACAAAGCTACCACAGATATTAACTCAGGATCATGTTTCATCTTTAAAATATCCCTGTATATTATACTGCATATATTTTCCTTCAGTTGAAAAACTTGAAAGCTAATATGAAAGAGCACAACTCTTATAAAACTATTTCTGATGGACATTATTAAAAGTGAGCTAGCTCTCCACAATACTGTGACTTTGCACTGCCTCTATATCCATTGCGACATTGGAAACACTTTTGAACAGCACCATCACAGCTCTATTTTAAGATGGCAGAATAATGACATTTTCTCTGTTGATCTTTTTCAAACTTTAGAAATCCTTGTAGTAAATAGTTTATAGCTATGTCGTGGAGATTAATTTCTGGTTCCAGTATTATCTGACAGGGTATCATTATCAGTCACTAATGTCTTTCATGAAATAGATGAAAGGTCCAGAATATCACTCCTGTGCCTCTTTTAAAATGCCCTGAGGTTTACTGTTTTGTTTTGTTTCCGGTTTATCTCCATCTGTGTGACAAAATGTGGCAGACAGGAGGGCACCACAGTATACTTCTGAATCATTTCACATATGTTGAACACAAGGTGTTTAAATATAAAGCTGTTGAAATCAATGCATATATAGAAGCTTTTGTCTTACCCTATGCCAGATAGTGCAGCACACACACTAATGCTGCAACTCTACACAGGCAGCTACGTGCAGATTATTTGGACCTGTATTTACATTTCTGCAGTTTATAAGGAAGCATATGGGATATATTTGAAAACATAAGATGAGGATTTTGATATAAGGGCAGTTTTGATTTCTGCACTCTAACAAGTGAAAGGGAGTTATAAGTGTAGAATATAGCACTATCTGTATTGTTATATGATGCTTAATAATGTACCATGTGCCTTCAAGCTGAAACATACCCTCCTTATCTCCTCATTTAGTCTCAAACGATAAGTTTATGAAGCAATGGATGGGGTTCTATAGTCTGGCTGATATTAGATCGTATCTCATGCTCTCTCTCCTTTTACTCTCATGTTCTTCTGGCCTAGCAATTTTTATGAAATGGTGGTGGAATCAAGTATCTGTTGCCTCTAGTTGCAAACTATCTCTTTTTGCTTACCTTATACTGCTAGATGACCTTCAGTCATTTCCAGCCTAAGGCAAAAGAATTGGTGGCCTGAGACTAGCTGAAGAAGTGACGAGTTCTAATTATGCAACCAGCTAATCCCTTTCTCATCTTTCTGCACACCCACTAGAGGCAAACCTAATGATCAGTTGTAGATAACGGGGTCTGCTTTTATTTGTTGTCTGCTGCTTAGTAAGTTAGACTGCCTACTATAATATGAATGTGCTCCCAATGAGTAGCCCTATAGATGGTCAAGCACATGTACTCTAGCAGACCAGGAATGCAGCCAAATGAAGAAGCATCTTTCCAGAGCTGGCAAATAACCTAATGGCCAAAACAACTGCAACTCAGTTAAAGAAGTACTGGCTCCTATCTATGAGTCTACTCAGACATGATCACTAACTGGAACACTTTGGTACTGATTTTCTACTTAGTCTACCACTAGTTCTGTAATGTCCTGCAAAGTCCTGCTTCTACTTGCCATGTTCATAGGTATGCTCTTCACACTTCTGAGCTTTGCAAAGCTCCTTTTCCAGCTTTTCTTCCATTCAGGATTCCCTTTCTCCCTGCCCAACAATGCAGCCAGAGCCTCCCAGGAGTGTCACAGCATCTCTTGGATCACTGATTTTTGAAGAATTTCCTCCCCCTTCTTGTACTGCCAACAGTGAGGATGTGTCTGTCTTGGTCTGGTCTGAGAGATCAAAGCTTATCTGGGAGAAGATACTTGGAAAAAGTAGTTTCTTGTTTAAACAATTCATCACAATACTCAGGAAAATAGGCTCATTACTCATTTCCAAAGCTGATAGATCATAGAGCTCCTACTGAGTTG
Source organism: Pezoporus occidentalis (assembly GCF_034315485.1). NCBI lineage: Eukaryota > Metazoa > Chordata > Aves > Psittaciformes > Psittacidae > Pezoporus > Pezoporus occidentalis. The sequence continues at coordinate 671,668 of NW_026912907.1, read as the reverse complement.
AAACTGCAACAGTTTACCAATTACCTGTTTGCCCTTAAACACATTTCACTCCTGGCTGGAGCCTCATCAACTCAGCTCCTGCCTTTCTCACTACCTTTTATCCGCCCAGTGCAGCCTGTTGCCCTCAGGATTCCCTTCTCCTTATTTTATCACCCTTCCTAACTAAAACTCATCCTCCCTGGCACAGAACAAAACCAAACCTAAAAAACTTCTCCAACCAGTTGTAGCACAGGGATCCCATTCTTCAGCCATGGCCATTCTAATGTTATGTCCCTTCTTGCTCTGACTGCGAACTGTGCAATATGGAGCATGCTTGCAGAGGAACATTCCTCTGGGAGAGGACTGTCCTGTGCGTGGTTAAGCCGCTACAGCAACACATGCAACCTTTGGTGGGAATTTCACCAGTTTCAACAAGCTCTTAGCTGGTAAGATCTTCAGGGCATGGACTCTTTATACAGCATCTAGCACAGAGGAGCCCTCTGGCATTTGAGTAGTTGGTATGGGTAATTCCCTTAGATATATCAGTATAGGGCATTAAAACACTTTTCTGGGTTTCTGTAAGTGTAAAGGGAGACAATTATTTAACAAAAGAACTTTCCCTCTGGCTTAGCCTGTGAGTATGGTAACTTTCATATTCTGCTAAAGAAATAGACTTCTTCTTGCAAGATGTGTGCGTAAGTTTATGAGAAGTTTCTTTCCTTCTGCTCGTAAAACTAAGAATGGGTGAATGTCTTTTCAGCATCAGTATCCATGACTTCTGATACATTTACATTTAAAAACTGTATTAATATTCTCAGCACTGCAGCCAAATGTTAAGTCTCCTACATGTTTATGTTAAATATTTGTTATTACTGGCTAGGTTTTAATGAATGAATTCAAATACCAGGAGAGAAATATCTTGGGGTTTTTTTGGAAACTGGAAAAATATTTTGGAAACATTCTCACACTGTTATAGTAGTCCCAAAATGTATCTAGTAGGATGCCAATGTATGAACGATGTTAATGAATATAAAGTAATCATGAAAGTTTGGCTTATATATCTGAAAATGGTTTTCGAAGAAAAATGAACTTTTCAAGTTTTTATTCTGTCAGAAAGCAATTTTTTTTTCCTAAAAAATGTGATTCCGAATGTCAAGAGACCGGTATTATGTGTGAAGAGGAGCCCATTAAGTACAGTGCATGCAGCTGTGAATAGTAATGCTGGATGAATGACTGTACACATAGCTAGTAAGCCTCACTGGACTCATCACAATGTTTTCTATTTGCAATAATAAATCAAATTCTTTGTCCAAAAAGAGTCACCACTTACTGCTAAATGGGGTCATATGATTGTTCCTTAGCCACATGATATTGAGTTCACTAAATGGCTGACCTATATTCAGGAGGCACGCCTGCGAATATCATTGCGCTTCAAATTCCACACTGAAAATTAACAAGAAAACATTTTAGGAAGAGAGTGTGAGAGACCAAGCTTATTCATGAAGAAATGTAATATTCTTGAGATATTTTTTGAGATATATTTGCCATATTCTATATCAAAGGATAAGTGCCATATATTTCATTAAATTTGTCAAAGTTTTACAGTGTTGGATTCTCCTTTCTATTTACAGAAATAGTGGAAGAGATCTGTCAGTTCGTCAGTATTTTAAGTTCAACATTTTCTTCTTAAGCAACTCACCAGCTCCTTTCCTCCCCTTTCTAACAAATGACCCATGGAAGAAGTACTTCTCATTCATAGTATTTGCTTCATGAAATTACACTTACATACCTCGAGATTGTCTTCACACCACCATCTCTGTGCAGAAAAGTTGCTGGAGTTCAGTGAGGATTTGGGACCTAAACTATATTTAAAACATCAGCAGATGAAAAGCAATTTTATAATTTTATCACTGACACACATTGTCCTTTGTACAATATTATTTCTATAAGGTTGATCAATAGCAGGTCAAAATACTGTGCAGCAATACGTTATTGCAGAAGTAGTTCACCTGACACAGATTTTCAGCTGTTATAGTCTTCATGATCTACAAATTAATATTTTCATACTTCTCTTCCAGTTCCCTGAATTTGTCAGTCCCTCAAAACCTCAGGTCCTCCACGTATCCGTTCAGCCTCCCTCTTCAGCAGCGCCTTTAGTTGTTCAGCCAGAATCTCTTCCTACTGACTTAGCAGATATTATTTTCTGACATTTCACTTTATCATACCAGGAACAGAAAAAATTGTAAGTAGGGAGCATAGCTTCAAAACAGACCAAAATCACTGGGTTTATACACAATTAACAACTGAGAATAAAATAATCTATAATCTTATTTTTGAGAATTGCCAACTGCAACAAATTTGATGAATTTGATGAATTTGATGAATTTGATGATTAATATCAGAAATATTATTTTGCTTTAAAATATTTTTGAATATGAGGATGATAGATGTGCTCACTTAATGTTCTGTGAAACAAAGGGTGTTTTAAGAAGAATGCAAGAATTTTAAGAATGCAAAATCAAAGTCTGTAACCTGGAATACCAGCTGAAATGCAATTAGTGCATGTAGTAGTTATACAAGAGAAAACAGGGATCCAGGAAATTTCAGGATGGAAACTTGTCCATTAAACACACCAGCTAGGTAAATATGCCTTTGGAAGTGCAATAAATTGAAAGTGGAATGTTTATGTTTAATAAACATAGCACTGAGCTGGAATTCAAAATTTTTCATTCTCAAATTATTGCCATAGAATGCACAAAAAAAATATGAGTCAGTGTGCTAATGGAAATGTATGGAAATTTGTACTCATGTAAGTACAAGAGATTTCTGAAGTTGGTAAAAAAAAATCCCTGCTTATAGGTAGGTTACAGAAGAAAGGAAACAGGCACTGGAGGATGATACACAAATAATGGCACTAACGGAAAACTCCCTAGGTGTTTACTGATGGCTGATTTATAGACAGACATGTAGAAGAGACTAGATTGAAGCACCAGGCAGATGAGACACATTTTGCTACCTTCCTTCCTGCAGAATACTGTAAACCAGAAGTTTATTCTGCTGCTCTCAGATTAAATACTCAGGCTGCCATGATGTGTGCTTACTGAAATATCTAAAATAATTAGTAAGTTACATACCAAAGCATCTTAGTAATTCAGCAGAGCTACAGTAGCAGAGAATATGCAGTGCTCTTTTAAAAACCTATCATTTGATATTTGCCATTGTATGCAATGGCTTCCCCTTGCCACCTATCATTGTAGCACTATATTATTGACTCCCACTGTTTCTGATTCATACGGCACCTTACTTCCTGGAAGAGACCTCATTTTTAACTTTCTGAATGTGCTTTTCAGCCCCAGTACATTCTACATCTGCTCCCTATCACTGGCATCATATAGGTGTCTCCTTGAAAGGCTCTGTTTATTTCAATAACCCATTCCTCCTTCCACTGAGCAGCTTCCACCTTTCTTGAAATATTCACCAAACTGATGCGTTGCAAAATTAAACCTCCCCAATGCGATTTCAAAGCCATTTTAAATATATCCAAACATAACGCAAATTTTTCTAAAATCTGTATTCAAACTAAAAAACATAAATTAAAAAAAAATATCAAAAAAACCCTCCACCTCTTTCTTGTTTGTAAGCACACTCTGTTTCTAAGAAGTGGATAACTGTGAACCTGCACACTGCTCCACCTCTATTCACTAACCCCAGGCTATGTCCCTGTTGCGTCAACCAGTTAAGATAGAAAATTTGCCCGAACTGAAGTTCAGATTGCTCACTTTCATATATATTTGCAGGCTTATTCCCATGTATTATAGGTAGAATGAACAGAAAATTTAGCAAGTGTATATAAAGCCGCTTCTGCCTTCTTTCTAATAGTCATAGAGTCCTAGAGAGTACTGCTGGTGGCCTTTTAAGTGCCATATATACTGAGATCTCAAGCTTTTCCCCAGTATTTCCATTCTCATTTCCACTCCATTTTGAAGGACCCTGTAATCTTGTGGTGTCCCTTTCCAAGGCTTTCTTCTGCTAGGGGATTTCACTGAAGTCCTGTGAAAAACATCTCTGGGTATTTCTTAAGCATAAATGAATTTCAGGGAATTAGGAGAATGTTTTGGCTTGACATTTTGTGGATTACTTGTACTGAACTGTGTAAATTTATAAGAAGTTCCAGGTGACTCATCATCTTATAAATACAATTTGCATTATATTTAAGAGAAATTTACAAATCACTCCATTATACATACTTGGTGTACACTTTACACTTTGATATAATAGCAATTGAAGCTGTAATAGTCCTGGTAGTCAGGACGTCATAATCCACTGAATTCTGTGGAAGTTTTGTAGTTTGACTGATTGCCCTCCCCCAAGTGACACACATACACATATATATGTGTGTATATGTATTATATTTATACACAGAAACACTGCAAACTGCATCATGCATTTTATTCAGAACAGCTTCATACAGATTACGGGCCAGACGCATGCTGCACTCAACATAATCTCAGAAATATAATTTTTCATGCTGCTTCATTTCCTTGAAATCCTATAGGCAGAAATCCCAGCAAAGAATGTGATAATTGAAAACGACAGATTGTTTTTCACTGTAAGATAGGTCCTATCATAAATAGCTCTGCTAACCATCTTCAGCACTGCTGAAATTTTTAAATAACCTGTAATGGAGACCATCCGCTGTAAAAAAGACTTTACACATATAAGCAATTGACTTCTTAACTGCACATAACACTAATGAAAGCCAATCAGGCATTCACCCATTTTCCGATAATTAGCAGCTGTTATCTGACAGATGCCATTTTCTACACATGCTGTTGCTCAGGGTTAGTATGAGAAAGTTTGCTGAAGGCAGGACTATTTTTGGCCCAGCAACACTTATGTTGCTATGTGCTCTCAGATTACTGGGCAGATAGGCACACAATGAAGTCAAACAGCTGATCTGCAAAACTGAGAACACTGTGCCATTTCCTCTACTGGGGCTTGTTTGTGTATAAATACGCCCATGTGCATGAACTACGGGTAATGGAAGGGTATTTTTCTCTAGGTGTGCTTGTCAAAGAACAAGGCCACATCCTGCATCCTGTTAAAACCCTCTGTTAAAATGCAATCAGAACCCCTTAGAAAGCCCTGTGAAATCACTCCAAAAAGTCATCCCTGTGACAGTTTGTACCTTCTGTCTCACTGAGTAATTTAAAGTTGATCTTAGTTAAGATAGAAGGACCATGTGCCAGTGCTGATGCACACACTGCTGCTTTTGGTCGGTTGATAACAGAAATGTCGAGAGCCTTTGATCATTACCATCACAGCAAAACTTGTGGTGGCTGCAAATACAGTATCACTTTCAATTCAGGTCAGATGGGGGATTTTTTCCAAGGTCATTGGTGAAATCTAGCAGCTACCTTTAAGGCTCCTTCAAACCCTAACCATTCTATGATTCTATTCTATGATTTTACCTTCTGTAGAAAGCTGGACTCAATACCTTTCACCTCTCTTTCCATTCAACCACTGTACTTGATGCCTAGTGAGATAAGCCAGGCTGTCTCTGCAGGATAGTTAAAAGCAGCACCAAACTTGAGCCTGTGTATTTTGTTACTGGGCACCCTCATAGGCAATTAAACTCACCAATTAGCATGACAGACTCTTTAAGGGAGTCTGTGATATGTAGGTGTGTTGGCTTATACTGTCAATATGTAAAACTGCTTTTACCACAGTAGGCAGGGTACAAATCATCATAAGCAGTACACACAAAACCTACAAAATACCTTGTATTAGGTGTTGATATATGTTAGTTCTCTCAACCACATGCCCACCTTATGGTTAATTTGCTACTTTAGTTATATGCCACTAATGTGGATAAATGTTCTACATCCTGTCTCAGTTACAGACACAGTTACAGAAATAAATGCTTTTCTCTGTGTTTTCACCAAACACAAGGATCCTATGGCAGCAGGTGCTGGTTTCCACACTACATTCACCAAAGCTGCATCTGCAGAGAGGGAAGGAAATCCCTGTAAAACTCTGTTGGAAGCATTTAAGCTGATTTTGGCTTCCCCTGTTTGCCCTTTCCTGCTCTGCTAGGATATTTGGCACAGCACAGGGCACCAAAGTACCAAGAAGATTGTTTTGCATTATACTAGAAGTAGCTTTTTATAGTGTGTGAGTGAAGGTAAGTTGTGTGAATACACATCAGGCAGCCATCTGCGGTACATATGACTTCAAACCCACTGCATGGGAGGGAGTAATTCATTAGTGTCCACATTTCTTCATTTTCTGAGTAGGAACCTGCTGGCCACTATCAAAAAGCAATGAGTGTCTGGCACCCCACCCAAGATGTCTCAGGCTCATGTGACAACAGAGGTATCCCACTCCAGACACCGGGATGGGGAAGGGTGGAAACCTGCTCCGCTTCTTTAGTGACAACAAAGATTCTTCAGTCTACTACATTGTGCCCTTTTGAAAACCCTATTAGGGGAATGAATACAGTTAATAGCCCACTTTCTCCATAACTCTTTTGGGATGCATAGTGTATCTATGTATGCACTTGTCCTCTGGATTAGACCACTGATTTTTTAACTGCTCTAATTTGCTTTCAGCTTTGTGATGGCTTTACAGAATTTTTTTGGTTTTGTTTTTCAAACATCTTACTTCATAATGGACATGAGATGATAAACTTTGGTCCTGCTGCAGCACAGCATCTCACTTTTTCATCCTGCAGATTAATGAGGTAAAATAAAATCAGGAAAAGAGCACAGGTTTCAGGTTCTTTCTTCCAATTAATCTAATCCAAGCAACGACATCCGACTTAATTCAGTGGTGTCTTTCATGTTATAACTGGATTCACCATGGCAGGAGGGTCCCCAGAAAAGATCATTTACTGAAAAAGGAAGTGAGTGCCTCTGTGAGGAGCCACTAGTATTCATTTCAGAGGCATGTACCTTGGTTTTCTGTTTTCAGTTGGGATGCATTAGTTACCTAAATTTGGTGTACCTTATATATCAGTTAACACTGGAAATGCTATGATTTTACTGTGGGTGGGAAAGGGAAAATCCCAGCTTTGAAAATCTTCATTACTCAAACATATCTCTTGGGCATATTAAAAAAAAAAAAAAAATAGGTTTTAGTTCAAACTTGAAACAGGAACAGGAGGGGAAATCCCTGACAAGACAGAAAAGAAGAACCTGACATTTACTTAGGACTTTACAACTGAGCTAATTCTTAGGAAAATGCTATTCAAGTTGGGAAGCCATAGGTTTCAGCACCAGTTGCAGATTACTGAGGGCAGCTGCATAGCCTGTATCTGTCTGCAAGTCCCTAACTTCAGGCATCTTTTGGAAATTTGATAATAAACCCTTGCAGCTTCTTTTCTTCTTTTTCTCCCCCAACTCTTTCTAGATTTTTGAATCTTCTTCAGTGCTGTTCATAGAAGTCAACAACTGAAGACAGCAATTCCACCCTACGAAAAGCACCTTTCCTTTCTGAAGCATTGAATAAGCCCAGTGGGAGAAAGCAATTACCAGGGACTTGCTACTGCAATAAGCAAATGTCAGTCAGTAGGAAAAATGAAAATATTGTAGAATAGAAAACAGATCACCAAAAGTAGATGAGCCTAAGGGAGAAAAACACCACTTTGATCTAATATACTCTTTAATGTCAGCCATATCCAAGCATGAAGAAAGAGTCTGGTCTCTGACGGTATTTTTAGTGTGTTTCGATTAAAGATATGGGAATACAAGTCTACTCAGGTATCTGCTAAACAAAGCTTAGCACAAAGGTCAAAAACAAACAAAGATTAAAATATGAAAAATCACAAAGAAAAGAGCAATACACATTTTACTTTGATAATTACAATTCATATATATTTTTTCATTGGTTGGTGCCACGGAATCTACTGATGAGCTAGAAAATTTGTCTACTAAGATGAATCTCAGAGGTGTTGGAAACATAGGAAAAATTTTGCTATTATCTAAGAATCTCTGGATGACTTTGAGGAAAGAGTGGTGCAAATGGAAGTAGCAGCAGTAGAGGCTGTTGCTTTGTTGCATGGAGCAATCACCAGCTACCCAAATACCAGCACTGCCTTTTGGCCATAATGAGGCAAATGAAGCTGTAGGAAGCATTAGGCAAAATGATGTTATTTGGAATAACAGTGGGGAAAATTAACCCACCTGGCTTTGAGAAGAGTTTTATCATTATATGAAAGGGATTACATGATATGGTTGCCTGCAATAGCAGGAGCTTGTGTTCCAGGAAGCCTAGATCTGTTTGTGGAAATCAAAGTAAAAACAAGATCAAGAAGACAAGTGCTACTTAAGTTGTTGAAAACACACCTTGCAGCAGTATGTGAATTATGATGTTTGCAGTTCTTGAAAACTATTATTTGCTCAGCTTTTTCATGACATCAGGAGGGAAGGACTCAGAGAAATTTCTTTTTTATCTGTACACCTCAACTTTGCTTTATTTTCTGTAATCATTGAGAAGCTTTACTGGCAACGAATTAGAAGGTTTGCAAACAGGAAGAATAAAAGATACTTGCTTGCTTTGTTGATAACTGGATTAAGCCAAAAAAGTATAATTGTGAGGTAGGATGGTAAAAGGATCACCAACAGGCCTGAAGCTGTCTAGAAGTCTCAGGCACTGGCAAGGCAAACGTAACTTGTTCATCACAAAGCTATGCACTGTAAGATACTGATAAGTCAATGTTGTCACAGTAGGTCTGTATGGTATCTGCTGCAGAGGGGTGTACCATTCTTCTGAGTAAGTGCTGCCTGGCAATATATAGTCAACTCTTGTGACATATCCTCAAAAGGGATACACTGATTACCTTAACAGGAAGAAAAGAGTTTGCATACATGATTGAACTTTCATGCTATCTTTACAAAGGGTCTGAAGAGTGTGAAATGACACATGGGTAACTTTTTTTTTAGAAGGCTGCTGAATAAGTTATTAGACATAACTACCCCCAGGCGAGTATATTGGGCTGAGGGAACAGGCAAACACAAGAAAGAGAGAAAGAGAGAAAGCAAGAGAGAAAGCAAGAAAGAAAGCGAGAAAGAAGGGAGGGAGGGAGGGAAGGAGGGAGGGAAGGAGGGAGGGAGGGAAGTGTGAGAGAGAGCAGTTGCTTTTACAATACTGTCCTGCTTCCAGGCAAATACAGCGTCTAGTGTCTTAAATTTCTTCCTGTAGTAACAGACTGAGGGCTATACTGAACTTTAAAGGCCTTCATTAGTTGCTAAGTTATGCTGAGACCAGCCACAGTGAAGCTATTCAATGAAGATATTTCATTCTTTTGTTACTAGACTGCTTAGCATCTCCATACCAGAAAGAAACAAAAAACCCCAAAGGCCAAGCACAAATTATAGCTGTTAATCTTTAAAGACAGCTAATCTGTTTGAATATTCTGGGACAGACTTCTTGCTCTCTGATACTGGTAGAGATTAGTACTTAGGAGAGTCATTCTTGTATAAATGAGAACTGTTTGATTGTTTCCTTTAAATTAACATTTTTCATAACCATATTGAGCTCAGCCACATGAAGTTAGCTGGCATTTGCTCTTTCTTGAGGGTTTGCCTCTCCTAGCAAAGATATTCCTGCCCAAGGTAGCCACCTATGAGGCCATTCAAAAGCACTTAAGATTTTGTGTAGGGAAAGGGGAGATGTTGGCACACTGAAGTGCCTGTGGGTGGCTGGGAGGTTACATCCGTTTAAAAGGACTATGTCTGCAGCAAAAAGAAATCTCTTCTCCAGCAGCTTTGCTCAAGCTGCAAAATAGAAGGGAATTCTCAATGATTTCTTTCAAATTAAATGGTTTGACTCACTTTTGCACCATATCAGAACTGGTTTGGTATAAATGTGGTCTCTCTCCCATTCCTTGTATGCCTACTCCAGGAAAAGCAGCAACAGTATAAGGGAAATTGTTATTTTTCTGTTCCACCATCTCCTGTCAGTCTCCATCATCATGAAAACAAAGTTGTCATGCAGCATAAATAAGGTAATATGAAAGTACAGTCACTGAAAGTGGACTAAATAGTTCTTTCTATGTACAATAAGATTTTGCTTTGATCATATTTGCAGTTGTCAGTTATTAGCTCCCTGAGAAAAACACAGATTTCTCTCTCCCTCCCTCCAAAGCTCTTCCTTCTAATATTTGTTCTACTGAAGTTTCATCGAGTTATAAAAGTCAGCTCAGAGCTCTTTTTAATTACTGCCTAAGAATATGACTGCAGTGGATCAGCAAATGTTAGACTCACTTTAAAATTTTTATTTTCAAGCTTATTTGTGGCATGAGAGGGAGATAGGGTATGAAATTGCCATCTGATTGAATTTCACCACAAGGAAGTGGTGAAACGATAAAAAAATGGCCTCATCCAATTCCCTATGAACAGTATGAGTCTCAAGATTGTTACACGGGATATAGTCATGCTACTGCTTCCCTGAGTAGATACAAGCTAAATGTATTTATCTACCAACCTTATAATCAGATTTGTCAGGTCCACAGCTGAGTGCTCTGGTCTTCACTTCTGGGCATGAAATGGGAATCGGTTTACCCTGAAAGGAAAGTAAGAGAGACCAGAAAGCAATACGAAGTGATGAAATAGAATGTGCCTCAGTGAAGGGAATTTATTAATAATAATTATGTTCAGTAGTAACTTCTGTTGTTCCTCAAGGGTCCATATGGGGACCAGTATTATTTAGTATCTTCATCAACAATATAGACAGTGGGATTGAATGCACCCTCAGCAAGTTTGCAGATGAAACCAAGCTAAGTGGTGTAGTTGATTTGCTGGAGGAAAGGGACGCCATCCAGAAGGACCTTGAAAGGCTTGAGGAATGGACCTGTGCAAACCTCTGAAGCTCAACAAGGCCAAGTGCAAGGCCCTACACCTGCATCAGGGCAATCCCCAGTATCTCTACAGACCAGAGGATGAATGGATTGAGAGCAGCCCCATGGAGGACCTGGGCATGATGGTGGATGAAATATTGGATATGAGCCGGCAATGCATGCTTGCAGCCCAAAGCCAATCCTATCCTCAGCTGCATCAAAAAAAAAGCCTGGCCAACAGGTCAAGGGAGGTGATTCTCCCCCCCTCCTCTGCTCTCATGAGACCCCACCTGGTGTGTTGCATTCATCTCTGGGGTCCCCAGTACAAGAAAGACTGAAAATGGTCGGAAGGATGGAACACTTCTTCTCTGAAGAAAAGCTGGGAGAGTTGGTGTTTTTCAAACTGAAAGAGAAGGCTCCAGGAAGACATTGTAGCAGCCTTTCAATATATTAAGCTTTATAGGAAAGACAGAGAGACTTTTTAACAAGTCCTGTAGTGACAGGTCAAGGGGCAACAGTTTTAAATTGAAAGAGGGTAGATTTAAATTGAACATAAAAAAGAAAATTTTTAATGATAAGGGTGGTGGGGCACTGGCACAGGTTGCCCAGAGAAGTTGTGGTTGCCCTATTCCTGGCAGTGTTCAAGGCCAGGTTGGATGGGGCTTTGAGGAACCTGGACTAGTGGAACGTGTCCCTGCCCATGGTAGGGAGGTTGGAACTAGATGATGTTTAAGGTCCCTTCCAAACCAAACTATTCTATGGTTCTATTAGCACAATTCATTTCAGGTTCTCAGTCCCTGGTGTGACACCTGACAGCAGGATGCTATATCTAAGGAAGAATCCCACAAGAAGGAACTCTTCTCCAAATAACACACTAGAAATTTGCCTCTGATCGTTAGCTGAATTCAGCTTAGCTGTGTACCCAGTCATGCCTGAACAAGACTTCTACTAATTAAATTTCATTTATTATATTTGTTCATTTTCCTATAGCTATGTTGAAAATTCAAATAATGTCAGCCTGACCTGAAGAGGTTTGATTAAAAAACAGAAACAGCCAGAACTTTTATTCACTACCTCATTCTATAGTTCTAATGAAATATTTATTTCTTTAAACATCATAATTTATTTATTTTTTATTCTTTTAGCACCTCCACTTTTTATCAATAATCTCACTAGAAATGTTACTGCTGCAGAACTTACTGCTGAGATCATATTAGGAAGCAATGGGAGTGTCACAGAGGAATATGTTCTTATATTTTCAGTATCACCTTTCTCCTTTTAATTTCCTCTCTGTTTGTATGGGAGGAAGGGGAGAGTCCAGAAGCCAGTGTCTAAAACACTTGTGTGATTATCTTCCTCTCATTCTCTGTTAATACAAGATGCTTCCCTGTACGGCATCAGCTAATGTTTTGCCAAGTCATCAAAGTCCCAGACAGAAAAACATTTTCCCCAGGAAGATTCATATCTCACTATCGCAAAGGCTTGTTTCATGCTTAGCCAAAACAGTCCTTGTAAAGGCTTTCCATGTAGGTCTATCAAAAAGTAACATCCAAACTATTTTCCTTCCTTGGAATTTAACAGCCTCCAGTTATACACAGATTTTTGTGAGAAAGCAGTTTGTTTTGTGAACATCATGAGAAATTGTTACCTAATACAGTTAATCCAGGAACCCAGTAAATTTCAGACCCAAAATTGGTTTTGTTATAAACTTCAGATAGACTACTTATCAGATTCACAGCAGTGAAGGACTGTAAGACCTTATATTTGTGTAGACCTTTAAAGATGAAAGGACTGAAAGTTGCTTTCTGTGTATATATATGCGTGTGATGGTCAAATAGATGAACAGTGGAGAAGAGCCTCTTGGGCTGAGAAGCCACTATCTGAACTTACAGTACAATAGAGGTTCATTACACAGGACAGGATTTCAGCAATTGGGGATTCTTTCTTTTTATATGTGTTCCAGTTTGAGTGTGTATATGACATGTGTAAAGGCATGTATATGACATGTATAAAGGCATGTATATGAATGGTCCATCCCTAACGATGTTCAAGGCCAGGTTGGACAGAGCCTTGGGTGGCATGGTTAGTGTGAGGTGTCCCTGCCCATGGCAGGGGGTTGTAACTAGATGATCTTAAGGTCCTTTCCGACCTTAACTATTGTATGATTCTATGTATAAGGCATACAAACACGAATGTATAAACATATATGGGCATTTCCTACTGCTTGTTTTCCAAATCTATCTTTCCAAATACAAGCAACACTAAAATGGAGCTAATTTGGGAGTTTATGTGATTTAGTAATTTAGACTGAAAAATATTCCAAGAATTCTGTAATTATATTCAAATATTTCTTTTCACATTAATAAATACAAATTTAAATTCAACACAAAACCTGACAAGACTTGGAAATACACAATTACAACATCAACGACATATGTTTCTTAAACATAATCTTTCCTATATGACTAAAAGGAAGATTACAATATTTTAAAATATTAGTTAAATTTAGTACTACTAACTCCTTATTACTTCACCATTACCATAATGATAATAATGATCTAGTCCTTGAAATATTGCTTTCTAGCAACTTTCTAGCAATTCTGACAAACATTTCATTCAAGAAAAAAAAAAAAAGTCGGGGTCTTTCTTTCAAAGTTCTGTTACTTTAATATCTGTTAATACCATGTTTAGAAGAGAGGAGTCAGTTCTTCTTGGAAAGGTCAATATTTCAGAAGTTAACATTTAGCAAGGCTGCTTCCCTTCTCTTCAGCTACAATGTGCCCAACAAATTCCTTAGTACATTTCTCATTTTGTTTTCAAATCAAAACAAGTTTAATGTATTAATTCCTGTAAAAGGACTGCATTTCTAACATATTTTTCAACTTAGTGTATGAGAGAAGAGTAAAAGCTCCTTGTTTGCATCACTCCTATATGTCTGATAGAAAAAAGAAGAGACTTGTACATGGTACAACATAAGCAATCAGCCCACATGATCACTGTAAATACTGACTTGCAGGAACCAAGGAAGTATGGGGCTTTCCAGATCACTTCTGCAATGTAAGCAACTTTTTAGGGAGAAGAACTATTACATTTGTCAATTCACTTGCATCAGATCATAGAAAGCCCAGGAAACACCCTAAGGATCAGGAGTTTCTGATGACTGACAAAAGCAGTGCAATGTGCAGACAGAGTGTGAGTGAATAGAGAAGGTGTAAATGCTTTAGAAAAAGGATAGAAAAGACTGCAGCCAGACAGTTTAGGACTCATTCAATTCCCTGGCCGCAAGCCACTGATGTATCAGAAACTATTACAGCTAGGTTTGTGCCTCTTACAAATTCCCCATTGTAACTCTCTTCCCCTTGGAACTGGCCTTATTGCTGTCAGGGTGTGTTTTTACCCACATTTACTCACACAAGTTAGAACAGATGTTCAGTGAAATACCATTTGAGGTAGGCAGGGTAGCCTCTGAAGATCATAGAGCTGGCTAAAAATCTTATGGTGAAATAATTTCATGAGAAAATGACAATCCACCAAAATCAAAAGGTGTTGCACAAGGCTGTTGTCTTCACAGCCTTCTGGCAAGCATTGTGTCATGACACTAGTCAGGCCACTGGGCACCTGTGAGCCTCATGATAGGACTGCCTCAGGGGCCTTAGAACTTGCAGAGATTGTCATGTGCAGCTTTCCAGATTTCTGTACCCCTTCCAATAGTGACAAAGCCCTGGTATCATGATCCTTCCTGAAAGCTTGTCTTCCCCTTATGGTGCAGGGAGCCTGGCAACCTTGTAAAACCTGAATCATGCCAAAGCTCCAAGGTCTGTCTCTCATGCTCATTGATCTTGGCTCTACATGATGCCAGGGCTCCTAATGATCTGGCTGTCTTATTGATTTTGTTTTCATAGCCAAGCCAAGAGCTGCAGTGCGTAGCTTTCCATTCCCACTTTCATTATGGGCTTGCTAAACCAGCTGATTCGATACATTTCTAGTTTTCCATATGTAGGCATCTTCATTTTTCTTTTTCAAAATTAAGCATTCTTGGTCAGCAGGTCTGCATTATTGAGGTGATGCCAGTTTAGCTTTATATTTAGATGTATCTCTGTAAAGTCATAAGCTTTTAAGGACAAAATCAGCTCCTCTGCTCATTTAACAAAACTACCTCCAGTGCTGGAGGCTTTACCAGTGAAAAGGTGATTCTGACAGAAAATGTTACATCTATATGGATTTTTGTCAAGAAAGGTTGGATCAGATGAATCTTGAGGTCCCTTCCAACCTGATATTCTATGACACTACATGGTTTTCTCTCTGTAGTGATATTTTAAGTGTGGGAAATTTTTTAGGTCATAATGTTGCTATGCCAGCTAATCTGGGTATGCCAGCTAATCTCAATACACACATGCCTTCTGCACACTAGCAAGGCTTGAGTTAAGGATTACCTCTATATTCTATTTCAGTTTTCTGGGGAAAAAAAAGCCCTCAATGTATGACAAGTGACACTTAGCTGACCAAATCCTGGTTTTAGGCTTCACCAGCAGGAAGCTCAGGTGTCGCTGCTGAGTGGTCTCAGACCTTTTGTTTCTGCCTGGCACAAAGCTAACTTGTATCTGTAGTGAAACCTGGGTTAGGGCAGCAGGGAAATAGCTGCTGTGTATGACAGGGAGCCCACGCTGTGGCAGGCAGTCATAACAGCAAAGTCGTATTACCTAATCACACTAAATTCACCTGTGCATAGAGTACCAGATATTTTTCTTCTCCCCTGCTGGAGCCAAGAGAGGAGACTGCGAGAGAGAAATACATAATTATTCACTTTTTAAAATTAAACTGAAAAAAAAAATGTTATTTCTCAGTTCTAAAGCAAACCACTAAGAGTTCTGAAAACTTCAGGAACCTGCTCATCTCCAGAAGCCTCTCCTAACACAAGTCTCACATCTCTGCTGCAAGGTAGCTGTGATAACTTATCATTACCACCCTACTGCAGATCACTAAACAAAACCAGATGGCTTCATATTTCCTTTTTGATGGATTCTCTTTCAATGCTTAAAATGGCCTAGCCAGACATCTGAAGAGTAGTAGCAGAATCCAAAATTGCTCAAAGAGAAGACAAATGGAAAATAGCTAAGGTTGATTGCAGGTGCTAGTTCTGCACCAGAACTAAAGTATATTTGCTTAAAAATAAAGTTTCCTATTTTATTATTACTATTATTATTATTATTATTTGTGTCTTCCCTTTGACCTCAGTGAAAAGCAAGACAAAGAATGCAGAAACCTTTGCAGGAGTGGACAGACTGTTGTGCTGTTTCTCACACAAAGGCACTCAGAGGCATTCAGATCACACTACTTTAAAACAGTAGCTACTAAGTTTCATGTAGAGTGGGGTAAAATATTTTATGTAAATTATAAATTACACTAAACTGCATTTTTCCTCATAACTGTGCATATAGCTCGTAAGCTGAAACATGACACTGAAATCTCTGCTTCCCTGCCACATTGTTTCACGCAACACTTTCATTGGTTGGGGTGTCTTGTAAAGAGATTTCAGTGTCCTGTTGAGGCTAAAGAGAAAAGATATGATAAGTTCACAGGAACTGTGTTACCATAAATAGGAAAAGAAGAAAAATAATACCAAGGTAATGCTAAGCACATCAAAACTAATGCAAAATGAAAAACTCTAATGGGACAAGTTAAAAAACTTAGTAGCAGAGCAGTCAGTAAACTACTAGTTTTGAATGAGCATAGTATTTTGAGGGTAACCATCAATAACAATTTTGTTTGATAGCTATAAAATGGCTATGTGTATTCAGCTGTAATTTCCTAGCATCTTTAAAATATAGAAGATCCTCTAAGTTAGCTGAACTGACTTACTGAAAGTCAACATAAGAGCCATGCCATTGGTTATATGACAAAAATTTAAAATAAATAGAGTCTTATAGGCCAAGAGAATTACTGACTACTCTCACTGCTTCAGCATCCTTTCTTACAAAATACTCTGCCTAGTACATAACAGGAAGACAGATACATGTGTCAGCATAGTATCTCATCTGGCTGGGAAATCATTGACATCAAAAAGATGGTTATTGCAGCTTGGTGTATCTCTGAGGGTATATCAGAGTCAGACGTAAACAATGACGGCAATATGGGAGACAGTATTTGCAATATTGATCTATTTTGAATATGCTTGGACAGCATGAGGAGCCTTGCCATTTTTACTGCATAAGGAAAGTGTCTCCTTATGCCCTCCAGTTTTGTTAGGTCAGGGCTGTCTGAAACAAAGTTCTTCCAAGAAGGTGGGGAATTTTACATGAGTTCAGATGAACTAATTACTGAGTGTTCTGTCTTGGTGCTCTGCTGAAACATACTTTCCATACTTCACTCTGTCCAGCATGTATTAAATCCTGCCTTTAGGTTAGATAAGTGCTTTCTTTTTTCCTCTCACTTCCCACTGAGCAGCAACCACAGCCCTTCAACCATGGTGGCAGAAGGAAGAATTTGGTGGCTTGTGCTGCAGTGTCACAGGCACAGGAGGAGGCATACACCTGTGTTTGTGCTGTCTTTGCTGCATATGCAAGGGGTTCCTTGCTCACTAGGATGAAGAAGTAGGTTGGATGAAAATGCCCTGTGAACCATGGTCCAGGCTCTTAGCTGCAAGCTGGACCACATCAACTTCCAGAAGGGCATGTGGGAAGGCAAGACTGCAGTCTTTTGTCTCCCAGTCCAGTACCACAACATCAGAGAGACCTTCAGTGCGAGATTAAAATCAAAAGGATATGCTTTTTCCAAAATATGTAAGTAAATGTTGGCTAGCAGAGGATGTCACAGAGGAATTTAGCAAGGATCAAGACAAAAAAAATAATATACTAGCAGCAAGAATTTCAAGAATGATTGTAATTATCAGACAAAAAAGAAAGCAAGTATTATATCTCATGAAGAAAGAGTTATTCAACCTCTGAATACCAGAAAAGAGGGTGATATTGGGAATGTGCACTTCTGTGTTGAGCTGCCTTGGTTCCCTTCCCTTCTGTGTGGCATGTCTACTGCTTGCTGCCACTAATGCTAACAGTGGTGTTCACATAGCTAATCTAGTGTGGACCTTCTTATTTGCCTCAAAATATTCTTAAAATGTTATTTCATACGTATGACAGAGCACTGGTTATCCTTTCCCTGACTGTTCCAGCCAAGATCTGGACACTAGTTGAGCTTCCTCATCTGATAAGGACAAATATCCAGTCCAGACCAGGTAAGCTTCAGGCATAGAAATAACTGAACTTGTGTTGGACATATTATTAGAATATACATGAGCTTTATCTGCAATGCTAACACCAAAAAAGTGTAAGAAGAATATGAGCAGAAGTCAAGGAATACTACCTTGAGAATATCCCTCTGTCAGAGGAAAATGTTGTGCTCATTCAAATAAATGCGGCGTGTCATTTAAGACATAACAGGTACTCAGCTATCAAAATGATCATGCTGTGGGTGTGTAAGCACCAAACCAGATGGGGTGCATTTTCCACAAGGCAGCAAATAGGGAACGAGACCACAGGGAAATCATCCTTTGTGTTAATATAAACCAGGTCTCTGCTGCATCTTTGATTTGTCTGTCTCCTGGTGCCGCTTCTCAGCTGCAGGATGAGTGCTTCATCTCACATGCCATGCATCCAAAAACATACTCTGTGGATTAGGAACAAGGAAGGAAAGTTTAGACTTCCTATAGCTCCCTGCTGTCTGTCTTGGAAATGTAAAGGGCCTAAACTCTCTGCTCTTCAGCCTCTAGCACTAAGGTGTTAAACAAAGAGACAGTACGTACAAAAAATTACAAAAGTATTGTATTAGGAGTTATGTTGTAAAGAAGACCTCGAAGACTAGCTCTTTTGGCTAGAGACCAACTCCCCTATTAGTTCTGCAAAAACTTCAACGTGCCTTGGTGAAACTACTGGCCAGCCTAGAGAGCTGTAACCCCATTGTCCCTCCAGAGGCTCTAAACCACCATCTCCTGCAGAGGAGCAAGATGGAACCAAGTGCAGCTTGGTGGAGTGAAGCTCTCCCAGGAACTCTATGTGTGCACTCAGATCCAGGGAACTGCTGCCTGACTTGAAAGATTTTCACATGGAAACAAAATCCTCCCACTTACAAAGAGGGAGATCACGTGTGAAATTTCAGCCATTTCAATGGGTATGAGGAAAACAGTGAAACCTCAGGGACCTGCAAAGAATTCTGCAAAATGTGCTTTTGAAAGCACATTCAGTGGTCATTAATCTATTATTATCTGGGAACAGCAGACTGTATTACTTGTGAGATATCAGCATTGTTTTTCACAGCTATTAAAAACTTGGTATTGCACCATCTCTGGATGAGCATGTGTCAGATAAAATGAAATCTAAGGAAACTGTATGAAAGAGAAAATGGACTTAAAGAACTTAAAGAACTCAAAGCAGGAGACGAATAATTTTGGTTCCTTTGACAAAGGCCAGCCTACAACTTTATTTTAATTCACTGGAACCTCTACTATACTTAGTCTTAAGCACACAGTTACAGGCTTGACAGGAGTGAGGATTTTGTTACTGGTATCTCTTACCATTAACACAAAAAAAATGGTTAATACTCTCTGCTGAACTCCAGAGTCTAACAGAGGACGTGACTGAACGAGTTGTGTGATTAGCTACAAAAAGACCACCCATACTCAGACCTATTCATGGGATCATGACAGCAGATGTCAGAACTTATATGCAGCTCCTTTGCAGGGCAACGGTAAGCTTCAGAAAATCACAGTTACATGTAGCAAGGCATCTAAAATAATTTTTTATTGTGAGGCAGCTCTGCGTACACTGAAGACAAAGAAAGACAAAAAAGCTGTTTAGTGGTACGAGTCAAAGGCAACGCTTTTCCATGGCAAGCAGGCAGATGTAGAAAAACTTCTGACTCTATTCCTCCCTCAGCGTGAGCTTTAAACGCAGCAAGCACAGGCAGGGGAAGGGTTACTGCTTTCCCAGCTGTTCACACAAAAGGACACTCTGCACCTGTTCCCAGTGAATGAAAGTTTGCTTTGTGTAAAAGCAGTTCATCACCCCAGTGTTGGCGTCAGGGTGGTGAAGCAGGGCAGAGCCCAGGAGCATTCTGGCTGGAACCAGCACTACCAAGGAAGAGGGAGGCTGAAGGGCAGGCCCGTTGCAATCAAGCTTCATTAGCTTTAACGTGTAAACATGCCCCCACTTGAAGGCTGATGTCACAGCAAATGCAAACAGCAGGGATGGTCAGCTAAGCGTAAGTAAGAGAACATGCATTTTTACCATAGTCCCAGCTCTATCTAGTTTACCGTGTTTGCTCAAGGCTGGCTTAATTTTTGAACTTACCAGTGAGCTATTCTTTAGAAAAACCTGTGCTACACTGCCCCTGTATAATTATAAAACAAGGCATTCCATGCTTCCTTTGATGTTCTCTTAGATAGATATCTCCTAAATTGTGATTTGCTCAGTAATTGTCATTAAGTTTGTGCCAGGCCCTCAGCTGGGCTAAATAAGTTTGAGTCTGTGGGATCTCAGGGGAGCCCTAGAAGTTCACGCCAGTGCAAAGCATCTGGGCTGTTTTGGGAAAGTCAGTTCTCAGGTGATACAGTCATGGCAAAGGCACGAATTATGGCCAGAGCTAGAAAACACAAGGAGCTAGGCAAGTATTTCTGTATTAAAAAAATAAAAAGAGAATTAAAAGCAAAACTCTGTAACTAAAATATCAGCTTCTCCTTTTCTCATGTCAGCTGGTGACCTAGCAGTTTAAACACTTCTCACAAACAAGGCCATCCATCTGGGCCAGCACAGCAACAGCAGGATAGATTCAGATTTCCTCTACATCTTCACCCTTCTGACCTTCAGAATATATCACCTCCCACCCCCACTTTAATCCTGGGGTCTTTATTTTGGAGCTTATAATAAATCAATAGACAGTAAAAGAAAATCCCTGTGGGAGCAGCAATTGTGGCCCTATTTCAAAAGCTTAAATTCCCCACCTGCCACTTGACCAGCAAAAGGCTTGGATTCCCCACTCCAGTCCAGATTATGTAAAACTATTCAAATCCTGAGTGACAGTATTTATGAAGACAGCTGTTGGACTCTCCAACTGGGGGAGATAGGGGCAAACTCTATGGAGTCCAGCAAGAGCTGTCCTGCTATTCCAGAGATCCTTAAAATGCCTTTTTTTTTTTGGTCCAGGTGGAGGGAAATGAATAATCAGTCAGAGAAATGAAAATTTCCAAAACAAAAAGTTCTCAGAAATGCCCTTTAAAAACAGAGACTGATTCAGAGGCTCACACTCGCCATCACTCCTTTTTGTCCCCACCATTTCTGGGTTACGATATTCATCACAGAAAGTGTCAGGAGGTGGTGGGGTGAGATGCTTTCTGAACTGGTCATTTGTCAACAGTGTTCAGCTTGGTACATTTCTGGGAAGAAGATTACACTAGAAAGATGCTATCATGTTTTCAGTCAAATACTTAACCACTCCCCTTCATCTCACTGAATGTCTGCCATTGCCAAGTACTGCCATTCTTGGTGGTATTTCAAACTACTGTTTACCAGCAGGGGGTTGAAATTCAGTAAAACAAAGTGGTTTCCCGTGGCAGTGGTTGCCATGCATGGGGGGGGGAAGGATAAAACAAGAATCCCAGCCACTCACCATTGCAGTCTATTGTGAAAGCCCTGTTGACTTCCCTGGGTTCATTGGGTTCTGAAAGTCCATGACATTAACTACAGGAGTAATTGCAGAAGCCAGTCTGTTTACACCTCTTTTTTTTTTTTCTCAAAGGCTAGGCTTCTGCAGAAGTCATTAAGGTTTTTTACTGGGAGGTAGATCAGACCAGTGAAGTTTTACTGAGTGCTCAATGTCCATTTGACCTACATCACATCTGAGATCAGCTCTAACAATATGATGTATCGGCATTTGATAAAACCTCCAAGATAGGTAGCAAAAACATACACATAACACGCCTATTGCACTATGACTGTAATTTTTTCAACTTTAATTCTGATACGGAGCTTATTCCTTATCTTTGTTGAATTTGTACAGTTACATTTTTTCATGTATAGACCCTGGTCTTTGATTTGTTTGGTTTGGCAACACAGAGATGCCATAAAACTGTACCAAGATAAAAGCTGGAGATTCCCTTGCACAGAGGCCCTCCTGCTGCACCCAGGTCAAATTCAGACCCTCTCTTCCTGACACTTCCCAGGCTGCTGGGCAGTGAAGGGCATGGCCACAGCCGTTGCACTTCTACTGCTCCTAAACCAGGATCAGGTTGCCTCATGTGACATCAGTCATCAAAAAGATAGGTGGCTCACCCACCTTTCTGAGAGAGGTTGGAAGAATTGACTGCTGGGCTGCCTTCTGTTCACGGACTGGAGAAGGCTAGCTGAGCCCAAATGACTTTTATATGGCTAAGAGCAGGTAGTCAGTCTAGACGTACGGGGTCATTACACCCACAAAGTTCACATCAGCATTTCAATCTGCCACAGAACTGAAAAAAATGGAGAATTAGATTTTTTTAGTGCTCTGTATTCTGTTATCATCCTAAATAAAAGCCAGTGCATTTAAAGTTGCAAATCTCACAATCAAAAAGTTACACTTCTGAAACTTTCACAGATGAAAAGGGAAAAAAATAAAAGCAAAAGCAAACATTAATCCTGATGTAAAGAGAAGTGTTGTGGAAAGTCTTTCATTTAATGAAATACGGTTATATGATTCATTTTAAACACCTGAATTCATGTTATTACCATTTCCTTAATAATGAACACTTCTTTCTGACTAGAAAGAAGTTTTGAATTATTGTCTATAAATTTTGAGACAGAGGTTAGGGAAACAGATCATGTATACCCCATTATATGAACTGAACACTCCTGATCCTGAGAGACTGTCAGTTTCCCTTGCAGGAGTGAGAAGTACTCTTTGCAAGTTGAAATGAGAATGGAAGGCATACAATCCTTCACAGTACAAGTTCTTATATATGCTTCTATATTGAATTTATTGCTAATTATATGACTATATGAACAGCTCATAGACGCAGGTATCAACTATAAATATTTATGAACAGGGAAAAAAAAAAAGCAGTTAGAAAATGTCTACCCTTCCCTGATTTACCTTGTCAAAACATACATATTCATTTATTTGTTTGCCCTTTCTTCCTGAGAAACATCGCTGTAATGTATAAAAAAGCTTCACAGCAAAGAGGAAGTCACCATCAGGTTGCACATCTGCACCACTGTTTGTCACCAGAGAATGCACTCTAACAAGGCCAAGACAAGGAGGGAGAAAAGCTAGTCTAATTTGAGGAAGTGAGCTATGAAAGGGTGATTTCCTCACTGGTGTTCAAAGTACCCAGGGTTTTTCTTTGCCTTGGAGAGACTTGGCAGCAGTTTCCCAGTGGTGCTGCCAATGGGCATGCTCTGAATAAACACTGCAGTTGTTCTTTCCACACACATTTGGGATATGGAGCCCTCATTCCCTGACATCAAGGCACCTGCCACATCCTGAGATCATGCTCAAACCACTTGTTAACCCAGCAGGTACATTAACTAGAGTGAACTTGGCAGTTTTAGGTCAGTCCCCAGAGACAACCATTTGTCTCCAGTGGGAGCAAACACAAGCACCTATCAGATTCCTTTTTTCCACAGCTCTTGCCAGAACCCGATGGGAGAAAAAAACAGAATTTCAGGGTTCTTGCTACCCTTATTTATTGACAGTGTTTTGTTTGATTTTATGATATGTCTGGCTATCTGGACTGTAGCTCTAGCAAGGTAGCAACAGCTTTAACCAAAGGGAAACCCAAATCATATATGCAATGTTTCCCTGAATGCAACAGCACTCAGATCCGGCTGTGCCAGCGCAGCAATGCAGGCATCATTACCCAGAATATGAAGCTATACAGTTTTCTTCTTTATCAATTCCTTCATCCTTCCCTTTTGAACTATTCCAGACTTCAACACACACCGAGTTCAGAGAGAGTTCAAGCTCACTGCGTACACCAGGAGGGCTAAAATCTTTGGTTTCCGTTTCACAGGGATCGCTGCAGGTTCACAGAGCAGGTAAAAGGTGACACCTAATATTTGTGCCAGCATGGCACTCACTCCATGCTGTTCAGCCTCCTAGCTCTTTGCTCCTCGCAGAGCTGGGTTGGAAATCCATTTGCAGCTAGAAAGGCTTGGCACATCAAAGTGATGCTGTCAAAGCAGTAGGCCTGAAATGTTATCTGTCCTCTCTTGTCTGCATTTGTTTACAAAATACATTGTCTTTTCAATATAGAAGTGTTTTATATCCAGGCACAGCTTGGAGTGAATACTTTTCTAGGTCACTATCAATGTCAGAATCAGTAACAGCCTAGTCTGGTGAGTACGCAAAGGAAAAACAAAACAAAGTACACACACACAGAAGGGGGAGAGGGTGAAGATATCTTAGGAACAACTTCGTTTGGACTTGCAGAACATTATCAGAAATTACTATGAGAAAAAGCAGATTTTTGAAAGTTAGGGAAACTATATGTCATGCACCTTCCCAAAGGGAGGCTTCAGATTTCATAATTCAAAGAAGGCATAATATACTGTTTTGTTTTATTGACTTATTTGTGGTCTGTGATGACGTATCATACATCAGGCATCATCCATTATGCGACGGTGCATAGTAAGGGGAGGGGTGGAGAAGGAAAAACCGCATTCCTAAACACAGAAATGTTTGTGATAAACGGAAGCTGTGAGAATTATTGCTGAACTGTATGTTCCCAATATTAAAAAGTGAAACACGTTTTTTGATCTTCGAGTCCGAGACATTTGCTTCAAAAAGAAAATGGTGGTAGCAAAACCAACAAAGTCCTGCTGCTGAATTAACATGCTATTTCATTTGCTGCTTTAAAAGATGTTGCACAATTTAATATTATCCATTTAGTTGTAACAGATTAGGTGACTGATCTTTATCACAATGGTGTAAGTAGGAACATGTCCCTTTCTGTTTGCTTAGAGAGCAAGTTCCAGCACTGGCATTCAGGCCATAGCAGAAGGCCTGTTCATAGGAGGACAAGGGTGACTGTCACCCTGCAGAGGGTATAGCACCTGCTTCTGGACTTGCAGGTGTTCCCAGCCTGACAGTGTGAAGGTTTTCCATTTGTCAGGTACAGACAGCATTACAGGTTACTTGCCAGCAGGTTACCTAGTCTTTTTGCTCACTCTGGTTGGCTCTGACCAGTGCAACATGGTTGCTTACTCCTTGTTCTGCTACAAATAGCAAATGAAATCTGCCTTGGCATTCCTTCATCCATGCCCTCCCTCCAAATCAAATGGGTCTTTAAGTACATTTGGGTGATAGGTTTGCAAAATTGTAGTCTCCCTCAGGCAGTGCCAGTGTCATCTGATTTTCCTTTACAGGACCCCGCAGAATGAGGCCCTAAACTTCATTTGCAGCCTGTAGGCATTACAGTAATATCACTAATTTAATACAAATGGCAATGAGAGAAAGAGACATGTTATTCACAATGCTAACTTCTTCCCATCCACAGATGCTTGGCAGGACTTCAGATCTGCATTTAGGGAGTTTGTAGGCTTTGCTGAAATGGCCATTCTTTGTACAAATATGCCCCCAAGCAGCAATGAAAAGAAACAGATGCAGATTAGCACTAACAAATCGCATACCCACTGCACTGTACATGTAATGCATGTGAATAGTCCTGGCTTTATATCTGCTACAGAAGTACAGCCCTATGGAAGGCACAGTCCTCTCTCACAGCATCAGATCTTCCCAGAGTTTGAAGGCAAAGGGCACAGCACTCACACAGGAACTGGGGGACACCAGGGAAGAGCAAAGTGGAGTAGAGCCACCTTCACTGTGCCTAATGAGCTTTCAGAATTTGAGACATCTTGTGAAAACTTTCTTTCTCAGTTCATTCTGCTCCCCACGGGAAGGTACACGGGGTGGGCTGATTCATCCATTGCACAACCTAAGGAGCCTGTTATAAATCCAGGTGGTTGGAGCTGGGGGGGGGGGGGGAGGCTGGATGACCTGATTACTCTGATCTTCCAATTTTTAGATGACTAACATTGGGTGAAATATATCTCACTGATGGCTGACTGAGCTATCCTGCCTACCACAGTGTCAAAAGTGAAGTGGGAGATAAGTATATCCCAGGCTGTCTGAGGCAGCCAGACCTCAATCACAGCAGAAAAGGTATTTGTGGCTTTGTAGGCAAGCAGAACAAGAACAACTACAGTAGGTGCCTAACTTTGATATCATGTCTTCTTCCCTCCATTGACTGCACAGACAGAGCCTGGTAGCCCCAGCTAGGACAAGGATCAAAGCACTTATTGTTCTGTTGGTCTTAGACACTATCATAGGTATGACAACATAATCATACACCTAGATGAGTGACCCAAAATCTCCAAGAGTTCTGAGAGTTATGGATTATGATGGCATTATGCCTTTTGGAGAAGGGATGCAGAAGTGCAGAGAGGACAAGCCAAAGGGACTGAGGGACTCACAAAAGAGTCCATAAACCTATACTTATCCAAATGGATCAAATTTGATTGCAAAATATGCAATGGAATAGATGGAATGTGTGTTTATTTGTCTATATACCTGTGATTTTTCTGTAGGAAGTCCCAGAACCTCACTACTTCTTCCTGTTTTTGATCTGCTCTCTTGTGTCTTGTGATCAGTTGTTTTTGACTTGTATGAATTCACACCACTGCTTGCCTGCATCTTCTTGCTATGTACAGAGACTGACAGTCAATGACCTTCTACGCTACCTCCATTGCTCTTCTCAAAGGATCTATTATGTGGCTCACTGGAAGAGCACAAGCCTGGTTCTGTTTGAGTCAGCATGAGCCTTGCAGTACAAACACTGAAAAAAACCTCTCCATGTAGCTAGCCTCATTTTGCATTAGTCAGGAAAGCTCAAAGCAAAACTGGAGTCAGGATAAAATTGGTCAACGTTTGGAATCAGTCCCATTTGAGCTTGATTTCTTGTTTCTGAAAAAAAAGAAACCCACACCAAACCACACTGCCTCCCATTATCTGAACACGAAGTTTAGTGAATGATGCTATACATGGCACACAAGCACATTTTAGATACAGTAATTCCTTGAGTGCCTTAAGAAACTATCAGCATGAGTAAGGAGGCTTCACAGCTACCAAGAACCAGATGAAATGTGAAGGCTAGAGTTTATATTCTTTTCATCTCTATCTATATTATAGGGTTGGTTATTCAGAGAATTGACTCTAAAATTAGTGGCAATCCCTTCTAGAAATATACCCAGGCCAAGAGAAGAAACCAAACTGGCAGCTGCCCTGTTAGTACCCAGACCCACCATTGTGGATTCAAAAGTAATCGAAACAGCCTGAATTTCAAATTGGGAAAAGGCAGACAAAGCTGGCTTGATGTTTTGTTATTTAGTTAATTAGGCTAGAAAAATGAAAGTGCAGTGTACCTACTTGATCTGAACAAAAATAATTAAAATACCAGTCTGTAGAGAGGGTAATTAGATGCATTATTGATTAAATAGTAGAAGAAAATGACAGTTTGTTAGCTGTCTGTTTTCAATGGAATATCTGTCAAAGTTAGAAATTCAGTCCCCCCCCTTTCCCTTCAGCCCCATCCTTCCATCTGGCAGCAAATGCTTATGGAAGAACCAAAAAACAAAATAAGACAGACAATGAAATAACCTCCAAGCTTTATGGATTTGAGGCTCCAGGAGACACAAGTAAGCATTTCATATTAATATTCCAGTATTGTAGGTGCCAAATAGCTACCCCATAGGATCCCAGAGAAGATATCTTCTAGATTTTCTTGCTCTGTGTTATGCCAGCCTCAGTACTTTCTGTTAGCTAATCCTAATTACAGTTACAGTACTTTCTGTTACCCATCCTAACTACCAAAAGTATAGTGTTCTCTGAAAGAATAGAGAGAAAAGGGCTTAGGGTTTGGGGGGGTTTTTTTGGGGTTTTATGTGCTAGGTTTTTTTTCTTTTCCACAGCAATTCACTGTCCTTTCCTTTCTGCAGGGCTATTTTTGGAGTGGAAAAAGTAATCTCTGCTCACAATACACAGATATGACCTTCTCAATTTTCTTCTGAATATAAATTCTTTAGTACACATTAAAATGGAGATTTCTGCAATGCTAACCTGCTTTTCTCTAGCTGAAAAGAAGGGTCATCATGGCTCACATCCTTCCAGTAATGGTGAAGGTGTGAAATCTTTCAGAAATGCAATGCATTATAGGTTCTATGAATCAACCACAGACCTTTTTATCAATGCTTCATAAGAAGTCCTATGTTCCTCTTCACAGGGATACATATAATGCAGGCAGCAAGAATACTTAAAACAAAGCCATTTTTTTCAAAGCCATGCAACCTTTCATCTTCAACTTCTTGAACTCCCCACAGTCCCTTGATTTCCTATCTCCGGACACCCAAATGATGACTCCAGCTCTATTTCACCCAACAACTCTGAATGTATGTCATTACAATTAGTAACTTCTCCCACTCTCTACCATACACTTTCTACTCTTTGTTACCAGCCTCCTACAAGTGTCCATCTTCTTTCCTCACCAGCCTTTACTCTGGCACAGTTCAATCCCTGTGCAAAGCCTTTCAGTACCCAGCAGGTAAGACACCATTTGTGCACTAGCACATTCCTGCACATGAGTATATCACTGCCAATGAAAGAGCTGTTACTCTAGATCAGCTGGGAAGATGTAACTTGGTGGGAAGAGAGCTAAAAAGTCCAGAAGCCAAGGTCCTTGTCCCAGCAAGAAAAATTTTGCCTGTCCAGATTTATCCTGTCCCAGGTCTTTCCTGCCAGCCTGAGCTGTTCTCTCCCTCCATGATTGGCCTTACCCCCCTCACAGCCTGGCTTGGCCCCAGGAATCATAGAATGATAGAATGGTTAGAATTGGAAGGGACCTTTAAAGGTCATTTAATCCACTCCCGCTGCAAGAAGCAGGGACACCTTCAACCTGATCAGGTTGGTCAGAGCCCCATCCAACCTGAGTTTGAATGTTTCCAAGGATGGGGCATATGCCACCTCTATGGGTAACCTACTCCAGTGTCTCACCATCATCATTATAAAAAATATCTTCTTTATATCTAGTCTGAATCTACCCTCTTTCAGTTTAAAACCATTATCCCTAGTGTCCTACCACTACAGGCCCCATTAAAAAGCCTGTCTCTATCAGCGAGAGGGCAATGATAGCATAACAATGGCCATGAAAGACAGGGTGGGAAACACATCTGAAGAGTCTCCCTGCTGCCTTGCTCAACCTTAATCTCCAGCGTACTGAGTCATAGATTAAAAGATAGAACAAGCTCTGGGAGCTCCTGGTAGAACTGCTGCTTCAGCTCCTGTATCACACCCACTTACAACATTGAGCACAGACTGATTGCACTTAGCAAAGGATAAAGAGATCATGTAAAGGAAAGGCAGCAAGCAGAGTGAGGCCAGCAGAAGTCTTACAACTGGTTTATTTGCTCTGGGCATTGTATATACAATGACAAAGGTTATGTTGTTTTTACACTGAGGAAATGAGGATGTGAGTGACAGCAGCTAGACAACCAACAGTGATGATCCACTCCTTCTCAGTATGGACAATACTTCCCACCTGTGTGTTCTTATCTAGGTCTTATCTCTGTATTGACTGCCCTGAGGTGTGAGAACAAGGAAGCAAACTGTTCATCATAGCCTTTTACTATTGACCTGGAATCAATTTGCCAGCCACAAATTATAAGCCAATCATTTTACACAGAGTAGTATATAGTCAGATGGCTCTCATTGCTGGCAGATGTAACACAACATTAGGAGTGACATGGTCAAGCCAAGCAACAAGGATGCACTTCAGCCAGAGCAACTGCACACCAACCTGGGGAAGTCTGAGAAGTTGTTCTAGAGCTTGCAAATAACACTTCAGAGCAACGCTGTGTCTTGAACATATATGTCTTTAGTTTAAAAGTAATAGAGTGAACTAGACTCCATAGAGAATGCAGCAGAAGGTATAGGAAAGTATGCATTCTCCCTTCAGACAAGGGCACATTTGCCTTCAGACTAACTTTGAAGGTTAGGACATAAGTGTTATTTCTTGCATCATCACCATGAAATAGCAAGGAGACCCAAGGAGGACACAGCCAAGAGAAGAAAGGGAAAGGGAAATGGCATTTAAAGATACAATGGTTCAAAATCTGTGCAGAGGCTAGCAAACAAAGCTTGAAATGAATTGTAAAACAAAGATAAGACTTTGAAGTAGTGAATGTGATCCGAAAAGGTAGTAGATTGTTAAGACACAGCATGATGCAGACAGAGTGAATGCCAAAGGACAGCTTGGCACCATGTATAGTATGGAACATAGGTAATATCTGTGTTTTCTTGATCTGCTTCCTCACAAATAAACTCCAGAAACTTATGCTAAGGCAAATAGCTCCAACTTCAGGAGAATAATTTCCTCACCTCTACACAAAAGTTCATCACTCAGTAAGCAAGAAAAATCAGAAGGAAAACCCAGCCACAAAACCCCTTCAGCAACAGAATGCTATTTATAAGATGAGCTATACCACTTTTAAATATTAGGAATGAGTAGGGCAGAACAAATCTTTCTGCATATTTTGAAAATGTATCTTAGAGCACTCTAACAAAAACTCCTATACACATGCCAATATCATGGCTTTTAATAATGAAAAGAAACGCTAATTCAACTAATTTCTTACAGTGCAAAACAGAAAACTTGCTAGCAATTTATTATCAGGAGCTTTACTTTTATTGCCTTTATTAATGTAAGCTGGTGAGCTATTTAGTCAATCTTCCTCGCAATCTTTAAGGAGTTTTGCTCACAAACTTACACACAATTGTCCTACTAATTTAACATCTGACTTCAGAACACAATCTAAAGTCACTAACACTTTACTTCCTCTTTTTATTCTGTCTTTTCCTAAAGCAATGCATACAAATACATACATATAGGCAGTTCTGTGTGTAGCTGCCTGAGAACTGTATCTAAAATCTTTCATCATGTGTTTATCTTAGCATATTATCATTATTTTGGATGTATAGCAGTAGAGTCTAGTTGGCAAATAAGACTGTCAGCTAGTATCTTCTTTTAAAGGATACTATAAAGCATAAATCTGCATGCTTTAAAGCATACATGATCTTATAGCATATTTAAAAAATTGTTTTAGAGATTTTCTGTCTTGTCTCTAAAATTTTCATTGCAGAAATACATGCACACCATTCTGCTTTCAAATACTTCTGAGAAATGCCATACACAGAAATTTTACAAGTGTAAATAAAATAAACTAACGCCAAGGTACTGTACCTAAGTTCATTTTAAGGAGGGTAGGTAAACTGCATCCTTGGCATTCCATTAGGTTCAAGGGTGGCAAATTGCTGGTTTATGATGCAAATTACCAGACTGATTTGTGCAGCACAAATAAAACCTGCAAGTTCAGCAAAGTTCTTCTTTAGCAAAGAGGAAGGAACATGATAAATGACGAAAGCACCCCAGCCATACATAAGGGAGTCTGTGTTCAATCCCCTGCCATTCTCCTGTGCACAGACAGCATTTGCAGTTTCAGACATATTCAATAGTCAGCTACCTATTCTGTATATCATTGACACAAGGCAGCTGAGAACTGGGCTTAACTAATGAGTCTGGTCTCTATTAAAATGCATTATTTCAAATGTAATGAGATAGGGCTCTGAAAGTACAGTCTGACATTTAGCCCCCCAATATTTAAGCCTGCCGATGTCTGCTAATCCTCTAAGCAATGGTGCACCATTACAGTCAAGGCAGGTGCTCATTTCTGTTGCTCGCACATGTCCTAGGACATCCAAGACATCCCACACAGGCTGGCAGATGTAAAGCCTGTAGGAGATCCATCTCTTTCTGAAACCCCAGCAGCTTATCCCAAGGCACCTCCAATGTACCAGATGCTTGTGTGTGCCAGCAACTTGAACAAGTCTGTAGACAGTAGATCCAGTAAAGAGCTTCTCAGGACAGAAGTCAGGGGAGCTCAGTTCAGCTGTGTGAGACCTGTGTCTTTGTAGATCTGCAGCTGAAGGCTGGGTGGGGTTCCCTACTACATCTCCAAAAACTCCAACTATGGTTAGGCATCTAAATTCAGCTTTGAGCCTATCTTATGTTGGGAAGAATCACTTCCTAGGCACCTCTGTCTGCATTGAGGCAACTTCTCTTGACTGTAGAAGGAACCTATAAACCTGTGGGCATGCAGACATTTTTCTGTAGATAGCGAATTTAGTTTTGATACTGAGTTGAAACCCATCCTTTAAAACTAAAAAGGAACAGACACAGCAATCAAACTCTTTCATTGTGAGCAACCCACTATTGTTACTACCTGAGAAAACAGAGACAATGAATAGACCATCCAGAGATTTAATCTGAAAGTAAATTTTATTGTAAAGTATGAAGCTGGAAACAATGCATCTTAGGGTTTTGAATTAGATATGTCTGGGGTAGAGTTACATAGAGTAGAACATTTCTTCATATCCGCTGTTGGAGGGAATGTGAACCTATACTTTTTACTATGGGGATACTGTTCTAAGAATCAAGCCACTACGTGTGCTGTTCTTCCACTTTCCTCCCAGAGTTACTGCTCTTTCTATGGATATGTTAAATGTTTACTGATCCTAAGAGGAGGGAAGTATTATGTTTAACAGTGCTTGAGTGCCTGGAGCACTCAGCAAATGAAAGACCTCTGCTCCAGTTCCTGTGCTATATCAAGTTGAAAACAGCTTTGAACTTAACTGCGTAGACAGCAGAAACTTTGGCTTGGTTTGATTTTATTTTCTTTTTTATAATGAATATCAGATTTATAAGTAACACAAATCAGTTTGATTGAAACTGCAGAGAACACATAATGAATGTGACCTATTCATCCTCACTTTGACCTGCTGGTTTTCTCAAACGCATTTGGCTTAGCTCTGTTACTATGAAAAAGCAGTGGAAGCAAACTTAGGAGAAAATTCAAATAAAATGCTCTGCTGGCTACTGACAGCTGTGTAGTCAACAGGGAGTGGTATATGTTAGTGAGATCTCCCATATAAAGGCTCATGTCACACACAGAGTGAAATATAAAACATATTTTTTAAAGTTCCTTTTAAGGGAGCAAAAAGGCAGTCTCATTGGGCTGGGATAAAATATTTCTGAGGTAAACACGAAGAAAACAGTCAAAGCATCCACTTTCCAGGATATCCACAGGCTATATTTACGATTGATCTGGCAACTATGTATCTTTTAACGATAAGACCCTACTCAATGGGAATGTTTATCTGCTCAGCATAATGATACAATACCGAGAAAATGTAGTGAGCTCTTTTTTTATATATATATATATATATATATATATATATACAGTGCAGCAGAACCATGATAAGTAATTTGTAAAGCAAATGGAAAGAGACCTGGCTTTTGTATGCAAGAGCAGTATCTAATTTAAGACATCACTCACTAAATGATATGTTTCCCGCAAACATCCCTGGCAGTGCTCAAGACCAGGTTGGACGAGGCCTTGGGTGACATGGTTTAGTGTGAGGTGTCCCTGCCCATGGCAGGGGGGTTGGAACTAGATGATCTTAAAGTCCTTTCCAACCTTAACTATTCTATGATTCTATGATTCTATGAAACATGAGCTATTCTCACACAAGTTATACCCTTCCACTAGCAAACTGTCCTTACAATTTCTATATTCAGCAGATGCCCAGAGTCATATATTTGTCCTTCAGAAGGAACTGTTGAAAACTATTGACAAACTATGGAAAAGCTTCAAAAGTAACTATTGAAAAGCACTGCAAAAGGGGTGTTTTCAGTGTCACCAAAACCTGACTTAGTTCTTGTCTTTGTTCTGTTGGCTGAACAAAGAATATTCAACACAGACATGCAATGTATAGGAAAAGAGAACAAAGATGCAGACCAAGTGCTGGGTGCAAATCCCTGCTACAGGTCTCAAATGAATAGCTCCTGAAGTTATAGTAATATTGACAAAGATGTGCTCTACTATATTTGTAATAAATATTTTCATCATTTGTCAGATACTGAAAGAAAATAAAAAAGAAAATACTGTGTAACTTGCAGAATACTTGATGGCAGAAGTTTTGTATTTTCAGTTGGACGATGGGTGGATCTTTAAAAAAAGTATGACTGCTATGGTTCTCAAAAATGAACAACAAACTCTTGCTATAATACAGGATTCTATGCTATAAAACTCCTGGGCTCTATCACTGAGTCACATTAGGAGTTAGGATTAATTTTCCTGGACCCTACTGGATTGTTCTTGGACTTCATTAGTTTCTGATGAACAGTTGCATATTGATGAATGATGTATTGAAGACATCAAGTGTCATTTCATAACATTTTTGCAAATGAGATTGCTCATTACCCTGGCTTGTTGATTGGCTTGCAGCACAGTTTATAAGGACTTTGCTCCCAGGTTTACCCTTTTACAGTACAAATGATTTTTGTAATTGGAATCCTCTTTCTTTAATTGAACTTAATTGCAACAACAGTTGCGATGATCTACAGAGCTGTGCAAAGTTTAGGATACTGATGACACTTTTGGCTTTTCAGCAGAGTCCAGATGAAGTTGTTTTTACTGTGGAAAAGGAAGGAAAATAAAGAAATCCAGCCTTTGAAATGAAAAATAAACATTCAGTGTTTCAAGGTCAAGTGCATATGGGGGAAACCAGTGAAGGTTCTGCTTTTCATGCCTGTTGGTCCCTTTTATGAAATTGTTGCTTTGCATTTGCCCCCTCCTTTTGCTGTCTTCCCCTTGATGTTTTGGCTGAAAGCAGGAAGTAGAGCAGTAGGTGAAAGCTCACACACAGAGGGAAAAGAAGTTAAAAGATTTTCCATGGTAACAGGGGGTTGGGGTTTACACAGAGGACAGAGAACGTTTAATTTAAAATGTGGTGAATCCAAAACTGGGTTGGGCCCATCTCTAGGTGTAACCAAAACAGAGCAGGCACATTAAGCTCAGTTCCACTGGAAACACAGACCAAGCACAAAATGGAAAAGGGCAACACAGGATAGTGAGGGTTTCAAGTGATGCGGAGAGAAAATTCCGCAGGAAAGTATTAGTGTGAACATAAACCAGCTGTGTTGTTTAATGATGGGAGGCAGGTCCTCTGTGTGCTCAACTTTTTATGTTTTCTTGTAACAGCCAAGCATTCCATTCAGGTAATATTCACAGTTTGCAGAGCCACTCTATAAGTGGCTATATAAGGGCTATAAAGGCTGCAGATTTTAAGTAAAAAGCCATTAAAGCAATCCAGTTCTCACTTTGCATTAAGCACAGCTGTGCTTTTTGTCTTGTTTGCTTGCACTGTCTCAGTTAGAATTTCATATTCTTTTAATTTTGATAGATTCTGATTAATCATGAAACTTAAGAAAAATGGCTGGAACTGAGACTCAACTCGGTTTGATACCTCAAATCCCCTTGATGCTCAACAGACCTGCAGAAACTTCTACAAGTCATCTTCTAAGTAAAATTACTTCCCAGCGCCCCATAGATACTGTCCAGATTCCATTCTCCTCTCTCTTCCATTTACAGCACTTAGCATGTACAAAGACCAGAAAGCAAACAAATCCTCCAGCTAGGATTGCCTTTTCCAAAGAGAAATCACTGGCCCTGATGGCATTGCCTTCAGCTTCCCAATCACCTTCCCTCTGTTGCCTGATAAAGTTCAGCTGCAGGCTGATAAAACACATGAGAACAGAGAAGTCTTATAATGTGGGGATGCCAGGCCTTCAGCTGCAGTGAACTAGTGCACACATTTGCTTCAGTCATGATCCCACTGCTCAACAGCCATAAGCCTGGGGTGCTACAGCTGACTTTGTGATGTTTAGGCAGACAGAAAAGGTATGGCCTGTTCTAGTTAAAGTTCACCTGTGAAAATGGCACTGTATGTTTCCACACCAGGTGTATACCATGGTAATCATAGCCTGTGCAGAGAAAAACCAAATCCGCTGTGTGGCTGCAAACCTGCTTTCTGTTACCACCTCTTGTTTCAGGTGCTTGAGTCTATGACAAACAGCTGCCCACAGGGTTGAAATTTTCCAGGCAAAGTCATTGTTGAAAAGGTAAGCAGTTATTTTCAAAACTAGGCACAAAAGCGTTGAAGAATTATTATCTGAGAGCTGAGAGGAGTTGTAAATACTCCTTTCTCACAATAAAAAATTATCTGGTCTCCTTTTGACTAATTCTATAGCTGAGCTGGCTGATGTTTGGCACTTGGTATGTTTAGCTTATACATACTTAAGCCCCTAAACTGTACCTCTAGAAGGCTAAGGTACACTTTGAAAATAAATATTTATGGACTGTATGCTGGCAACAGCAAGAACATAGATACCAAGAGAAGAGCTCTGATAAAGCATCAGGCACGTACTCTGATAAGTATGCTCCTGGCGTAGTGTATTGGACTGGCTGAGCTGGAGTTAATTTTCCTGCTAGCAGCCCTCATAGTGCTGCGCTTTGTACTGGTAGCTAGAAAGGTGTTGATAATACTACTACTGGGCAGGGCTCACATGGCATCAATCTTGTTCCTCCAACATTCCCCCTCACCAGCAGGCTGGGGAGAAGGGCAAGATGTTGGGAGGGGACACAGTCAGAACAGCTGACCCAACTGACCCAAGGGATATTACATACCTCACAATGTCTGCTCTGCAATAAAAGCGAAGAGAAAGGAGGAGCAAGGGGAGTGTTTGCTGTGATGTTTGTCTGCCAGAGCAGCAGCTACGCGTGCTGAAGCTGTACTTCCCAAGAAGTAGCTGGACACTGCCTGCTGATGGGAAGTAGAGAATAAATCTGTTTTCCTTTGCTTCTACATGCAGCCTTTGTTTTTACTTTATTAAATGGCCTTTATCTTGACCCACAATTTTTCTCAATCTTTTCTTCTCCCCCTTCATCCTCATCAGGAGGGAAATGACAGAGCAGCTTGGTGGGCACCTAACATCTAGTCAATGTCAACACACCACATGTAGCTATCCAGTCCATACTGAGACACTAACCAGTGAGCACTTGTCAGTGCCTGACAACACCGAAGTCCAAGTCTGTGCATGTGTTGGATTGAGACCGCAGCAAAAGTCGTAGAAATGAATATGTATATGCAGCTGCAATGCTGATCAAAGCCTGCAGAATCCTTTGAATTTCTTATATCTGTGATACTACATATGCCACTATCCTGACGTGAGTCCTCAGGCACAAGCGGACACGCTGCAGGGAGCACACAGCTGGTTTAAGTTAGAAGGTCAGTCTCTGAGCTGCAGAGGTTAAGGGAGAGGCACGCGTCGACGGGGGCACCCCCTGCAACAGAGATGGTAACCCCCAACCAAATAGTCGGCAGGCACTCCTGAGGACGGAGACATGTTCAATCATCCCAGCAGGGTTTGCACTGGTTGTTTTAAGGTACACCCACAAGTACAGTACACAATATTTCTTAAGTGATTTTTAAATGAAATGTACCTTTAAAAAAAAAACATGAGAGTGAAAAAAAAACAACAAACATAAAATACCTGTGGGCCCTGAAGAGCTCTCAGTAGCTGGGAGGCACATGGAAGGTGGCCCATGTCTGAGAGGAAGAGTTCAACCAGCATTCAGGAAAAATTCTCTGTGAGTGTGCATGTGACATTATAACCTGATACATGAAACCTGCATTTTACTCTTTAACATCATGTAATCAACTTTCCACTCTAAAAGTGATAGGATGATCACTGTGCATGCCAGTGAAGAAGCATAACTGTTAGTGCATGTAGGCTGAAGTGCATGCATGCTGGAAACACTGAAGAATTGCTTAGGATCTGAGAAGTTTAGGGAACTTTAACTGACCTAATTAGGTACAATACCACCCCCATTTCCCTCTGCTTTCTTTTTCTTTCCCAAGGAGACACCACCTCAGGGAAAGTTCTCTGATTAATAAATTCTCCCAACTTCAGATACAGAGTTTGCATTTCCAGCTGAAAGCCTGAGTTACTAGGGAGGCTGGAACTGAAACTTGTTTCAGCCTGTAAATCACAAGACTATTTGCCATGGGCCAAGCTGTGTTTTGATATGGTGCAGCGCAAAGAGATTCCTATCAGAGCGCCCCATGTAAACATCCAAAAAAAGATCATGTTTCTAAGCCCACAGCAAGGAGCAGATGTAATTTTCAATGATTCATTTATGGGTTAAAAAAGTCAAGAGAAGTGTTACAAAATGTTCAGTTCAGTTCAGTAAAAAATAGCTACTAGCTATACATTAAGCAACCTCCAAGTACATGATAACTTCTGGGAATGTCAACCAAAGAGCGTACAGACTGGTTGGTAAATTGCTTCTGTGTCAAAAATAACGAGTGTGTTTGTTGAGCAAGGTCATTACAGTGGTTCAAAACTTGTGGTCAGCAGCAACATGTGGATGTTGCTGAGTCTGCAATTTCATGGCAACACAAATATCAACAGACTGGCCAAGCAGCGCAGTCAGTTTTTGTTACTGAGCACTGCAGGATATGTTCGAGACTGATTTATTAGAAACTTCATCAATAGCTGAGTTAAGATTTCCCCATTATAGCCTTTTGAAGTGCAAATGTGAACAAAATTACAGCACATTGCAAACCCAATATGTTTTATCCAAAGCTTTGCATATGATTTTGATTTAAAAATGCACAAGTCTGAACACTCTTTGGAATGTTTGTTTGTTTTTTCCAGCTCTAGATACACTCAGATCCAAGTACATCAAAAGATGAAGTAGCTTTGCTAAAGTTTCTCCAGGGAAATAGAGCTACTAAATCCAACTATTGAGAGAAACTGATAATTAACATGAGATGAGGTGTATTTGGCAGCAGCAAAGTACGTTTCTGGTCTTCTGTCCTATCTATGTATCTCGTAGTTGTTGCTGAACTTTATTATTACAGCAACTTTATGAAGATTGGCCTTATTTTGCTATCACAGTATATATTTAATGTGTATAGGAACTGATAAGAAGATCTCAAAAATTAGTTTTAGGGGTAGTGAAAGGAATCAGCTTCTTCCCATGGTTAATTCCAGGTGCACAAAATAATAGAATTTGGTCATTTATTTATTGTAAACTCTTCACTCAGCTGTAGCTAAATAGCAGTAAAAATATTAACAGTCATACACTGAACCAGGAATCACCAGAGAACCCTCTTTCTAACATTTCCAAACTTTGCTTCCTTGATCCTCTGGAAAAATCCAGAAGACTATTTTAACAAGATGCAGAATTAAACAGCATTTTCTCTATGATCTAGCTATAACTGTCTGTAAAATTATTTTCAATCAAACAATATACTTTAGAGAAATGTAATTTCTATTGTAAACTTTCAAATTTCTGTAGAATCTTATTAGCTTCCATACAATTGTGATTTTTCCACAGAACCGTGCCCAGGCCCAAATACCAAACACCGCTATTTACAGAAACTGCATGTTCCTGACATTCACATTCATTACCACAACATCACTGTCTCACCCAGGCAGCAGTCAAGTGACTAATTTCTTTCAGTTCCTCACTCCACTGGCTGCCTGTTCCAGATTTCCTAACCACCTAAGCTTATTTTATTAGGTTCTCAAATGAACAGGTACCCTGATAAATTTTTTGTGCAAGTGAAAATCTAAATGCAGTATGCCTTCCTGCATGCTCCTGAGCATGGGCGTTTCAAGGCTTGAAGGGTGGCATGGAAGGGATGAAGGGCAGGCGAGAGGCAGGAGGGAGTCTCTTCATGCTGGTGATAGAGCTGGTACAGATGTCAGTCCTGCTCA
This sequence comes from Pezoporus occidentalis, assembly GCF_034315485.1. Taxonomy (NCBI): domain Eukaryota; kingdom Metazoa; phylum Chordata; class Aves; order Psittaciformes; family Psittacidae; genus Pezoporus; species Pezoporus occidentalis. The sequence goes on along the minus strand of NW_026912907.1, from coordinate 632,096 downwards.
TGGGACCCACACTCACAGCAGTAACGTACTATTGTCTATTCAGCTTTGTTTAGCTTACTAAGTAAAACTGCCAGACAAGATTTGTTGAGCTTTTTTTCTGCCAGCATGTAGAAAATAGTTCTGTCCTCACTGAACCACAAATAGTACGACCCAAGGACAATGTTGAGGAAATATGATATATAGGCAGAAAAAACAGAATGCTTCAAGGATTTTAATCAGGGGCTGAGACAAATTTCAGGAGTATGAATTACCACTTAGATGAGAAGGGAGCAGGAAACAAAAAGAGGCCAATGGTTGAAACAAAAATGTCATTCTAACATTGTTATTAGTTTACAGGTTTGAGGTGCTGGGGTTTTTTTTTTTCCTTTTTTTTTTTTTTCTTCCTTTTTAAAAGCTAAGCATTAAAGTTATTCAGACAGCCATCTGCCCTTGCTGGATTTTAATGCAGCTCCTGAAATCTGATCTGAATTCATATAGGCAATAGTGTCCTTTGAAGTTAGCAAGCACATAAACACAAAAGCTTCATCAGTAGGGCCATTCATAAAGCAGTAAAGTGATTGTAGAGTAAATTCATCCAGCCACAGCCTGTCCCAGCACAAAAACCATTCCCAACAAAGCATCTAATTTTGAGGATGGGGTCCCACTCCCTGAGCACACACAGTCTCCAGTTACTCATGTGGTGTGTCGGGCATTTAATAGGAACAAGAGTGGGATTGACCCAGTGACCTCTAGGACAAGCTGCAGGGCTGTTACACAGGCATATGGGGCCTGAGTCACTCACTGATTATATAGCAACAGCGAGCTGAAGCTTTAAAAAGATCTAAAAACAAGGTTCTTGTTGTGTCGTTCAATAGCTATGCAGCACCAAGGAGGCTGGCAGAGTCTGTTTCACAGGATGGCACAGGTCAAACTGATGTGTGGTCTGTAATTTTAGCTCTCTGCCCAGCACAACGTAGCAACAGCCTCTTCTTGCTGGCTCTTCTGGGAGACCTCCTACCCACAGCTTCCTTCCTACAGCCCAAATTAACAACAGTTTCTGTCAACGTTAGCATGGTTCTGAATGTCTCATAATGATATAAAGCATTATATAGAGCACTATAAAACAATATAGAATGTCAAGAAGTATCCAGTTAATCTCAGGGGTGTTCTACGTTATCAGGAAAACCTACAGGTTTCCCCTAAGTCATCGGGACACTGTTAGGCAGTGGGACATCCCTCAGCTCCACTTGCCTCATCTCCCAACTCCCATTTAGCCTATCAGGATTGTCACCTGCCAAAGACATTCTCAGACGTAGCAATTAGATCACCATCCTTATTTCCATCCCCACTGCCATTTTTCCAGCTATATGTCCACCTCTGGAAACGTCACACTGTAAAGAATAGAGTCACAACTTCATTAAACCACAAAGGCAATTGGATGCACACTGTCTGAAAGCAGTATTTCCTATCATTGCCGAGCATGGCACAATTGACACAAAATTGTGGCAGCTCCAGGATCGTATCCTGTTGGGGTTTCATACAGTTTTGTTTGTCCTTCTATGTAATTGCAATTCCCCAGCAACTGCAGGGTGAGTTTCTAACATAGCAGGCGTTCTTATCTTCTGGCTTCTCCTGAAAAATTGTCAGCAGGTGATAACTCATGATTCATTAGTGCTGTTCTGCAGTTCCACTCCTCCCATCTCAAATCACAGTTTGATTCAGATGTCTTCTGCTATGAAGCACTTTATTAGTTTGTTAATATTTTCCAACTGTTTGATGGGAAATAATAGGAACTAGCGGTTACTCATCTAAAGCTGTATTTCCTTCAAAATTACCTAAACTCAATCCCACATCAGACATGAGCTTTTCCTGAAAATTCTGTCTAGCTACCTAAAGTTGTATATGCATGGCAATACCTCCTCTTAACAGTATCTTAGGAAACCGGAAACAGTATAGGACAACTCCAACATTCATTTTATCTCTAGCTAAAAACAAAATGGTAATAATTTTCTTTCAATAGTTCAATAGATCAACAGATCCTTTGTCAACAAAAAGGCCCCTTTGCTTTATTTGGACCATATTTCTGTCCTATACAACATATAGTTTCCAGGCTTTCATTGTTATTTTGAAACAAATATAAAATATATCCAGCCTTGCATGTTTTTTTCCTATCATTTAATGATTTTTATATGACAAATTAACATACTTTTTTTGCACATTAGGAATTACAAGATGCACAAAAAAGAAATTCATGTCTAGGATTAACATGCAAGTGATCAAAAGATCTGGGCCTACACTGACCTCAGTAGTTTTTTATCAGGAAGAACTTTGCCTCATATAATCATTTGTCTGAGATTTGAAGGGGAATTTATAAACTTGACATGGTAAAAATATAACTCAGGAGTTTCCCCAAGGCCCTCTAATATGTTTATCTGCTGCAATCGAGTCTCTCTCAACTTTGTATTCACTTCATAGTTGAAAAAATCCTAACCTCTGAATCCATGGAAAAGGTTTACGAGACCCTTTTGGCAAAGACAAAAGAAGCTTGTAGATATTTTTAGCTAAAATAGACCTCTTACCAAAACAAGTAAACAAAAAGGGACATTTTCACATCTGTGGATTTAGGCCCCAAGCAAAAAAGCTGCTTTTTCTTTGCTGGGGTTTGGTTGCTCTTCTATCAGAACAATCCATCAATAGACTCCTTTGAGGTGTCTAGGGACAATTTGTTTTTATTATCATTCCTTATTGTCCCTTTCTGTAAAGCCTTGAACATACTCCTTCAATTTCTCAAAACCTACCCACTGAAAAACTATGCCCCACATTGATTACTTTGCACAACAGTGTTTTTGGATGACAGATTTGGGTAACTGGGTAGGCATAAATGTTCCCATATTCTGCTCCAAAGAACTGGTGTGCTCCTTCCTGACTGCTGGGCTGAGTATGAGGTGCTAGCTTTAGCTTCACACTGATTTGCTTGTACTATGTGGTATGTTAATTTTTCTTCTAGCTACCTTATTTTTTGCAACAGATAACGCACATTTCTGTTTGTCTAGGTTTAGTCCAGCCAATCTGGCTCTTTCCAGAGCTGATTAGAGCTTCTAGTCATGCTCTTCCGCTATATTTTCATTGATAAAAATCTCTCTTTAGAACATCAACTCTAATTGCATTTTCTACTGAAAAAACATGGCTAAGCCAAACCAAACAACAGCTTAAGGAACCTGTGTCTCCCTGAAAGGATGCTGAATGTGAAAACCCTCTGTGTTTCCCTCATGCCACCTGTCAGCACCCTCCTGGTGCACCATGCATATATATGTATGTAGCTTCAGCAATTTTTGAGATTAAAAAAAAATAATTCCTTTGCAGGTAGAGGTAAAATGTTCTCTTTCTTATGTATTTGTTTAAATATTTGATCCTACAAAGAAGCAGTTGTTTCCATCCTCCCTTCCCCCAGTTATCTCTTCATTGAAGGTACACCCCGAAATTTCAGACACCGGTGAAGTACATACCACATGGATAAATGTTCCTCATTCTACTCTCTATTCCATTACAAATACTCAATTATACAAAGATCTGCTTCTAATGACTGGAGTTCATTGAGCCTGTGACACTGCTCTTACCTCCCAAGTGTTTTTTAACATCTGATATTTTTACAGTATCAGAGTCTCCTCACACTACTTTGCAAATCTGTTTCCTTGCAAAAGCCAACCCTCACACATACTCCTCACAAGATCTTGACCTTGCTATTGATCATCATTAAATAAAGTCTGCTTTATTGGGATAGAGTAATGCCGAGTAGTACAACTATCTTCTACCCCCAGGACTCATCTGAGCGAGAGAAAAAGGTGAAGTCCAGACTGAGGGACTCACAGATGCTTCTGAGCTGTTGGCTGCAGCCGAGTACCAACTTTGTTTTAGGTGAAGTTCAAATGTGCATCCTGCTGTCCTCTCCCTCCCCCATTGCCACCATTCTTTCTCACAGGAAGACAACATACACACATACTGAGCCAGTGTTTCTGCCTTAATAGAGATAAGTGCTCTTGAATTAGGGCTGCAAGAGCACTGATGTATCAGTTCTCCTTCTCCCAAAGGATGTGTCTTTTCCAACACATGACCCCACGGCCACTCACATGAGGTCCTGTGCCTGCAAGACAGAGCTGACCATGAGGTACACTGAGCAAGGCAGGAAGGAGAGCTGTCTGCCAGCCCCAAAGCTTGCAACCTGGTGCCAGCAGTCTGTCACACACACTTTCCACAAAAAAAAAAAAAAACAGCTGGACATAAGATGCTTCTGCTCAGGATGTGGGTCCTGACCCCTTTTTTACATTCACCAACATTATGGGGAGTCAGAGACCAAGCTGTGGATTTTTGCACCAGGTGAGACAGAGTCTTCTGTGTGGGGATGCAAGACAGTTTAAGGTATTTCTGGGGATTGACAGAAGTGTCAGCCATTAAATACACGCAGCCAATATTTCTCAGATGTTGGCCTTGATATATCCTGATGTATCCCGATATATCCTGACCTGTGTTTATGGGGTTTTCATCATCAGAATGGTCTCTGCACAAACCAAAGCTGAAGGACAGTACCATTACAAACGCAGAAACAAATAGTGATCATGGCGCATTAAGACATTTTCCTTACTGCTGCAAGAAACAGTGATGGTAAAAATCAATTGTTACAAGATTAGAAACAGGAGAGCTGCCCATGGAGCTGGCTGAGCCATCATTGTGCAAGGGGTGAGAAGGAAGGAGCAGTTGCCTGTCTTTTTTCCAGTTAGGCAGAAGACTTTGCATTCAGCACGCCTCCCTGGTCATTTATAAAAGCTTTGTGTAAACAAAACCAACAGATTTTCTGACAGCCTCCACCAAAAACTATTTCTTCCTTTTCTGCTTTTGCTGTAAGGAAGTATGCGCTCCCCTGAGCAATTCATGTAATCAAGAAATAAAAGCTGTTTATTGGGTACATAAAAATTTCCAAAGAAACACCCATCAAGCCCAGCCACAGTCCTGGCCAGTGGTATGTGACAAATTCTTCGCTTCCACCTTGAAAGCCCTTTATATTTGTGTGAATTTCCAAAGGCAGGCTATGAATAACGTTAGACAGTGAAGGCAGGTATGGAATTTTCATCTCGGAGGTAATTCAGAGTGGGTCTTACTGTTGCAAGTGAATTTTTGCCAATAACTGTGTTTCAGTCTCTAGGAAATCATATGGCCAAAGCTCAGTCACTCCAGCAGCTCCCCAGAGAACGCCATGAACAAAACACTTGCTAGACACAGCCTATAATGTTGGCAGCACAAGCAGAAATGAAAACAGACAACTACCACTATTTTGTCATCTTTGTCTTTCCCCCGATGAGCATCTGTGGGGTATGCACATATGTGCATGTTTGCATGCAGAGGCATTTAGAGGCCCCTGTGAGCAGGTGAACACAGCCAGCTTCTTCAGCATGGGCCAATGGGGTGTTCAAGCCAGAAACAGCTCCCCAGAGCAGAGGAGCATGAGAAACCAGCAAGCCCCTGACTTGAGCACTCCCATCCTGGGGCCACAGCCTGCCTATGAATGGAGCCAGACTCACAGGGAGGTTTCTTATTCCATAAACTCTGGGGTTTGTTTCCTGTTGTTCATCAGCCAGCAGTGGCCATGACCAGGACAGGCTCAAGAAGGCAAGCCCACGTGTAAACATTTACCAGTAATTAGTTCAGAGGTGGACTAACAGTAAATACAAACACCTCAGTTCCTTACCATGTATTATTATGGACTTACCATCAGTTCCTATTGATGCACATGACCAAAGCAGGACTTAACAGTCTAGCCTGAAACTGCCTACCATGGCTGATACCTGTGGCTGCTATTAATTAAGACTGTGTATTCTTCTAGATAAGCAGTACAAATGGCATGAGAAGCACACAAGGCAGTGAAGAGGGAGCTGTAAAAAGCCATGCCCGACTGCAAAAGCAAAACAACTCATAGCACTCTGTGTTCCTGTAACGGAATAACAACTCCCAGATTTTGGCCAGCTTTGGATTCTAGTCCCCGGGTATAACACATTCATTTTGATCCTGTGTTTGCACATTTTCTGCAGTGGCTGTGTTAGCCATTGATAGCTTTCCCTTCCTGTTTATAAGGATATGTTTTCAGCCTCCATTGTGAATTTATCAGTAGGAGTTGCTCACTTTCAATACTGCTTAAGGTCAGTGGCTTTTCCCTCTCATGCCCTTAACACAGTTGTACTTTTTTCTCAAATAAAGCACAGCTATGACCCAACTTACAGCCCTGGGTAGTTTTTGTGGTATTACGGTGCTCTTCCAAGAGCATGTGGGCTCTTAAGTTTATATGGTATGTGCTTCCTAACATTAGCATGCAACTGTGTTGTTAGAATAACATCACTTCTGCGCTTATTTTTTGTGCCCTCATGTTTACATTGGAGATGGTTCAAATTTCTCCTGCAAGGAGGTGTTCTTCAGTATTCATTTCCAGTCCTTCACAAAATACACAGAACTGTGAATGGTGTATTTCCAGTTGTGTAGCCTATTGTTGGGTTTTTAAAAGTAGTTGCATTGTTACAAGAAAGCTTCTGTCTGTGATTTCAGTCTAACAATGTTGGTGATGTATCTGGATTGTGGATGCCTTGTGTTTAAGTGTGTTTAATGGGTTATCACTTCTGTTGATGTTTGCTAAGTTGAACATGTACAATAAGCAGATACAGATGCTTACATTAGCTACTCTAAGGCATTTGGAATGGGTCAACATCTTTGATTCAGCCTGGTGCTTAGCTCCTTCCATGTGCTGATGTTTCCCACTTTTCCTCTCTGAAGTAAATTGTATTATAACATTCATACCTACCCCACCATATGTAAGGATATTTAGTGAATACTGAGTTCTAGAATGAGAAAGACATGGGTTTGGTTTGTTGTGGATTGTTTACAAATTTTTTTGTGATTCATTTTTTCTTGAACAATGGTGGAGGCCAGAGAACACTGGTATTTATAAACAATCAAAATACAGGTTGAATGTCTTGTAGCCCACAGGACCAACTTAAAAATTATTCCCTCAAATGTCTATGTAAATCTTCATTAAACTGTATCTTTTTGTATTCCTCAAACAACAAAAAACCCCCACAAACCCAAAATAATAATAACAATAAAATAATAATTAGGTATTGCTTCACTGTACTAACTGTATTGGCTGAAAGAAACCACAGTATGTTGGATGCCTTCAGACACATGATCTGAAAGAAGCCTAACAGATTAATTGATGCTTCCTATTAAGTATATAGAAAGTTTAATTGTTGCCTTGCCAAGTGCTTATACTAAGTACTAAACTGTAATTTACTTGTTTTGTTATTATCTTGAATTTGCCAGATAAAAGTTTGATTTTGTCAGACAGTCTAAACTTAATGTTCTCCAAGGACCTATGATAAGATGAAAAGATGCAGACTAGGGATCATTGCAATTTCTCTTCACATTCTTCATCCACAGTTCATCACAGCCTGATAAGAAGATGAACCTTGTTTTTATTTCAGGAAACCAGCAAACTAATTGCCAGGTATTTATGATCTACATGGATACAAATCTTTATGAAATATAGTCTCAGCTTGGAAGGTTCTCTGTTCATGGTTGATTTACAGTGCATAGTTAATGCCTAATTATTTCATTGTGCCTTTTGCCAGGGTATGAATAATTCATGACCCTTCTTTAACAAAACCAAAACAGGTTGATTCATTATCTTGATTCACAGGCAGAATTATGAAAAGCACGTGAATATTGGAATAGTTCAAGATTTGGAAAGAAGTGAGGAAGATCAGGCTTTACATTCTATCTAGATTATCCACATCAGCATCCAGAGGTTATATAGTAAGAACTATGGTGACTGAAAGGTGAAAAGAATATGCAATTTAATGCTTGCAAAAGACTGCTGAAACCTAAGCATTAAGACATTCAATCAGCCTCATAACCTAGCCACAGTCTACCTTCACGGTACTATTGCTCAGGCATTGACTGTGGGCTCATTTTAGTTGGTGAGTCAGAAAGGTGACCATGATCCAAGGATGCAATGTCTAGACTAATTTATTGCTCACATTGCACCCTCTACTGTCCTATAACTCCTATAACAGCTCTGGTCAAAGCCATCTGACTCCTTGTTGGTCTGTGTTCCAGTGGACAGGGAAGTAATTCAAGGAAAAAATGTCAAAGGAGTATACCACATAGGTAAAAAAAAAAATATGCATGAGAAGATCAGAGATGAGGGACTAGATTTTCATCAAATAGCTGACTGATGAATTGTTAATCCCAAGACTTTAATCCTGACTGCATTATAACTTTGAGTTCAAGTAAGATCCTCTTTAATGAAATCAGCAGGACACTGCCTGTAGAATGTCAGCCATAGGATTAGGAAGCTCATCTGCCTTCCTAGACCATTAGATATATTTGAGGTTCAGATGCTAAAAGTCCATTGAAGTGTCAAAGTAGCTCAGTGGAGTACAAGGGCTATAACTGTCCTTAAACATAGCCTCTCATTGACTGTCACAGGCAGAAAATATCGAGCTGCCAGGTTAGAAAGATGCATTGGAATGGGCTGAAGAGTGGCCAGTTTGTTGCCTTAAATTACATCCCAGCCAGGAGCACTTTGTGATAAAGTATATCATTGCCCCACACTGTTCTGTTAATCACTGTCCTGTCAACATGTTGACCAGCCACTATCAGGCTTTTCTATGTTCTGCCACATCAGTGAATACAGCCCTATTCTAAAAAAAAACAGCCTGCTTCTAAATTCCTATCCAAAATGAGTTACTGATGACCCAATAAACAGAGGACTTTCAACTTACCTAGACCTAACTTACCCAGTAGACCCCAAAGAGGAATTGTTGTGGTTTAAACCCAGTTGGTAACTCAGCTGTTTGCTCACTCCCTTTTCATTCCCCCTTCCCCAGGCAGGATGGGGAGGAGAACCGAAAGAATGTAAAACCTACAGGCTGACATAAGAACAGCTCAATAACTAAAGCATAATATAAAACTACTACGACCACTATTACTACTAATAAAAATAATGATAAAAGAAATAACAAGGGAAGACAATATAACACTAAAAAGTGAAAGGAAAAATAGCAATAAACACAAGTGATCCCACTATTCTATACATGCCAATAGAGAAAAGCAGATATTTACTGGAGTGGGAGAACATGGTTTCAATTTCAATCTCTGGACAGCATTATAGAGGACTTAGCACCCTGAGCACTGCCAAGGGGCTGCTGGGGAGGTTATCAGAAGACAACCTACATAATCCTGTTTGTGACTGTGCCCACAGAGTCAGCTTTCCACAAGAAAGGGTTTAAGATGGGAGCTGATTCAGACTTCCTTTTATTGCAGCCAATTATAGTAAAAAACCCTCAAAAGTTGGCCCTCTTAGAAACTGAGCAACTGGACAGATCTGCTGCAGTTATTTCAGAAGTGTATCTCAGGAAAGCCATTAGTTTTGCATCATGCTTTGCTGTTGCTCGGGGATACTGTGATCATAGGGATCAGCAAAAGAACAATTTCCTTCAACTGCACTCTGAGAGAGACATGAAATTCCATTAAATACCAGGTCTTCAATAAAGCTTGGAACATTACAATGCAAGTGTCCATTACACTGTAAGGAACAGTTTATCCCACTCTCCCTTTTAAACCTTCAACATGATCTGCTTTCCTTTTAAGATTTACTGGGAGTGGGGGAGTGGAAGTATTGTAACAGCTAAACAAGGAGTCATCGTTTAGGATTCAGTTGTCAGTTGAGATTTTTAAAGCTAAGAATTGGCTCTCAAGAGAATTAGCAAGAGTGGAAGGCTTTATAAAGAAGTCTCCACAAAGCACCAGACAGCATGGAGCAGGAGATGACTCTGCTGTTCTTGGACTTGACAAGCAACCTTTTCCCTCTTTGACTTCCATTATTTTAGGACAGTAATCTGCTACTCTCAGCCCGCTGTCTTTAGCAGAGACTGAAGCACAGCCAACACATGGATATCCTTGCTTGTAACTGAAACACAGGGTAGGAATGAAAACTCAGAGCCTAAATTAGGTGGAGGTTATTGCAAAAATATATCCTCTCTGCTTCACAGCATTTGGCATCAGCCTCAACATTTCTTGATTGTTTGTGAGTGCTGAACGTGTTAAAGATAAGGGAGAGCTCAAAGTCAGTTAACAGTATCTGAAGTGTTTTTCTTTCCCATTCAAAAACGGTTAAACTTTGAATTAGAAAGACCTATGTAGAGTTCTTGTCTTGGTAAGAGCTTCTAAAGGTGGCTACAAATGGCTCTTCTTTAGCATGATTCACGCCAGTCGAAACGTAGGACAGAAATCTGACAGGAAAGTCATTAATTGCAAATATCAGGTGCATAAAATACAAGTGTGCATGCAATCTGTTCACTTAGGTACCATAATGTCTAATTCAGACTGACGTTAAAAAAAAACCAGCAATCTAATATGGAGTGCAATTTACATGTATGGATACAATGTCTTCTAGTAGTTCAGGTAGTTCACGCCTTCCCCAGGACAGCATTCACCCCACAAGTATGTTACCTTTTACAAATTGCTTCAAGATAGGCACAAAATCAAATTTGTCACCTGTCCCAACAGACATAGACTTGAGAAAAGGCATTGGTTGCCTACATATATTGCAATGGCATCTCCTGCCTGAGTTTGTGCAGATTATATTGTCTAGAAGCCCCACCAATACCCACTATAGGATCAAAAGGGATTTGTACTTAGTCTGAATCTGCAAGGAAACAGGGATGTTTGGGGCTAGGAGCATGTCTGCCCCCCAAGGCACAGCAGCCATAGGTGCCACAGATAAATCCAGAGAAGACCACAGAAAAATTTAAAGCTTAAACCCTGCCATCTCATTGCATGAAAAGGACTCTTATCTACATTTGTTTGACCAAGGTTGAGGATAAAACCCTGCATTAGGAAGGGCTCTGTATCAGGGAATCAATATGCTTTCTTGTGTGATGAAAATTCAACAAGTGAAAGAAGAGCCATCCTCACAAAGCATAAAAATAAATTATTCTTCTCAAACTGCACTGCATAGTAAATCAGCACAGCAGAGCCCAGAAACACAAAACAAGTGTTGTTTCAGTAGAGTGAAGTGACAGGGCCAATAGCAGATGCATTTCTTGGCACTCAGCACTACAAATTTTGTAAGCAGCAGGGACAAACCTGTTTCACCAAAGATTAAGTCTACACAAAAGCATCAAATTCAGCAATGGGAAAGAGGCTCCTCTATTGTCTTGGCAAGCAGCACCAAAGATATAGAACCCTGAAGACAAAATGTGAGGCTAGTTGGAAACACACTTGCCAACCTGAAAAGAAATAGAGGCAATACAATGGTAACTAGTGAAGAAACAGCTGGGCATGGTGGCACCAGGCTGTGGCTTTCAACCCATGTTATCAACACTTGTTCATATAGACAGCATGTTGTGAAGAAGCGCTTGTCACTTTCTGTTTGGTCACAGAGAGATGAACAGAGCCCAGTGTCAAAGGAGGCATGTTAGGGACTATGATTTGTTTTCTGTTAATACTCAACAATATTCAAAAAGGTACAATTAAATAATATGGCTGTCACTGTGCAAATTTATATCACAGTAGTTACTTATTGCTGACATTAGAGAAATGCCAAGAAGACTCAAGCAGATTTTAGAAAAATACAGGCCATCATCAACACAACTTGTAAGAAACATACTTCTAACACCTCATGCTCATGACAAATTCAGTGGCAGGGCAGTGTGGCCGTTGGCCAATTCTAATGTACAGCATCCATAATAAGGGTAGTGGTCAATCCCATACACTTCAAAATTTCACCCTATGGAAAAGTTGGTGCCTAGCATCAATTTTCCTTTTCAGTATTTATGGCAGAAGGTCACTTCTGAGCTCTATTGAGAAAAACAATTCAGCTATAAAATGTTCTATTGCGTGAGTTACGTGCAAGTTTCAAGCTAAAGGGAAAACATGAATACTTTGTCAAAAATGTGCATGTCTCTGCTCCAAGTTATCTGAGAAAAAAATGCTTATAATCTTTCTTTACACTGTCTGGATTCCCCTCAAAAAGAACCTAAGAAAGTCTTCTTAATGGCATTAGATGAAAAGACATTAGAATAACAACGGGTTTTTAAAACACTAATTTTTTGGTTTAGAAAGTGCTCCTAAGGCACATACTCTTTTAATGATCACAACAAATTGTAATCTTTTAAATACACTTCCTTGGACCTTTTCCTAGAAGGAAATCAGGAGCTGTAAATGATCCAAGGATAATAACTTGTTACAGCAGAAGCTGGCTCCTGGGGAAGTAAGTAGCCAGACTGTCAAGAGTTTGCTTGTGTTCTAGAAGACCTGTGTTGAAATGAAGCTATGTCCATGGATCGTATCAGCACTGTGGCACCAGTATTCTCAAATAGCAAACACGTGACATAGAATTTCTGACCTGTTCTGATTTTGACTTATCATTTCTGATGCAATGTGTTCAAGAGCCACCCAAGCTTTCATCACCTAGAACAGTACCTGCTACATCCTGCATCCCAGGGAAGCTGCTTCACTCTGCTGTTGTGCACTTCTTGAGCCACATTTCACAGCCAACAAAATGAGAGCAAACCACAATTTCTGTGGGGGGCTTGTAAGCATCCAAGGAGTTGGTCTATTCATACAAAGAACTGACATAGCCAAATATTAGTGCAAGGGCCTCTTCTCCACCCCAGTGGTTAACAGAAGTTATAAAGGCAGAGAAAGCTTTCTTATAAGTGGAAGACTGGTTGCTTTTTTTGTTAGGACTCAATTGCTTTAGGGTTTCCTTAATACTCTGAATAAAAATAGTTGTTTTCAGAGCATGCTCTGAGGTTCAGTCTTGCTCCTATACTCTCAAAAATTTTTAAAGTGAACAAAATTAGAGAAATGAAATGAGGTAACTAGCATTTAGTTTGCCTGTCTTAAAGCCACTGGAGAATACTGCTGCATGTTCTGTTTTCTTATTCCAGAACGTATCCATTTCATCATGACCCACAAAAACTATTGCAAGATACATATCTCTTTTCTCAGCCCTTTGATGTGGAAACATGAATAACTGAAATGTCTCAAGGTTAGAAGTAAATTAGCTCACAAGCCTGAAGTAGCTCTGTCCAAATTGATATCTTACAAAAAACAAAGCAAATTCACTCCCAAAAACAAACAGTCCTGGTCATCCTGAAGATGTATCTATGCATAAATTTCAGATACATTTTTGTCTGGTCTAAGAGGGGATTTTTTTCGGTGCTTATTCAGGGAAGTAGCAGCAATGAGTTCTGTTAAACTGTAGGTCAGCTAATGTTTTAAATATAGTAATTTCCCAGTGGTTTCCGGTTCCAGTCAACCTTCACATGTGTGACTAAACATCTTTAAAATCACGTCCTTGTACAACAGGTCTGCGAAGTGATTGCTAGAAAAAGGAAACGAAGCTAAGTGGTAAGCTTCCCAACTGTCTAAGCTGACTACAAGAAGCTGGAGGGGTATAAGAGCCACAGCTCTTTCTACCCCACTTTCTCCTGAATCAGGATCCAGGCTAGACCCCGATTTCTGAGCACCAGTCCCTGACCCACTTCTTCATCTATGGCCCACCCTGGGTTGATATTGTGAGGAAGGTGCTGAGAGTTGTGCTGGCAGCAAGGCATGTGCAGGACTGCTATGAGTGACTGGCTTCTGCGAGAGTAAGTGGCTCACACATCTGGTCCACCTGAGAGAGCATACCCTGGCTCTCACACCTGCTCACTTTATTTCTTCTAAGTGGCAAAGACAGACCTAAGCTGTTTTTCACACAACCAATAACTATCTAAATCTCTGCGACTAGGAAACTAAGTGTGCAAGTGAGCTCTACCTCAACTTATGGTGATTTGACTGTGGTCCATGAAATGTCAGCATCAAGGCTCCAGCACTCTGGAGCCAGGCAGGCACAGGTACAGCCAAGTACAGCCTCAGACCTGCATACAGCCCCACTACAGAATTAGCTTTTCCTGTCCAATTCTTGTTCCAAGTGTTTTCAGAAGGTTTAATTAGTTTGAATAGTTAATCAATAGCAGGCCACTTCACACAGTTGACAAACATATCACTCAGTACTGCACACTTAGATTCATGTTACCTATGTGTTATCAGTATGTATTTGCCACTGATGATCTAAAAGTTGTGCCATCAGCCAATCCAGTGCTTGTTACAGAGACCCAGCTCGTGGGCAATGCCATTCAATTGCTCACTCATATAGAATAAGTTCACTGTGCTAAATCCAGCAGGGTCAGGTAAAGAGCTGTACTTCCTTTGACATGTTTGTTTCTACATCACAAACAAGAGATAGGCCAACTACAAGTGAAGGAGTCAGTTCATTCGCAAATGCACTGAAGTGCAAGCCTCATCACACAGAAACTCTCAAAATTCCAGGGGTAGGTTATCTGTAGACTTTAAAGGTACGAAAGCACAAGAGATTTATCCTAGTTGGCATTGTATGAAAAAAATGCAAAGATTATTGCCTTGCTAGTTTATAATATCTCGTAATTTTTCTTTAGGCTTAATTTCTAAGGACATTTGGTGCTTTTATAAGACTAAGAGTGGGCATTAGACACATAAGAATAACTTCTCCCACTCTCAGGAGTCCTTCCACACAGTACCCACTCCCTCCCAGGGTATCATGAGTCACACCTTTACCTTTCACTTCGCTGACAGATATTAATCAAACAGACTTCAGATCAGACACTTGAGTGAAGAGAGCAGAATTTTAGCTGTCAATGAAGATTTCAACTTGAGTACAGAAAGCCATTGAGAAAGAAGTCTTTCACCCTAACTCACCAGCTAAATTCTTCCTGGATTAAAAACTCCATAAAATGACCTTGCTGTAGATGAAATACACTGATGAAAATGCACAGAGCATGAAAAGGGATGAGGAATAGAGATTTAATGTTCCTTTACACAAACCAGTTTGATTCGTTTCTCTCTAATATTCTTTCCAAAAGCACTTTTTTCAGTGACATATTCATTTGAGATGGCTAATAGGTTCATCTAATTGGTATTTTTTATCACAGTCATTACTGGAATGTTTCTACTTCCTCTTGAACTATTGCTTATTTATTGTATTTTCTAAGATTATTTCATACTGACAGACAGTAGGAAAAAATATCAGGAATAGGAAGAGATATCTTACTAACATCTTAAGGAAGACTGGATGAGTTGCAAGATTTTACTTATTGTTAAAAATATTCCAGCCACACTTAAGGAAACGGCATATAAAGTTTCATCAAATAAAAAGATCATCATCTACTTATCTACTTAATATTTTGGTTTTATTTTTCTTGCTGAGGTTAGCAAATGTGCATAAATACAAATGGTTGCTGCTAATCATCCCTTTTCCCCTCACTGATCCACATCTGATAGTAACACTGCTATACATTTTTCAGCCAAAGTGCTCAAAGCATTTCATAAAAGCATTAAAAATCATTAACCTTATTTTACGGACAGTGCAGAGGCAAGGCGAGGTTTGCAAAATTACGCCATAAATCTGTTAGAGAGTCAAGGGCAGAACCCACACCTCTCTGATCCCATCTCCCTGTCCTAGTCCTTTTTTTCACCATGAAGTAGAAAGACAGAGATGATATACGAAGCTTCACAAAATAAATCAAAGATCACCTCACCCACCCTGTGTGCATAACAGATCTTTTCCTACAAACCCCAAGAACGGCAAAACAAATGTGAGTTAACTTTGGTAAAGGGGAAAAAATATGCCTCTGAGCATCATGGTGCTGAGGTTTGTGTACAGTTGCATATGCAAAGGCTGATCTTGGGGGTGGCTGCCCAAGGCTAATTAGGATTGGAGGCATTTATAATTATAACATTCTCTAATTATAGAAAGGATAGCACTTCCACTTATGCACAAATGCATGGCTAATTGTTCAGTGATGATATGAAGGAAAAGAAAGGAAAGACTATGACTATTTAATGAGGTTTCTGAAAATGTATTACATTATGTAAAGTGTACCTAAGTGCAACCAAGTCTTGTTAAATTGCTGCTCTTGCCTGTGGTTTTCATACTAGGGAAGCATGCGTCCTTGGGCTGGGCACTGGCCATTCTGGAAGCTGGGCAGAAGCCCAAGCTCTTTGCCCAGATGGAAGCAGGTAATGAGAAGCTGTGAATTGATGTCTTTGTGAAAGACTCAAAGATTATGGTAGGCATTGTGTTATCTAAGCCAGAGACAAATGAAAAAGTAGGATGCCTGCGCATGTGGTTGTGAGTCTCAGGAGAATTCTGTTTCTTCTGATGAAGTTGTTCTCCTTTGAGGAGGTGACCAGCAATAAATGCTCAGTGTCTCAAGAACATGCAACAGCCATTCCTGGAAGAGCTGCTGTGCCTTCCAGAAAATGCAGGAGCACTGTATTTCAGGACCCTTGGTCTTTGCCAGTGGGGAAGCTCCATTCATAACAACCTCACACACTGCCTCGGTGCTCTTGTACCAGCCAGCATGTCAGTGGGATTGTTACTTCTTTCATAACCTGATGTTAAGGAAGGGCTCAGCTGTCTGCCTGGACACATAGGCTGGCATCAAAGGCGTTGATAGCCATATGTCTGCTGCCATTCAAACAACTGAGCATTAATCTCCAAATACTTTTATCTAGAAAAAACAATTGCTTGTGCTTGTACCCACTGCCAAAAGCACACTTTGAAACATCAGTAATCCTGACAGGGACAGAGACCAGGAGGGGGGACAAAGACATCAATATCTGAGACTGACAGGGAGAAGTAGAAAGGAGCCAGCTACCAGGAGTTTAAGCAGCACAGCTCCCAAGGGGCAATCACATCAGAAAGGAGCACAGAACCAGTTTTAGCTGTGGAGCTGAGGCACAGATGTGTTATTAACGGCCAACTCTGCTAAACCAGAACTCAGAAACCTTAGCACAGCCCTCTCCATCACTCCTCTGCGCTTCAGAAATGCAGGATGTGCTGAAAGCTTCTTTCTCCAAGACTTTTTCTCTGGCAGGATATAAGTAAAACTTGCACCTCATCTAGACATTAACACCCCAAGTGGGCAGCGATGAGAAGAGAGCCAAGATGTTGCTGCTAAGGAACAATTTTTCCACGTAATACATTTAGACCATGAAGTTTCAGTGACAGTGAATATTATCAGAACTAATCTTTGATCATCCTTTGCCGGAATATTCTTTCTAGTTATATCTGCATGGTCTTGTATTAACAGAAATATGAGACACCAGACTCAACCTTTATTTGTTAAAAAAATTGCACAGGCAAGCAGAGGAACAGCTATGAACACCTTACAGTGGAAAATATAGAAATACAGCACAAATGGATTTACAGTTTTCCAGACTGGCTTAAAAAGTTATCGCCTGGCTGTTTACATTAGTCAGGATGAATTTACACAGGTTTTAAATAGGCTACAACATCCAGCTGGAACTTATCTGCTCATTTCAGATACTAATTCCACTTGCAAGACAAAGGAAGAGGATAAGATTTGAACTGACACATGCACCCCACCCTACCCCACTCCACAAGGAAAACAATACAAAAATCCCACAACCATGTTAAACTCCTGTGTTAGAAAAGATTCATATGTTAGACTTACTGCTTTGAGGTTTTTTCCAAAGTAGCTTTGAACATATGGTACTATATGTTTCATTTAAAAGAACTTCCTTTTACAAATCCTGACAGATACTAATTCCTTTGGACATCTGAAATACTGCTCATGAGGACTGCTTGGCTTCCTGCGAAAAAAACACCACTTGTTTAGAGCCAGATCTGAGGTCTGATTCTTTTGAAAGGAGGGCATTAAGATACCTTGCACAGGATATGCTACAAGGCATTTTTAAAAGAAGCAGCTGATTCCTTCCAACCTGGGCAGGAGGCAGAACTTCCTTTGTTTTTAATAGATTTTAAACTAACCTTATTGTTTAGGCAAGGACCAAATGCCTGAGCAATATCATGTTATTTCTGTGCTACACCGTCTGCCTTTGCAAAGCAACTGCAATATTAGAAGTTTTCCTGTACGGCTTTTCATGTTTTATGTATGCTGTGATATCTTTTCATAGTATTAACTTAAATATTTCAATACTGTCTTCAGGCTTAAAGAAAAATTCTCCCCTCTCCCCCCACTTCTCATCCACAAGCATTATTATGTTCACTGGAATTCATTAACTCTAGCAGGGGGTAAGGGCTTCCTATAGTCCACTTGTAAGGCTTTTTCCTGATAGTGTGTATAGAATATAGCTTTACATTTCAGACAGACGGATGGACATAACCAAATTTCCAGCAGTGCCTTACTGGCTGACAGATGGCAGGACAGACATTCTCTCTCATCAGGCATCTCCCATGTGTCTGATGGGAGGGAGGGAGAAATGGGCAGAAATAAAAGATTTGTCATGGAAATGCAAATAATAGTTGTAAATCAACAGAAAGAGCAGAGATATGAAGTCACAGAAAAGTCTAAGAGAGCAACAAAGTTAGATATCTAGGCAAATTCCAAAAATTGTTCTAGTTCGCAGGATTTTACTGAATTAAAAGTATAGGGTCTGGAATTCTAAATGAATCCATACTTAAAATCAGAAATGATCATGAAATATAGTACCAGGTAAAGCCTGACTCTACCAAACCCCAGATTATACGTCTTGGACAACAGAAATATGCTTTAAGTGAAGAGAGAAAGAATCACTTTTCTTCCCATTCTTACAGGGATAAGACAGAAACTGAGTAGTTTATAACTTCAGCTGAATCAATGATGCTTAGCTATAGCTCAAGAAAAATTACAAACTATTCACAGATAGCTCTAACTTGCATAAATGTTTGACAACACATTCAGTGGGTCTGAGGTTATCTCAATACATATTTGAACAGTTAAGAGCCACCAGAAGGTGCCTCAGGGCAAGCTAGCAGTTTGATTTTCAAATTAAACTGGCCTTCTTGAATAGTTCTGTTTGGCCTTCAAGAGAGTCCTGAAAAATCCTTTAGAGTGAAGAGGAACCTTGACTCAAAGGAGACTGTCCACACCAGTGTGCATTGCCCAAACAGTCAGGCCATGGTTTCTCTTTTAGAGTGTTCCTCTAGATATGCAGAAGCCTTTGAAACACCAGGGTTAGCACTAAATTCTTCCTTATTATTACTGCATCAGCCAAGCTTCAAAAACCTCTTCCTCAGGAAAACAAAAGGAAATCAAATTCATTCTCTTTGGTCTAATCTCCTACCCTTTATATTACAGGTGGCAGACAGGCCTGACAAGAGGGATGATTTTAAGGGCTGATGGACACAGAATGACAGACCTAAAAGACCACAAAAAAGATAAACAAGCAAATGTAGTTTCAGTAAGTCATCAAACATCATCTCTAGCATATAGTTAAAATTAGATTCCACAGAAATCTGTGGGACTATCTAGAGCTATGCATTAACTGACTTTCTGACACAGATCGTATTTTTCATTTTTACTTAGCATAATCACCTCTAATGAACTAAAATGCCTGCTTGGTGAAGGTAGAATGTAAGTCATTGACTTCAGTAATTGTTATAGTACTGAGATCAACAGAAAAATTATTTTAAGCAAATTATAATAAAAAATACATATTTTAGAGGTTTGCAATTTAATATTTTAATAACATTTGTATTTCTCTTAATATTAGCCTGGCATTTCAGAGGCAACAATGAGGGCTTTTTTTCATTTCTCAAGGCAGTAATCCAATTCTACAGGAGCTGCAATTATCTACACCAAAGGGATGTAGATTATTACATGTGAGAAATCAGTGTGAAGGGACAGCTAGTCCAGCAGGATTTTTTTTTAATTGAGAAGTTATAAAGGTCATAGGCACTGCAGTCTGATGGAGACAAGCTTTCCTGTGTAGGTTTGCCTTCACATTCACCTTTCGAACATGAAACAGAATTTTTTTTCCATAGAGAGGAAAGGTAGCTATTCTGCACGCCTTTCCATTAACAGGGAGCTGCTCTGTGCGAACAATTAAGCCAAAAATAAATACAGTGTATTTCTATCTGGGAGCACAATTGAGTCAAAACCAAACACATCATCAAACAATGGTCTTTGAAGGCTGGCATAACTCCAGAAAAAATTACAAAGCCAAGGATGTTCAGTTTTGAAACGTGTTGAACAAAGTAGAAAATAAAAACCTCCTGAATTCACATAACACATTTGTTTGTTTTGATCTGAACTTTTTCAACCTCAATTCAAAAATAAAGATTTGTTGGAAATAGAGTGATGACACAAGGGAGTTAAAAAGAAGCAACTGAGAGGGGTCACTGACATTGTTCTGAAGAATCTCTCCAGTTATCAGGAATGAACAGAGTGGAAAAGATACATATGATCATCTGAAATCACTCAAGCTTCCATATTTGCCATTCCTGATAAAGCCTAGGGAACATATCTCTATGTCTCTAAGTGCCACATAGAGAACATATCTCCATGTCTCTAAGTGCCACATCTACACTTTTTCTATACCTCCACTGCCCTGGGCAGCCTGTTCCAGTGCTTGACAACCCTTTTGGGTAAAGAAATTTTTCCTAATATCCAGTCTAAATCCCCCCTGGTACAGATTGATG